>NC_041753.1:50184731-50810738 GCF_004115215.2 Ornithorhynchus anatinus | reverse complement strand
GCAGTAGGGGAATATAAATAGCGGAGATTAGAAATTAATCAGGGAAGGCCCCTTTGAAAGGATGTGATTTCAGAAGGGCTTTGAAAAGAAAGAGAGCTGTGGTTTGTCAAATTTGAAAGGGGAGGGCATTCCAGGAAGGGAGGAGGGCTTGAGCTAAGAGGTTAATTGTAGGAGAGACAAGAGCAAGGATCAGTGAGAGTAGGTTAGTTTGATATGAGCAGTTACTGTGTGCACAGCACTATATTGAGCTCTTGGGAGAGCACAACATAACAGTAAACAGACACATTTCCTGCCCTCAATGCGCTTAGTCTAGAGGATGAGCTTACAGCAAGTGTAGTGGGAGAAAAGAGTGCTGGTGTAGGAGAAAGAGAGCTGATTGAGAGCTTAAAAGCTATTGGTCAAGTGTTTCTGCCTGAGGCAGAGAGGAATGAGTAACCATTTTGTGTTTTGCAGGAGGGGAAATGAGTACAAAACGGCATTTAAGATAAATGATCCAGACAGCAGAGTGAGAGGAGAGAGACTGGAAGCAGGGAGTGCAGTGAGGAGATAATAATAATAATAATGTTGGTATTTGTTAAGCTCTTACTATATGCAGAGCACTGTTCTAAGTGCTGGGGTAGATACAGGGTAATCAGGTTGTCCCACATGAGGCTCACAGTTAATTCCCATTTTACAGATGAGGTAACTGAGGCACCGAGAAGTTAAGTGACTCGCCCACAGTCACACAGCTGACAAGTGGCAGAGCCGGGATTCGAACCCATGACTAGTGGTCAAGATGGTCTCTGACAAATGCCTGGACCAGAGTAGTGATCATTTAAGATGGAGAGGAAGGGAGAGATTCTGAAAATGCTGTGGAGGACAGAGCAATGACCTGAATATGAGTGTTAATAATAATGATAATAATGGTATTTGTTAAGTGCTTACTATATTCCAAGCACTGTTCTAAGCACTGGGGTTTATACAAGGTAATCAGGTTGTCCCATGTGGGGCTCACAGTCTTAATCCCCATTTGACAGATGAGGTAACTGAGGCACAGAGAAGTTAAGTGACTTGCACAAAGTCACACAGCTGACAAGTGGTGGAGTCAGGATTAGAACCCAAGACCTCTGACTCCCGAGCCCAAACTCTTTCCACTAAGCCAGCATTGTACCCAACCCAATTTGCTTATATCCACCCCAGTGCTTAGTACAGTGCTTGGCACATAGTATTTGCTTAACTAAGACCACAATTATTATTATTATTATTGTTATTAAGGAGGATTTAAGGACGATGCTACAGTGTGGGGTTCAGAGATGGAGAGGCTGGTGGTGTTGTCAGCTGTGATGGGAAAGTTAGGTGGAGGAGATGATTTGGGAAGAAAGAGCAGCATTGTATTCTCCCACTGCAAGCCAGTGTGGCTCCAGGTGGGCTATGTGAGGTGCACAGGGGAGTGCACCCGAGGGGATTGTACACTGGAGGAGGGACATGTGAGGCTTCATCATTGCTAGAGAAGGTGGAGTGGATTCTGGGGGTGTAGTATTGTCTGTGGGATGCAGGGTTGTGCTGTATGAATTGTATGAACACCTCCTCCCCATCACCATCAACACTGCTCCAGTCGGGGCCTTCAGCCACTGGCTACTTCATCATTTGCCCAGCCTCTCAGGAACCAAGATCACTGCTTCTACCCACTCTGTCCTAAGCCCTGCAACTGTACTTTTTCCAGGATGAAGGAATCAATGGTGAGCAAGTCGCTCCTTCTTCTCTGTCATTCCTCTTTCCCTCTTTACTACTGCAGCAGCTGGGGTGCTGGGGTGTTGGAGCGGGGCAGGGAGGTGTTGCAGAGAGGAGATGAACTTCGAGTCTCTTGTGGAGGTGGGGAAGAGGAAAAAGCCCTAAGAATGCCTGGGTTGGCACTCACTCGCGCCATCCCCTGCCCCCACCCCAAACTCAGTTCTCAAAGGCAGATTTAAGGTCTCAGTGGGACCTAGACTGTGGTCCTGTTTTTGCTGGAAGCAGCCACCAAGGCAGAAGTGTATGTGTACATGTGTGCATGTGCACATATGCACACACACACACACACACTTCTGCTCCCCCTGGGCTGTGAGGGTAGGGGGGAAGGACCAAAGGAATAGTGCCTTTAGGTGATTGGGTCATCACCCATTGTCCTTCCACCAATGTAGTGGGTGATACCGTGGATTAGGAGAGCAATTTTCTTCACAAGAGGCAGCATGGCCTAGTGGAAAAAGCACCAGTCTGAGAGTCAGAGGACCTGAATTCTAGTCTCAGCTCTGCCAATTGTCTGCTGTGTAACCTTGGGAAAGTCACTTAACTGCCCTGTGCCTCAGTTTACTCCAACTGTAAAATGGGGATTCCAAACCTGTTCTCCCTCTTAATTAGACTCTGAGTCCCATACAGGACTGGGATTTTGTCCAACCTGATTAATTGCTGATTAATTGTATCTACCCCAGAGCTTAGAATAGTGCTTGACACATAGTAAATGCTTAACAAATATGTTAAAAAGTACTATCAGTGAGTTTGTTACATTTCTCTGGGATGGGGGGAAGGAGAGAAGACAGATTAAGAACTGAATCCTAGACAAGTGACTTTCTCAAGGTCAAATGGTGAAAAAGCTGGGAAGCTGGGGCTAGAACTCCTGTCTTCTAGGCTATAAATTCCTGTGGGCGGGGATTGCTGTTGTACTGCACTCTCCCAAGAACTTTGTATAGTGTTTGGAAAGGGCTAGGAGATTTTCAAGGACAAAGGATGCTGTCCCTGCTTTCCATGACTATCATCTGAATAACACAGGTCACTTTTAACAAAAGGTGAACTATCTCCCAGGGATGGGCTTCCTGCAGTTGTTTCCAATCTATTATGTCTTCTTCTCAATGCTACAGAAAAACATTCCAAATCATCTTTTCCTCCAGCTTTCTCTGGGTGGGGCTTCATCTTTCTAAACCCATACCGAATTACTTAGAGAAAAAGTTATTCCTCCCCTGTCACCTCCTCTCAGCTTTATGTATTTTGATTCACTAAAACTGTTGGATTATTTTGGAGAGAGAAGAATTCAAATTTATCTGAACAGTTCCCAGCAACCTCGGTTCAGTCTCCCCAGTTGCCAGCCTGCAGGGAGTGAGGTTGTCCAAAGAGACAGAAATGAACAGAGAGCTCCTGGAACAACAGCCGAGATCAAGAGAAACTTTGGTTAATCCACTCAGGGAAGAGCATTCATTGTCCCCTGGGATCGTGATTTTAGGAGAAACCTCTCCTCTGTTGGGGTGCCTGGTTGCCTTCTTTGCAGCTGCCACCTGGGTTGATGCCAGAGAGGAGATCTAACTCCAAGCGATGAAGAGGGTGAAAGATGCCAATTAGGACATAGAAGCACTTTTTTTTTGAGAGAGTTGGATGATGCACCGATTTGTCACCTAGACTGTAGGCCTTGTTTTCTGTCACACTGAGGAATTCATTAGAGCACAACGGGGGGCCATTTCAATAACCCCATGCTTTCCAGGGTTGGAGAGAGAGGGCTCCTCTGGGCAGGCAGTGGGGGCAAGCTAAAATAACTGTCTTGTCTAGTGACTGCAGGTGGAGCAGAGAGATGAGAGGACTGGGTGGACATTCGGTTGACAAGTCCTCCTCACGAGGAAGAAAGAGGGAGAACCACAGTTAGTGCAGCGTGGCTCAGTGGAAAGAGCCCGGGCTTTGGAGTCAGAGGTCATGGGTTCGAATCCCGGCTCTGCCACTTGTCAGCTGTGTGACTGTGGGCAAGTCACTTAACTTTTCTGGGCCTCAGTTACCTCATCTGTAAAATGGGGATTAAGACTGTGAGCCCCATGTGGGACAACCTGATTCCCCTGTGTCTACCCCAGCGCTTAGAACAGTGCTCTGCACATAGTAAGCGCTTAACAAATACCAACATTATTATTAGTGTGTTTTCTGAAACTTTTCCCAATCTGTAAAGGCACCATATCGGTCCAGTGAATATGTGCAGCAAATGCCAAGTCTATTGCCCTGAAAATACAGCAAAACTGGTGGCACTCTGGGGGACCTATGTTCTCTGAGAAAGGAAGAGGTCTCTGGAGTGCCTATGCCACCCTCCCTCGCTGGTTCCACTTCCATAGGCGACAGAGAAACTATCAGAGGTTGTGGGAGACTGGGAAATTTCCTTATGGCCTTTTGGGTGCTTTTCTCTGGGATGCCTGATGGTATCACCAATTTGAAGAAATCAATCAATAATATTTATTAAGTGCCTAATGTGTGCAGGGCACTGTACTAAGCACTTGGGAGAAATACAAAAGAGTAAGAAGATAGAATCCCTGCCCGCAAAGAGTGTGCTGGAGGAGATGTGATTTCAGTAGGGCTTTGAAGATGGGGAGAGTGATGGCCTATCAGATATTAAGGGGGAGGGAGTTCCAAGATGGAGGGAAGACATGAGTAGGGGGCCGATGGTGAGATAGATGAGTTCGAGGTACAGTAAGTAGGTTGGTGTTAGAGGAGCAAAGTGTGTGGGTTGAGGTGTAGTGAGAGATGAAGGAGGACAGGTAGGGGGGAGAGAAATTATTGAATGCCTTAAAGTCGATGCTGAGTCGATGTGGAGGTGGATAGACAACCACTGGAGGTTTTTAAGGAGTAAAGAGACATACACAGTGATATTTAGAAAAATAAGGCAGTGTAGTGAAATGTGGATTGAAGAGGGGAGAGGCTGGAGACAGGGGAGGTCAGCAAGGAGGCAGAGTATGATAAGTGCTTGGACTAGCGTGGTGGCAGTGTGGATGGAGAGGAAAGAGAGAATTCTAGACATGTACTGACAGGATTTTGTGACTGATTGAAAGAGAGAGATGAGTCGAGAATAATGCCAAGGTTGCAGTCTCGTGAAAGAGGGAGGATGACAGTGTTGTCAACAGTGATGGGAAAGTCATGGGGAGGACAGGGTTTGGATGGAATGATGAGGAGTTTTGGACATGTTAAGTTTGAGGTGTTGGCCGGACATCTAAGTAGAAATGTCCTTGAAGGCAGGAGGAAATGTGAGATGCAGAGAAAGTTAGAGATCAGTGCTGGAGAGGTAGATTTGGGAATCATCTGCATCAAGATGGTAGTTGAAGCCATGGGAATTGGTGTAGAGGGAGAATAAAGGGGGCCCAGAACTGACCCAGCCCATAGCGACACCATGGACACATGTCTCCCAGAATGCCCCGCCTCCATCTGCAGTTGTTCTGGTAGTGTATCCAAAGAGTTTTCAACAAAGATGGTTTACCGTTGCCTCCTTCCATGCAGTAAACTTGAGTCTCTGCCCTCGACTCTCTCCTATAATGCTGCTGCTGCCCAGCACGGGAGAGTCTTCACTTGCAGCAGATTGCCTTCCACTTGCTAGTCACTGGCCAAGCAAGAAAAAGAATGGGTATACCTCTGCTTGACTCTCCCTCCTGTAGTTGAGACTGGTAGAGTAATGGAAGCTCTCCAGGTGTGACCCTGAGAGGGTGGGCCCCTTGCTACCATGGTTTTAAATATGACTCCTCACCCAGCCCCCTTGGCAACTCCTGCTTCTTACTGGAACAGCTGGACATTTATAAGCACTATTGCTGTGGCGGTGGCAGTTTCAAATGCCTCAGCACCCCTGCAACAACCACTTTCTGTTCTGGTAAAATATTTTTTTTTTCCATTCACTCTGGAACCAGAAGCATTGTGGAGAGGGTTTGTGCACCCCTGTCTCTTGCCCTGAAGAGGAGCTGGAGCAGGGCACAGAGGAAGGGTACTCAAAGGAGGGGGGAAAACTAGAGGGTCCTACATTTCCCCAAGTAATCCTGGTGAGTTCTTCTGATTTAACTTCTCAGTGCTTCTGTTATCTGAAAAATGAGGCTAATGGTCCCAATCTCCTTCCTGGGCTTATTGCAAATATAAATAACTAAAATGGCAAAACATCTTTGCAAATGCAATAGAAAATGGCTAAGGAAATGCTAAGTAATAATCATGCTGACAAAATTACTTTGAGCAAAAGTTTTAGCAGATTGAAATTGTGTCTCCATATTAAAGTGTCCCTTAAATCTCCACACCTCTATACTCTGGATTCAAAATGATGGCCATCAACAGTCCAGGTATTTGCAAGGGAGGAGAATGAATGAGAATTACGAGTGAGAAGATCCTCTCCTTTACCCACAACCCAGTAGCGATTTCTCATGCCTACATTTTCGCTGACTGAGTAATTCATTATTCACATAAACCTCCGGTTTCCCACATCAGACTAGAATGATTCTAAGAAAAGTCAGCTTCATGGAGCCTAATATGTTTATGGCAGACTTACAAAAAAAAAATAACCCAAAAACTGTCTTTATTGAAAAAAAAAATTGCAACTTTTCTGAATGCTCAGCATTCTTTGCTGTCACCCACAAAACAAGGAGAGGTACTGGACTCTGAGGTTGGTGTGAATTGGAATTTCTGGGAAGGTGGCTGCCCCAGGACCACCAGGGAGGCCAAGAAAATCCCAGCCTCCACTGGTTCCTGCCATGTGATATGAATGGAACGGGGACCTTAAAATGGTCAATCTGCATCCTGGTGGCTGAGGGGGTACAATCCTTCTTTTCCCTCTTTTTAGTTTTTTGTATGATCCCTTAATGTCTCACAGCTCAAAAGCTCTCTTTCTAAAGTGTGATATAGGAAATTTAGTCATCTGTAATTTGAGTAAACTATCATCTAATTAAACAATTTAGATTGAATATGCTAATGCAAAGGATCAAAAAAAAAAGAATAATTACAAAGGGACTTCAAGAGGATAATTACAAATGGGAAATGTTGAATCTGAATAAAATTCTGATTTTCTTTAATTACAGAAAACCCTGTCTTAGCCAGGGATTGAGAATATCTTTATTTAAGCATTGAGTACCATGAGTGTCTATTCAGCCATTGGGAAAATATGATCTTGATTAACTTATTGGTGAGACAGAGCCCATAGGCTAACAAAGCCCAGGGGCTCTGAGTTGCAGAAGCAAAACAAAAGCCAATTTCCACACACTTTCCCACCCCGAGCCTTTTGTGGCCGTCTGCCTGCGTTACCCCAGCCCTTCCTGACTCCCCTTTCAGGAAGCATGGTCCTGGACCTGAGGGAGCAAGCGGAGAGTGCTATCAGCTGCTGGCTGCCCCCTAGGCCAAAGGATGTCCCAGTTGCTCCATCTGTTTGAACTTTTTTCTATTCTCAACCAAGTGCCCTTGACTTTCTCCAGCATTTTTATTTTCCAGAGTGTTTTTGGATTGTCTGTGGAGGGTGATGGGACATTTAGCCCCATTGTACAGATGAACTAAAGACAAAGAGACATCACAGCCAGTTAGTGAAGGAGCCAGGGCTAGAACTCTAGATCAGTGTTTCCACCCCAGTGCTCTTTCCTCTAGACCATGCTGGCTCACACATTGGAATGGATGAGAAGACAGCCTGGAAAAGGTGCAGTCCAACCCCAGTGACCCCCCCGCTCCCCCAACTACCCTCCCCAACCTGGAGTCCCTGCCATGAGTGGACTTGGAACCCATGCCCCTAAATTTGGTCCCATACCCGTATGTATACAAATAAATACTTCTAGCAGAGTTAGATACGGCTTCCTGGGTGTGAAACGTGGAAAGTGGCCAGGCCTCAAAGAGGTTGGCATTCCTACAAAGATTGGGCAGAGGGGAGAAAAAAGAGCAAGTGGAGGCCTCTATCCATGCAGGGAGGGAGATGACTTCCAAGCCCTAAACTGGCCCTTGGGAGTGGAAGTAGATATTCATTCTTGCCTTATATCCTGGAATTTAAAGCACTGAATGCCATGAGAGTCTATTTGTGCATTGGCAAAATGTGATCTTGAGGTGATCAGAGGTAGGAACTGAGTATCTGAGACAAGGGTCCTCAAGAGAGGGTCATTATCACTCTCCCAACTTGTGAGTTTAGTCCTCGTTACACAATAGATGTTGGTCCGCAATTGGTCTGTTTGTGATGAAGAAAGTTAACTCTGCTTTTTGGTCTCCTTAAATTCATCCTTACTTGCTAAAATGCTAAATGATGTTATTATTTTTATTATTGCATTTAAGCAACTACTGTGTTTCAAGGTAATCATGTCGGAAGTAGTCCCTGTCCCACATGGGGCTCACAGTCTGAGTGGGAGGGAGAACAGGTATTGAATCCACATTTTAGAAATGAGGTTTCTGTTGCATTGAAAAGTTAAGTTACTTGCCCAAAGTCACATAGCAGGCAAGTAGTGGGGTCGGAATTAGAACCCAAGTCCTCTGATTCTCAGGTCTATGCTCTTTCTATTAGGTCACCCTGCTCCTCATGTTACATCCAATTGCTATAGGGAAGTCAATTCCCTCCTCTCCCCTTCCTCTCTTCTGCCTCCTTTCTGTGCCTTCTCAGTGACTTGCAGCTCTACCCTTCCTGTGCATGCCTGGGTTCCAGAAGCAGCTGGGCTGATTGCCAGGATTCAAAGGAGGGACGGAGCAAAGAAGGTGGGAGCTGAGTCAGACGGAGTTTGCAGGGAGCCCCTACCTTTTCTATCCCACTTCAATTCTGTTCTGCCTTTGGCCAAAGCACAAAGACTCCCACTCAGCTGCTCTCCCCTCCCACCTCTCCCATCCAACCCCACTCCACCACTTTCCAGTCCAGCTAGGATTCCACCAGCCATCTCATCCACTCCAGTCATGTTTCCTAACCTCAGCCCAAGTGCTCCTCAGACGCTTGAGGCACCATCACCACTCATGCCAAAATCTGTCTACAAGTGCAGCTGAATTGAACCTGCTTCTACCCAGTCCTGTGACAAGTTTAGCAATGGTCCCTTCTAATAATAATAAGTATTATTATTATTATTATTATTATGGTATTTGTTAAGCACTTACTGTGTGCCAGACACTATACTAAGCCCTGGGGTGGATACAAGCAAATTGGGTTGGACACAGCCCCTAATCCACCTGAGGTTCATAGTCTTAATCCCCATTTTATAGATGAGGTAACTGAGTCCCAGAGAAGTGAAGTGACTTGCCTAAGGTCACATAGCAGACAAGTGGTGGAGGCGGGACTAGAACCCATGCTCTATCCACTAAGCCATGCCACTTATCATAGAGGCTGCTGTGGAGCCTACCCCCAGTTCCCACTGTAGCCTTACCTGCCCTTCCCAACCCGAGCCATGGGCATGGTAACAGGGACAGATGGAGGCAGGTGAGCACGAGACAGTTGGCACAGGAGCTGGGGGGTGGGGCTGGCACCATGCACCTCATTGGGCAAGGCCTATATGAGCAGAGGCACTGCTGTTTCCACAAAAATAGACCACCAGTAGGCAGGGAAATCATTTTCATCATGAGGTAGCCCATTCCAGCAGTTCTTCCCCCATCGTCACCCCCCCAGACTGGTTCATTTTCACTACTAATTGAGCCACAGAGAGGCTGTGTACCACGAGGTTTACAGCCAAGTGAAGAAGAGACAAAGTCTAATATTTACAAAAGTGCTAAGAATGGCCATAAATAAATCCATAAGTGCTATTTGTGTATTCATAACTACCTGTACCACTTCTGCATATGCCCCATTACAGAAGCATTCACTCATCAATGTGTACACTTTTCACTCTTCCTCCTGGGAGTCAGAGGACCTGGATCCTAATCCTAGCTCTCTCACTTTCTGTGTGACTTTGGGCAAGTCGCTTAACTTCTCTGTGCCTCTTCATCTGCAAAATGGGGATTCACTACCTGCTCTCCCTCTTATTTAGCTTTTGAGCCCCATGTGGAACAGGGACTGTGCCCAACCTGATTAAATTGCATCTACGCCAGCACTTAATACACTGTTTGAAGCATAGTAAGCCCTTAAATACCACAGTTATCATTATTATTATTATTATTATTATTAGATTTAGTACCAGCAGTCAAACCCAAATATCTACTCTCCCCATCTCTAGCCCAATCACTCCACACCTTGAACCTGTTATAATAGTGTTGAAATGATTTTGCCCAAATATCTCTATGGTCTCCTATTCTAACCTGAAAATTGTCTGATCCTTTTAAATACATTGTTACTTCTACAGCCCAGTCCAGAGTGGGGCTTGATCAGACTCTAGAAAGCTAAAATGGAATCTTGCAAGATACAATGCAGCAAGATTTTTAGTATTCTGTGGATTTTTTCAGGCAATAATTCATTAAGGGCAGCAATAAGACCTTTTAATAACCATCAGATAATGTTTAATGTTGGGGATGGAGGAGAGCCTAAAAAGACATCTCTGAGGGGAAAAGACATTAGTGGAGAAAGACTGCTGAATGAAGGCATTAAGCACAAAGCAGCTGTTCATGTAGTTATATTTTTGGGTTGCTTTTTTTTGGCAAATATCTTCCATAATTTGATTCTTCTACTAATTTGATATTTTCAAACAGAATTAAATATTTTTGCTGCATTGCCCATAAAGTCACCCTTTTTGCTCACACATTGGAGGAAATAGCTGAGATCTTCATACAAAAGAAGTAACAGCCATTCCAGTCAAACTGAGGAAAAAGGAAAATGATTCCTTTTCATTTGGAAGGAGGGATCATACATATATATATATTTATGTATATATACATAGGAGTCTTTTCTGTACAGGGTGGGCATCTGCTGGAAGTGAATGCCGCTGAAGAAATTCAGGCTCCTGGGTCTCACCTGCCCTGTAGGTGCTCTCTCTGGTTGCCTTGGGAGAGACTGATTACGCTTTTTGGTCAGCCAGCGCACATTTCTCTAGGGAGAAGCTACTGCTGCTGCTGCGGTGTGAAAGGGTAGAGACCAATTTTGTTAGTTCGCTGACCACAGACACAAGGGCTTAAAACAATTAAGAGCTTCAAGCACTGTCTAATTGAATCTCCCATGCTATCTCTTTTGTCTGGATTCATAGCTGGAGGAGGGCAGGAGATACAACAGACAGGTTGTGAATCCTTTCTGATGGGATTGGGATTTAGGAAGAGAAATGCCAAGAGAACAGAGAATGTTCTTCCATGCATGGGGGCCTTGCACAGGGATTCTGAAGGGATCAGCATCAAAACACTGGAGCTGATGGCTACTCCCCAGGCCCTTAGCATTTTTTTGGGTGTCAGCCCAGGGGAATATTGCAGTGGGGCTCATGACACCCTCCCTTCTCCTCCCTTCCCCCCCCCCCCCTTTTCTTCCCCTACCACCGCAGGCTGGCTCCGAGGGAGTTCCACAGCTGCTAGAGGAGAATCACTCTCATTCAGCTTTCCTTAGACCTCAGTGGGTCCACCAGTCCCTCAAGACAGATTACAGTAAATCAAGCGGTTTTGGGGTCATAGTGCTGGGCTGACAGATAGTTTTCAGTATTATTGTACTCTCCTAAGTGTTTAGTACAGTACCCTGCACATAGTAAGTGCTCAATAAATATGATTGATTGATTTCAGAACATTACTCTAAAACAGAGTGTAAATAATTCACGGAACGAGGGATTTTACCACAGCAGGGATTGGGAACTGGGGATTTCAGAAGGAGCAAACCAAACAAAATGCAGGTGGATAAGGAATAGCTGGTTTATATTTTGTGTGTGTTTTACTGCACATAAAGCAACTATTTTGCTTTATGCTCCAGAAACAAAGAAGACAGACATTTTGGAATGTACTTTCTGCTTGGGAACTGGAAGAAACTGAATTTCTGTTACAGAAAGTTCTGCCAAGTTTTGCCTTCTTAAAATTCATTTAACTCGATCCTGGAAGAGAGACCTTTCACAGAGATTTGCTCTCTAGAATCTCTATGCACAGTTCACATTTAACTGCAGGGAATCCCTAACAGAACTAGTAAATAAGCAGCTCCAGAATTAAATTAGCCCCCAGCTATCTTAAGCAAATAACCTACAAGGGAAATTGGGTTCTCTAACTGGCCAGTTGATGCTTGCCTCTTTCCAGCTTTAAGAAAGAAAGTAAATGGGATCACAGTGTATTACTCTCATTTCAAATCCTCTGGAGCAGATAAACATTATCATGAAACTGGCCAAGGATGAAATTTAAATAAGTAGTGATTGGAAAGGATGACAGTAAGAGTTTCCAACCCACAAAAAACCAGACAAATTAGTTTAATTAACTGCAAATTTTGGAGTAACAGATATGGGGAATTTTTTAGTTTGTGTGGTGCATGCTCAATATTTTTGTAAACAAACAGATCAGTAAAAGGAACCTCACCATATAATTAGACTTAAGAATAAAAGACAATTTGGGGCTTACTATACGTTTTTCTTCCTGTAAGTCACTGTCACCTCATAATGCTAGTGTGGATGACAGACTCATTCTGTCTTTTTTGTTGTTGTTGTTTAAAAAAAACAACCAAAGAAACCCCATGCTCTAATGTTCTTCTATTTATTGCTGTTTTGGCCAAGGTACAATAGCCAAATATGCTTGGGGGATTAGGATTCTTTCTTATATGGTGTGTCTTTGAAGGAGAACAGTGGGTGTCTTTGCAAGGGCGTTGCTTTAGGTGAGAGAAATCTGCTCTGTAAATGTCATGAGACGAGCATGAAATGAATGTTAAACGAGAGCTCTCAAGTACGCCAGAGACAAGAAGGGCGGACCCCCGGTTTGGACAGTGGCTCTTTCCACAATGCTCGTGCAGAGATGTCCTCGAGACACCAGGGTGCAGCAGAGTTCCTGAAAAACGTAGCCTAACTCTGCTTTTCAGATCAGAGTATCTTCTGACATCAGTGAAGAACACAAAGCATCCCCAAGGGGCTAAATTATTTCTTCGTTCTTTCTGAAATGAAGTGATTTACCCCAGTACGCTGAGGGCAGTGCATATCGTGGATCACAGCCACTAGGAGCCTTACAGAAAAGTTCCTGGTGGTTCATTCATTCAATCGTATTTATGGAGCGCTTACTGTGTGCAGAGCACTGTACTAAGCGCTTGGAAAGTACAATTCAGCAACCGATAGAGACAATCCCTATCCAACAAAGGGCTCATAGGGAACATGGCCAGCACTTCCTTCCCCATCCAGAGAGCATAGCAGTCTTAGGGTAGAGTGACTGACATAGGAGGGAGAAAGGGAGGAAAGAACGGAGGGAGAGAGGGAATGTGGTCAACAAAGTCACACTGTGCCTTTTTGGAGGAGGAAGTGAAAGAGGGAAGCAGTGGTAAATCATCGTTGTCACTGTTTCAATACTCATTTAAGCAATGGTATTTATTGAGCTCCTATGGTGTGTGGGCAGAAAACTGTACTCATTGCATGGAAAAGTACTATAGAGTTGGTAGACAGTCCCTGCTCTCAAGGAGCTTACAGTTTAGCGGGAGAGACAGACACTAATATAATCTGTAGGTAAGAGGGAGAAGGAAAATTGGGTAGGTCCACGAGCAAGTGCTTAAAGAGACAGGGCATGTAAATTGATAAATACAAAACTGCTATGGAAGGTTATGAGGCTGAGGTTGCTGCAGAAGTGATGAGGTGAGAGTTGGGGAGATTAAACCTGGGGAGAAGAGGAATTAATTGGGGAGAGCATCCTGGAGGAGATGCAATTTCAGAAAGGCTCTGAAATGGGGAGAGCTGTGGTCTGGCGGATATGATGGGGAAGGGTGTGAGCAAGGGGGCAGAGATAAGAAAGATGAGATTGAGGGACAGTGAGCAGGTTAGCTTTGGAGGAATGAAACTAGGGTGTAGTGGGAGAAGAGTGGATAAATAGGAGGGAGAGAGCTGATTGAAGTCTTAGATGCCAGTGGTGAGGAGTGTGGGGAGAAATAGGGGAACCATTGAAGATTTTTAGGAGTGGGAAGAGAGGGGCAGAATGACCTTTTAGACAAATGATCCAGGCAGCAGGCTGAAGTCTGAACTGTGGATACAAGAGACTAGGGGCTGGGGGACCAGCGAGGAGACTGATGCAGTAGTCAAGATGGGATATTAAAAGGACCTGAGGCAGCTGATCAGTTGTTTGGTTGGGATGAAGGGGTCGATCCTTGAAATACTGTGGTGGAAATATCAACAGGATTTAGCCACAGGCTGAGTATGGGTCTTCATATAAAGGGAGGAGTCAAGGATAATGCCAAGGTTGTGGACTTCTGAGATGGGGATGATGGCAGTGTTTTCAACAGTGACAGGGAAGTTAAGTTGAGAGGATTTATATATATATATATATATATATATATATATATATTTAATGGTATTTGTTAAGCACTGGAGTAGGTTGAACACAGTCCCTGTCCCTCATTGGGCTCACATTCTAAGTTGGAGGGAGAACAGAAATTTAATCCCCATTTTACAGTTGAGGAAACTGAGGCACAGAGAAGTTAAGTAATTTGCCCAAGGTCACACAGTAAGCAATTGCAGAGCTGAGATTAGAACCCAGGCCCTCTGACTCCCAGGCCCGTGCACTTTCCACTAGGCCATGAAAAGCAAGTATTTCCAGGATAATGGAGTGGTTTGCAATGGTAGAGGAACTGAAGAGATAGAAGAGGTTAGGTTAAAGTGGGATTCATTAGATTCGGCAAGGAGTTCATTGGTGACTTCAGAGAATGCAGATTCAGTGGAGTAAAGAGGGTAGAAACCAGATTATTGAGGGTCAAGAAGTGTTATCTCTGTTTCTGAACTGTACTTTCCAAGTAAGTACAGTACAGTGCTCTGCATACAGTAAGAACTCAATAAAACGATTGATTGAATGAATGAATGAATGAACTGGGGGTGAGGAAATGGAGGCAAAAGCTATACATTAAGAGTTCGGCCAGGAATGGGAACAGGGTTATCAGATGACAGATAGAGTGTAGAGTAGGTCCAAGAAAAGTTTGGTGTTCTTTAGGATAGAGGTGACCTGAGCATGTTTGAAGGTAGAGAAGAAAGAGCCATCGGAGAGTGAAGGAAGAAGAGTAGGTTCAGGTGTTTCTTGGAGATGAGAGGAGATGGAGTCAGAAGCATACCTGTAGATGGGTAGATTTTTAAAGCAGGCAGGAGATTTCCTCTCAAGAGGTGAATGGGAAGGATGAGAGTGGATACTTGGGTGAGGTGGAGTTGGAATGGTGAGGGGGAGGCTTTGGGGACCTCAAGCCTGATAATAATAGTATTTGTTAAGCACTTACTATGTGTCAGGCACTGTTCTGAGCATTGAGGTAGATACAAGATAATCAGTTTGTCCCATGTGGGTCTCACATTCTTAATCCCCTTTTTACAGATGAGGTAACTGAGGCACAGAGAAGTCAAGTGACTTGCCCAGGGTCACACAGCAGACAAGTGGTGGAGCTGGGATTAGAACCTACGTCCTCTGACTCCCAAGCCCATGCTCTTGCCACTACACCATGCCTGATGGTTTTGATTTTTTCAACACAGTAAATGGCAAGTTTATAAGGGGCTAGAGAGGAACAAAATTGGAGCTCTGAGGGCTTCAGGAGGGCATGGGAGTCGATGAGGAAGAAACAATCAATCTGTGGTATTTATTGAGCACTTACTGTGTGCAGAACACTGTACTAAGTGCTTGGGAGAGATCACTGCAACAGAGGGGGTAGACACATTCCTTACCCACAAGGAGCTTGCAGGCTAGAGGGGGAAAGATGGACACTAAAATAAATTACTGATTTGGGAAATGGGAGAGAATAAGGATATGTAAGTAAGTGCTTTGGGGCTGAGGGTGGGGTGAATATCAAGTGAAGAAGTTATTCATATTGCATAGGAGAAAAGAGAGGAGCATAAGAATAATAACTGTGGTATTTGTGAAGTGCTTATTATGTACTAAACATTATACTAAGTGCTGGGGTAAATACATGATAACCAAGTCCCACATGGAGTTCATAGTTTAAGTAGGGGGGAGAACAGGTATTGAATCCCCATTTCGCATATGAGGGAACTGAGGCACAGAGAAGCTGGGATTAGAACTCATGTGCTCTGACGCCCAGGCCTGTGCTCTTTCCACTGAGCCACACTGCTTCTCAAGATAATGGCAAGCAAGGATGACTCTGAAGTGTTCAAATTCAGCCTGTGGCCCAGATTTTTGCTAAGTGCAGAAGCAGAGGAAGCATCAGGTGATCCAGAGACCGAGGGAGGGACAGGTAGTTGAGTTTGGTGAAGAATGTGGTACTGAGAGGGAGGATTTGTGCATAGACATGGGAGGGAAGGTAGGGAATCCAAGTGGGAAATCATGGGGTCTGGGATAAGTAGAGGGAGCCCAAAGATTAGAAATCTCTACGTGGGGAGAGAACAGTTTTGGCTGGGGGGGGGGACAGATTTGGAGGATCTGATTGGTGAGGGTAGAAATGGTACTATGACTAGTGGTGATGAGTTCCAGTGTGTGTCAGTTGCTGTCGGGGTGAGGTAGGATGGAGCAGGAAGTCTACAAGTTTGGGGAACAAGAGAAATCGGTGGTTGGGGGTTAATTGGGAACAAGCAGGTAAATGCTGATGTCCCTGAGGAGCAGTGTATAGGAGGAACCTCGGAGAAAAGAGGAAAAAAAACCTCACAGAATCAGGGAACTTTGCCTTTTAGGTCCCAAAGACTTCCTTCCTTTTGACTAAGTGAGCTCCTCTCCCCATGAGCCAGGGGCTGGAGTGGGGCTTAAGAGGCAGATGCAGGTTGCCCCTGAAATTTTCCTTCCTAGCTCTACACTAGCCTGCTGTGTGACCTTGTTCCTCCTACTTAGCCCATTTGTGCCTCTCTCTAAAATGGGAATAATGATGCCTGTCTCTCCTTACTTCACAGGGATTTTATGAGGATTAAAAAAATGAGATAATTGCTGTGAAAGTCTGGAAAAGTAAAAGTGCTCTATAAATTCAAGGTAATATTCTATTTTTAGTGTATTCTGGTTATGCTCAAGTTAAAACATTTGGTATAGAGGCGATCCTTGGAAATCTGGCCTACACCCAGCTGTGGAAACTGTTGTTAGAGGGAGAAATGTCCTTCTAAGACCGCTTGGGAAGACTTATGCAGAATGTCCCGAGCAAACACAGCTGGTCATTACCAGACACCTCCCTGTCTTTGGGGAGGATTTGAACATATCCTGATTATGGTAAGCTCCTCTCTTGGGTGGAACGGGGGTCAATTGGCTGAGTTTTGGAAGGTAGCTGAAAAGCTGGTCATCAGAGGTAACAAAACACAGGTTCTGTATTGTTTGCTTGAATCAAGATCCTTTCTTAATAGGGGTTTGGAAAGTCCCAATCATCCACACTTACACATAGTGTCATAAATCTACCCACACAACTCCAATTGCACCCACACTCACATTCACTCCTCAGTGAGTACTACCCACTGAATGAAGAATAATAATCATCTTTTGTGTTTTCTGACTGAAATTGCTTCACAAATAATAGTCTTCCTTGCAACACTTTGGGATAAGTAGCATATCCACTCACCTGCCTCTGTTGACGTGCGTGTGCTCACACATGCTCACACACACACACACACACACACACACACACACACTTTATAGACAAACACAGAAGACTTCACTTACCCTTACTCTCTTTTATTCCCACATGCCTCCACACAAGGCTCCACTATTGTTCATTCATTCATTCATTCAATAGTATTTATTGAGCGCTTACTATGTGCAGAGCACTGTACTAAGCGCTTGGGATGAACAAGTCGGCAACAGATAGAGACAGTCCCTGCCGTTTGACGGGCTTACAGTCTAATCGGGGGAGATGGACAGACAAGAACAAAATTGCCCGGCTGTGCGGGTGAAGTTTGGGGAAGCCCCTCCGTTGAGTCTGGAGATTGATGTCACGCTAATCTGTCGATCTCCAGAGAGAGGATTGACCCTTTTGGTGGTTTTCTTCTTCTTTTCTAGCAACTCCTAATTGGATATTGAGCTTCACAGGTAGCAAAATTCGGTTGCAGCTTTCAGCAGCCTGGTGGCACTGTTGAAGCTGTTTGGTTGCATAGAGGACTTCTGTGTTGAAGGTTACTAGATGACTTTGGTTTCCTTCTGGCAGAATGTCCCCCGACAAGGCTCTATTGGCTCTATGTTATCATTCTAAACTTGGGTGCTTGCTTCTGAACATCAAACTCTTCTCTGCTTACCACTTCCTGTCTCTGTTCTGGCCTTGCACACTTCTACCTCTGACCCATGGGCTAGGTGCAGCCTAAGAGCCTGTGCTTCAGCCTCACCTGTGCCAGATACACGTACAAGGACTTAACCCCAAACTTGCCCAGAACAGCAGGGGTTCTGGAAGAAATTCTTCATGCTCACTGAATTCAGCTGGATGACCTGTAAATTCATTCCCAATATAAAGATAATGTCCATCCTGATGGTGTAGGGAAGCTAGTTATGCCCCATCCTTGCTCTGGTCTTTGCTCATGGTGGAGCCTAATGAGCAACCAGTTTATGGCAGGTGTAATTAGAGCATTCTTGAGCAAAACCTTGTTTTAGTATTAAAGGTCACTGCTGTGATTGGAATACTACCCTTGTCAATAGGTTTTTCTAAATATCTACCACATAAAAAAATGTATATGGGTTTTGGTGTTGTCTACAAACCAAGAGACACGTACTGAGATTTTTGTGGGTTCTTTCTGTTAAATGTACCATTTCACGTGTGCACTCACACACACACATTAGCACACTCTCTCTCCTTCCTAAAATCTAAATTTTGTTGACTCAAGTCTTAATGTGTAGGAGGGGGAAATTAGTGAAACCAGAAGTTTAGGGGCTCGTTAAAGGTTTTAACTGGTTTCCACCACAGATGGCTGCACAGTAAACAGTTTAAAGGCCAAGAGCAACGGGAAAGGGCTGTGAAGTTGGGCCCTAAACTGTACTGTGGTGTTCTTAAAAGGGTCAAAGTCAGGCATATTGAATTTTACCCTAGGGATCTCATTTCTTTCTTCTCCAAACCTCATCTCCCTCTTTTCCCACAGAGAGGAGACTTGAGGAGTTTGCCTGTCTCTCTGGACCTCCCCGGTTTTTGTCTGGGCTTCCAGCCGAGGACAGCTGACTGAGTTGTGCCTCTGTGTGAGTACCTGGCTCTGCCTCATCCCTGTTGGCTCTCGCTCCTGCCGGAATGTAACTCCGGGAATCTGCCCTAAGGACCACTTCAACCTGAGTAGCCAGATTCTTCCTGAGCCAAGGAGCATCTTGGATGTGGAAGCACAAACTCTTTGGGAGCGAAGTTGGATATTTTCCACTACCTGACTGGCCCACAGTCGAGGAGTCTGTCAAGATTATAGCCCAGGGAAACTCAGTTCTTAAGGGGGGGTTCTACTTTGGAGCATGACCTTAGACTGAAAGAACTATGTCCTTGGGCTTTTCACCGTTCAGTACTTATATGCTGCGAATGATGCTTCGTTACTTGTCCTATAAAATCAATTAAGAAGCTTGCTCTATTTCTCCGGGAATTGGCCATGACTTTCTGGAAGCTGCTGCTCTCCCTGACTTCGGTTGTAGGCTGTTTCCCCCAGTTTCCCTTTTCCTTTCGGTCAGATCACCTCCTCTCTCAGACCGCATCTGCACCCTGGAACTGTGACTGCCGCACAATAATTGTACCCTGGCCAAGGAAAGAAAAGTTCTTCAACTGTCAAGAGAAGATGTATGGGTTTGACCAGGCCTAATGAGCTGTAGGCAATTTGGGGAGAACAAATACTATATGTCAATCTTGTTTCCAGCTTAACTTCCTATCCGTTGGGAGAGGGTGGTCACCGGGGGCCCTGCAAGTAGTGAGATTTTTTTTTTTTCGGGGGCGGTTGTCGGGGAGCCTCACCACTCAAAAAGCCTACAGTCAGCCTGGTTGGCAGGAAAGGGCTCTCCCTCCCACCCCGCTTCTTCGAGGGAAGCACTGTGGCCTAGTGAGAAGAACTTAGGTTTTGGGAGGCAGGAGACCTGCGTTCTAATCCCGACTCTGTCTTTGGCCTTCTGTGTAATCGTTTGCATTCATTCATTCATTCATTGGTATTTATTGAGCACTTACTGTGTGCAGAGCACTGTGCTAAGCGTTTGGGAGAGGACAGTACAGCAATAAAGAGAGACAATCCCTGCCCACAACGAGCTCACAGTCTAGAGGGGGCACTCTTGCACTCCCTCTCTTTGCACTCCCTCCCTCTTAGGTTGTGAAGCCTGAGTGAGACTGTGACTGTGCCTGATCTGATCATTCTAATAATAATACTAATAATGTTGGTATTTGTTAAGTGCTTACTATGTGCCGAGCACTGTTCTAAGTGCTGGGGTAGATACAGGGTAATCAGGTTGTCCCACGTGAGGCTCACAGTTAATCCCCATTTTACAGATGAGGTAACTGAGGCACAGAGAAGTTAAGTGATTTTCCCACAGTCACACAGCTGACAAGTGGCGGAGCCGGGATTCGAACACATGATCCATGACTCCCAAGCCCGGGCTCTTTCCAATGATCCATGCTGCTTCTCATGTTCTAGTTCAATGCTTGGCACTTCTAAGCACTTAATAAATACCAGGATTATTTTATGTTGCTGCTGCTGCTGCTGCTGCTGCTGCTGCTGCTGCTGCTCCTGCTGCTGGTGCCATCATTACCTTGGCTGAACAGGCTCGTTTTGGGGCTGCTAATGGGAGGTTCTGGTGCAGCTTGGAATAATGCTACTCCAGCTACACTGGAAAGTCTAATGAATGACCCCAAGATGGCCCAGTTCAGCCGTGGGGGTGGCTGAGGCCTCTGGTGGTAAGGCTCCTGCCAAACTGGCCCATCTAAAGCTATGCTGCCACAGCTTCTATTTCCACCTACTTGCTAGGGCAGGTCAGTTCAGCTATGGCCAATGCCAGTAAAGCCACTGCCACCATGGAAGCAGCAGCAGACAGTGGCATTGGCAGCAGCAGCAACATCCAAGAGAGTTTGCAATTCTCCCTTTCCTCTCTCACTTCCCTCTCCTCTCTTCATGCTCCTCCTTTACCGTCTCTCTCTCTCTGTTTGTCTCCCTTTCTTTCTGCCTCTCTCCTTGTCCTCCCATCCCTTTCTATCCTTCCCCCATCCTACCTAGTGTGACTTTAGTGTGGTGATTCACTTATGTTGTTTCTATCCCGGCACTTAACACAGAAAGGAAGAAGTTGGCAGATAGTAAGCTCTTAACATATATCTCAGGTATTTCCCATTTTCAAAGCTCTGCTAAAGTCAAGTCTCTTCCAGGAAGCCTTCCCTGACTAATCTCTCATCTCCCCTTCCTATTTTCTCTCCCTACTGCATTATTCATGCACATGAGTTTATAGTCAATTAATCAGTTCATGGTATGTATTGAGTAATAATAATAATAATTGTGGCATTTGTTAAGTGTTCACTGTGTGCCAGACACTGTACTAAGCCTTGGGGTGGAAACAAGCAAATTGGGTTGGACACAGTCCCTGTCCTACATGGAGCTCTCAGTCTTAATCCCCATGTTACAGGTGAGGTGGCTGAGGCACAGAGAAATGAAGCGACTTGCCCAAGGTCACACAGCAGACAGGCTGCAGACCCGGGATTAGAACCCAGATCCTTTGTCTCCCAGGCCCGTGCTCTGTCCACTAGGCGACATTGCTTCCCAAGGACTTCCTGAGTACTTGCTGCCTTCTGAACATTTAGGTAATTAACCCACTCCCACTACCAATCTATTGCTTCCCCTACCTGTAATTACAATATCAATCTCCCCCACTAGATTGTAAGGTCTTTGAGGGTAAGGATCATTTCTACTAACTCTTTTGTACTCTCCCAAGTGCTTAATAGAATGTTCTACACACAGGAAGCACTCATTAAATGCCATTGATTGGTAGTGATTCCAGGAAAGGAGGTGTGTTTGAAAACTAGGAAATCCTCATTTTCAAAATGCATGCACCTTGAAAGAAACAACCAAGTATTTGCCCCTTCTTCTGAGGTCCTGAGGTGCTCCTCAGAAAGAATTTGGGAAAATCACTGATGGAGTTAATTCTAGGCAAACTGGTAGCATATAACAATTGACCGTAAGCTTTAAAATAGTATGGATGATTTTTACCTCTTTAAATGGCCCTAGTTAAAAAATTATGGTAATGTTTATCATCATCAATGGTAATTATTGAGAGCTTACTGTGTGTAGAGCACTGTACCAAGAGCTTGGGAGAGTTCATTGCAACAGAGTTGGTAGGCACATTACCTCCCCACAACGAGCTTATAGTCTAGAGGATATTTGATGGTTATTAAACATTTAATATGGCTTTTCTCCGGGTCTTATTTATTTTTTGAATGGTGATGAGAGAGGAAACGTAAAGTATATTGATCAACCTGAGAATTTATTGCTTAGCCATGGATTGCTGGATAAAGCTGGTGACAGACGGATGATCTTGGCATCAGCAAACTAGAATGGAGATGCTATTGTTGAGCAAAAAGCTTGGGGAGGCAGATGGTGAATTGTAGAAGCAAAATCACCAACAATATCATATTCTTCACTTAGCACTTGCAGTTCAAACCAAAAGATAATCTTTATGTGTGTGTAGTGCTGTTCAGCTAGGAAATCCTCTCACTAGTGTTTTCCTGGAATACCCCGGGCAACAATATATTGTGTGTTTCCCTTCACTACGCAAACTGAACAGGACCATCACATTTAACATGGTGTTTACTCCAATACTAGTAGGTGATAGGAAATGAAGAAGTCATAGAGGGGTCCTCTGACAATACTCTCCCCCTCAGCCTGGTGGGTCTAGAGCATTTGGTGGTAAGCGCTTAGTACAGTGCTCTGCACACAGTAAGTGCTCAATGAATATGATTGAATAAATGACTGACATGTCACAAGACAAAAATCCCCACCTGACATTGTATTTATTGGTATTTATTGAGTGCCTACTATGTGCAGAACACTGTACTAAGCATTTGGGAGAGTATGATATAACAGAGTTGGCAGATGCATTCCCTACCCACAGTGAGCTTACAATCTTGAGGTGGAGATAGACATTAATATAAATCAATCACTTATAATATATGATTTAACATTGATTGGAATCTCAGAAAATCAAATGCAGTTAGGTTAAAATCCTGGAATCATCGCAACTCCAATCATTCATGGAGGGGGAACTTCTACCCTGCAGCTCTCACCTTTCCCCTGCTGTGGCTTTTGATCTTTTTTTTTTTTAATGATGTTTATCAAGTGTTTCTGAGGTACCGATGTCCTATAGAAAGTGCTAATGTGGTAGAAGTAATAGTAATAATGTAAAGACTTTAAGCTCACTGTGGGTGGGGAACACTTGCCTAACAACTCTGTGATATTGTCATATTGATTCTCCCAAGCACTCAGTACAATGCTCTCCACACAGTAAGTATTCAATAAATACAACTGGTTGATTGATTGATTGAGCAATGACTTGATGGGGTGCTTGTGAATTTCAGATAAAGGTAATCAACTTGGACATAGTCACTGTCTCACATGGGGCTCTGGGTTTAAGAGGTGGGGAGAGCAGATGATTATGTCTATTTACAGATGAGGAAACTGGGGTTCAGAGAGGTTATTTGACTTTCCTGAGGTCACACAGGTCAGTTGCATAAATGGGTTTGGAACCTGGATCACCTTACTCCCAGTCTCTTGCTCTTTCTACTATCCTATTCTTTTTTCTATCTTCTTTAACCCTGCTGCTTCTCTCCAGACCCAACAATATAGATGAAAGAAGACAAAAGGACATAGAGGGAGAGTGGTTCAAAAAAGAAGATCAGTAAAGAAGAGAAGAGAAGAAATAGCAGAAGCACCCAAGTTTCAGCTGGAGGAAATTGAGAGGCCTTAGGCTTTGGGAAGGGGAAATATGGGAAAAGGTAGGGGCAGCTCGTTGTGGGTCGGGAGACTCATTAAAGTCCCTAATGTTCCACATGGGCCTGTGCTTCTAGTTCCAACACTTGCTTGGTGTGTGGCCTTGGGCAAGTCACTTCACTTATCTGTACCTCAGTTTCCTCATCTCTAAAATGGGGATGAAATGCCTAGCCCCCCCTCCCACTTACTGTGAGTCCCTAGAGAGACAGGGACTTCATTCAATCTGTTTATCGTGTATCTACCGCAGTGCTTAGTACAGTGCTTGCACTTAGCAAATACCACAATTATAATTATTATTTGAGGTGTGGGAACTCGTTGGGGGTGATGGGGATGAAATTAGCAGGCTGTTGAAGTCATGAAGAGTAGAAAACTTTAGTGGGATATAGAGGGACTTGGAGAGAGCAGGAAGAACCCAGTTGGGAGGCAGAGGGAATTAGTGGGAAGGAAGAAAAGTAGTTGAGGGTAAAAATTGTGTATGTCAGTCATATTTATTGAGTGTTTACTGTGTGCAGAGCACTGTACTAAGTACTTGGGAGAGGACAACGTAGAGTAAGAGGTAGGTCATGGAAAAGCTTTCATTTTTTACCCCCATGGGGAAAGGCCTTACCAGTAAAGCTTTTTAAACTGTAGATCTCTCCTAAAAAGCAATGTTTTTGAATACTATGTAGAGTTGCCCTTCAATTTGAAGGCGCTGCTGCTAATGGGATTGTATCCAAGAGTGTGAATGTCCTTGAGAGCATTGAACGTATTGGTTGAGCCCTTCCTATGTGTTTATGATACAGGGCTAGATGCTGCATAGATATATGAAAAAGATATAGCTATTCGTGGCCCTCCAGCTGCTTGTAATATTCTGCTGCCTAGGTGTTCACGGAGAGTAAAATGGTCACCTGGGTTGTATCTCATCGTACCCTGAAGCTTCATTGACTGGGCAGAAACAAATGCATCGGGTCGGTTTACAGAGATGCCTGGTGAGGTTGCTTCTAAGAGCTCCCCCTTCTGTTCTGGCACCTTCTGATCTTTCACCTGCTTTCTCCCTGAGAAGATAACTGAATTTTCAAATCACTTGGCATTGTCTCAGATTTCCACGTGGATATAAATAATGGGAGCAAGCTAAATATAAATACAGTCCCAGCGTCTTTTAAATTAAGCCTTTGATTGATTTCTTTGGATGCTTTCAAGTTATTGTAAGAATTTACTCTACTCCCTGGCAGCCAGGAAGACCTTGTTACTTGCTACTTTTTTGGGCACTTTGTAAGCACTCCTTTCAGCAGTGTATAACTTGTCATTTTTCTCTGGTCATGGATGCAAAAGTGGGGTGACGTAAGAATACATCCACCTCCAAAATGTGGGTAATACATTCCCTTTGAGTGGAAACCGAGGCCTATTTCGTCTCTGCCACTTTTACAAAATCTGCAGTTGGGGACCTTTAAGTCTCCCTAAGCTTGGGCCACAGCTCTGTTTTCGATTCTTAATGGTTACTGGGCTGACTTGGCTTTGCCTGGCCTGGTCCAGACTGAGTTGAAAAGTGATGTGATAAGGTGGTTGTTTGGTTCTCCCTGGTGGTTCAATGAGAAGGGCATGAAAGGAGGATTGGAATTCAAATTCAAATGAGAAGGTAAAATTACCAGGCTTTCTTCACTTGTATCTGGGACCACCTCCTATAGAGGACAGGGCCAGTGATTTTGAGTGTGGTGGGCAGGGGAAGTGTCAAGAGATTGAGAGGCAAGAAAGGGAGACACAGAGACAGTGACAGTGAGTGCCACCCTGCACTTTCTCTCACCCTGTGCCCAACTGCCACTTCTAAAGAACCACCTCTTGCCCAATTTGGAGCCTGGGCTGTCCACCCAGAGGTTGGGGGCTCTGGTGGCATGCCTGAGACCGTGTTCGTCCAGCCTGGGCCTTCTGTTCCCCCTAATCCTGGCTGACCAGTCCCAAGTGTGCCATCCATCTGCTTCCTGAATGTCTGTCTCCCCCTCTAGCCTGTAAGCTCATTGTGGGCAGGGAATGTGTCTGTTTATTGTTATTTTGTACTCGCCCAGATGCTTATACAGTGTTCCACACACAGTAAGCCATCAATAAATATAATTGACTGACTGACTGACTTTAAAATGGCACCCAAGCTGTCTGCCTGCCCCTATAAACATCCCTCACAAGTCCTGGGGATAGGATACTGTGCACGCATGCTTCCGACACCTTTTTAGACTGTTCCTCGGAGTAGAGCCGGAGGCAAGTAGGAAGGGGATTAGGCTTCTGAACTCATGGAACAGGCTCATGTTTCAAGACAGCCAGAAGACATGAGGATAGAGGTGAAAATAAACCCTAACAAGCTGGAAGGCCATTCTGCTGAAACAATAAGTGCCGGATTAGGCGTCCCAGTGGAAATTATTTGGAAGTCCTGAGCCTTGCTTCGACGTGACTTCTGCTGTCGTGTTGCATGGCTGGGCAAGACTTCATGCTGATCCAGGAGAGAAGCAAAAAGAGCAGGCTCAGAAATTCCCCTCTGCCCTGTGCAGGAATGGGCCCTGATAGAAGCTGCAGAAGGGGTGTTATAGGAGAAGGAGGAGGAATCCTCTAGATTGTAAACTCGTTGTGGGTGGGGAACCTGTCTCTTTACTGTTGTACTGTACTCTCCCAAGCACTTAGAACAGTGCTCTGCACACAACAAGCACTCAATAAATACGATTGAATGAATGAATGAACAGTAAGCACTCAATGTGTATGACTGACTGACTGACTGACTGACTGAGGAGAAGGAGAATTGGCTTGGTCCCTCCTCCCTCCTTCCTTCCTGCCACTGTAAGCCCCTGAGCTGTGGTTGGAGGATATGAGGCGGGAGCCAGAGTTGAGGGGGTGGAGGCAGGTTCCGGATGTGGCAAAAGGCCTCTGCCCTGTCTCTCCCCCCTCTACATGGCAACAGAGGTGAATCAGATGAAGAGGAGCAGCATAGCCTAAGAAAAAGAGCATGGGCCTGAGAGTCAAAGGTCCTGGGTTCTAAACACGGCTCTACCTGCCTGCTCTGTGATATTGGGCAAGTCACTTAACTTCTTTGGGCCTCAGTTTCCTCATCTGTAAAATGGGGATTAAATATCTATTCTCCCTCCTACTTAGGCTGTGAGATCCAATGGTCCAGGAACTGTATCCATTGTGCTTATCTTGTACCTACACCAATGCTTAGTACAGTGCATGACACATAGTAACCACTTAATAAATAACATTAAATTAAATTAAGTGACTTAGACTGTAAGCCCCGTGTGGGACAGAAACTGTGTCTGACTGATTAACTCGTATCTACCCAGTGCTTAGTAGAGTGCTTGATACATAGGAAGTACTTAACAAATGCCATTATCAGTACTTTTTAAGTTATTATTGTTGATAACTGAAACTAGAACTGCCATCTTGCAGCTCCATTCATTTCTGGTTCATCCCCCGCCCCCAACCATCCAGAGCTACGGTGGAATGGGGTAGATGATCTATTGTACTCAGAAAGGGGAGGGGGCAAAGGTAGCTTTTGATTGCTTTGTCCTCATTTCCCAATTATGGCAGAGAGAGGGTGATCACCCTTTTTTCTCTAGTGGAGTTGGTGTCCCTATTTTTACCCTCACAACCAGCTGGGCAGGAGTCGAAGAGCCATGGAAGCACGGAGAGAGCCAAGTAGCCCAGGGAGAGAATAGTGGAGTCTGGACTAGAATTTATGCCTGCTTAGTTCCCAACCTGTGCTCTATTCTGCAGATTATTCTGCTCCCTGGACTAGAAAAGTAAGCCTTACTTTGACACACAAGTTTAATCTGTGCTCCTTAATAGTTAAACCAGTAGTTTGTCTTTTCCCAAGAATTATAAAGTGAAGTGTTGAAGATGTGTCGATAATTCACACATTCTATTAACAGGACATATATCGGAAAACAGCATTAAAATACTGTTAGTTCTCTGCAGTTTATGCAAGATATGCCATATATTCAATAAACGTATGTCAAACATGGCATAGCAGGATGGAAAAATCATGAAGCCTTCAGTAAGTCAAGCCATCTGCATTTTCTCTGTGTGGTAGTCGTTTAATCTGTCATATTAGTCTAATGTGAAATTATACGTGTGCTCTCGGTAGAGTTTACAATGGAATGCTTAGGAAAGTGGCAAACAATGTGCAGTGAATTTTAGACCCCTGACTTTGAAACATTGCTTTTTGCAGAGTAGCACAGTGTAACATTGTGTATTTTGGTTCTAAATCCCCTCTCCACCCCATTTTATGCTTTACATGCACTTAGCTCTTCCACAACATGTATTTACCCAGCAAATTTAGATAGAACATGATTAGGGAATTAAAGAACATTCTCCTGACTGCACATGCCTATTTGGAAAGAACGGGATGCAACATTGGAAAAAATGGTTGTGTTACATGTGCATGGCCTGTCACGGTGTGTGTACTGTAACTTACATTTTTTCTTATTGCCCACTTCATCAAGAATTTAATCCCTGTGTTTGCTATAGGAGAACTGAATGTATTTGAACGTTATACCCAGTAAATAGGCATCCACAAATCTGGCATTTGAGATCCTTTGTGCTAGTTCTTCCCTCCCTTTCCCCCACCCCAAGCCTCATGCTCAGAGCTGAATTCATGTGGGGTCTTTAGGGAGTGTGGCGCAGGAAATCATGCTAAGGTGTATGTGTGTGTGTGTTGGGGGAGGGTCGGGAGAGAGACAGGACCGTGAAGGCCCCACAATAAGCCCTACCGTGACCCAGTCAGGAGTGGCCTCTTTCTGCTTACTTGAGCTGGACTCTGCCAAACCCCTGGTCACTAAATGGTGGGGGCCATGGTATTCTTGGTTGATACCAGTAGACCTGGAAATGCCCAAAGCTGCTTGGCCAGAGACTGGGGCAACTCTCTAGGGACCCCTATTTCCTTAAATCTGGTCTGTGGGTGATGGTTGTGCCTGCGGCCGGGCACAGGGCGGGAGCTGGGAGCCGGCTACCTGGCAAAGACATTCAGGGTCTTACTTGCGAAAGCCCCTCTTCTAGCTCCTCCATCTGGAAGCTGCTGAACGTGGCACGTAGGAGCAGTGCTGCTTTCTCTTTCATGGGGCCAGGGGGGCTCACCTGCCTCCTCTGCACCCGCTGGCAGGAGAGCGGCATTCCTCCTATCTTTCAGGTATGGCACTGCTTCCCCTGCTGGGTGCTAAGACTCACATGGTCACCCCACGCCCCCTACTTAGCCCCACATCTGAAAGCTTTCATATAGAAACTCCAGAGGGGTAAGACTCATGGAGACACATAGATACAGAACACAAACACACACACACATGCACACACAAACGTCTATACTAAAACAACATTCTTAATTATTATGACATTTATTAACCACGTATTATGTGCCGAAGCATTATGCTAAACAATGGGGAAGATACAAGATAATCAGAACATACAGAGTCTCTGTTGCACACAGGACTCCCAGTATAACGGATAGGGAAAGCCCCATTTAATAGATGAGGAAACTGAGGTCCGGAGAGGGTAGGTGACTTGGCCAAGGTCCCACAGCAGGCAAGTGGCAGAGCTCTCTCATCCTGGGATTTTGTTGTTCTCCTCCCACCACCCATTCAAAGGTCACTCAGAGGTTGCATGGGCAGCACAATCCTGTGGCTGGGCCCAGATTCAGCCAAGCGAGTTCCAGGGACCGCATTCTGAGCAGTGAGTCTCGGTTGCCCATCATGCCTGACCTCCTCCTGCTATGGGCGCCAAAATCTGGGCCTTCTCCCAAGCAGTCACAGAGAACTGGTGTAATCATAGGAAGGATTCCATGGGATTAATCTGCTCGATCTCCTTAAAGGGACTGCTCTTGGTTTTAGCATTTTTGAAAATTTTCATCATCAATTAATTGCATTTTCTCTGCTGAATCAGAATGAGTTACTCGTCTATTCTCTTACGTTTGGGACTGAGGAG
This sequence comes from Ornithorhynchus anatinus, assembly GCF_004115215.2. Classification (NCBI taxonomy): domain Eukaryota; kingdom Metazoa; phylum Chordata; class Mammalia; order Monotremata; family Ornithorhynchidae; genus Ornithorhynchus; species Ornithorhynchus anatinus. The sequence goes on along the minus strand of NC_041753.1, from coordinate 50,781,219 downwards.
AGATAGTTCAAAGGTTTAAATCACGGGATCTATTTTGCTTTGATTGGCTACTATATAAACCTAGATAAAGCCCATCCATACTGGCAACAGATAGTTCTGGATCATCAATCAAAGTGTGTTTCACTATTTTATTTCCTCCCTCCACTATTAACTTGTCACTACTAACCTGCTTTTATTTTTTCACATTGCGGGTGATGGATTAAACTAGTTAACTGGCCAAATAGATTATACTGTGAACATTAACACTTAACGTTTTTTGATCGAGCGCTAGGCAAAGCAAAAGACATTCCTTATAGAAGACAATTAGGCACACTAGTTGCTGCGTTTTGGACTTTGTGGTTCTTGCTTTCTCAGAGTGAGCAGATAATAGCCATATAATCATTTTAGTCCAGCCACATTTAATTAGTTTCTTTCTTAGGAGGATTAAAGTACAGCAAAACGGCCAGTCTTCCGAGTAGCTGGTATCACCACATCTGGCTTTTTCCTCTCTTTCCCCTTATATTGTGTGCCTGTTTTTGGCAGATGACTTAGAAACTCCTGAATAAAACTAACTCTTTAGAATTTCTGTTTTTATGAATTAGGAGCTCAAGTGTTTTTCTCTTCTTTCCATGTTTAATTTACCATGTTTCTCACTCATGGGTTTTGTTTTTTCTCCAAGGCACAACAGAGGCCCCTCATCACAAAGGGCAAATTCCATTCAGCTGCTCTCTAGTGGAAAACTCTCTTGATGTAGCTTCCTGCCTATTCTGGAGAAGGAGAATAATAATAATAGTAATATTTGTTCAGTACTTTCTAGGTACCAAGCCGAATTTTACTTTCCAAGCGCTTAGTACAGTGGTCTGCACACAATAAGCGCTCAATAAAAATGAATGAATGAATGAATGTACTAAGCTATGGGGTAGACATGAGAGGCTCACAGTCTAAGGTGAGAGAGAGCAGGCACAGATAGGAAACTGAGGCCCAGATAAATTAAGTGACTTTCCCAAGGTCATCCAGCAGGCAAACAGGCAAGGGGCAGAGATGGGATTAGAACCCAGGTCCTCTCATTTCCAGGACTGTACTCTTTCCATGGGGTCACATTGTTTCACTGCCTCCTACACAGTCTAGGAAGAGATCAAAAATGGGGGAAAAACCTCTATCTATACCTTTGAACAAAACCTGCAGGGGCAGGCCTCTTTCTATACACCCTTTTGTCTGTGGAAAGAGGACCCCACTCTAGCCAGGCAGAACAAGATGCAGAACCTTTCTACACAGGTGAAAAACAATACCAAATATATTGTACTGTAATTTGGGGAGCTCAAAGTTGGATGGGGCTGGCACCTACAGGAGCACTGCCAAAACCAGAGAATGGGAAAGAGATAGAAAAGGACAGAGACAGAGAGAAGGAATGAATGGGAAAAGGACAAGAGGGAGTCATGGGACAAGGATGGCGGACAAACACACACCACAAAGACTCACTCAGTAACCGCTGCTGCTGCTCCTCCCATCAAGGCCATTGTCACAACAAGTTAGGCCACAGGGGCAGTAACCACAGCTATGTGAGCTGTTGTGGCAGTGGCTGAGCAGCAGCTTGTGGACAGAGGCCCAGTACAACTGGAGCTCTGTCAAAATGGCTGCCCTGGAAGCCTCCGAGAAATGCCTCAGGTCCTGTCTAGGACAGCCTCAACAGAGAAGTCCTCTCACCTATAAGCACGTTGTGGGCAGGGAACGTATCTATGAACTCTGTTGTATTGGACTCTCCCGAGCTCTTCTCACAGCACTCTGAATGCAGTAAATGCTCAGTAAATACCATTGATTGAAAGAGAAAGAGGCTGGACAATCTCTCCTCTATTCCTCCATGTACCAGCAGCATGCCTTCTGCCATGACACCTTAGTTATCATGTCCTTTCCCATCACTCTGGTTGAAAAAGGGACTTAAACCAGAGATATTTTGGGAGATCTGCCCAGTGAGGACCATCTGGTTGATTAAGTCAGGTTGTCCTGGCATTCTGCATGGCCAGAGAGGTGGCCCTGTGATGTGGTGAGGCAAAACTCCAGTCTGACTCCAGTCTGTGTCTGTTTGGCTGAATTCTTGGGAATCCACTGCTTCACTGTGCCTAGGAAGACTGACTCTTGATTTTGTAGTCTATGAGCCAAGTTTTCAATCATCCCTTTGTAGCATTCGTTTTTCTCTCTCAAAAATCTCCAAGACTGAGAGTTTTGGGGTAGATGCTCATTTAGGCTGAAGTTTTCTGTAATCTTTGTTCTTTCCTAACTTGTTCACTTTTCATTTTCAAATGCTTACCTTGTCTTGTTTATTAGCTAATGTTTTCTTTCCCTGGAACTAGCTCCTGCACTTTAGTTCGTCTAATAGAGATGTCACTTTCATCATTTTTGAATCGTGGTTCACACATCACTCTAAAAGCCACCACACACACATTTTAATCTCTCTGCAGCAATAACGGAACACCACCTCGGAAGGTGCTATTAATATCAGTTCTTCCATCTGGGATTCATGTTGCCTAGCACCACTGTTGTTCAGATCTTTTCGAGTCTTCAGGGGGTAAGGGAACAAGGATTCAGACAAACTAAGGGGTAGGGTGGGGGCTTTTTCTTAGTAATGTCTCTGGGTTGTTGAGAGCTAATTTTCAGGAATAAGGAGCTGGGTGGCCAAGGACACCCTCAAAAGTGAAAGGGTTTTCTGGTCATTTGATTATGGTTTGCACTATCCACGGATGTTGGCCAGCCATAGTGGAGCACATCAGCAGCTTTGGCCCCCCAGATTGACAATTAAAGTCGAAGAGTCCTTCACTGAACTTTTATGAGTAGACCATGTTCACTTCCTCCCTCATTTTCATGGCAGATTAGGAAAAAAAACCACTCACAGTTCCTTGTCAAAGAAAGTGTTAATACCATTACTCTAGAATGCCTTCCTATATCAATCATTTGCATTTATCAAGTGCTTACTGTGTGCAGAGCACTGTACTAAGCACTGGGAGAGTACAAAATAGCGGAGTTAGTAGACACGTTTCCTGGCCACAATGAGCTTACAGTGTAGAAGGGGGGACAGGTGTGAATATAAATAAGTGAATTACAGGTATGTATATAAGTGCTGTGGGGCTAGGGAAGGAATTCATAAAGGGTGTAAATCTAAGTGCAAGGTCGATGGAGAAGGGAATGGTAGAAGAGGAAATGAGGGCTTAGTTGGGGAAGGTCTCTTGGAGGAAATGAGATTTTACTAAGGTTTTGAAGGTGGAGAGTATTCGTCTGTTGCATGTGAAGAGGGAGGATGTTCCAGGCCAGAGGCAGGATATAGCAACATGGCTCAGTGGAAAGGGCCTGGGCTTCGGAGTCAGAGGTCATGGGTTCGACTCCCAGATCTACCACTTGTCAACTGTGTGACTGTGGGCAAGTCACTTAACTTTTCTGTGCCTCACTTACCTCATCTGTAAAATGGGGATTAACTGTGAGCCTCCCGTGGGACAACCTGATTACCCTGTATCTACCCCAGCACTTAGAACAGTGCTCTGCACATAGTAAGTGCTTAACAAATACCAACATTATTATTATTATGTGGGCAGGAGGTTGGTGTTGAGACAGATGAGATCGAAGAACAGTGAGTAGGTTGGCATTAGAGGAATGAAGTGTGCGGGCTGGGTTGTAGTAGGAAAGCAGCAAGGTAAGGTAGAAAGGAGAAAGATGATCGAGGGCTTTAAAGCCAATGGTGGTAAGGAGTTTTTGTTTTATGTGGAGGTGGATGGACAACCACTGGGGATTCTTAAAGAGTGGGGTAACATGGACTGAATGTTTTGTAGAAAAATGATCTGGGCAGCAGAGTGAAGTGTGGACTGGAATGGGAAGAGACAGGAGGCAGGGAGATCGGCAAGGAGTCTGATACAGTAATAAAGGTGGGTTAGGATAAGTGTTTGGATTAACATAGTAGCAATTTGGATGGAGAGGAAAGGGTAGATTTTAGGGATGCTGTGAAGGTTGAACTGACAGGATTTGGTGAGAGATTGAATATGTGGGTTGAATGAGAGAGAGGAGCCTATAGCGAGAAGGAAACTCCAAAAGAGAAACCAAAGCAACACCCGCAAAGACAGTCTCTTCCTGTTTGCAGGGATTCTAGCCTTTGCCTGAAGGGTTTTCTTTAGAGTTTCTAGAGGTCTTTGGTCCAGTGTATGGGAATTTGGCTGCAGAAAGAAAGGATCCCATTTGTCTTAATGATGACAAAGAGATAAAAGTTGAAGGTTTTCAATTGATTCCCCGATCCTCCTGCCCTCCCCATCTTAATAGCTGGTCTTCAGAGCCAACTGAAGAAGGTAATTATTGGGTTAGGAGGAAGGTTTCAGCTTTGGGACCAGATCTTGAGTCAAGCTGAGTGGTATGGAATAATCTGAATTTGCTCTGTTACTCTGGCTAATTGAAGGAAAGTCAGGAAGCACTTAGGCAATTAGTTAATTTATTACTGTTTCCTCACACTCACACCCATACTCCACCTTCAACCCTTTTCTCTCCTGCTCCCATCATTTGGGTCTCTTTCAAAACATTCTATGGCCGAATAGGAAATTGCTGCAATTTCATAACAAGGGAGCCAAAAGTTATGATTTCTACTGACTTTTGTTTACTTGGTGTGTGAAGATGTTTAGGCCAGTGATTATTATACAAACACACTCACACAGAGATATATTCATATATATCTAATGGTATTTGTTGAGCATTTACTATGTGCCAGGCTCCCCTCCCAGGATTACATCTGGAGAGTTTCCAGGACTCTACCAGTCTCGGCTACAGGAGGGAGAGTCAAGCAGAAGTATCCCCATTCCATTCCTAGCTTGAGCTGTGGCTAGAGAGTATAAGGCAATCTGCTACAAATCAAAACTCACCTGTGCTGGGCAGCAGTGGTACAGAAGAGAGTCGAGGGTGGAGACTCAACTTTACTGCACAGAAGAAGGCAATGGTAAACTACGTCTGTATTTTTACCAAGAAAACTCTTATGGATACACTATCAGAACAATTACAGGTGGAGGTGGGGTGTTCTGGGAGAAATGTGTCCATGGAGTCGCTTTGGGCCGGGAATGACTCGACAGCATAAGAAAAGACAATGTGCCAGGCACTGTATTAAGTATTGGGGTAGGTACAAGCTAATCAGATTGGACACATTCCATGTCCCAAGTGGAGCTCACAGTCTTAATCTCCATTTTTCAGATGAGGGAACTAAGGCACAAAGAAGTTAAGTAACTTGCCCAAGGTCACACAGCAAACAAGAGGCAGAGGCAGAATTAGAACCCAGGTCCTCTGACTCCCAGGCACTTGATGTTTCCATGAGGCCACATTGGTAACTGTTTTGAACTGTCTCAGTCTTTATTATGGGTTTTTATAGACTTGGTTTTCTAGCATTAAACTTTATCAATAATGCTATGTTGAATTTGGAGGGTGCTTTATTTTTTCCCAAGCACTTGCAACAGTTATAATGATAATAACAGTGTTGGTATTTGCTAAGCGTTACTATGTGCCAAGCACCGTTCTAAGCACTGGGGTAGAAACAAGGTAATCAGGTTGTCCCACGTGGGGCTCTCAATCTCCACCCCTATTTTACAGATGAGGTAACTGGGAAACAGCGAATTTAAGTGACTTGCCCAAGGTCATACAGCTGACAAGTGGCAGAGCCAGGATTAGAACCCACGACCTCCGACTCCCAAGACCATGGGGGTAGGAAAGGCAAGTATTATTATCAGTCAATCCATCAATCATATTTATTGAGCTCTTATTTGTGTGCAGAGCACTGTATTAAGTGCTTGAGAGAGTACAGTACAACAGAGTTAGTAGATGCGTATCCCCATTTTAGAGATGAGGAGACTGTCACACAGCAGGCTGATGGCCAAGCTGGGACTATAGTCTGCTTCTCCCAACTCCCAGATCCCTGGTCTTTTCCATCAGCCTATGCTTCTATGTGTGTTTGTTTCCCCGACTTGTAAATTGCAAGTTTCCTAAAGGTCACCAGACCACATATGTTACTCTTCACTACATTTTCTCCAGCACCTAGTACAGTCTCTGACATACTGTATTCTGCTTAATAAATGTGACAGTGACAAATGTGAAGGGGACAAAGAGGGGGAATACAAAGCAATAGGAAAAATGAAATTCAAGTACAAAGTACATTAAATCTCCATTTAATATTTAGACTCTTTAGTCTCATTCTGTCTTCAATCTGCCAAGTTGTCGAGGGCCTCTGGTTAATCTGTTGGGGTGCTATCTTTTCTCCTCCTTGACATTCTGCCAGGATACCTGCTAGTGTCCTGGATACTGCAGCCTTAAACTCCTTTAATCCTGCTTAAAGATTCTCCTGCCCACTTCTCTGGTATCTGCTCTCTTGTCTTCGCTTCTAGTTACGTCCCTCCATTTACCTACATCCCTTTGGGTCTGGCCCTCTTTCTTCCTGGGCAAGCCTCTTTAGCCAACACTTGATTTTCTTTGAGCACCCATGCCAGATTCCCAGATCTAGGAGGAAATTCAAACAAAGTGAAAAGAACCTTTTTAGGAAAGATGGATGAGAGAAGGTAGACCAGTAACAAGATTAACCAGAAGTTGAATTTGATTCAGAAGAGTGAAAGGAAGCGGTTTCTTGGCTGGGAAGATTTAAATCAAAGTCATGGCCCTTCGAATAGGTTCACATTTCATATTCTTATTTCCCTCTATTTAATAGCTGTTATCATAGCTGAGTTATATGCCATATTGGAGATTTTACTGTTTATCGCCTAACATTTCTAAGCAAACTATTGATTGCATGGACAGTGGCAGATATCTCCATTTTAGTTCTGTGACTACTCATTTCCACCTGACACCACTTTAATATGCAAATTAAAATGGGTTTTAAAAATAGCAGGACAATACAAATCGCCCAGAGCAAGCACTTCGGTGGTTAGAAGTTTGAATCCAGGGCTAGATAATGCTAGAGGCTTTATTTATAGCAAATGTCTTGTTGGTTTAACCTGAACAGTCAGTCAATCAGTCAGTCAAGCAATACTAACAATATGTGAAACACTGTGGTAAATGTTGGGAAGAATGCATGGAGAGTTCATCAAGTACAATCACTAGCCCACATGGGTCTCCCAGTCTAAAGCGGGGTGGGGAGGTCAACTGAAATACAGGGAAAAAAATGAAATATAAAAATAAACAAAGCCAGACCCAACAACAAATAATAGCTGTTCAATTTGTCTTTTGCTCCAGTTATAGCCACCATGGTCCAAACTGTCATAACACTTTCAATAATCTAATCATTCTGTGGCTTGTTAAATTATGGATGCAGTGAAAATGGTACATCCCTGTTGCAAGGTGTGGTAAGCACATGATTTTATTGAAATGTCTGAAAGCTGTGCTGTATAAATGGGCAGATGGCCACAAAGCCAGGTGGTTCTGGCACTCTCTAATCAAAATATGTAAATAAATAACAATGCACTGAACAGTGAGTTGGTGGTATTGACTGAACACCTTGCAGAGCTCTCACAGTTAGCACTTGGGAACAAAGATTAGAAGTGAAAGATATAGCTCCTGCCCCTGGGGAGTTTACAGTCTAATGGGATCCCCACAACCTTTGGTCCTGTTTCAGCTATCCTAAAACTAGGACCAAATTCCTTCTCACAAATTCTGAACTCCAGGTCCTCCTCTCCTGTGTTTTGGAGATTACTGGGTGTGTTTCTGAAGAATAAACTGAATATGAGCTTTCTATTCTCTGTCCTGGTGAAGGATAAAACCACTTTCTCTGTATGTTAGAAAACTGTTGCCTAGATCTCTGAGAGAAACGACCAAGGTTGTAAACAGCTGTTCTCAGAGGTAGGATTCGACAAAATATATTCAAGTTTGTTTTTTCTCTCCAATACCCACTTGTTTAGCCCAGGAAGGGGCCTTTGAGAGCAGCCTAGTTTCATCATCGTCATCAATGGTATTTAATGAACACATATTATGTGCAGCACTCTAGTTCCCCTGCCCTATGCCTCCTGGCTAACATGGAGTAGTGTACACAGCTGTCTTTGTGTTCACGCTGAGTGTGTTGATTATGGGGGTGAGAGATGGGGTTTATGGGACAGAAGAGTGGGTCTGGACACAAGAGAGAGAAGACGGACCCAGATCCAGATCAGAAAGGCAGCAAGCAGGTTAAACCAACTTTGTTTTCTTTTTCTTCGATCAATCAGTGGTTCTTATTGAGCATGTACTGTGTGCAGAGCACACTGTTCTAAGCGCTTGGGAGATTACAACACAACAGAGTTAGTAGACATGTTCCCTGCCCACAAAGAGCTTACTGTCTAGAGGAGGAGCTTACAGTCTCGATGTCTTTCCGCTTACCTGGGCTAGCAGAGTACGGCTTTCAGGGGAAGGGTGCTTGGTTCTCTTGCCCCTAGTTTCCTTCTTAACATGGTCTAGAGTGCAGGTTTTTGAGCAATTTAGTTTTTTACTTTATCTGACTCCTTCCCTATCTTCAGTAGTCCCTCTGATTGGGGCAGTGTATGCAAATGAGAATGGTCACTTTGCAGAAAGAAGGACAGCACATGCAGCCCAGGAGCTGGCCAGGTAGAGAGTAACCCTAGCATTAGTTGAGGCTGTATAGCTGCCTCCTTTCCCCACTCCAGTCACTCTGCTTGCCTGGGTTATTTTGCTAAAAAATCATTCAGTCCACATCTCCCCACTCCTCAAAAACTTTCCCAACACCAAAGACAGCACCATCATCCTTCCTGTCTCACAAGGCCATAACCTTGGTGTTATCCTTGACTCCTCTCTCATTCATCCCATTCATTCAATCTATCACTAAATCCTGTCAGTTCAACCTCCACAACATTGCTAAAATCCTCTTTCCTCTCCATCCAAACTGCTTGCCCATTAATACAAGTACTTATCCTATCCTGACTTAATTACTCTATCAGCTTCCTTGCTAACCTACCTGACCTCCTCTCTTTCCCCACTCTAGTCCATACTTCACTCAGCTACCCAGATCATTTTTCTACAAAACGTTCAGTCCATGTTACTCCACTCCTCAAGAACCTCCATTGGTTGCCCATCCACCTCCTCATCAAACAGAAACTCCTTACTGTCAGTTTTAAAGCAGTCAGTCACCTTGCCCCTCCTAGCATGGCGTAGTGGATAGAGCACGAGCCTGGGAATCAGAAGGTTGTGGGTTTTAATTCCACCTCCGCCACTTGTCTGCTGCGTGAACTTGGGCATGTCACTTCTTTTCTCTGTGCCTCAGTTTCCTCATCTGTGAAATGGGGATTAAGACTCTGAGCCCCATGTGGGACAGGGACTGTGCCCAACACAATTTGCTTGTATCCACCCCAGCACTTACTACAGTGCCTGACACACGGTAAGCGCATAATAAATACCAGAATTATTATTATTGTTATTATATCACCTTGCTACTCTCCTACTACAACCCAGCCCGCAAACTTCTCTCCTCTAATGCTGACCTAATCACTATACAGCAGTGTCCTCTATGTCACTGCTGACCTCTCTCTCGTCCTGCCTCTGGCCTGGAACACCCTCCCTTTTCATATCTGACAGACAATTACTCTTCCCACCTTCAAAGTCCCATTGAAAGCACGCATTCTCCAAGAGGCCTTCCCTGACTAAGCCCTCATTTCCTATTTTCCCACTCCCTTTTGCATTGCCCTGACTTGACTCCCTTTATTCACTACCAGCCCCACAGCACTTTTGTACATAACCATTATTTATTTATTTATATTAATGTCTGTCTCCCTCTCTGGATGGTAGACTCATTGTGGGCATGGAATATGTCTGCTATATTGTGCCGTACTGTCCTAAGCACGTAGAACAGTTCTCTGCACACAGTAAGCACTCAATAAATACAATTGATTGATTGGTAGAGTGACTGTCAAAGCTATGTGTCTCTCCCCTCACTCACTCCCCTCCAACCCAAAACAACAGCTCTTTCCAGCATACTCCCTTGCTGCTCTTTTGATCCTCTTCTCATCTAGTTTTGGTCTGTTTAGTTGTTCAACTGTATATATTGTTGCTCTTTGTTTGGTTTTAGCTTGTGCCCTGGGTTTCAAAACAAAGTGGCACAGACTCCTCTGATTCTTCCTAAGCCATTCTGAGGATTATATTTATGGCTTATGAAATGGGTGGTAATATCTGCTACGGTGGAGGCCGCAGAAATAATCCATTCTGGGACCACAAACTGCACCCGTTCTCCCAACAGGCATTGAGCAATGTGTGCCGCCGGGCACGGAGGAACTGGGTGAAAGACTGTGGATGGATGGTTCAGCACAAGCCATCATCATGATCATGTCTGCAAAAACAGTTTATGTCCTGCTGGGCGGGGGACATCCTTTTCTCCTCCCCATTCCAAACTAAAGTCCTGCCAAATACAGTCAGCCCCAATCTGAACTTTTGCAGAGGAAGAGGTAGCAGTGCCATTTAGGAAGCAGCGTGGCCCAGTGAAAAGAGCAGAGGCCAAAGAGTTAGAGGACGTGGATTCTAAATCTGGCTCTGACACTTGCCTGCTGTGTGTCCTTCAGCAAGACACTTAACTTCTCTGTGCCTCAGTTTCCTCATTTGTAAAATGGGAACTTAGTACCCGTACTCCCTCCGCCTTGACTGAGTCCCATGTGCAACTTGACTGTGACCAAAGTGATTTTCTTGTATCTTCCCCAGTGCTTAGTACAGCGTTTGACAATAAAGCTAGCACTTAACAAATACCACAATTTTAATGATTTGACAACAACCTTGGTGTCTGAACAATTTTTATTCTGAAAGGCAAAGGGCTGGAACAGAGGTACTACTCTATTTTCAAGGGCATTAGGCAAGTATGTTAGATATTCTCTCTCAACAACATTCACACTCATAGATACAAACTCAGCACCCTCATTTTCAAACCCAGGGACAATTCAGTTAGAAAATTGGAACTAATGAACTGGCGTTTCATGAATGACCACTAGGTGGCCAAACAGCTTTCAAATTACAAATGAACTTGCTTGAACTTTCTAATGAATTTGCAACAAGGGAGCCTGCCAAACACAGACCCTAGTGAAATAGGAGCTGAAAGACCTACATCCTAGGCTACTCATTTTTAATTTCGTTGTTTATTTCCTTATACGAATAGTCCATCGTGTAAACATATCATATCTGTAAATATTATCACTGTTTCCTTTGGCTCTTATTTAGCTGTGAATTTTGCTTGCCTTTTTTAGGTGTTTAACTTTATTAGGAAGTATTTTAGCTAGAGTAATTTGTTAGTTGGCTTTGTTTCTAATCTTGTTATAGTCTAAACCCATTTTGAATGCATAGTGTTTTCTCCTTTCCTTTCCCTGACCCAGTGATACCCCACACTTCTCTTCTCCTTTTGCTTCCAGAAAGGGTTCATTGTTAAAATCTGGTGTTTCACAATAGTACCAGTTGAGTTTGGGTCAGCAAAACTATATTCAGGAGAAAGCAGTTTCAGAGATGCCTGGGCACACCTGACTAAAAAGCAGTCAATTATCTCACCCCTGCTCCAAATTCCCTTGGGGAGGGGGCTTTCTGTCCATCAGGGATCCGATGGGAGCCACCACAGTGGCATATCCCATCAAGCTGAGCAGTCTCTCAGCTGTGGCCCCAGGATAGGCACAGCACTGGGGGAACAGCAGAGGACCATGCCTTGGGTAAGGACCCCCCAGCCACGGGGCCAGGCTACTTCAATGGCAGCCACGGGTGAAAGCCTGCCCACTCAGGAAGCATTTGTACTGCTCGATGGGATGCAGGCACCTTGGCAGTTCCTGTCACTCAATCAGTCATATTTATTGAGTATTTACCATGTGCAGAGCACTGTACTGAGCACTTGGGCCCCAAGGCAGAGGGGGAGAGCAGCTCTACTCATCCCGCAGCCCAGTGAGGATGATGAGAATCTCCTTGTTTTCCTGGGCCATCCAGAAGCCACATCCTGCCATTTGCCAGCCCTTTACCTGCCACCCTTCCTGTGGGAATAAAGTAACAGGGGCATTTCCTGTGGTGCTACGTCTGTGGAGAAAGCGCCAATGCTGCAATGCCCTGGGCTTGGGAAGTGGAGCAGAGAGTTGGTGCTGACAATGTGTCGGCCTGATTATCTCTCAGCCACTTGGGCTGGCAAATGTCGGCATCACAATCCCTAGGACAGGAGGATTGGTTTTAAGTAAGTGGGAGCTCAGGGAAGGTCACTTTCCCTATGGATCATGTCTGACTTGCAGGAGGGGAGAGGAGTTTAAGGAGTAGAACTACTAGTTGGTAGAGTATTCCACCCCTTAAATCATCTAGACTGTGGTCTCTTATTTCCGTGGAATTTTTCCCCCTTCAGTGACCCAAGCAGTTGTCCTGCCTGCCTGGTAAAACAGGCTCAAGGCAGATACCAAGGCGAACTTGTCCACCTTGAAGTCAGTCTCACTTGCTTTAAGTCTGCTCTTCGTGATTCCTATACCCATTGCCCACACCAGCTATTTCGGGTATTTACCTCGCTTCTCAAACTCTCTGTCCCACCCCCACCCCCATCTCTTTCCCCTAATGATCTGGCCAAATACTTGGATAGAATTGAAACCAACAGGCATGATCTCCCTAAAATCTCCCATGCTCCTTTCCAGTCCCTCCCTCCTCCTGCCCACAGTTTGATTCTCCCACCTTTCCCAGAGTATCTCAAGAGGAGTTCTCCCACCTTCTCTCAAATTCTACACCCTCCACTTGTGCCTCCGACCCCATTCTTCAAACCTTATCAAAACACTTGCCACCTCCCTTCTTCCCTACCTAACCACCATCTTCAACCATTCACTTTCCAATGGCTTCTTTCTCACTGCTTTCAAGCATGCACATGTATCCCCTATCCTAAAAAAACCCCTCCCTTGACCCCACAGCTTCTTCCATTTATCTCCCCATCTCCTTCCTACGGTTCCTTTACAAACTCCTTGAGTGAGTTGTCTGCACCCTCTGCCACCTCTTCCTCTCCTCCAATTCTCTCCTCCCCTTTCACTCTGGCTTCTGCCCCCCCCTTCACTTCATGGAAATGACCCTCTCAAAGGTCACCAGTGGCCTCCTTCTTACCAAATCCAATGACCTCTGTTCCATCTCTGACCTCTCAGCTGCTTTCAATACCACGGACCATGCCTCTGTCCTGGAAACATTATCTAACCCTGACTTCTCTGACACTGTCCTCTCCTGTTTCTCCTCCTACCATGCTGGCTGCTTGTTCTGTTTCTTTCATGGGCTCCTCCCCTGCCATCCACCCATTAAATGTGGGAGTTCTCTCAAGGCTCAGGTCTGGGTCCCCTTCTATTTTCCATCTACACCCACTCTCTTGGAGCACTCATTCGCTCCCATGGCTTCAACTGCCAAATCTTTGGGGATGATTCCCAAATCTACATCTCTAGCCCCGATCTCTCTCCTTTGCTGCAATCTCATATTTCCTCCTGCTTTTGGGACCTCTCCACTTGGATGTCCCACCAACACCTCAAACTAAACATGCCCCCAAAAGAACTCATCTTCCCCCGTCTTTCCTGTTACTGTAGGCACCACCCCCATTCTCCATGTCTTCCAAGCCTGTAACCTTGGCATTATCTTCAACTCATATCTCTCACTTGACCCACATATTCACTCCGTTATCAAATCCTGTAGATTCTACCTTCACAACACTGCTAAAGTCTGCTCTTTCCTCACCATCCAAACTGCTACCACATTGATGCAAACACCTATCCTATCTTGCCTTGATTACTGCATCAGCCTCCTCTGTGACCTCCCTCTCTCCTGTCTCTTCCCCGCTTCAGTCCATACTTCAATCTGCTGCCTGGTTCATTTTTCTAAAAGAAGTTCAGTCCTTGTTTCCCCACTCCTCAAGAACCTACAGTGTTTGGCTGCCCACTTCCACGTCAGAAAGAAACAACTTACCTTTGGCTTTAAAGCACTCATTCACCTTGCCTCTCCCATCTTACTTCATTGATATATCAGTCTATCAGTGGTATCTATTGAAAGCTTACTGTGTGCAGAGCAGAATGCTGTACTAAGCACTTGGGAGAGTACCATACAGTAGAACTGGTAAATATGTTCCCTGCCCACAGTGAGCTTAAAGACAGGAACAGGCATTACTATAAATGAATAATTTGCCGATCTCTACGTAAGTGCTGTACGGCTGTGGGTGGGCGAATATCAAATGTCAAATTTCAAACTATAACCCAGCCCTTTCACTTCACTCTAATGCCAACCTCCTCACTGTACTTTGATCTTCTCTGACTGCCAACCCCTTTTCCACGTCATTCTTTTGACCAGGAACTCCCTCCACTTCCATATAAGCCAGAGCACCACTCTCCCCACCTTTAAAGGCCTACTAAAATTGCATCTTTTCCAAGAGGCCTTCCCCAACTAAGCCCTCATTTCCTTATTCCCTTTCCAATCTGTGTCACCTGTGCCCTTGAACCTATTCCTATTTAAGTACTTGATATTCAACCCCACTACAGTGAGGTACATATCTGTAATGCATTTTAATGTCTGTCTCTCCCTATAGATTGTAAGCTCTCTGTGGGCAGGGGATATGTCTACTAGCTTGGTAATAATAATAATGATGGCATTTGTTAAGCGCTTACTAAGTGCAAAGCACTGTTCTAAGTGCTGGGGAGGATACAAGGTGATCAGGTTGTCCCACGTAGGGCTCACAGTCTTTATCCCCATTTTACAGATGGGGTAACTGAGGCACAGAGAAGTTAAGTGATTTGCCCCAAAGTCACACAGCTGACAAGTGGCTGAGCCGGGATTTGAACCCATGACCTCTGACTCCCAAGCCTGTGCTCTTTCCTCTGAGCCACGGTACTGTACTCTCCCAAGCACTTAGCACAGTGCTCTGCACAGAGTAAGCATTCAATAAAAACACTGATGGAGTGATCAATCAGAGTTTGAGATTTTTGGTAGATGGCTCCATGGATGGTATTCTTGCTGGTCCAGGACTCTTCTCATGAGAACTGGATCAGAAACAATTGTAAAATCATGTTTTACCAACGTAGTCTTCTCTCCTGATTTTCCCCTTCTCTGATCACTCTATCTCAGTCTCTTTCACTGGCTCCTCTTCTGCCACCCCCTCTACCTGTCAGAGTCCCTCATGGCTCAGTTATGGGTCACCTTGTCTTCTCACTTAATATTCCTTCCCTCATGGAGCTCATCTGCTCCCACAGCTTCAGTTACCACCTCTATACAGATAACTTTTACTAGTCCCTCCCTCTACCCCCGCCTGCATTCTCACATTTCCTCTTGCCTGCAAGACATCTCCATATGGGTGTCCTGCTGGTACCTCCAGCTCAATATGTTGAAAATTGAAATCCTCATCTTCCCTCCCAAGTCCTCTCCTTCGTCTAACCTTCCCATTACAATTGACAACACCACCATCCTCTCTGTTTCAAGCCTTAACATTAATCTTGATTCCATGTTCAGATTCAACTCTCACATCCGATCTATTGTTAATCAGTGGTATTTACTGAGCATGTACTGTGTGCAGAACACTGTACTAAGTGCTTAGTCCTGTTAGGTTTTCCTCCACATTTCCTGGCTCTGCTCTCCATCCAAACCACTCCCACTCATGGTCAGGTAACCATCTTGGATTTACTACCCTATCAACCACTTCACTGGTCTCCTTGTCTCTAGCTTCTACCTTCTTTCATCAGTACTTCACTCTCTCATTCTGATCTCCTTTCTAAAATTTCTCTCCACTCCTCAAAAATCTCCAAAGGCTACCTATTCATCTTTAGATCAAACATAAACTACTGGCCAGGAGAGTTCAGGGTTTGTGAAATCCAAGCCAGAAAGAGTGTCTACGAGAAGGGAGTGGTCAACTGTGTCATGGAAGGCAAGAAGTCAAGGAGGATTAGAATGGAGTAAGGCTCATATGACCTGGCCAAAGCAAGTCATTGAAGACCTTGGGAAGTGCAACCTCAGTGGAGTGAAGGGGGCTCAAGTCTTGATTGGACAAGAAGAGATTTAGTAGTGAGGAAGTGAAGACGGTGGATTCATGCAGCCCATTACAGAGCATTTGGTTAGTGAGATTTACCTCAGACGGATGTGGCCACAGTGTTTTTCACCTCCCTGATTAACAGAATGAGATGTGAATGCTGTTAGGGAATTCTTGTGGGGAAAAACCCCAGTGTTTTCTTAGTTACAACAATAGGATTCAACCTTGGGGGCTATTGAGAAACCTTATTTCAAGGGATTCATGACCTGGGAAATTACTTGGCTAGAGTGGATAGGGAAGAAAATGGGCCTGAACTTTTGGTTGCCCTATTAAGTTGGGCTTCTCTTTAAAAATAGAAGGTTTTTTCCTTAAAGTATACTCCCATAAAAAAGAAGCAGTGAACATTTGGCATCTGTGGGTTTCTTTCCATTTCTAGCCTGTTTTAAAGCATTGCCCCTGGGAATGAGAAAGCTCAAGAGCTGACCTACCAAGTGGGAGGCTCAGGGCTGCAAAAGTGAGGTTCATTAGAGATGAAATATCAACAAAAGGAAGATAGGCTTTAAAGAAAAGTTCAATAAGAACACTTAGCCCTCTAAGTGTAGCACTGCGAATCAGAGCTTTTTTGGAATCTGTCCCAGAGGGATTGTTTTCCTTCAGCTCTTTGCAAAGTATGTGTGGTGTGTGTGGTGTGCGTGTGGGGGGGGGGGGGAGGTGGAGTTTAGTGTGGGGAAAGAGGGGAGTATGATATATGTGTACATGCACTTGTGAAAATAAGACAAAGATAGTTTTAATTAGAAGAGGGACAGGGAAATGATAACCTCTCCACAAAATAGATTCAGCAGTTGTCCCAAGACCATCAAAAAGACTAAACAGTCCAGTGTGTTTGGGGTTGTGGCTCACCATCTCTAATGGCAAGGGTGAAGTCCCAGGACTCATCCTGCCCTTCTCACATTCTCATCAATTTACATGGCTCAAGAGAGCTCAGGTTGAATCTCCTAGAAATCAATCAGTCAATTAATGGTATTTATTGAATGCTTATTGTGTGCCAAGCATTGTACCAAGCACCTGGGAGAGTACGATATCACAATACGACAGAGTTGGTAGACACATTTCCTGCCCACAGTGAGCTTACGGTCTAGAAATGATCCTAGGTTCTTCCTTCTCCTGGCTCTCACAGAGGTTTCCTCACTTTGCAGTTTCTCATCTTCATCTCCCCCAGAAGGTGAAAAGCAATAAAAGGGAAAAAAATAAAAAAATTGCCACATTAAATGCTCCAACAGTTCAATGATCACAGAGGAGAAGAACTGACCAAAGAAGAAGGGTGATGTTCTCCTCCTTGAGTTCACCCCTGTGCCCATGAAGGGTGGACACATATCTGGGTCCCTCCCTCTCCACCCGAGACTCTAGGAAGGATTCCACAGCAGAACTTCCAGACAAGATAGATGTCAGTAGTGATGCCGTTCCCCAGGGGAACCGCTGGTCGACCACATTTCACTTCCATTTCATTCATTACTTCTTTGGCATCTCCAACAAAGCCTGATCAAAATGCCAGAAAAATGAAAACAAATGGTTGAGTGGTCCCCGGAGGGCTAAAGAGTTCAGTTATTAAGCTTCCCCACCAAAAACAGGACAATTTAGTGATCTAGGATGATTTTATTCCATCTTCTGTTATAAGCTGCACCACATAAATCTATATTTTATTGCTGGAGATGCTGGAGACTTTCAAGATGACTTTTGGCACAGTCTTGAGTTTGTGGACTGCTGTGCTGAGTGCTTGGGTAAAATTAGCAGTGATGATATTAATCATGTTATTTGGGTTTTTGTTTCTGGTGGTTTAAATCCCCTTTTTTTCAAAATTTTCTCCAAAGGCCAAAGGTGAAGTGCCAAAAAAGGGAAAAGTCTGGCAGCAATAATAATGTTGGTATTTGTTAAGCGCTTACTATGTTCCGAGCACTGTTCTAAGCGCTGGGGTAGACACAGGGGAATCAGGTTGTCCCAGTGGGGCTCACAGTCTTAATCCCCATTTTACAGATGAGGTAACAGGCACTGAGAAGTTAAGTGACTTGCCCAAAGTCACACAGCTGACAAGTGGCCGAGTCGGGATGCGAACCCATGACCTACTCTGAACAGTCACCAAAATGGAGGAAGGAAGCCAGCTTGCCTTTCGTGGAGCTGTTGTTTCCCTTTGGAGATTTGCACTTTAATACGAAGTCCTTAAGAGTCTGAGATGAAGCTACTGACAGAGAGTCTATCGGTGAGATATCCGTGTGGCCGATTAAGACTGTCCATTGCTGAACAGCTCTAGTTTCTATTCACATAGTGGCTAGTGCTGTTTGACTTTCTCCCTCTGTCATGGTGATCTTAGAACCTTTGTTCGAAAAGAGACACCTCAATTCTGTTTGCTATTCGACTTCTGCTACTGCCTCCCAACCATCCATGGCTATCAATCAATCAGTCGTATTTATTAGGTGCTTATCGTGTGCAGAGCATTGTACTAAACGTCAATAGAGGTTTGCTTCACTGAGTCTTTCAAGTGGTTTTTCCACCCATCCTTTTTACAATTTCCCCATTTCAGTTCATCATAGAGAGGCCATTTGGCTAGCCTCCTATCATCCGTTCTCCCCCTATGCTGTAGGGGTGATATGTAGAGCAATGAATTGCTGGTGGACTGGCTGCTTTCCTGTCCTGCCATATGAGGCTAAATATGGCACAAGGTGGCATTGATAGAATTGCTCTAGGAGTTGAGTGTGAATTTTGCTGCTTGAACCCTCTTTCAAAAGGCTCCGGTCATGAAACACAGCAAGGAAAAGAAAACAGATGAGGTGGTAGGAAGTAAAAGAAGGAATCACTTTACTCTATGGCTTTCGACCATTGCATTTAACTTGTTCGGCAAAAGTTGATAAGGAAAAGTGGGGCTGAGATCACCCACTTACAAACACCTAAAAGAATTCAGATGCTGGAAAATTCAGTGGGGCAGTGCCTCAGCAAGGTGTCAAAGGATCATTTCTAAACAATCTATATCTTGGCATGTTTGGGGTTTGAAGAGAGCATGCCTGGAATGAGCTGAACTATTTTGGGACATTTCTCATGTTCCATGAATAGCACAACAAATAGTTTGGGTACTGTGATCACCTGAAAGAAGCATGAGAAGCACCATGGTTTAGCGGAAAGAGCACAGGCCTGGGAGTCAGAGAAGCTGGGTTCGAATCTCAGCTCTGCCACTTATCTGCTGTGTGACCTTGGGAAAATCACTTAATATCTTTGGGCCTCAGTTCCCGCATCTTCAAAATGGAGATTCAATACCTGTTCTCCCTCCTCCTTAGACTGTGAGCTTGTGTGGGACCTGATTATTTTGTATCTGCCTTAGAGTTTGGTACAGTGGTTGGCATGTAGTAAGCACTTAAAAAATTCCAGTTATTCTGAAAGCTGCTCTTTACTCTGCTGCTGCATGTGCATGTGCAGTGCCTATCACACTCTCCCCTGATCTTTTCCAAAGCTTTCCAAAGCTCCTGGAGAACAATCCTTCCGATTGCTCCACGCCAGGTGGATCTGATGCTGCAGTTGCCTCCCAACACTCTGCAGCTTTCTTACATGATTTGACACTGTGCTTCACTCTGTCTTTGAAAATATTTGTTTGGACCTCCCCGTTTGAAGAGGCCATATTTTGATACAGCACTGGGTGGGGTAGTTTCTACTGGCTGTAAGACATTACTACTATTGCTTCAGAGACAGGGAGAACAGTGAAAAAGCTGGGATGGGCTGAGAATCATCAGAGATGGAGAAGTAGAAGAGGGATTTAAACCCCCGATTTGTGTTTCTCTCTCACACAAAAACCTCTCTTACAAGTTACAAGTAACTAAAAGGAAAAGTCATTACAGTGAAAAGGCATTCCTTTTGTAAAGCAAAGTGCTGAGTCTGAGATTGTGATTTAGTAACAGGGATTAATTTATTTCTAATTAGGGATAAATTGATAATGAGGAGGTGGGTTAAACCTTCTGGAAAGGCCTTATTGTGGAGTTTATCTTGATTCCTGAGCCCAGGAGCAAGGAAAGCGTTCGCTCTTGCAATTGCTTATTAAAAGTGGAAGGGGCAGAAGAGCTGTTCCAGTGAAGGCTTTTGTCAGCATTTCCTTTGCAAACCCTTATTTTCAGGGCCTTGAAATGACTGCTATAAAAAAAAATCCTCTAGGGCTTGAGCCTGGCATGCAAGATCTTTATCTGAGACCAAATGAGTGTGTTAAATTTGAAAAAGGAAAAGGAATATGCTCAGGGTGGCTGAGGAAGAAGTGGACTTGGAAATAGCTTCTTTGCTTCTTTTGTCTGTAGAAGCTTTGCCTTTCATGGTCTTCCCAGGCAATTCATTGGGGGCCCATGCACTAGAGCCTTGCTGAAGCCGCTCTTTGTCTCATACTGAGGTAGGGCTGAGCATAAGCACAGGGAGGTACACGTTTTCCCCAGCAGCTGAAGAGACTCTCAATTCATCCCGTGGAATTGCCACCAGCCTGGGCTTTCCTGGGTATCCCATGATATAAACCCCAGCTAAGGCTTTGGGATTTGAGCAGGTTCTTCTTTAAATGGAGATCTTTGCTAAAATTTGAAAGGGGTGTGAGGGGTAACCATTAACAGAACCAGTCAGGGTACTAAGCAGAGGGGAAGATATAAAATAATCAAGTTGATCACAGTCCCTGTCCTATATGGAGCTCACTGTCTGAGAGGGAGAACAGGTATTGCATCCCAATTTTACAGATGAGGAAATTGAAATCCAGAAGATTTAAGTGACTTCCTCAAGGTCCCACAGGAGGGAAGTGGCAGAACTAGGATTAGAACTCAGATCCTCCCACTCGCAGGTCTATGCCCTTCCACTAGGCCAAGCTGCTTTTCATATTTACCAAAAGAGGCATGTTATAGCCTTGAGGTCCCCAGCTCAAAATTTCATTTTTTCTGACACTTCTACACAAAACATTTGTCAACCTCTGCCTTAGGTCATGTCCCTCCAGAAACAATCTCAGCCTTAATGTGCCAATTTTGCACTCATGCACTCTCGTCACCCCCATCTCACTCCTGTGCATACAAGCTCATATACCCTACCATTTTAGCACTTACTTATCTTGATATCTCTTTTTCCATAATTGCCTTCTATCTGTAAATTATTTTGCACCTTTCTTCCTCACTACACTGTAAACTTCTTGAGGATACAGAACTATCCATGATGCTTTGTGGAAAGATATACCCTCTCACCTATGTCTAGATTAGGGGAGAGGAAATGCCTCACGTGTTTGTCTTCCTTTTCAGGGCTGGGCTGCCTCCTTTCTTGGGCTCTTTTGATGGCTGTTTTCCTCTTTCTTTTCAGACAACCTCTGGGGAAGGGATATTCCATCCCTCAACTCTGTTATATCCTACTCTCCCAAGCGCTTAGTACAGTGCCCTGCCCACAGTCCCTCCCTCTCTTTCTCCAGCCTTCTGTCTCCTGACTGCTGGGGAGAATATCAAGATGAACAAGTGCTTATATAGGAAGGTATTTGAGTTGGTATGTAAAGAAGTGGGACAGGTGGATGTGAATGCGTGAGTGCAGAATTGGCCCAGAAGGGCTGAGGTTGTATTTGGAGGGACTTGACTCAAAGCAGGAGTTGGCCAATGTTCTGTGTAGAAGAGATCTACACTTCCCATGCAGGAGACCCTTGACCTCAGAGGAAGACTGCTTGGATGGCTAATCCGCGGAGTTTTGGTGCTAATGTCCTCAAAGCTGATGGGTTTTTTTTATGGTATTTGTTAGGCAGTTACTATGTGCCAGTTACTGTACTGAGCTCTAGGGTAGATACTAGCTAATAGTAATAATGGTATTTATTAAGTGCTTACTATGTGCCAAGCACTGTTCTAAGCACTGAATCAAGATGGACATAGTTAATGTCCCACATGAGACTCTGTCTTAGTCTCTAAGTTACAGATGAGGTAACTCAGGCACAGGGAAGCAAAGTGACTTGCTCAAGGTCACATAACAGGCAAGTGGCAGAGCCAGGATTAGCACCCAAGGCCCATGCTGCACCCACTAGGCCACACTGCTTCTCTGAGAGTGCTGAAGAGTCAGTCAAGAAGGGTAGGTAGTATTGACACCAGACTTGGGCAGTTGATGTGCCATTAGAACTGTTCCTCTTACAGGCTGATGACCACTGACACCGTCCCATCACGTCTTGATAGCCTGTGGTGTGATATGGCTATGTAAGGCTAAACTGTTTTACCTTTGTCTTTTCCAGAGAAGTCTCAGTACAGTGTCTTTGGGGCACTGTGTGTTGACCTACTGATTATAGGAGGTTTGAGTGGAGGGCAGTCACCCGGCTGTGTGGAAAGCAATGAGGATTTGCTCCAGGCAATGGACGGTCTGGATATGGAAGGCAATTCACGTGGCCAATGTCGGTAGAGTTTTATAAAGTTCTTTTTGCTTTTGGTGACTTTTGTAATGGTTTGATTGTCCTGGAAACTCATTTTCTATCAGACAGCTATTTGGCACCTTCACCCTGATCTCCTATGAGACTTGAAGATAAATTTTAGAGTTGAGAGGCACAAGCCGGATATCCAGGCCCTTTCTGCTGCAGTCATTACTGAGATCATTTCTTTTCACTCAGGAACTGAAACAGCTTGCAAAGGTGTTAGGGTGTCAGAACGTGGGCAACTTTGCACTGAGAGCCAGATGGAGAGCAACTGAACAAGAATGAGGAGCAGCGTAATGAAGCAACCCTATTTGCAGCCACCCTGCCCCATCAGGAGATGCCATGATTATCCTGTTAGACTGGATGAGGTCATGCTTGCAACTGATATGCGTATGACCCAGCTGGAGACATCAGCACAGAAGAGTGGGACTTGCCTTGTCCAATCCAGAGAGGGGAGGGCCGGGGTTGAGACTTGAGCTCTCCTCGTCCTCTCCTTCAGCCTTGAAGTTTTTGCCACTAGACTAAACCTGGCTCTGTTTCAACGAGCCGAAGATCCTTGAGAACCGAAACAGTAGGGGACCTTTGCATTTGTTGGTTGGGTTGAAGGTGCAGATTTCAGTCTGAGTTCCAGCACCCGTTCCCTTGAACCCTTCAAAATGTGACCTTAAAATGTTGCCATTGACACATACAGATTAGAAAACAGAGGGATGAGCAGCATTGCTAATTGTGCTAGTAAACTGCAATCCACTCATTGCTGAGTCTTCTGTTTTCACATTGCCCCAGAGGTTGGTTTAAATCCTTATGCCAGTGCTAATTTAAAATAGTCACCTCCCGAGTACTCTTTAGCTCCTCTGCTTTTATAAAGGTGGCATGTGTAAAATGTCAGCAATGGATATTTATTGAGAGAGAAAATGGAGACTTGAGGCTAATGCTGTGGGTAAGCATCAAGTGACATTAATATGGCCCATATATGTCTTGGCAAAGGTGACTAATGGGGCAGCCCCTCTTTCTCTGTCTCTCTGTCTCTCTCTCTTCCTCATGAACATCTTGCTGAACAATGCAGTTTGCAACTTTATTGCAGCACCTTATGGCTTCTTTTTTCAGGGAGCAGAAAGTTCAAATGTGAGCAGGTAAAATGTCAGTTTGCCGAGTAAATAAGAGATTGTGGTTTCTCCTCATTCAGGAGCCAATTTTTTTATAGTATTTGTTAAACACTTACTATGTACCAAATACTGTTTAAGCACTGGGGTAGATACAAGTTAATCAGGTTGGACACAGTCCCTGTCCCACATGAGGCTCATGGTCTAAGTAGAAGGGAGAACAGGTACTGACTTCCCATTTTACAGTTGAGGAAAGTGAGGCCCATTGAAGTCAATTGATGATGATGACGGTAGCCTTCCAGGCTTTAATTTTCCATTAGGATTTACTGTGAGAACCAGGGTGGTAGAAAACAGTGGCAAAATAAGTTTGAACTATGTCAAAGGAAAAAAAGAATATATATGTATATCCCAGCTCGGCCACTTGTCAGCTGTGTGAATTTGGGCAAGTCACTTAACTTCTCGGTGCCTCAGTTACCTCATCTGTAAAATGGGGATTAAGATTGTGAGCCCCAAGTGGGACAACATGATTCCCCTGTCTACCCCAGCACTTAGAACAGTGCTCGGCACATAGTAAGCGCTTAACAAATACCAAATACCAACATTTTATAAATTTTGGGGGACCCTTGATAGCTCGTAACTTCACCAGTTGAAAGAGATAGAGTCGGTGAATAAATCAATTCAAATGAAAGAATTTAAATTGTTATTCAACTGGTTTGTTATCCAAATGCCTTTCTCTCAAAGCTTTCTCATAAAAGTCCTCAGTTCCTGGAAAACTTTTATTCTAACATTTACCCAGTCAAATTTTCTATAACTGGATGGGATAATTGTACATACACACAAAAGAGGGAGAGGGAAAAGGAAAGAATGAGAATATGAGACAGAATAAATGAGAATTTCCCCTGACAGTTTTGAAAATGAAGAATAAATGATTTCAGTCTCTACAGGAACCTTTACCATCAGCGAAAAGGGGTCACCACGTGCCTCTTTTTGTAAATGCCAAGGGTTAGTTCTTTAACAGGGCAGCCTGTTTCTCCTGGAGCTATATGACACCAGAGGATCATAGGATTCTGGTTTTCAAAACTGCCCTAGGATTTCCTCAGGGCAGATATTGATTACTTGCCATACAAAGTCTGAAATCAAGCGGGACAACTGCTTTAAATGTTAGCTTTCTTTTAACTGGACAGTCAAAGAAGCTGTGAAAATGACATAAACATTTTAGATTTGACCCACGCAGAGGCCCAGTGACCAAAACTATTAGCTTGAGGAAAACTAACAGAAGAAAAGCTTGAGTTGTTTAATGGCTTCTGGGAAAGGCAGCAGTTGATTGTGACTGTAAGCTCGTTGTGGGCAGGGAATCTGACTGTTCATTGTTGTATTGCGCTCTCCCAAGTGCTTAGTACAGTGCTCTGCACACAGTAAGGGCTCAATAAATACAATTGATTGAATGAATGAATGAATGATTGTGTAAATGGCAGACAGCATCCTCAGAGCATGCTGACCACGACCTGACCCACAGGTAGAATTCCCTTCGTGTCCTAGAAAATGGAGCTCACAGGAGTCAGGTGAGACCAGCAGGAAGTCCTAACTCCTTCTTGCAGGGGCAGTTTCCAATTTCCAAGTTATTTACATACCCCAAATTTTCCCTTTTTAAGAACAGGAAAGGAAGTGAGCCTTGAAGATGACAATGAGTCTTCCCTTTCTTCACTTCTGAAGATCAATCCACTTCAGATTCACGAGACTGTAAAAGATCCAGTGGTCAGAGGAGTCAGTGCCTCTCGTTTCTGACTGGTTTTCAAGTGTCCAGACAAGCTAGGCATCTAAGTGATGGTGGAATTCCAGCATTCCTGGCTGTGTCAGATTGATGAATGATGTAAAACCTGATTTCCCTGGGTGTTATTAATCATCCCAAACAAATGAAGGCCTTCTAATTAATGTGATGATTTTTACCTGTAAATACCGGAGCAACACAACCAAATTACATCTCCCATTCCTCCTCAAAATAAGCACCATGTTAATAGAGCCTCTTGCCTAGATTTGATGATGCCCCTTTGAGGGAAAGTTCATTTACACTGTATTTCAACATTGCAGTTCCTTTTATTTGTACATATAACACTGTTTCACTCTCAGAGATTGGAGCTGGAAAGCTGTCATTTTGGGTGCCCAAATATGCTCTGGCAGTGCAGGATCCAGCTCTGTGTGTGTGTGTATTTGCATATTCAAAGCCAAACATAGTGAATATGACTTGATCTATACACAGGCCCCTCACATATCCTGAACTTTAGGTGCTTCCAGTTGTTTTGCAAGAGTACCAACTGGCTAAGAAAAAAAATAATCTGAAATGATTCGAACAATTCTCACAGAAGACCGGAAACAGTTACTCCGGGTGGAAATCTTATCCTCACCCTCTCTCACCTCAAACCCTTTCCACGTACGCATGCTAGGTTTCAGTGCACTTTATTCCCTTTGACAATAATGGAAATATCAGTGACTGTCCAAGGGAGGAATTTTCATCATAGGTTATTCATTTGTCATGTGAGCAATGTTTAATATACCTCTGAAGCCAAGCAATCGTGAGCATCACAGCAAGACTCAGAGCAAGACTGTCCTGAGTGCAACTAGCAGAACATAAAAGACAACCTGATGTTTTCTCATAGCTGGAGGCACAAATCTAATGCTTATGGCTAGCTTAATGTCAAGATCAGGGATTTCTTCCCTTCCCCTGGTTGAATATAAAGTGAAATACAGGACTAACTTCAGAGGTACATCCACCTCCATTTCTTAATGCTTTGTTTGCAACGCAGAAGCAGCATGCTAGTGAATAGAACATGGGCCTAGGGTTCAGAAAGACTTGGGTTTTAATGCCCCAGCTCCGCCACTCTGCCATGTGAGACCATGGGCAAGTCACTTCATCTCTCCGTGCCTTAGTTCCCTCATCTGTAAAATGATGATTAAGACCCTGAGCCCTATGTGGGATAGGGTCTGTGTCCTACCCGATTATCTTGTATCTACCATAGTGCTTGGCACATAGAAAGCGCTTAACAAATACCAGTATTATTATTAATACTATTAATATCATTATTTCTGGGTCAAAGCGGCTTTGGACCTAGCAAACTGGCTCCAGATGGAGATTTGAGTCATATGGTGGACTGGGGCAGTTTGGTGTCTGAATTCAACGTGGATTTTCTGTGTGGTCTCGGGCCAGTCACTTAACTTCTCTGTGCCTCAGTTTCCTTATCTGTAAACTGGGATTAAATACCTGTTCTCCCTCCTGTTTAGACTGTGAGCCCTATGTGGGTCAGGGACTGTGACCAAATTGATAGCTGTGTATCTCCCCAAGTGCGTACTACAGGGCTTGGCGCATAATAAGTTCTTAACAAATACCACAATTATCATTATTGTAATTATTGTGTATCATTATCATGACTATTACCCATTTCCTTTATGTAGTTTCTGAAAGGGCTTAGTAAACTGCCTCTCCACTGGTACTGCTGCTTTGAGAAAATTATTGTAGAGGAAGTAAGAGTTCTTCTCAGCAGAAGTACAGTCTCTGGAGCTAAACTGAGCTCTTTCCAATCTACCAAAACCCAATAATTTTCTCTTCTTAAAACTTAAACAGCTTCTTTCTCTCAGTAAATGCTGCATTTTTGGGCATTGTGCTCTTTACTATTTAAGCAGCAAACTGTACCAGTTTTCTAGATGCCATGAAGAACAAGATCATTAGCTTGTCCTCTTGTTTCTTCAGTCTCTAAATAGCTCCATTTTCCCCCACCAGCTCTCTGGCTCTCCCTCTCTCTCTCTCTCTCTCTGTGATTCCATGGATTCACACTCCATCCCTCAGGACTCCTTTTTTCACTAACAGATGGCAGCTTTCCGGCAGCTCCATAGCAAAAGAAATTCTGGAAGTGGTCCAATAATTGGGATATGTGTGATAGTTAATTCCCAAATGAAATTCCACTCTCTACTCTCCACACACACACACACATCTTTCCCCATCTCCCCTCCCCCCCATCCCAAGTAGCATGGTTTTACTGATTCTGATCTCCTCTGTTGGCGGCACCAGAAATGTTCAAACTGACAAGACTTGGTAGAATGTGGAACAATGATAATAACACTAATAACAACAATAATAGTACTTGTTAAATGCTTACTATAAGCCAAGCACTGAACTAAGTGCTGCTCCCACCTACTCTTGGCATTCACTCCCTCTCCCCTGCCACTTGGGCATGCCCAGCCCTCACAACCAGACCAACATTTGAATGTCAGTGGGTGGAATGATCCCCTCCCCTGCCACGGGTACTGCCCACCCTCCCACAACTTCAGGATTCTGTCCTGTGGCTTTTTTCTACCTCTTGTTTACAGCCCAAACTTTTGGATCCTGACTACAGTATAGTTCTCACTACTCTTATTTGTTGGAGTAGAATCCCTCTGCTCTCCAATTTTGGCTGTGTGATTAGAACTTCATAGTGTGACGTCTTACAGTGTTAAGGATCCTGTTGAGATCCCTCAGAATTTCACTACCCAGGATGCTCATTTGCTGCCTTATTTGTAAGACCTCAACCAGGCAAGATCTTTTAGGATGTCCCATTGCAGAGTGTCTTTTGAGATGGGCATTAAAAAACAAAGGGGACTGGATGAGGGGGCAGAGGAGGATTCAGAGCATTGTTTTTTTCCCAACCATCAAAGTCCTGCTCATTCAGTTAATGACTTTCATTCAGAAATGGTCTTTACAATGGAAACTGTTCCCAAGACAACAATCTCCAACATTTACTGAGCTCCCATTAGGGAGGCATGTGTTAGTAGGCAAAATGTTGAAATCACAGAGAAACTGGACCTGAAGCTGCTACTATGTTGGGAAACCCAGAGCATTTACCTATCAAGTTATATTGCTAACATCCCATGTGGAAAGACTAAACATGACCCATCCAAAATCAACCTGGAGAATGTTCACGAGAGGGAGAAAAGAAAAACAGAAAGGCAAAGTACTTCTAAGCCCTTCTCGGTTGATTTAGATGCATCGGGGAAACCAAAATGACTTGTTGTGATTTGTAATCAGCCCATTAGAGAGCTGCAGAACAGTAAACCAGAGGGAGACGATCCCAATCCAGCATCAGTGCTTCAAGCAGTTGCCTCCAGCCCTGAGAAATGGGGTAAAACTGCTTAATGCAATTTGGGAAGAAGAAAGAACTTTGGGGATTATAAAACCAGGACAACACAGTTTCATTTAAGCAGCTGAAGAGGAATGGCAAGATCATAGGGATCACTAAGTCAAGCCTATTATCTTTCCAGACTTTGAAAGCAATGGGCAAGCTCTTTAGAGTGGGTCCTTTTGATGACCCAGTGAACTCTCATAGAATGAAATCCAGCAGAAGTCACACTCGGGTGAGGGAATGAGACATATTTAGAAGACCTCTGAATTGAGGGCAAAGAATAGATTCTAAACCCATCAAGCAACAGCTGTAGCAAATGGCAGAGGGGAGCCAAAGTGGCACAATTCCAGGCTGGGTATGGAAGGGGTGATGGCTAGATTTTAAAATAGATCCCATTCTGAGAAAATCCGTTCCTGATTAAAATACACCAAATATACTACTGAAAATTATGTCTTTCTTTCAGAGAGTTGAGAAGTGCTTTCACAGCTATTAATTAGTTTGTTCTCACAGCATCACCATAAAGGAGGGAGGACTTATATATTGCATTATTATTTCTGTCTTACAGATAAAGAACTAAGGCACCAGGAGGTCAAGTGACTTGCCAAGGACTCAGAGTGGACATACCTTAAAACTTTTTTTTCCAATGTTATGGTCACTATTAAGTGCTTACTATGTGCCAGGCACTCCACTAGCTAATCAGATCAGATAGGTAAATAGTAGCTAATCAGGTTGGATGCAATCCATGGCCCACATGGGGGTCACAGTCTTTATCCCCATTTTCAGATGAGGTAACTGAGGCACAGAGAAGTTAAGCGACTTGCCCAAGGTCATAAAGCAGACAAGTGGTGGAGTCAGGATTAGAACCCAAGTCTTATGACTCTCAGGCCTGTGTTCTTTCCACAAGGCCATTCTTCATTGTCCATATCTGCACAGTGTGAACTGAATGTTCACTAATGGGAGGTGGGGAGGTTCGGGGGTGGGAGGAGGGAGAGAAACACAGGTTTCCACAGTTGCATGTTAATCTCCGTTCTCAATTTCCAGTGACATCATACTTGAGCATCCAGTGCCCGACAACCATTCACTGTTGCAATGCTGAAGGGACATTTATTGACCTTTCAGGCTCAAGTCCTGGTCAGTTTGGTTCCCTTTTAGCCAATTCTGTATCTGAAATGGCCCCAATTCAGCCTTAATCATTTTCTTTTTTCTGAGAATTGCTTTAAAGGTAAGGATGAGGACTGGTTATTTTTTACATTCCCAAACACCTGAAATCACTATTCAAACACAGCAATGCTGACTGGGACTACAATCTGCATCTCTGTGCTTTAGGTCAGAGTTCTATAGTGGGGTTTGGCCCAAGTGATTATTTGTGAATTTAAAAAGAAACCGACAGGAACTTTCTCTGACTTAGGCATACTTAAACTCCATGCAAACATACCCAGTGAATGAAGTTGCCACCGACAGCCTTCCATTTATTCATTCAATAGCATTTATTGAGCGCTTACTATGTGCAGAGCATTGTACTAAGCGCTTGGAATGAACAAGTCGGCAACAGATAGAGACAGTCCCTGCCATTAGACAGGCTTACAGTCTAATTGGGGGGATACCTGACCCTACCCTGCCTTCCTGGAAGCAACAAATTTATGCTACATCCACTACATAGGTTACATAGTGTCATATTATGTCTTCATGAGGACAGATGAGAAAAAATTGAGGAGATCTTCAGAACCTAGAGCATGTCACTGGGTGGAACCCAACTCCCTCCCTCTCCCTTCCATTGCGTACCCTTCTCTGGGGTCTCTGTTAACATGGGTGCCACTTCCAAGCCATGGAACTTGGCAGCAGGAGGTGGAAGGAAGGTGGGAATTGGAATTCTTCTTTTTGTTTGAAACTTCATAAGACTCATGAAATAAGGAGGCCAAAGCAGCTCCAGGTGCTGCAAACAGTAAACTGGACAGCATAACAATGAACCATTTTTGGTTGTGAAGGGTGACCACTGGCAGCACTCAGGAATACTAGGCATTGAGGTGCAAGTGATGTCATGTTTTGTACCAGGTACACAGCATAATGTGCATTGCTTATTTGACAGCGGGAGGCATGGCAGAGGCAGCCTGGGGTGCAGAAATTAAAAATACCAGACATAAAAGTGTCCAGTGCCTGGTCCATACCAGAGAGGGGACAGGCCAGCTGAAAACCACACTGTCCAGTATATAACCAGATGACTGGTCACTCTAGCCTAGTTGAGGCTATCGTTCTCTATTTGTCCTTTTCTACTTTGCACACAAACACACAGACTTCAGTGAATTTGTCAGTGGCATCTTATCTGAGCATGAAAGACAACTATATATACCCCATATTCAAAGAGAATGCTATTGATGATCATCTCTCTCTCTGACGCTGTGGCCAAAAAGACAGATATATGACCTATGTTACCTTCCCCAATATGTTCACATAAAGATTTTTTTCCTGTGAGCATCTGAGTTGCACTGGCATGCAGCTAATTCCCTGCCAAACGAGGTAGTTCCTGCCATCTCCCTTTCTTTCATCTCCTCTATGCTGTCTTTCTCATTTAAAAAAAATTTATATTCTTGAAGCTTCCTGAAAAGTATTGAGTGTTATCTGGGTCTTTACCCTTCCACCCATGCCATCTTTCAGGAGTTTGGAACCCAATTTTTGGCCTTTGTGTAGGTCCAGAAGCAAATACACCACTTCATTTTTTCCTGCTTTAGCTCATGATCATCATCTCCTCAGCCTGCTGAATAACTGTGGTGCTTACTTTCAGCATCTCCTAAACTTCCCATGTTGAGATTGCTCTCCTGTATCACCCTTTCTCTGTAGAAAACTAGCTGTGAACGTTTTTGCGTTCATGTCAGCTCTCCTAATTCACGAGTTGGCGGGTGTTCCAACTGTGATAGTTTTTCAGTAAGATCTCTGTATCAGCCTCATGGCGGGGTCAGGATGAATCTCAAACTGAAATAGCACAGAAGATATCAGTAGGATACTGCAATCTGGAGCCTCTTTTGTGAGTCAGAATTTGGGAGACAAAGTAACAGATGTGGCATAGACAGTTACAGATACCAAGTTTTAAGACTGTCCACATTAATGCGAATGAGCCCCATGGACTGCTTTGGCGATCTGTGTCAGGATCTTGTGTACACATGGAAAGTGAACTAAATGATCCTAGCCCAGGCATCGACTAGTATGAAATAACACCAGCTGGAAATTTGGAGGGTGGATGTAAAGCCAAAGTACAGGACCTTGGGGGACAAATTCAGATAGACTTAGGTCGACTTACTTTGTGCGGAGAGTCCAAAGGCATGGAATAAAGTTAAGGAGCCTGGAACCCAAAACTAACCACACAAATGGACTCCAGCCTACATTGAATGGGCCTGGGAGTCAGACGGACCTGGGTTCTAATCCTGGTTCTGCCACTCGTCTGCTGTGTGACCTTAGGCAAGTCACTTAACTTCTCTGGTCCTCAGTTATCTCAACTGTAAAATGGGGATTAAGACTATGAGCCCCATATGGGATTTGGACTGTGTCTAACCTGATTAGCTTGAAGCTACTCCAGAGCTTAGTACAGTGCCTGGCACATAGTAAGCACTTAACAAATGCCATTTAAAAAAACAAATGAAAACATTACACTACACAGAAAAGGGAGAGAAAAGTCTTTGGCAGCAATTGTAAAAATATAGACATTAGAACTGCTTACTTGGGTGCACCATATCTGAATGAATGAAGACAATAGCAAAGAGTTTAGAAATGTAAATTTGTTATTTTTAAATACCAATTTATGATGAGGTGTTACACTGAAAAGAGTGAAATGAGATTGTGGACTCACCCAAGGGTGTCTACGTGGTGTAAACCGAACGTTCGTTAGATAGCAAGATTCTTGAGGATAGGGATTGTATGTGGGATCTGTTGCACTTTCTCAAGGGCTTCAGTACAGTGTTCTGCACAGAGTAAGTGCTCAGTAAGCACTATTGATTGAAAACATTTGCCAAGTCGGAAAAATAACAACAAATACTCCCCCAATCACATCATTCCATGCTAATTTTACACAGATGCACTGCCAGCTCTAATATAAAACCATTCATTTTACTTGAACTGAAGTGGGTTTTCCCTTCCAGCTGCTTGCAGACCAGGGAATATGCTAGATTTGAGGATCTCTTTGCCTCCTCTCCTGTGTACTACCTGCTTGGACTATCATTCCCATGAATGATTAACAACTGCAGCATGCAGGGTAGCATTTGATACTTAAAGCAAGAGACTGATATTTAAAAAGGCCTGAACAGGCAACAGATACCTGCTCAGTTTGGATAACTTCTCTTTCCTTTAAGCCAAGTCTCCTCAATTCAAAATTGAGTTCTAAATTTGCACCTGAAGGCTGTAGTTCAAACTAGAGTTCTCATTATCATCCCTTGCCACTAAGAATGAACTCAGAGCTCTGGTAGGAAGCAGGGCCCTTGGTTCAAATCCCCTGCGTGTGGGCCAGGTGAACTCAGTTTGAACCCAAGCCACTTGGTGCAAATCAAAGTCACGTGGTTCAAGCAAAGCAGAGTCAGAGGCTGGTGGGAAGGAATGCTGTAACTTGTGGGAAGGAAAAGACCCAATCCAGAGAGTTGATGGCAGGCGATCGTCCAGTTTCCGGGTGGGTTTAGAGGCAGAACAAGTGTGCATGCCTTCCTCTGTGCCCTCTGCACAGTGGCTGACAGAAAGAACCAAAAAAAGTTAATCAGAGGGATACTCGTCGTATGATCATTGTCATTGTCCTTATTATTTCTTAGTTTGGTCCAGTAGATAGATTTGGGGGATATGGGTTCTAATCCCAGCTCTGCATATGGGGGATGATTCTGGGACTATGCCATTGGTGGTGAAAGGTTCTGACCAAAGGATCACTTACGGTGCTCCCTGAGGTAAAAAAGCATCAAACAGGAGTCCCAAAATATAGAATGTGGACAGGGAAGACGGGGACAGGGAAGACAGCAGTGACAACCAACGCAACCACCTGTAGGTGTGATGGTACAGTTGCTTCAGTTGAGAATGGGTTCTGCATGTAAGAACCTTTGTGTGCACTTCACAGTGTGTTACACCTCTACA
This sequence comes from Ornithorhynchus anatinus, assembly GCF_004115215.2. Classification (NCBI taxonomy): domain Eukaryota; kingdom Metazoa; phylum Chordata; class Mammalia; order Monotremata; family Ornithorhynchidae; genus Ornithorhynchus; species Ornithorhynchus anatinus. The sequence continues at coordinate 50,747,535 of NC_041753.1, read as the reverse complement.
CTTCTATTTGCTCATTGAACTCTGTCTCCAGGGTCTGAGCCTCAGTCTGCCCAGGGATGAGTGAGAAACCCAAATGCCCTATAGTGTGGCCTGGACTCCTGTCCCCATTAAAAGCTGCCTTCAAGAGCGGCTGAATGAAGCATGCTTTCTTCCCCAATAACTCCCTCCTCCCACAGTGGAATTCCCTCCCCTTCCTGCGACAGAGGCTGTTGCATGCTTTCTTCCCCAATAACTCCCTCCTCCCACAGTGGAATTCCCTCCCCTTCCTGCGACAGAGGCTGTTGCCAGCATATTATTGCCAGATGGAGTGGCCTACGTATGAGTGAGAAGATGTGAGGATAGGGCGGGATGTCAGGAAGGAGAGGGCAAGCAAGGGCAGTGGGCACAGGGAGAGGGTCGTGGGAAGATAAGGGGGCACCATCTTTGGGGAAGGAGACAGCAGAGTTCACAAGTAGGCTGCTCCCATGTGATCTGAGTTGCCAGGGTACCAACCCAAGACTTAGGCCTTCCCTCTGTGCCACAATGGGCTTAGCCATACCAGCAGTAGCATCTCTCCTGCTGTCTCCCCCCCACACACATACACACTCACATTCTAGCACATGCAGTTCCTGCTTCCCCAGCTCCCTGGCCACCACAGAGTATTTCCAAATAACTGGAACTGGAGTCTTAAGAAGGCCAAAAACTGGCTACTGGCTTTCTATCTCTACCTGCTGGGCCGGCAAGCATGTGGCTACTATTCCCCTGAGGTCCCCAGCAGGCTGGGCATGGTCTGCATGACTCAGAGGCCCCCGAGCAGCTCACTCAGGCTGCCCACCCAGCCACCACCAAAACCACCCTCCATGGGGCCTGTTGGCTTTGCCATGGGAGATGGACATGAACATGAGAGAGACTGGTTATCTAGGGGATGAAGTATGTGTTCCCACTAAAGGTCCCAGCGTAACCTGTCACATGGAGGGGAGATTCTGGAGATTCCAGGAGAGTTTTTTCTCTCTACCTCTCCTTCTCCACTGCCCAGTGACATCACAAGCACCGTGACATAATGACATGAAGGCCCCTGGATTCATTCATTCAATCATACTTATTGAGCATTTACTATGTGCAGAGCACTGTACTAAGCACTTAGAATGTACAATTCAGCAACAGATAGAGACAAGTCCTGCCCAACAATGGGCTCACAGTCTAAATGATAATAATGATGGCATTTTCTTAAGCGTTTACTAAGTTCCAAGCACTGTTCTAAGCGCTGGGGGTGGGAGGTACAAGGTAATTAGGTTGTCCCACATGGGGCTCACAGTCTTCATCCCCATTTTATAGATGAGGTAAATGAGGCACTGAGAAGTTAAGTGACTTACCCAAAGTATCGGCGGCAGGATTAGAACCCATGACCTCTGACTCCCAAGCCCGGGCTCTTTCCATTGAGCCACACTGCTTCTTTCAATGTCAATTAGTCCAGGGCTCATGCAGGATTTAATCTGGCCCAGCCCATACCACACAGGAACAGAACTGGCAGGATTGTCAGAATGTACAAACCATTAGCATCATCATCAATTCCTTCATTCCACTTCTTGGTATCAGAGAACTGAGGCTCATCCATCATTCTCAACAGAAGACTCAATCACTGTTTTTATTTCTGGCATTTGTTGAGTGCTTACACTGTGCAAGGCATTGTACTAAATGCTGGGGAAAAGTACAAAGATACCAGTTCAGATCCATTCTCAGCTTAGAGGGGGCTGATGGGAGGACAGACATACTGGGGAAGACTATACCAGGAAAAATTCAGTAAGAGCAACAATTTAACAACAATAACAATAAAAAAAGCTGTAGTCCATTACTGCTGGGGAGGGAGGCTAGTTTTCACCATCCAACAGGGCCAACCTAGTTCCAAAAGTCAACAGCTTAGCTCTGTTCAAGAAGTTGTACAGTAGCTTCTGCTTGCCTCATCCCCATTGGATGGAACTTCTCCCTGGGCATGGTGGATGGGGAGAGAAATAGGAGGCACCAGAGGGCACAGAACCCAAAGACATGTTGGTGAGTAAGCTCCAGCCTGTGTGACTGCAGGGTGCTACTTCATTCATTCTTCATTCAATAGTATTTATTGAGCACTTACTATGTGCAGAGCACTGTACTAAGCACTTGGAATGTACAGTTTGGCAACAGATAGAGACAATCCCTGCCCAATGATGGGCTCATCATCTACACGGGTGCATCACATGTTGCTGAATTTTTCCTTGGGTACTGAGATTTTCAGTCAGGGTCAACCCTCGCTCTGCCACTTGTCTGCTTGTGACACTGGGCAAGCCACTTAACTTCTCTGTGCCTCAGATACCTCATCTGTAAAATGGGGATTAAGACTGTGAGTCCCACGTGGGTCAACCTGATTACCTTGTAGCTACCCCAGTGCTTACAACAGTGCTTGGCACATAGCGCTTAACAAAAGCCATCATCATCATTATTATTATTATTATTATTATTAAATCACCAGTCATTCACAAGGCAGAAGCCTCCCTGAATAGTAGCATTCATTCATTGTCGTATTTATTGAGCACTTACTGTGTGCAGAGCACAGTACTAAATTCTTGGGAGAGTACAATTTAATAATAGACACATTCCCTGCCCACATCGAGCTTATGGTCTAGAGGTGTTTATTAAGGGTTTTCTGTGTGCAGAGTACTGTATTAAGCACTGGGCAGAAGATACATGGGTGGGGTGGGGGGGAAATTAGACATGGTCCCTTTTCCTTTGGGGGACTCACAATCTAAAAGGAGCTTGAATGGAGACCAGGGCTGGAGCACTGAGTGGAAAAGTCATTGACAATGAGGACATGTCTACATGTGATTGAGGCAGCATTTTCTTCTCCTCCTTCTCCTCTCTTCACCTCTGTATACATATCCTGCAGGACCCACAGTAAGTTCCCAGACAAAGAAATCTATCACTGTTTGACTTTTGCAGTTCTCTCTGAATGGTGACTCTGGGGAATATTCATGAAAGTGTTGAGGGAATGAAAATATGGAAAATACACATTTTAGTAGCTAAATTTGTGTTGCTAAGAGAATAATGCACAAAGGCAAGGGTATTAGAAAAGCAGCGTGGCCTAGTGGATAGACTACGGGCCTGGGAGTCACAAGGACCTGGGTTCTGCCACATCTCTGCTCTGTGACCTTGGATAAGTCACTGCACTTCTCTGTGCCTCAGTTACCTCATCAGTAAAATGAGGGTTGACACTGCGAGTCATATGTGGGTCATGGACTACATCCAACCTGATTAGCTTGCATCTACCCAGTAATTAGTACAGTGCCTGGCACATAGTAAGTGCTTAACAAATACCGTAAAAAAATAGAAAAAAAGGAAAAGAGTGGGTAAAAGGAAAAGAAAAGGCATTACAGAAAGTGTGTTAGACAGGAGTAAGGAGCGCGAGAGGGTAGAAACTGATGTAGGAAGAGCTGTAAATGAAATCAAAGTGATGGAGAGTTATTCTGTCAATTGGCATGTCTGGGACCATGCGATAAATCCTACTTTTGTCATCATGCTTTACTAAGAGAATGTTATTATGATGATGATTCATGGCTCAAATCAGGGCTTGAGAGAACCAATTCATAGAAATATGAAATGTCCCCCAGGTCCCTGCTTCAAGGATAAAGAAGTGGGAAACAGAACTAGGAGAAATAATAATTGTGGTATTTGTTAAGCGCTTACTATGTGGCAAGCACTGAACTAAGTGCTAGGATAGATACAAGCTTTTCGGATCAGATTCAGTCCCTGTCCTAACTATGGTTCACATTCTAAGTGTGAGGGAGAAATGGTGTGAACTATGTCTCCTCCCAAACCTGTCATGTGAGATAGTGTTCTTCTACCAAAGACTGCCACCTAGTTGTGGGGCGGCCCGGTGATCTAATTTGCCACCTTAGGGCATGGGTAAAGTCACTCTGTTCTGAAGGGAATTGCCAGAGGCCACCTCAGCTAAAAATGAAATTGCCTCTAAAGTGTGTGTGTGTGTGTGTGTGTGTGTGTGTGTTTGTGTTTTGGGGGGACATGTGGGACAGGCAGAAGCAGCATTTAATGATACCACTAAGCTTATGGGAGAGAGTTTATGATGATAATCCACAGGACTCTTTTGAGGAACTTGATGAAATTGCTTTCTTCACATTTCATTATGAGGGGTGGGAGGAAAGAGAGTTTTGACTTCCTCATACTTTTAATTCCCAGCTCTCATTACAGTCCTGCGCACCCACCTAAAGTTTTGATCCATTTTTGCTGTTTATGCATCAGTCAATATTGAATGCGTCTTCTGTGTAGAGCACTCTACTAAGCGCCTGGAAATGTACAGTAGAGTTAGTACATCCGATCCCTGCCCTCAAGGAGTTTATAATCTAGTGGGGGAGTCAGACAATAAAATAAATTAAGGGGCAATCGATAAATACTTAAAGGGGTAAGCCCTTAGAAAGATTACTCTTTAAGGCTAGGCTTCTCAGTCCTGCCTTCTGTCTCTTCAAGGTCACAGAGAGAACTTGTACTCTTCCTTATGGGGAATAGGAATACTATAAATCTGGAGCTCATAGCTTTCCCGATCAAGAAAATTTTAAATACCTCAAAAGGCCTTGTCCCACAGGAGCAAGGTGGTGGGTCCTGGAGGCATGCTTGGTAGACATGGAGCCTACCAGGAGACAAAAGCGTCTATCTTTATTTTTGGTTTATTTTTCTCTGAGTTGGCTTGGGCTTCTGACCTCATTTAGTATTTTGTTTTATTTAAACCCAGCCAAACATATTCTGTTTTTTTTTCTTTCCCTTCATTCCAATTTCCCTGATTTACCTTGATTTGCTGCAAGGGTATTAAAGGTCGTCTGCCACTATGGCCCTCTGTTCAGATGGGCAGCTTCAATTGTCCATTACTCCCTGTGAAGGTGAGTGACAAGCCATAACTTAAGGGAGGCGGGTTGGAAATCCTATGCTGCACCATCTGCTACTGAAAGGTCATCTCAAAAAGATCCTGCATCCTTCAGAGAAAATATTATGTAGAATAGAAAACATGCTCTAACTCTGAGGTAACTAATGTGAGGCCTTATTCAACTGTCTCTTCCGAGTCCCAGTTGTTATCTGCAGCAAGGTTTTCTCTGTGAGTTCCCTAGGCATAATGTCATCGGTGGATGTGTTAGCCATCAGGCAGCCACCAGCACAGGAAAGTTAATTTAGAGGAGTGACTTGTCTTGATGCCTCTTGAAGGACAACAAGTTCTGTGGTAAGAGAATGTTTGCAATTTGGGATCACCGCATAGCCAAAACAGATTTATTACTTAAACACCTAGATCTTCCCTAAAAAATTGCAGCCAGCCTCCCTTCTGCCCTTGCCTTCTGAGCATTTTGGGAATGCTCTCATCTCACATATTATGTTTCTATTATATTGTGTTGTATTCCCTGAAGCATGTAGACCAGTGCAAGCACTCAATAAATCTGGAGAAGCAGCATGGCCTTGGGCATAGAGAACGGGCCTGGGAGTCAGAAGGACCTGGGTTCTAATCCTGGCTCTGCCACTTGTCTGCTGTGTGACCTTGGGCAGGTCACTTCATTTCTCTGTGCCTCGGTTACCTTATCTGTAAATTGGGGAGTGAGACTGTGAGCCCCATGTGGGGGAGGGACTGTGTCTTACATGATGTGCTTGTATCCACCCCAACGCTTAGTACAGCGCCTGACACATAGTAAATGCTTAACAAATGCCACAACTATCATTATTATTATTATTATTGTTCTCTGGGCCTCAGTTCCCTCATCTGTAAAATGGGGATTAGGACTCTGAGCACCATGCAGAACATGGACTGTGTCCAACCTGATTAACTTGTATCTACCCTAGCACTTATAACAGTGCTTGACTCATAGTAAGGGCTTAACAGATGCAATTAAAAAAAAAACAAACTTGAAGCACAGCTATTTTGGGCTCCTTGAAAATAGAACAATCCTGAAATTTGGAACAGCTCATCCAATTTACTAGATTTATTTTGTGTGTGTGTGTGCGGGGGTGGGGGTTGAGGGATGATAGACTTGTGACACTTTTCAGTACAAACATTGAGCAAAGGAAAGGAAAAAATGGGAATGGAGGTGTAAAGCTGTTTGTAGGACTCTTCAATTATTCATGGAAAATCTATGTACTCCATTATCAGTTTTAACCAAAGCAACTTAGTTGTTTCTATTGATCAGGCAATTTATTATCTTTATTTAAACTCTGCCAGTAATAAATAAATAACAAGCACTCTGAGGGAAAGAAGAATCTCTAAGGAAAGTAATTTCCCAGGAAAGTAGTTTAATCCTTTTAAAATAAACTCTACACACAGTACTGGCAATTTTCTAGGAATGATTATTCTATTATATTTTCTCATGCTCCCTTCCAGATGTATGCCTGAATTCTGTGTCTCATCTACTGCTGACTTAGAAGGTGACATGAGGAAGTAGTCTATGTATATGATGTTCATGACTGGTGGTGTGGCTTCCAATAAAGATTCTACCTCTTTTGTTCTAAGGGAAGTCTGCATCCCAGCTTTAAGGCAGGACAGTGCCTACGACCTACACTGACAAGAATTTAAAGTGGCCTTGACCCCAAATTCCAGGTTTTACTTTGGGAAAATCTCTGAGCTTCGATCCTGATCTCAGGCTATGGATATGGGTTTTTCTGTAAAAGCACAAGATGCAGTAATAATAATCGTGGTATTTGTTAGCACTTACTATATGCCAAGCATTGTACTAGATAATCAGGGTGAACACAGTCCGTGTTCCACACAGAGTTCACAAGTCTAAGTAAGTGGGAGAATCGGTATTGAGCCCTCATTTTACAGTTAAGTTCAATGAGGCATAAGAAGTTAAGTGACTTGCCTATGGTTGCTCAGCAGGCAAGTGGTACAATCGTAATTGGAACTCGTAATTGGAACCCAGGTCCTCTGACTCCCAGGCTCTTTCCCAGGCCACACCACTGCTTCTCAGATAAAAACTTGTGGGTATATTAGCCTTGAGGGAACTGTAGAATCAGACTTGGTGACTGAAGAAGCCATGCAACATTGCACTGCAAAATGCCAAACCACTGGTTGGTACCTGGTATCCCAGTGTAGCTACATTGAAAACGTTGTGCCATGATGGAAAAATGTATCCTTGCAAAAAGTTCCCTAGCCCTCCAGCTAAATGAGTTTCAGGGAATATGTTTTGATGCTGGTTAGGTTTTATATATGGAAGAACATTTAGTACCAAGGCGGTCTCTTAAGAAACACTATTAGTCTGGAAAGAAAAATCAAGGATATTTGTACGTTCTATCTATTGGCAAATTCTAAAGTTCCTTCTAAAATAGTAGGGTATTTTAAAACTCAAGATCCTACTTGCTGCTTTTTTTATAATGTCAAAAGGATGTCAGTTCACAGGGATTCTGTACCCCTTTCTCATTCATCAAGGCCACCTTGAACAGTAGGCCCTGCAAATTGATTTAATGACCTATTATTGTATTAACATTCCCATCCACATAAAATTCTCAGAGGAGGATGGAGTGAGGCTGTTTGGATTCTAAGGATTTACCATCACTTTCCCAGTGATCTAATTTCTAATACACTTGACAAAGTCAGACTTCCTTCCAAATATATCACAATACTTTAAGCGGGAGGGTTGGACAATGATTTTTACACCAGCCTGATCATGTGTACCCAAAATTCATCCATCCCTGGCAATAAATTATTTCCCCTTAGGGAAGATCTACTTCAGGAAAGTTCAAAACTAGTGAAAGGAATGAAATTAGCATTGTCCTACTTGCTAGCATTAAACTGTTACTTGTCGCTGTCTGTAGTTAGACTATTACCAAGGCTGCTTTAAACTAGAGTAAATTGAAAAAACATGACAGGATGTCCAAGGGTGAGTATATATATATACATATATATATATATATATATATCTATATATTTTGCTGGGGTGGGGGTGGTCAGAGGAAGCCTAAGGGTAATGTTTTCAGAAATCTTCTTATCCATGGGATGGGAAGAAGGCTCTATATAATCCAATCCATTCATATCATCACTGAGTGATGATGACTCTAAGAGAAATACTGCTTTACTTGCACTTATTTTGATTTAATTTTAATTTAATGGCAATTATGTACATATCCATAGTGTATTCATTTATATTACTGTATGTATCCCCCTCTAGACTGTAAGCCTGTTGTGGGCAGGGAGAATGTCTACCAATTCTGTTATATTGTACTCTTCCAAGTGCTTAGTACAATACTCTGCAGATGGTAAGTGCTCAATAAATACAACTGATTGAATCAACTGAAAGTTAAATTGGGTTCAAAGACAATGATGCTACTTTCAGAGAGATTTCTATCACTGTGACTGAATGTGGGTGTTACCATCAATGTATAATCAATAATTCTTTCTACTCTGCATGTAAAGACTGCCTCTTGCTGCCCTGTGACAGTTGCTAGCTATAGGGCATGTAGCCATTTCCATTTCCCCCTTTTTGTGCTGCAATCTTGTCCAATTCCCTTTTCTAAAGGAACCACCCCAATTCTAGAAGTCTTGGGCCAGACTGATCTGTATTCTGTCATTGTCCTCAGACTGTCCATGGTTATACCACATCGTTTGAGGTTCTGTTTCATTTTGTCTTATAAAGCTTTCATTCTCTTCTGCCTGTTTATGGTTTCCCCATTTCAGCTCCCCCAACAGCAATAAGTTCATATATCCTGCTTTCATCCATTCCCCCTCCCATAGCCATACCAGTGAAGGAATGATGCACTGAGTAGTCCACACTGGTGGACCGATGCATTCTAGTACCTCATAGTTTGCGATCCTCTTCTGACTTTTGTTGTTAAATGAGGCACATAGATGGCACTAATGGAACTATCTTAGGAGTTGGCTCTGACATCTGTGGCAAATCCAAGTCCCACAGCTACAGAGAATCTAATCATTGATAATTACAGTATTTAGTAAGTGCTTACTATGTGTCAAGCTCTGCTCTAAGTGTGGGGGTAGACACAAGCTGATCAGTTGGGACTCTGCCCCTGTTCTTCGTGGGGCTCACAGTCTAAGTAGGAGGGAGGACAGGTATTGTATCCCCATTTTACAGATGAGGAAACTGAGGCATGGAGAAGTTAAGTGACTTGTCCAAGGTCACACAACAGGCAAGTGGCAGAGTGGGAATTAGCACCCAGACCTTCTGACTTCCAGGCTCGTGCTCTTTCCACTAGGCCCTGCTGCTTCTCTCAGGTTGAACACTGCAGTAGCTCAACAGACCTTCTTTGTTCTGACTCTTGATACAATGTTGGCACAACACTGTTTCCCATTGAACATACCTGCATTCTTCATTAGATTTTTCATTTCCATGTCTATACTTGCCACACTGAACAATGGATTGCTGTCTAAGTGGAAGAATTCAAATGCAAACCGATGGGAGATCCTTGGAAGTGCGTAAGATTCACCAGGCACAAGGTGAAACATAACCTCTATCTTCTTTAGGTTAACTGTCAGACTGTAGCTCTTGGCCGACTTGGAAAGCAGTCCAGAGTCTTTGTAAGTCTTCATACGTGAGTCCTTCGATAGCACTCCTCAGTGTTCTTTTTTAGATAGTATGAGAGATTCAAGGATACTGGATGATACTTGCAGTCTACTGAGTTGGACAAATTTCCCAGAGGAATAGAACTGCATTTTGACGATAGTCTCCAGATTCCTTATTGACCCTTGTGTGGAATAGGTTGAATAATAATAATAATAATAATAATAATAATAATGTTGGTATTTGTTAAGCACTTACTATGTGCCGAGCACTGTTCTAAGCGCTGGGGTAGACACAGGGGAATCAGGTTGTCCCACGTGGGGCTCACAGTCTTCATCCCCATTTTACAGATGAGGTAACTGAGGCACCGAGAAGTGAAGTGACTTGCCCAAAGTCACACAGCTGACAAGTGGCAGAGCCGGGGTTCGAACCCATGACCTCTGACTCCAAAGCCCGTGCTCTTTTCCACTGAGCCACGCTGCTTCTCTAATATTATATTATTCTCTATATTATTCTCTAATATTATACGCCTAGTCTGCAGTCTTGCTTTTACTGCACTAGTGATAGAGAAAGGATCAGGTGAAGGACTCTCCAATTCTGATGCTGCCAGAGAGATCATCATGGAGGAGTCTGGGGATCCCGACAAACTTTTCAGGGCAGCTAAACATTTAACAATTGCTAACATCCAGGTCAGTTGACGCAGTCAATCGATCGATGGTATTTATTGGGTAAGTACTGTGTGCAGGGCACTGTACTAAGGGTTTGGGGGGGTACAGTGTAACAGAGTTGGGAGACAGGTTCCCCACCCACAACAAGCTTACTGTCTAGAGATGTCAAAAGCTTTAGTAAAGTCTGGGAAAAAAGAGAATGGACCTTGGTGTTGGGTTCTGACATTTCCCTGCATCGGAGGTACTGCAAAGATCAGGTCTGCTATGTCGTGGAGCCCCACTGCTATTCTGGTAGGGCATGATTAATCATGTTCTTCAGTAGTCAGTCCAGAGGGACTCTACTTGGAACTCTTAATTCATTTTGTCCTATAGAATCCTGAAGTTGATTTCCCCCTTACTTAGTCTTATGCTTAATGTTCAATACGTACTTTAAAATGTCACCATTTACCTCATGTTCCAAGTTTTTCACCCTCTAAGCCAATTTAGGTTTACATTCTGCAGCTCATTTTTTTTCTTCTCCAGCTCAATGCCTGAGCAGTTGTATTTATTTTTCAGGGTTTTTTTTTTTCTATTTACTTGGCAATACCTCATTACTATTGCAGGAGCATTTTCTTTTCCTCTCTATTATTGCTCTTCACCTTGAATTATATCTGAATTTCTTCCGATCTTTTTGGTCCCTCAATTTTTGCCTTCAGCATTGATTTCCATGGTTAGATTCTGGCATATTTTCTGCTTTCAAGAGATTCACTCTTCCTTTTCCTTCTCCAAATGAGCGACTCAAATTTTTCATCTGCATCAGCAAAGACATCTCATTTTTTCATCTTGAAATTGCTTTCATCTTTCCAAGCAGTGGGTGTTTCTTGTTTACTGTAAACATTGTTTTAACCCTCTTGTACGATCTGTTTCATGTGATTTCTACGGAGGTTGAAACATCTCTCTATCGGCATATGAAAGCCATTTGACCAAGTCCAGCTTCATTTTCTTTCTTGTGCAAACTAGTTTTGCTTTGAAAGCGATATTGAAAGAGAGACAATGTAGCCTAATATAATCTTATAGATTGGCTCTAAAAATATATACAAATCAGCAGAATCCCTTGAAAGCCTGCCCACGCTAGCCCACCCCTGACTGGACATTTTCAGCCCTTCCAGTCACTGAGACACAAGTGTTTCCCAGCAGCTTCTAAGTACCCAGCTTCTCCCTTTCAAACAAGTTCCTTTAACAGTGAAAACATAAAAAGAAATGATAAGAATAGTATTATACAGCAATGTATACATCACTGTTGAATTTCAGTAATGAGAGATGGGAAGAAAGGCACTAGATCAGAAGTTTCCTCATTAGACTGTAAACTCCTTGAGGGCAGGGAATGTGTCTACCAGCTCTTGTAATAATAATGATGATGAAAGTATTTGGTAAGCTCTTACTATGTGCCAAGCACTGTTCTAAGTGCTGGGGTAGAGACAAGGTTATCAGGTTGTTCCATGTGGGGCTCACAGTCTTAATCACCATTTTATAGATGAGGCAACAGAGGTCCAGTACTCTCCCAAGCTCTTAGTGCAGGGCTCTGCATACAGTAAGTGCTCAGTAAATATCACTGCTGAATTGATGGATTGATGACTACACTCAGAGGGAAAAGAAGGCTAAAATTGAAAAAAGGAAGAGAAGGGGAGCCGGGACCCAATGGAGTTGAATGTCCTACACTTGTCTTCTGTTCTTGGAGCTAGCTCTATGCATGGGAAAGAATGCAAGGACAAAGCCCAATGAGAACTGGCTTCAGTATTCATCAGCCTCCTGGAGATTATGCTGAAAACAGTGCCCACCATCTGTTACCAAACAGATCCGCTCCTTCGGAACTTTGATGCCCTTCACTTGTGGCTGCTCCCAAACAACTCTCAATTATGTAGTTGAACAGTTGGAGACTGGTTCTGCTGGTTTGCCATTTACTGAACGCTAGCCATGCACTAGACATTGCATGGAGTGTGGCATTAGACAGTCTCTTCTCCAGAGGCTCCAAAATGAATTAGCACAACAGAGCCCGTGGAGGTGGGATCCAGATGTCACATTTCTAGGTGCTCAGAATGGTCCCTGTCCCAAATGGGGCTCACAGTCTAAAAGGCAGAAAATGGCTGTTATCCCCACTTTAAGAATGAGGAAACTGAGGCAGAGAGAAATTAAATGACCCACTCAAGAGCACACTCAGCAGTCAGTGGTAGAGCTGGGATGAGCAACCAGGTCTCCTGACCCCCAGTCCCCTGCTCTTTGCAGCAGGAAACACCAGTGGTTATCTGAAAGGAAGATTGTGTTCCTGCTGAACCCCGTGTTATGGAAAAGTCGCCTGCAACTTGATCAACGCTACACATGTGACCGTTTCTTCCAACACTGCATCACATTCTATCCAGACAGGATCGTCTTGTTAGAAGAACGTACCCCAATTCCCCAACAGCCTTCTATCCCAAATGTGTAGTGAATGAACATATAATGAGAAAAGTGAATATACCTAATTTATTTGGAAGAGAAGAGAAAAGCCATAGAAAGTGGAATTGCCCTTTCTTTCATCATCTTCAAGCTTGGCAGAGACTCCTGGGAAGCACTTAAGTACGTATCTGTAATTTATTTATTCATTCATTCAATCACATTTATTGAGCACTTACTGTGAGGAGAGCACTGTACTAAGTGCTTGGGAATTACAATTCATATTAATATCTGTCTTTTCCCCCTAGAATGTAAGCTCCTTGTGGGAAGCGAATGTGTCTACCAATTCTGTTGAATTGTACTCTCCCTAGCACTTACTACAGTGCTTTGCACACTCTAAGTCCACAATAAATACCACTGATTGATTGATAGGGGAAATAAGGATGGCAGAAGAGTGGAAGGGGGAGAAAAGATGAGAAAAAATAATGGGTTGATACAAACCATATTAATTGAGCACCTATGGTGAGCAGAGCACTTGCACTAAATGCTTGGGAGTGTACAATAGACTTAGTGGACATGATCCCTGCCCTGAAGATCTTATAAACTAGTGGGGAAAACAGCAAAATAAATTAGAGGTAAGAAAAAGCAAGCTTCTTGTGGGCAGGGAGCATGTCTATCAACTCTACTGTATTGTACACTCTCAAGAGCTTAGTACAGTGTTCTCTGCACACTAAGTGTTCAAATACCACTGATGGATTGGAAATAAGATCTGTATGTGAATTAGTTCTTTTGTAATAGGGTACGTAAGATGCTCATAAGTGCTATGAGATGCTGTGATTACTTCAGTGCTTGATAGGACTGAAGTGTTGAACAGGCAGTAGGGGGTATACAAGCAGAGGAGATTAGAAATTAAGTCCCAGGGAGGATAAATGAAGAGAAAGGGGACATGCACCGGGGGAAGGGGGAGGCCCAATAGCCCTTCCTTTCAACCCTTTCCCCCCCCCCCCCCCCCCCCGATGAAAACAAGCATCATCCTAGCTGACCTAGAGACCTAGAGATTTCTGCAATTTCAGCTTTCCCACTATTTGCAACATTTCCTCCACGGACCCTTAATCTTATCTCCAGTTGCCCTTTGTATTTGCAGACAATCCTACAGTGATTGAGGGTTTACCCTTGTATACAAGTGTGAGTGAAAAGACCAACGAATGCCTCACAGTCCCCTCCACATATAGCACTGGTTCTATGCAGTAGGCTTACATTAGCTATTTGTCACGCCTAGCACTATTTTGGATTTTGCCTCTTGCTATCATCATCTAATGATTGACTAAACCTAATCCCCGAATGTCTTTCTGTGAAATGCGTTATCTAATTTGAAAGAATAAAGATTGATTTTCCTATTATTCTATCTAGTGGTTTTATACCTTTAATTACAAACTATTATATAAGGTTATTCTAAGTAATGAGAGATAAATGCCATCTATTTAAAGGACCACAGCATTCATGCTGCAAAGGAAGACAATCATTTGCTTCTGATGTAACATTATGGGTTTTTTCATGCTTGTTTGTTTCTTATCTTATTACCTTAAAAAGGATGATTATAAACTAAAGATTAATAATTGCTTTCCATCCTGAACCCACACCAAGTTAAAATGGAGATATGCTACTTCTCTGTAGAAAGTTTGTTTTACTCCTGGAAGATAATTCTCAGACACAAACATGAACACAACAGCCCGAAAGGTGGCCCTGGTCTCAGAAACATTGGGTCAGATAACCCTCCTCTGTGGTGGACCAAGATTCTGCGCTAGTGATGGTCAGCTCTCTGTTTTTAATTTCACAGGGGGAATGACAGCATAGAAAAATCAAATCCTACTCCGATAGCCCTGCCTTACAGAGAACAATCACTTTCTCACTAAAAGTGTGGGTTTTTTAAAATCAATCTATCGATCATATTTATTGAGCACCTACTGTTTGCAAAACACTGCATTGAGCAGTTGGGAGAGTACACTAGATATAGAAGATATGATCCCTGCCCTTGGGGAGCTTGCAATCTAGCATGGGAACAAGAGGGGCCTTGCCTCAATGGGTGAAGGCAAAATAAAAAAAAAAATTCTGAAAAGGGATACGTGAAACCAGGTTTGTGCTCAGCCAAAGCTCCCCACCTTCCACCCTCCCCCGCCTCCAATCAGGGCTGAAGCACACATGATTGGACCATCCCCAGGACTACTTTTGGGAAATTGGTGTCACAGTCGAGACCCTCTAAAGGGCATTGGCCCTGATGCAGAGGGCCCTGTGGTAGCTCATCCTGGACCAATGATACAAACAAATGATGGTGGAAATACTAAAAGTTTTGAGATTGACCCAATAACCCACAGCGTTATTGAAATAGAGTTATAGTCAGGAGAGAAATCAATCAGCTATGTACTGAGTGCTTACTGCAATGCTGGAAATAAACTGGAACTGGCCAGAGTTCAGCTCCTATGTAACAAAAAGTGACAGACTGGGTGATCTTGGGGGGCGGTTGTGGGGACAGTGGTGAGGATGTTGTCAAATCCCATCCACCCTGTCTTCCGTCTTTTTGGTCACCAGTAGTCACACCCTTGCCTTTCCCATGTGACTCCACCCTATGGCCCACAGTGGCTAGCTGTCCATCCCTTCTCCCTGAAAGTTTGTTTCTTTTGTTTCTTTGCTTTTTACTTTCAACACTGGCCTACTGTGTGCAGAGCATTGTGCTAAGTGTTTGGCACAGTACAGGAAGTCCTCAGACATACAACACAGCTGCTTCCTGAAAACTGACTCAACATGAAACATTGTAGGTCAGAACCAATTTTCCCATGAAGAATAACATTAGGAATGGGGGAATAGTTCCTGAACCAAAGACAGGTACCTTTTCATTACCCACAAGTTACCTAGAATGGTGTACTAAGTCAAAGATGAGTACTATATTTACTTTGATGTATTTTATATTGTAAATGACAATCATATTGGCATGAAAATCACTGTTAAAATACAGTACAAGAGGAAATGTAGAACAGAATTACATTTATGCAATGTGCATTACCTCTTTCTGACTGTAAACTCCATGTGGGCAGGGAATGTGTCTACCAACTCTGGTATATTGTACTCTTCCAAGTGCTTAATACAGTGCTCTACAGACAGTCAGCTCTCAATAAATACCATTGATTGATAATAATAATTATGGCATTTGTTAAGCACTTGCTATGTGCAAAACACTGTTCTAAGCGCTGGGGAAGATACAAGGTGATCAGGTTGTCCCACATGGGGCTCACAGTCTTCATCCTCATTTTCCAGATGAGGTAACTGAGGCACAAAGAAGTTAAATGACTTGCCCAAAGTCACACAGCCGACAAGCAACTGAACGGGGATTTGAACCCATGACCTCTGACTCCCAAGCCCATGCTCTTTCCATTGATCAATTACAAATGATGTAGAATGTATACATTTTAAACTGCTTATTTATCTGTTGATTATTTCCAAGAATGGGCTCCGTGAGGGGTTTTGGGTAAGTTTTCCAGGACATTTTGAGGTGATTTGGAGGGACTTTTTCAAGTGATGTGATAATAATAATAATGATGGTATTTGTTAAGCACTTACTACGTGCCAAGCACTGGTCTAAGCACTGGGGTAGATACAAGGTAATCAGGTTGTCCCACATGGGGCTCACAATCTTAATCCCCATTTTACACATGAGATAACTGAGGCACAGAGAAGTTAAGTGACTTGTCCAAAGTCACATAGCTGATGTGGCGGAGCCAGGATTAGAACCCATGACCTCTGACCCCCAAGCCCGTGATCTTGCCACTAAACCACATAGCACAGGAGATGGGGCAGGGCAAAGAGGTAAGAAGTTAGTACTGCTAGTGTCAATGCCACTAGCTTAGAGAGAAAGAGATTTGGTGTGTTCCAGTCTGGGGTTCGTTGCACTCATTCTTTCTTTCCTTTCTGATTAATTTTTTAGTGAGTGTTTTGTTTGTGTCTGTGTGAGTGTGTGTTTGTGTATGATTAATAAAGAAGTAACTTTATTCCTTTTTATTTAAAAAGTGGGAAGGGAGACAGTTAACTCAAATTCTAGTGGCCATTTGTTGAGCACTGTGTTTGCACATTAACAGGGGATTACTAAAACCATTGTCTGATAATGTTACTATTACAGATGGAAGGGGAGGGGTAATAGTAATAGTAGTAATAGTATCTATTAAGCACTTCCTGGGTGTTGGGAAAGAGTACTCAGGTGGAAATTAGACACAGTCCTTGGCCTTCAGAGGGCTCACAATCTAATAATTGTGGTGCTTGAGGGACACCCACACTTAGGAGCTGAGAGGTGGAGGAAGAGCCAGGGGGAGAGTCTGAGAAGGATCAGGCAGAGGAGTAAAAGGAGAACCAGGAAAGAACTGAGATAGTGAAACCAAGGTTAGATAGTGTTAACCAGGAGAAAAAGGAGTGGCCCCTAGGGTCAGAGGCAGCCAAGAGATCGAGAAGGATTAATAAAATAATCTATCAGATTTGGTAAAGTGGTCATCAGTGACTTTTGAGAGAACAGTCTCAGTGGAGTGAAGGGGCAGAAACCAGACTGGAGAGTCAAGAAAGGACTTGGAGAAGAGGAAGTGGAGAGAGCAGGTGTACTCAACCCATTCAAGGAGTTTGGACAGGAATGGGAATAGGGAGATAGGGTGATTTTCTTTGTTTATATAATACTGGAGATGTTAACATGTGCAAATTATGAATTACATATTTCATTTCATACTCAACATCAAGTGGCAAGACAGGATCATGCGCACAGGCATTAAGACAATACCTATGTGATACAACTTTGCTGGGTCAGACACATGATGTGAAAAGATGTTAGCACGATACTGAAGCAACTACTGTAGGATGTCCTGTAATTGGTCCTGGGAAAGAGAATTCTTGGGTAAGCAGAAGACCTGGGGGCTAGATCCCAGTTCTGCTGGGGGCGAGCTATGCCATCAGTGGTCAAGGTTTTTACCCAGCACGAATACGGAAAAATAGCTGGCTAACTTGGCTGGCAAAGGCTGCATCAAGTAATAATAATAAGGATAATAATAATAATGGTATTTGTTAAGCGCTTACTATGTGCCAGGCACCCCACTAAGCACTGGGATGGATACAAGCAAATCAGGTTGGACAAAGTCCCTTGTCTGATGTGGGGCTCACAGTCTCAATCTCCATTTTAGAGATGAGATAACTGAGGTCCAGAGAAGTGAAGTGACTTCCCCAAGGTCACACAGCGGACAAGTGGAGGAGCCGGGATTAGAACGCTTGACCTTCTGACTCCCAGGCCCGTGCTCTATCTACTATGCCATGCTGCTTCTCACAAAGCAGCCTCCCGCCGGGTTACGATGTGATGGCCTTCATTCATTCAATCATATTTATTGAGCATTTATTGTGTGGGGAGCACTGTGCTAAGCACTTGGGAGAGTACAATATAACAATAAACAGCATCAGCAACCAAGCTGTGGGCACTTGGGCTGTAAATGCACGTAAAAGGTCTTCATGTGCACTTTGCAAGTGTGTTGCACCCCTGCCTCCCTATTTGCTCATGGCACTCTGTGTCTCAGCAGGAACATAACTGCCGGGGTGAGAGATTGTGAGTAATGTTATGCAAAAGCATATAAACATAGTTGTCTTTGGGATTTGAAGAAGCCAACGGTGATGGTGAAGTTCACCTACAAGTACACGTGTGGTTGAAGAGGCCAATACAGGATTCACAATCCTGCCTACATTGTGCAAACAAAATGGTTGTCCCTTGTTGTGCTGTTGTGCTTAATGTTTGTTTGGAGTGCCTGGCACTGTTTTGTTTGCCTTTATAGTTTCTCTTGGCACCAATCAATCGATCAATCAATGGTACTTATTGAGCACTGTGGACAGAGCACTGTACTAAACATTTGGGAGAGTACAATGCAACAGAGTTGGTAGACATATTCCCTGTCCACAACAAGCTCACCATCTAGAGGGGGAGACAGACATTAATGTAAAGAATAATAATGTTGGTATTTGTTAAGTACTTACTATGTGCAGAGCACTGTTCTAAGCGCTGAGGTAGACACAGGGGAATCAGGTTGTTCCACGTGGGGCTCACAGTCTTCATCCCCATTTTACAGATGAGGCAACTGAGGCACAGAGAAGTTAAGTGACTTGCCCACAGTCAGTCACACAGCTGACAAGTGACAGAGTCGGGATACGAACCCATGACCTCTGACTCCAAAGCCCAGGCTCTTTCCATTGAGCCACGCTGCTCATAAGAAATAAGTTATGGATCTGCACAGTAAGTGCTGTGGGGTTGGGGTGGAGTGAATACCAAATCCCCTAAGCGTTAGGCTGCAAGTGCATAGATGAGACAGAAGGGAGAGGGAGAAGGGGAAAAGAAGGCTTAATCAGGGAAGGCCTCAGAACTTTGTCATTCGTGAACTTGCAGCACTGCGATCCTCCATGCAGGTTCTATATCCTGAAGTTTCAGGTCTGAGGCTCATCTATCATTCTGGATGGGAGACTCTATCATCACCTCATCATAGTGACCTGAAATGGGGCATATGCAGGCAGAGGACTTGTAGAACAAACATTTTGAAAGATCAAGTAAAAAACTTAGTCTTAAATGAGGTGGCAGAGCAGCCAGACAAGCCAGTAGAGCAGCAATCAGGATAAGGATTGCTCTTCAAGTGAGAAGCTTCAGGAGGATCAGGATCCTAAGAGGCAGATTAGAACACTGTGACAAGTGTGTGACAAGAGGCAGATGAATTAGCGGGACAAAGGATAGTCTTCATACGGCTTCAGTGTGGTACGGTATTTCAGGCTCACACTGGTGTTTTCAATCACACCATCAGTAGCATCACCTTTGAATGCAGACAGGTGTATATTTATAGTCCTAGGCAGATGATGGAGGGGGGATAAATTGATGAGCTTTGGGTAAGGGCTGGCAGGATTATCCCCTCCTCCTGTGGCTTTAGGTAGTGGAGTCAGTCAGTTCCTCAGAGGCCCTGGAACCACTTCAGCAGTGAATACAATGAGGACTCAAGAGGTTGACAGTCAGGAGCAGTTATGGTTCTTCTCCCTTTAGACAGCTCTTGGGAGGGGCTAAAGATACCTTCAGTGTAAATGGGCTCAGTTGTTCTACCTGACAGACAGTCAGTATGCAGGTACCCCTTGAGTCTCTCCAAAAATCAAGAAGAGAGAGTGAGAGTGCATAGGACTGAATTTTCCAGTGGTTGAAGGTATACTCTCAGTCCCACTTCTGTAAAGGGGACAGTGGTGATGTAGTGAATTTTCTTTTCTGCTTCCCTATACATGAAGTCACTGTCTAGCAATGTTTTGTTATTGCTTTCAGGTGAGATTTCTTGTGTCCTGTGAGACTGGAAGAAAACCCTCAAATCATTTTCATCAGCATGAGCCAAGTAATTCATAAATCATCCATAGTAGACCAAGAAAAATGGACCATTCTGATCTCTAGAGAACATTTTTCTCATCCGCTTTCATAAATGAGGAGTCCCAGAGAGGTTAAGTGACTTGCCCAAGGTTACACAGCAATTTAGGGGTAGAGTGAGGACTAGAATTTGCCAAGTTTTGTTTCCCAGACCATTGATTACCCCTTAGCCTCAGATGCCTACTGCCCCAAGGCTTCCCCTTATTCTTTTCTACGCAGGCAGGCTCTTCAACTGTTGAATTGGTCTGCTTCTTTAGAGTTGCACTGCAATTAATAAAGGTTTCCTTTCCTAATTGCACAATCAAAATAAATTATGTTCACAAATTAGAAGGCGAAGAAATTGCATGTGCATTGCGGATGCCCTGATAATGTCCCGCAGTAAATTGTTTTCATATAAATTGCATGCTTAATTAATTGCTTTCAAAAATGCCCATGCATTTTCGTGCAAAGACTTCTGTGCTTGCAATTCATAAAAAGCAGAGACAAATTAAATTGCTGATCCACATATAAAAATGTCACCCTCAGTGTATCCCAACTGTGCTCAGTCATTTTGCTCTTTCCCATCCACGGCAATAAATTTGGATGACTTTCTTCCTCTCTGGATTGCCACTGGCTGTCTGATTCAACAGATTTTTACTTTCCCTTAAATTGCAACCATGCTAGGTTAGACTGCTAGTTTCTGCTACATTCTGTGACCTACTCAAACACAGTCCAGCATAGCAAACACTAGAAATGATGCTTTCTTCCAAAGAATGATTGGATAAATTTGTCAGAATTATTTGAAGCATGCTGTTTATCTGTGTCGATGAACAATATTCACCATTCATGGTTGCTAAAATCCATTGGTAATTTGGGCTTTAAGTCAAACTAAACAACCTAGTAGTCCTCAGTTGATGAGGGCTAGTATTTCCAAAGACCTTAGATGGCTAGCTGGAGACACTTCAGCTATTGTTTTTCAAATGTAAAACTTAGGTGATGATGTTTGACTTTGTTCACCAAAATGAGGTAAGAGTTAAATCCTACTTTTATTTATTTATTTTTGCACAAATCTCTTCAATCAAAAAGTTTCCCTTTTACCTTGGTAGAAGAAGAAAAATATCACAAGATTAATGTTTTTTGGCTGAACAAGTGGGATCTGAAGAGAGAACCAAGCAGAGGTACTTTAATCAGCTTTCACAGCTTGTCTCTAGCTGGTAATCCTTGCAGCTGGAGTTTGAAGGACTTGACTTTTGGGGGGGTGGGGAGGGTGGAGGAGAAAGAAAAGATGAGAAAATACACATTTGGGTTGCTTTGGCAGTCTCCTATGGCCAGGTTTCAGGGTGTGTTCAGTCCTTGAGGAGATGCGTATGGGTCCTTTCATGTAAAAACCACTCCATTTCCTTTTGTCAGTAAGCAAAGCCTAAACAATGTTTTCAGTAATTTCATTGTGCAAGTTATGGTACCTTCCAAGCCCAACTTCAACACAGAGTTTCACTTCCTGCTAAGACAACAGGCCCTGATTTTGCAGCTTGACTGGTTCCTTCCCTATCTGTGGCTATTACAGCTGCTCTCCCACCATGCTCCACTGCGGTGGTTGTTGTTCAAACCTGGTGGCTGGCTCAGGTGGCTACATGCAGACCTGGGAGGAATCTGAGTCACAAGCATCTGAATTGGGGTGAAAAGGACATCCCTCTTGATCTCTCAGCAAATCTCCTCTTCCTCCCGGCTTTGGGGAGTCTTGCACCAACTCCACGGGGAAACTTGGAAACTCCAAGGCCCCTACTCGCTAGGATTTTTGGGCTTGGAGTCTTGCTCAATCCACTAGAGAGGTCTATCAGTCATTCAATCAATCCATGATATTTGAGTGCTTACTGTGTGCAGAGCTCTGTACTTAGTGCTTGGGAGAATACAGTACAATAGAGATGGTAGGTACGTTCTCTGGCCACAAGGAGTTTACAGTCTAGAGGCCATCTAAGCAAAGTTCAACACCCTTCTCAAATCCCAGTCCCCCTGCTCTGCACACAGTAAGCACTCAAATACGATTGCTTCATTGAATGACTAAGCAGAGTCTCCCCTGACCCGTTTGCCAATCTGACTCACTCAGCTATGTGAAGGTTTCGATATATGCCAAGGGAGAAATCAGGTGCTGGGATGCTGTTTTCCTACTTCTTTATAAAGGTTCTAGTTGTGAGCAAAGCCACATAGAGTGAGCATCTCCCAGTGCTTGTGAAGTAGAGGGTGGACATCCCTGCTTCCTTAGAGGGTGGAAAGAAGTCAGAATCATAGTGGTACTGACAGAAGAAAAACTCAGGTAGACCAATATCCTATCTAGTGGCCTGATGCCAGTGGAAAAAATCATATATGACTACCTCAATTTACACCTGAGATTATGACCTCCGTTTGAAGAAGGAAAATTACTACGATTTGCCTGATGTGGTTGCTGGGTTTCTTGCTCTCTTATCTTACCCTCCCCAATTCTTCTTTCGTGAAAAATCCTCAAATATTATACTGGCTTTATTGGAGACAGTTAAGGGCAGAACTACGAGCACTTGTTATTTATTTATATTAATGTCTGTCTCCCCCTCTAAACTGTTAGCTCGTTGTGAGCAGGGAACCTATGTGGTTATATTGTACTCTCCCAAGCGCTTAGTACAGTGCTTTGTACACAGGAAGCACTCAATAAATATGACTATAAATATGATTTTACTTATTTGTTAACAGGCCTATCAGGAGTAAGTCATTTTGTGAGAAGTTGGTATCTTTTCCTTCTTGTGTCCTTTTCCTAAGTAAGGCTGTAGTCATGTGGAGCACCTTTGAGGCATCGGTGCTGGGAGTGGATTCTTTGAAGCTAATTGGTGTTTTTTATTCTGTTTCTCCTTTCTGGGCAGCTGCCTGTCACTGTTATCCCATCTAACAGTGTTCCCCCTCCCCCAAACTCCCACCCCTGGTTTCGTTAGGGTATGCCAGATAAGAGCCCCCTGGTGTACTGGGCTGTTCTAATGCTTCTTAAAGTGCAAATACCTCAGAGTGAAGGGATCAGATGTAGCTAAGGAAAGGGAGCTCATTTTGAGCATTGGGCCCCAATTTTGGTACAGTCAATTGCTATGTATTTGAGTGCCCTTAAGGTGCCTAACAGAACACTAGGAGTTAAAAGAATGGAGACCATTTCCTGCCTTCAAAAAATTTCCACCCAATTAGGGGAGAAAAAACAGTAGCATTCAATATTAAACACAGTAATAATTGTGATATTGGCTAAATGCTTGCTATGTGACAAGCACTGTACTAAGCACTGGGGTTAGATACAAGATCATCAGGTCAGGCACAGGCCCTGTCCAACAAGGGGCTCAGTCACTCTAAATATATAGAGAATGGTGCAGTTATTACAAGAATGAGTTTAAGGGGAGGTGTAGATCATGAAATTTACACATGGGTTGGAGATAAGGTGGTTGAATTGAAGAAAGCTTCCTAGAGGAGATGGTTCTTGAGCTGTGATTTGAAGGAGGAGAGGGATATAATATAATGAATAGGAAGAGGATTTTTTTTTGTATATGGGACAGTATGACTAAAAACTCAGAGAAAAGAGACAGAGTGAGGAAGAATACAATAGTAATAAGAAGAATTGTGGTATTTAAGAGTTTACAATATTCGAGGCATTGTACTAAAGGCTGGGGTAGATACAAGTTTGTCAGGTTGGACACAGTCCCTGTCGCGTGTGGGGCTCACAGTCTTACTCCCCATTTTATAGATGAGGGAACTGAGGCACAGAGAAGTTAAGTGACTTGCCCAAGGTCACAGAACGGACAAGTGACGGAGCTGGGATTAGAATCCAGGTCCTTCTGACTCCCAGGCCTGTTTGCTAGAGTAGGTAGGGCAGGCTGGGGCACTCAAGGATGAGAAGTAGGAAGGTAAGGTGTAAATTGTTGGAGGAGAGAGATGACAGTAATGGTCAAAAGCTTTTTATCCGATGTAGAAGCCAAAGGCAAGCCACCAAGGGCTGTGAGCAGGAGAGTGACATTTTCAAACTGGTGGGTGGGCAAGATGATTTTAGAGTGCCAAAACTGCAATTAGAGGGCAAGGAACCCTAGCTTTCAGTCTATTGTGGAAGCCCTGAGTGATACAGGATGCCGGACATGATGACTGCTTTAAGGAACAGATGAGAAAATTCATCTTGAGTCAGGAGATTTTGAGTGGTAAAGAGAGTTAATCAAATAAGGTATTTAAGTGCTTACTATGTGCCAAGCACCATACTAAGTGCTGGGGAAGAAACAAGTTAAGCAGGCTAGACACTGTCCCTGTCCCACATGGGCCTCACAGTCTAAGGGGGAGGGAGAACTGATATTTAATCCCCATTTCACAGATGAGGAAACTGAGGCACAGAGAATTTAAGTGACTTGCCCAAGGTCACACAGCAGACATGTGATATAGCTGGGATTAGAACACAGGGCCTCTGATTCCCAGGTCCGTGCTCTTTCCACTAGATCATGCTGCTTCTCTTAAAGAGTTGAAGGGAATTTATTCAAATCAGGCTTTCTGGTCCCTCCAGTGACTCACCGGTATGATCCCTTAGCCTCCCTTACCTTATTCCTTCATTCATGCTGATCCAGATACTTATCCTAGCCCATCTTAAATGCTGTATCTATTTTCTCACTAACATCCCTGCTTCCTCCTTCTCCCCACTGCAGTCCTTCCTTCACTCTGCTACAAGGATCATTTTTCTAAAAAAATGTTCAGTCCATGTCTCCCCACTCCTCAAGGGCCTCCAATGATTGCCAACCCAACTCTGCATAGACAGAAACTCCTTACCACTGGCTTTAAAGCACTTGCTCCCTCCTACTTTACCTCACTGATCTCCTACCACAGCCCAGCCTGCATACTTTTCTCCTATGGGGCCAGTTTATTCACTGTTCTCTGATCTCAGCTGTCTAGCTGCCAACCCGTTTCCCATGTCCTCCCCCTAGCCTGGAACTACCTTACCCTCCATTTACACCAGACCACCCATCTACCCACCTTAAATGCACTATTAAGGCCACATCTCTTCCAAGAGGCCTTCCCAGATTAAGCCCTTGTTTCCCTGGCTCCTTTTCCCTTCTATGTTGTCTATGCACTTGTATCTGTGACCTGTGGGCATTTGATATTAATAATAATAATAATTATGGTATCTGTTAAGCACTTGCTATGTGCTCTTCAAGACGCTGGGGTAGATACAAGATAATTGGGTTGGACACAGTCCCTGTCCCACACATGGTTCACAGTCTTAATCCCCATTTTACAGATGAGAGGAATGAGGCACAGAGAAATTAAATGACTTGCTCAAGGTCACACAGCAAACAGCAGAGCCAGAATTAGAACACATGACCTTCTGACTCCCAGACCTGTGCTCTGTCCACTAGGCCATGCTGCTTCTTCACCCTATCTTCAACCCCACAGCACTTATCCACATATCTTTAAACTATATATATTGTAAATTATTTATTCATATTAATGTCTGTCTCCCCCTCTAGACTGTAAGCCTGTTGTGGACAGGGAACATGTCTGCCAATTCTGTTGCATCATACTCTCCTAAGTGGTTAGTACAGAGCTCTGCACATAAGTGCTCAATAAATACCATTGATGATGATGATGATGATGATGACATGGAGGAGGAACACCACCTCATTGAGAATTTACAATTTGTGACACAGAGTTTAATGTGGTCAGAAGACCTGAGTTGTGATGGCTTCTCTGCCACTTACCTGCTGTGGGACCTTGGGCAATTTGCTTTACTTTGTGCTTCAGTTTTTTCAACTGTAAAATTGGGGTGAGACACCTGTTCTTCCTCCCCACTAGAATGTGACTCCCATGTGGGACAGGGAGTGCATTCAACCTACTTCTCTTCTATCGATCTTTAGTACAGTGCTTGGCACATAGTCCCTCACAGTCCAAGGGGGAGGGAGAACAGGTATCTCACCTCAATTTTACAGATGAGAAAACTGAGGCATGAACAAATGCCATTATTATTATTATTGTTAGCTGCTCAGATACGGAGCCCACTGCTACTCCCCAACCCCTGCCTCACCGGGAGCCTGGAGATTTCGCTTGTTATTGTTTATTGTCGTCACTGCTGCCACCCACCTGTCTGGCCTCACCAGCCGCCTGACTTTGAGTTTGATCAGGTCGGCCCTTAATCGAGCCTACCCCCGACCCTGGTCATCGCCCGCTTATTAACACTACTGTAATGTATCATACTGTATCATGCTGCTATATTACTGATTTCGTTTATTACTGTTTATCGTTGTCAGTGCTGCCACCCACCTCTCTGGCCTCACCATGTCCCTCCGCCCCCCCCCCCCTCCCGCCCCTTCCTATCCTCCCCTTCCCCTTCCCCTCTCTCACTCAGCTCTTTCCTGCTCTCTCCTCTGTCTCCTCCTCCTCTCCCCTCCCCTGCCCTAGAACCCCACTTTACCAGCGCTACCCCTCTTCCCCCTCCCCCTACTCTCCCCCCCACCAAACCCCCTCCTCACCCCCTCCCCCCTTCTCTCTTCCCCACCCACACCCCATCCCAGTCCTCCTGTCCCACCGCTACCCCTCATCCCCCTCTCCCCGTCCAGGGCCCCGCCACCTCCTTCCCATCCAAACCCTCCCCTTCCCCCACCATCTCCCCCCTCCCCCCTTGCACCCACAGCTACTTTCAAGTGTGGCTTCTGGAACCCCCGTTCTATTACAGGTAAGCTACCTTTCGTCCATGACCTTTTCCTCTCCTGCTCTCTCCTCCTCCTCCGCCTTTCAGAAACGTGGCTCACTCCCGAAGACACGGTCTCCGCCACTGCTCTCTCCAGAGAAGGCCTCTCCTCCCACTCCCCCAGACTCACCGGTAAGGGAGGAGGCGTCGGCTTCCTCCTCTCGCCCCGTTGCCGCTTCCGCACTATCCCTCCTCCCCCCTCCCTCTCCTTCCCCTCCTTCGAAACCCATATCATTCGCCTCTACCACCCCCTCCAGATACTTGTCGCTGTCATCTACTGCCCTCCCGGTCCCACCTCCGACTTCTTCAACCACCTTGACCCCTTTCTCACTTTCCTTCTCTCCTTCTCTCTGCCCACTCTGATCCTCGGAGACTTCAACATCCATATGGATGTACCCGACGACTCCTCTGCCGCCCGCCTGCTATCCCTCCTTGACTCTGCTGACCTCCTCCTCCACCATACCGCTCCCACTCACCGACTCGGTCACACCCTCGATCTCGTCATCTCCTACCGCTGCACTATCTCCTCCCTCACCAACTCTGAAATCCCTCTCTCTCACCATAACCTTCTCACCTGCCTCATCTCTCACACTCCCTCCCCCTGCAAATCTTCGCTACTGCCCCACAGAGACCTCCGCTCTCTCGATCCCATCCGTCTTTCCAAAAGCATCTCTCCTCACCTTGCCACCCTGTCCTCACTTCCCACTCTCGATGATCAGGTCTCCGCTCTCAACTCCACCCTCTCTACTCATCTCGACTCTCTCGCCCCCCTTTCCCTCCGCCGCTCTCGCTCCACTAACCCACAGCCCTGGATCACCTCCTCTGTCCGCCTCCTACGCTCCTATGCTCGAGCTGCTGAGTGCTGCTGGCGAAAGTCCAAGCACCAAGCCGACCTCACACACTTCAAATTTATCCTTTCCTGCCTTAACTCTGCCCTCTCCTCCACCAGGCAAAACGTCTTCTCCTCCCTCATCAACACCCATTCCCGTCACCCCCGCCGATTGTTCCGGACCTTTAACTCTCTCCTTAGGCCTCCTGTTCCTCCCCCTCCCCCATCTCTCACCCCTGATGATCTGGCCACCTATTTCCTCACGAAAATCAACACAATCAGGTCTGAGCTCCCCAAAGTCACCCCTCCGCCTCTCCCCTCCCCCCCACCAACCCTCTCCCCTACTTTCCCATCCTTCCCTGCAGTATCCTCAGAGGAGATCTCCTCCCTCCTCGCAAGTGCCACCCCCTCCACCTGCGCCTCGGACCCCATTCCCTCTCACCTTATTAAAACCATCGCCCCTGCCCTCCTCCCTTCCTTAACTTCTATTTTTAACCACTCAATCCCCAATGGCTCCTTCCCCTCTGCCTTCAAACATGCCCACGTCTCCCCCATCCTAAAAAAACCCGCTCTTGACCCCACTTCCCCCTCCAGTTATTGCCCTATCTCCCTACTACCCTTCCTTTCCAAAATCCTAGAACGAGTTGTCTACAATCGCTGCTTAGAATTCCTTAACTCTCATTTTCTCCTGGACCCCCTCCAATCTGGCTTCCGTCCCCTCCACTCTACCGAGACTGCTCTCTCTAAGGTCACCCGTGACCTCCTTCTTGCCAAATCCAATGGCTCCTACTCCATTCTGATCCTCCTTGACCTCTCTGCTGCCTTTGACACTGTCGACCATCCCCTCCTCCTCCATACCTTATCTCACCTTGGCTTCATGGACTCCGTCCTCTCCTGGTTCTCCTCTTACCTCTCTGGCCGGTCATTCTCGGTCTCCTTCGCTGGCACCTCCTCCCCCTCCCATCCTTTAACTGTTGGAGTTCCTCAAGGGTCAGTTCTTGGCCCTCTTCTGTTCTCCATTTACACTCACTCCCTCGGTGAACTCATTCGCTCTCACGGCTTTGACTACCATCTCTACGCAGATGACACGCAGATCTACATCTCCGCCCCGTCCTCTCCCCCTCCCTTCAGGCTCCCATCTCCTCCTGCCTCCAGGACGTCTCCACCTGGGTGTCGGCCCGCCACCTAAAACTCAACATGAGCAAGACTGAGCTCCTCATCTTCCCTCCCAAACCCGGTCCTCTCCCAGACTTCTCTATCACCGTGGATGGCATGACCATCCTTCCCGTCTCTCAGGCCCGCAATCTCGGTGTCATCCTTGACTCGTCTCTCTCGTTCACCCCACACATCCTATCCGTTACCAAGTCCTGCCGGTTTCACCTTTACAATATTGCCAAGATCCGTCCTTTCCTCTCCACCCAAATGGCTACCTTACTGCTACGGGCTCTCGTTATATCCCGGCTAGACTACTGTGTCAGCCTTCTCTCTCATCTCCTTTCCTCCTCTCTCGCCCCGCTCCAATCTATTCTTCACTCTGCTGCCTGGCTCATCTTCCTGCAGAAGCGATCTGGGCATGTCACTCCCCTTCTTAAACAACTCCAGTGGTTGCCTATCAACCTCCGCTCCAAACAAAAACTCCTCACTCTAGGTTTCAAGGCTCTCCATCACCTTGCCCCTTCCTACCTCTCCTCCCTTCTCTCTTTCTACCGCCCACCCCGCACGCTCCCCTCCTCTGCCGCCTACCTCCTCACCGTCCCTCGGTCTTGCCTATTCCGCCGTCGACCCCCGGGCCACGTCCTCCCGCGGTCCCGGAACGCCCTCCCTCCTCACCTCTGCCAAACTGATTCTCTTCCCCTCTTCAAAACCCTACTTAAAACTCACCTCCTCCAAGAGGCCTTCCCAGACTGAGTTCCTCTTCTCCCTCTACTCCCTCTACCACCCCCCCTTCACCTCTCTGCAGCTTAACCCTCTTTTCCCCCCATTTCCCTCTGCTCCTCCCCCTCTCCCTTCCCATCCCCTCAGCACTGTACTCGTCTGCTCAACTGTATGTATTTTCATTACCCTATTTATTTTGTTAATGAAATGTACATCGCCTTGATTCTATTTAGTTGCCATTGTTTTTACGAGATGTTCTTCCCCTTGACTCTATTTATTGCCATTGTTCTTGTCTGTCTGTCTTCCCCGATTAGACTGTAAGCCCGTCAAATGGCAGGGACTGTCTCTATCTGTTGCCGACTTGTTCATTCCAAGCGCTTAGTACAGTGCTCTGCACATAGTAAGCGCTCAATAAATACTATTGAATGAATGTGCAGTTGTGGCCCACTCTGTCTTTCCCTCTCACAGCTGCTGGTGACTATATTGAGCTTAGGGGATCTAGGACAGAGGGAGGAGGCGATTGAAGAGTTTATGGGGAGGGAGGATAAACATTCCTGGGGGCGGGGGGCGGAATGAGCAGGTACACTTTTGGAGAACTGATGGGCCAGTAATTGAGGGAAGCAAGTTGGTGGGGCACCCCTTTAAAAGGCCACTAGGGGGCAGTGTGTCCCTCCCCCAACCATGTGGACCATGGCCAAGAAGAGGCTGTGGGGCCCACTCCCGCCCTGTTCACCAGGGAGACCCCCCTCCCATTTTCATTTTTGTGGGGACTCCCCTCAGTCTGAGCCCCTGGGCTGCTGCTCCTAAAGCCCCTGCTTTATTTCACCCACCCCAGTCATTATGAGTCCAACCACCCTACTGTCTGGGTGTATTGGACAAAAAAAGTCTACTTTCACCTCTACTTACAGCTTTCCATTCTCTTCACATGTCTGGATGAGCTCAGCAGAGTTGTGTGGGGTGAACATAGTTTCACGCTAGGAGTCTGACTCGATTAGAGGGCTTCATTGTTTGTGATACTGCCTTGCCATTTGATGTTGAGAACGGTTCATGTGGGCCTAGCCAATGGAGGGACAGAGAGATTGAAGAAGGCAAAAATAATGCCCTCCAACTAACAGACAGAAATAGCTTACCTTGTTTATTCCCTTCTTGCTGTCTGAATACAGATTCGGCTTTGAGCCCTATGGAGGAAATCTCCTTGGCATAGACAAATGATTACTTTCAACTCTACTCTTCACTGTTCTATTTCACTCTTTATTAGCCTTTCCCTCTCCTTCAACTATGCAAAAGCATCTTTTCACTTAATTTTAAGCATCTTAAGCTCTTGAGGGACTTCTCACATCTCAAACCAAAGAGGAGATTGGTGCGAGGAGAAAACTTCCTTTTTTTCCTCCCTCATATGTATACGTGGGCCTTTTAAAACCAAAGCATCCAAGGAGAGGCTCTGGCAGGGAACAGAGGAAGCTGGGTGGCAGATTTCTTCTGGCTGCCAAGGAATGCGAATCGGGTCACTTAACTATGGAAAATGAATTTGGAAAAAAATGTAGATACACAAATGCTGTTTCTAATATAGAAACTAGAACAATCTGCCAGAGCCTTAGGTAGTATACTGTTGGGAATCTGGGCAGTAGCACCCTGAGGGGGCTCCTAAAGAAAAAGTCAGAAATAGAAGCATACAAGCTAGATGCTGAAACACAAAGGTTTCTTTGGGGAACATGAAAAGCAGTTTGATGACCTATTTTTTATTTTTTTTTTCTATTTCAGCTTTTCTAACAGGACCCTATAGTTTTTTGTCTAACTCACCTACTGTTTAATAAGGGAGTTGTTAGAAATGGAGTTTGGGTGGCACATTGGGAAGTTGGTATATGCTGTTGATTGCCTCCCAAATCACAGATTAATTATTTTGCTAACAGTGAAACCTGCATTCCTATTAACTCTGCAGGGTTGGTGGGAGTTATGTGAACCTCCTCAATTCCAAGTTCTGTTTTTCAACTTTTCTATTGTGAGCAAACTGGTAAAATATCATTCAATTAGGTTCAGGGTGAATTGAGGCTCAGTTACTAAAAACCACGTGGGGAAGAAGAGTTGGGAACCCCGGAGTGAAAAGAGAAACATTTTCATTTTTATTATTGTTCAATTGTCAATGAAGAATTTTTGACCTTCAAAACAGTCCCCTAGCAAGCATGTGAAACCCTCACAACAGGCCTGGGCTAATCAAACAGTTGATAAACAATATGGTTTTAAGTGACTCCAGTATGCAGAACATGTGGACAGGGAACATATCTACCAACTCTTTTAATATTGTACTCTCCCAAGTGCTTACTACAGTGCTCTGCACACAGTAAGTGCTCAATAAACTTACTGTTTGAGAGTGTGCAACACAAGTAAATGACTAATCCCTACTCTCAAGGAGTTTACATTCTAATGGCGGAGTCCCAGAAAATGAAAATTTTCAGATTGCTTTCATGCTCCAGGATTAATGAAATGCAAAACAGAAACTCAATCTTGTGAATAAATTTGAAAATTTAATCGGACTTTAGTAAACCAGGATGCAATTTTTGTAATATTTTATCTCCATCTCTCCCATTAGAGTGTAAGCTCCTAAGGGCAGAGAATGTGTCTCATCCTTCTGTTGTACTTCCCATGAACTTAGTACAGAGTGCTCAAGAAATACCATTTCTACTATCACAGGATTACTAAACCCTAGGAAGGATGCTTTACTCATTATCATCCTAAATTGTACTTGCTTCAAAAACAAGGAATGCTTGCTTCTAGAAGCTAAATTCTTTCAAGTTCAATAAGGCATTAAATTAGTAGTTCTTATTAGCTCTTAACATAGATGTTACCTCGACTAGGTATACACTTGATGAGTGTTTACGAGTATACCGTGTTTGTCTCAGAATGTTCTTCTAGAACCACATTCTAAATGCAGCACAATGGAACGAGAGGACCAAGAGTTACTTAGTGTGGTGCATAGATGATTTTCTAGTACCCTGCTGCTCTACATACACTGGTCCAAACTTGGCTCCAACCTAGAACCTATGAGGTCAGGGCATCCATGTATCAGAAGGAGTCTTAAGATTTTCCCCACTGAGCTAGTTGTGGGACCTTCCAGAATATTTTGGAAAAGCACAATTTTAAAGAGCGGCCTGCTTTTCAAAACAGTTCTGCAGGGAGCCACTACCAGTCCCCTTTCATATCCTGTATCTAAACAAATTCCTGGTCAAGGGTTTTAGCCCACACTTCTTAGCAGTCTTCAGCAGGGTTGGCTTCAAACATCCTACTGCCCTGAGGCGGGATCAAGGAGGCCACACTCCAAGTTCTGCATCATGCCATCATGCCATCATGTCACACTACATACACACAATATAACAGAGTGGTATTTCTCTGCTGTTACTGCCTCTTGATGAAGGTCTCCCGACCACTTGACTCTAAAACCCTAATTTGCACCCTGCTATCAGGACACCTCTGTCCCACCACCATTTTTGAGATGGAAACCAGCTCTACCATCAATGATAAAGCCATCTTTGAGAGAAGCCTTCTGGTGGCCAGGTTTGAGAGAAGTCATCAGGTTGTCATCTTTGAGAAGGTCAATGACAGCCACCTTTGGGAGATATCACATGATAGCCATATTTGAAAGAGCAGCCATCATATTTGGAAGGTCCTGAGAGGATAGCTTACTTCAACTATTTGAAGTCAGGCCTGGACTTCGATTTGCCACCATCCGGTCCGTTGGCATTTGAACATACCTATTAGACAAGTCCTGCTTGTGCAAATTACAGGGACATACAAAGATGGGGATAGTCTCTGGGCCAGATGACTATTTCAGCTGAATTTATTAGCCAGTTATAAACCATATCAGCTGGATACTTCTCCTACCAATGAAAGAACAGACTAGTTCAAGCAGGGTATTTTTTGAACTCTCTTTCTGGGCTAAGGAAATGCCTACCCTAATGGACTGGTCTTTTTCTCACTGAATTTCTGTTTTCTTGGAGGGGACTGAGGAGTACAGTTCTGATGATAGATTTGTCATATGAACCACATCCTTAAATGATATTCCTCAGTTCAAATTAGATGACCTACCAACTCCTTAAGACGCTAATAAATATGCTGTTTTTCATCTCAATTAGGAAATCTTTTGCTTTAATTAAAAAAAATCAATACAGCTGAGTCCAACTGAGGCTAGTATAAATCCTGCACATTACTCTACCAGTTCCTTTGCTACCAAAATCAAAAGAGAAATTCATCAATTTTTCATCTTTTATGGGAAATTTTCATAGGCACTTTTCAGAGGAAGACTAATTGCTTTTGCTCTTAATGAAGACAAAAAAAAAAGCCCCAAACCTTAAAAAGTTCATTTGAGTTTTAACCATCAAGACTTGATTGATCAAACTCTCAAGATGGTAAGACCAATTTTGGCACCCACCTCGTGTCATCTCTCTTGTGACCTACCTCCTCTCCCTTCGAAATGTGGGAAATAAACAAGCTTGTGAAGATTGGAGGTTCTCTGAGGAGCCAACCTCCCACTCTCCAGGTTGAAAATGGCTTCCTTTCCAATGCCTACTTGATTGTTAAATACATAACATGTTTAATTGGGTCCACGATGATTTTGTTACAAGGGAATTTGTAATAAGTGCAAAGGAACCCCTCCAGAACTCAGAGGAATTAATCCATGCCTTAAAAAGTCAATGATCCTTGCACCAACAACAATTCTAGGAAGACATGATGGAAACCACCTGCCATAATGACTCTGAAGGCAGACAGACATGGGAATTAGTTTTCCCGTGGGGCACCAGCAGTTTTACAATATCTCGAACAGCTAGCTGAAGTGGAACACTGGGAAAATGAGTGAAGTAGAATTAAAGAATCAAAGAATTATAGAGGTGGAAAGGACCAAAGCTAGTCATAATAATCTAATAAGAGTCTGACAAGTGTCAAGTATAGAAGAAAGATTTCTTCTAAGCTAGTGCATTCCATGTACCTTTTGAAGCATTCCAGTACCATGTTGCTGTTTTTCAATAATGGCCAATGTTGCTGGCTAGTGGTTGACTATGCCCATTAAGAGTTCTGCAGCAGTCGCTAAGCCAAGCTAGTCTTTCCCCATCCTGTGTTTTTATTTGTTTTTCATTGTCAGCTGCATGATCTGGAGCTTTTGGTTACTGGACTTCATTCTGTTTTGGTAGGACCACCGTTCCAAATGATACAAATCATGTTTAAGTTTTACCCCCTCTTCCAAAGCCTTAAAAAAAATAGTTCCCTTCTCCGTAACTTAGAATCATCTTAAAATTGAGTGGGCCTGCTCTCGATACCTTTTCCCAGGTCACCATTAAGTAGCTAGTCACTGGATCCCTGGTTTCTCTTCTGCCACTCTACCTGGAACAGGATCATGGAAGTGGTAGCAGCTGGTATTTTCATACAGGAGAAGCAGCATGGCATAGTGGATACAGCAAGGGTCTGGGAGTCAGACGGTCATGTATTCTAATCCCGGCTCTACCACATGTCTTCTGTGTGTCCTTGGGCAAGTCACTTCACTACTCTGTTCCTCAGTTACCTCATCTGTAAAAAATGGGGATTAAGAGTGTGAGCCCAATGTGGGACAGGGACTGTGTCCAACCCGGTTAACTTGTATCTACCCCAGAACTTAGAACAGAGCTTAACAAGTACCATAATTATTATTATTATTACTATACCAGGAGGCTCATCTCTACCTGTGTAGCACCTTGTAAGTCTCTCTGCACTAAAGGCATACTCATAGATGGGTGTAGGGGAATTTCATTTTCTATACAGATAAAGAAGGTTGATAATAATGATAATGATATTTGTGAAGCATATACTATGTGCTGATCACTGGGGAAGATACAAGATAATCAGGTTAGACTGTCCTTATCCCACATGGGGCTCACAGTTTAAGGGGGAGAGGGAATAGGTATTGAATCCCCCATTTACAGTTGAGGAAACTGAGGCTCAGAGAAGTTAAGTGACTTGGCCAAGGTCACACAGCAGGCAAGTGGACAAGTAGGGGTTAGAACTCAGATACTTTCACTCCCAGGCCTGTGCTGCTTCTGCTAGGGCGTGCTGCTTCCTCTGTTTCCTCCCCTTCCGCGGGTTATGGCAACCTAGAGATAGCAAGGCAGATGTAATGCTTTATTGGTAGTCCATGGACATTTCCAGGCAAAGTGCCGATGCTGGGCCAGAACACCACGGACCAGAGGGTTACTGCCTGGCTAGCCCCGCTGTAGTCACTGCAGTCTTTGCTGTCCACATAAGCAAGTAATCGCCAAGAATCCTTTTGAGTTTATCCACCACCCGAGGCGCCCTAGGCAGTTCTTCGGTCAGAAACCTCACCCCCGATGGTCAAAAGTAGGTGAATATGCCTAGTATGGTGCCTTACACTCAGTCACTTCTTAAATGCTGATGCTGCTTTCCAACATTGACTCTGCCACCGGAGAAGCAGCATGGCGTAGTGGGAATGGCGTAGTGGATAGAGCACGGGCCTGGGATTGAGACGGTCATGGGTTCTAATCCTGACTCCATCACTTGTCGGCTATGTGACCTTGGGCAAGTCACTTTACTTCTCTGTGCCCCAGTTACCTCATTTGTAAAATGGGGATTGAGACTGTGAGCCCCCACCTCGATTGTGAACTGTGTCCAATCCATCCCAGCACTGATTATGGTGCCTGGCACATAGTAAGTGCTTATTAAATACCACAGTTAGGATTACTATTATTACCAACTTGCTCTTTTGCCAGTGGGATTCATATTCCTCACAAAGACTGGTCTGAGACCCTTTTGTAACAAATCACAGATCCTCTACCCCATTCAGAACTCATCAGGGTCATTATCAGACCATCTAGTCAGGCTGGGAATGTCCAATCAGGGGTATCTTCCGGTCCAGGAAATGACCCTGAGATGCGACGTGTTGGCTGCCTGGAAACAACCATGAGATGCAATGTGTTGGGTGCTTCTGGCACCCCCAGAGATGCTCATGACTTCTGCAGTCAAGCTGCAATCTTAGCATGATCCAAAGGGTGAGCGAATTCCCTACCCCCATCTAGAGCTCCTGGATGTAAAAAGCTCCTTACCCTCCTGAGGGAGGCTATTTAATGTTGGCATTTGTTAAGTGCTTACTATGTGCAAAGCACTGTTCTAAGTGCTGGGGTAGATACAGGGTAATCAGGTTGTCCCACATGAGGCTCACAGTCTTGATCCCCATTTTACAGATGAGGTAACTGAGGCACAGAGAAGCTAAGTGACTTGCCCACAGTCACACATCTGACAGGTGGCAGAGCTGGGATTCGAACCCATGACCTCTGGCTCCCAAGCCCATGCTCTTTCCACTGAGCCACGCTGCTTCTCTATGTGATGTGATACCTCTCTACTTCTCTACTTCTGATGTGATAGCCAGGAAAACTCAGGAATATCACTTGTTCCTGCTACCCAGACTGTAAAAGGAAAAGCCCTGGGTTCTTCTCTCCCTGAAAGTTCCTATTTTGCTCTTTCTGCTGCTGTGTCCTTCCTAAAACCTTCACTGCTCTCCTAAGAAAGTTCGCAATGGTGCAAATGGAATAATTACAGAATCATACCTGCGTGAATGTGCTCCCAGGGTTTGTATCCTTTCCAGCAGTTGACCTTGCTAACGCGAACATGTTCATATGGTTAAGATTAATGAGTCAATTATTTTTACACAAGCTATCTGTCACGTAGACTGTTTTCCTTGACTTGATTATGTTAATTAATAAAAAGCATTCAATCCTCCTTTTATTGATGTTTGTGTGTTAATCAGGAGCAATTATCAATAAGACTTTGGTGAATGGTTGTGTTCCCAGGTGCCTCAAATGAAAATAGAATATATTAGGCTGAGAAGAGAGGGGCATAAAGTTACTTTTCAGTGAGTGCTTCCAGGAGAAAATTAGGTTGTGTATCCTGCAAGGCAAGGGCTGCCATTATAAATAAAGCTTTTTTAATTAAATAAATCCAGAAATGAATGTGATTGAATATGAGATAATCCACTCATGTGGACATTATTTCATGTCAAGCCTAAATTAATGTTGCCTAGGGGAGGGCTGCACTCTTGCCAGCTTAAAAAGTATGTGTTTCTTCAATAAATATATAATGGGTCAGATGATAGACCAGTAGAACTCCACCACAGCTTGGAAATGATGGCTCTACATTTGAAGGACTGAGACCAGATGTGGCAGGCAAGCTTGGTTCCTGTGGAATGATGGGTAAAATATAAGGGTTCATTGACACGCTTGCTCTCTAGCTGGGTGTTGCAGATTCTCCCTCCAGGAGAAAATGGGATGCTTGGCTCTAGGGCTTAATTTGTTCATCTAGATTTGCCATTTCAATTATGAAAGTCAAAATAAAATCTATATTTTAGCTTTGAAAACATCCAACTCTCTTTCACTACTCTACAATTAAGACGCTCCTTCAAATAAATGGGCTATGCATGACTGACTATGCAGCAGTATTCTTGTCATTGGAAATAATGACAATAATAGTGCCACATATTCAAAGACATAAACATTGAAAATGCAGGCTCAGTTCTACCACAATACATGTTTTCAGTATGTGTTTTTTCTTTCACCAACATGAGCTTGTTTGTGTTGGCGTGTCGTGATCTTACAGAAAGTGCTCAGGTGTACGTTTATGTCGTCGAATGAGCGTTGCTCTGGATATACTTGCTGGGGTCCGAGCACCTCTTTCATTCCAAGTTAAGTTTGATCAGCTCCTTTCTTAACTAGTCCACTATCCAAGTGGGTGGATGAGGTGGTTTTTTTTTTATGTTTGCTCCAACCTGAATTAGAGTAACTTGTGTTTCTAAATATCAACCTAGATTCTATGTGGGCAGGAAGTAGGCTGTGGGGATGGAAGCATATTAATGGAAACATTTTCCAATTAAACTTACCATTTTCACTGTGCTCTGTTTGACTCATATCGTGTCAGTGTTTGCTCCCCAGGCCTTTTGGAGGGTAGAACTACTGGCTACATAATTTTGTGGATTAAGTTTAAAAAAAAACCTTAAAGACCTCAAACAATTGTTTAAATCGATCCAATTGTGCAAAAATTGGCCCAGTTTTTCCAACAAACACATCCACATCTAAAAGCAAAAATATTAGCTACCATGGTCGATTTTTATTAAGCTTCCTAATTTGCCATCTATGTCTTTTAGGCTCAGGATCTGAGTGCCTGTGCTAGTTTACATGATTTTGGTAAGTAATGCCCCTTCCTAATGAAAGATAATGTCATTGGGAGAGCAGAGGAATTTCAGAAGGAGAATGTTTTCCATGATGGATTCCTTGACCTCAAAAAGGATTATGCCTGAGTTTTTGAAAATGATGGTTAGACACTCCTTTGTCCTCTTTCTCCAGTGGGGTTTTGGGCCTACATCTGCCTGATGGCTATAATTGGAAATTACTCTTTGCCTTCTTGGCCATAAAAGGTTATCACCATATCCTTAGGTGTGAGATGGAGAGAACAATAATTAGAAGGTGATGTGGAGAGAGTAGAGGGGAAGACAGAGCAGGGACTGTCCCTGGTCTGCAGCTTTCCCAGGGTGGTGTGACTTTAGTCAGTTGTATTTATAGAGCACTTTGAGCAGAGTAAGCACTAAGCACTTGGGCGAGTCCAATTCAATAACAGACACATTCCCTGCTCACAGTGAGTTACAGCTATTAAGCTCAAAGTGCCTTATATAATGCTCCTGATATAAATTATTACATTTATAGTAATGATATTCATTAAGTGCTTATTATGTGTCAAGTGCTGAGGTAGATAGAAGATAATCAGATTGACCATAGTCCCTGTCCCACATGGGGCTCTCACTCTAAAGGGGAGGGAGAACAGGTATTTTATCCCCTTTTGACAGGTGAGGAATTTGAGACACAGAGAAGTTAAGTGAATCCAGCCGGCGAGTGGCGGAGTCAGGATTAGAACGCCCGCTACAATGCTTGACTTCCACTCCTGTGTTCTTTCTTTCCACTAAGCCATACTTACTCCCTTTCTGTGAAACATCTACGGCATTTCCAAAACTAGGGTAATGGTGTGGGCTTGCCAATCAATCAATCCGTGGTAGCAGGTGACTTTCATGGAGAAGCAGCAGGTCTCAGGTGCCCAGATAGTCTAAATTCCAATTTTCTAATCTCTGTTCTCACAGTGACCTGCTTTATGGCCTGGGGCAACTGCCAGGAACCCCTAGGACTTCATTTTCCTCATCTGCTGAATGGGGGAATCCCAAATGAACAACCTCATAGGATGGTGTGAGGAAAATAAAGAAAAATGATAGGAGAATGCTTGGAAAAAAACCTAAATGCAAAACATTCATCACAAGAGTGATGTCTCCAACCCTGGTTTACATCTCTCTGCCCTCAGAAGTCCTTTTACTCAATCAATTTCACACAGGAAAGTCACCAAAACTCTAGAGGCAAAAGGACCCAGGGGAAAAGAGTTTTTCTACATGGCCTGACTTCTTGCCTGTATTGCTTTGAGATTCAGAAGAAGTGGTGAGGTTTGTTCCTACTTTTGGCCACCCTATCCATTTTGATCATGGGGGTTAATAACGCTGAAAAGCACTCCTGGTCTCTGAGGCTGCTGGGGAAATGAGTGCTGTATGGTTTTATAGCTGAGGCATAAATGATAATGTATCTAACGGGAAAGTTGCTCGTTTAGTATGCAGCAGTTGAATATTGCATCACATCAGTTCCCGATCATTTTCCACTCATTCCCAGTACCCTGGGATAGAGAGTTCACAATAGAAACTGGGGATTGGTGATAGATGCTTGGTCGGCAGGTACCCATTACAGATAGAGACTACTGTGTCTGCTGAACAGTCTCATTAAGAAATAGCAGTGTGCTCTTTCCGCTGAACAAATGAGAGAGAGAGAGCCCATTTTTGTTTTTTTTTTCCCACAGGAAACTAAATTGTTAAAGAGACATGATCAAAAACAGGTTACCGCATTTACAATTTCCTCAGGAAGGGAGAGAGAGGTAGCAGGCAAAAAGAGAGGTGTGTGCTTACAATCTCCCTCTTTCTGTCTGTTGTACAAGGCGAGCTGGGGTGTGCTCCAGGAAGAAATGCTTTAGGGGCACGATAAAGCCCTATTTGAAAACTGCCAAATGGATATGGACTGCTGAGAAGCAATACTGGCAGACTGACTGCTCACTCAAGCAGTGATCGGGAGTAGGGTGGCTCTTCGTGAGCCAAGGCTTCAGTCAGACCATAAACCATGGGGGCCGAGTGGCAAACAGCACTAGGTGCGGGAAGTGGCAGCTGCAGCTGTGAACCAAAGAGAGCAGATTGATGCGAGTGCAATGCAGACAGGGAGGTGATTGAACACTGGCCCTTTCCTCCAAACTCACACACACGGTTAGTGATTCACCAGCTGAAGTGTCACCTCTGAATACAAAATATGTCGGAATTGAGAGTGTTGGAGCTCAGCATCCCAACAGGGCCAGTGGTCGGCATTTTAATGAAAGAAACTGTTTAGAAAGTAGCTGAGGGGTTCCTCAAAAACGCATGCAAAGTGAGATCCCAGGGAGTGAAGCAATATTTCTTTAACTATGATTTCTCTACAAGATCATCTCACAGATGAAATGGCACTGAATGGCACTGTTGTGAGAGTTGGTTCCCGATTGAGGCAGTAGTTCCTGAACAGATGAGATATCAGGGTTGTTTTACTTTTTTTTTCTTTTTACAGATTCCCAGTGCAAATTGTACTTCAGTACACAATACAGAAAAAAGTGTCATTGAAACTCAATTGCAGCTCTTTCTCTGGCATATTGGGATTTTTTTTGTTGTTGTTGTATTTTTGCAATGCTCAGCAAAATGTAATAGGTTTCTCTTTGCCCCAGTTCACAGAGAATGGACTCTCACACAGTAGTTCCTGGGTTTAGGCCTAAAATGCAGTAAAGTTGTAAAAGTAACAATCATATAAATTATTCAGGCAGCCCCTTGATTCAACCTAACTTTTGCTGGCAGTGGGTTTACAGAGCGGAGTTGGCCAGGCAGGCAATTGAAGGGGGTCATTTACTGAGTGCTAGGTACACTGCGGAGGTTGAAAAAAGAGCATACGAAGTTGGCCAATAGAGAGCTAGTGGATGGTACTCCTCTCTGTGGCTTTTGTGTGCCAACCAGAGTCCCCTTTGCACTGTACCCCTCCCTAGCAGGAAGAGCATCACTATCCTAGTGGTTCTTCACAACACGTGGCTTGCGTTTCTCAGTAAAGGAGTCAACCAGACAAGAATGAAACCAAGGGAGTGTATTATGTGTTACCAGGGTTGCTAGGGCACATGCCCAGATTTCCCTTGATCACATGGTAGAACTGAGAGTAGAGATTCCCCACAGTGCATTATGCCAGTTACTCCAAAGTCTCTTCAGGAAAGAAAGACATCCCACAGCAGCTGACAGTTTGGGAAATGTTGTTATTCATTCATTCATTTATTCATTCATTCATTCATTCAATGGTATTTATTGAGTGCTTACTATGTGCAGAGCAGTGTACTAAGCGCTTGGAATGCACAATTCAGCAACAGATAGAGACAATCCCTGCCCACTGATACCTCTGTAATCATAGCGGCTCTCCTGCAGGAGGAGTGGATCCCTGGATGGTCCTAGTTCTCTGCTATGGCAACAGATCTCTGATAGGTGGAGATCTTTTCCCGAACTGCATTCAGCCCTGCTGTTACCATGGTTCTGAGCTACCCTCTGCCTAGGCTAGATGTTTTCAGAAGTCTCCCTCAACAGGAATTCCAGCCTCTCTGCAAGGCAGTCTTGCCTTTTATCGTGAGACTCTGCTTGTGCCTATTGACTGCGTGTCCCCTTTAATCCCTCTTTATTGGGTTAATCCTCTGGAGAAAGTGACCCACCTTGGCCTCATTTGGCCACCTCAAATATGGTACCCAGAGGTTGGTTAAAAGAAGGTATGGTGTGACTAAAAACGCTTCTGCTCTTCAAACTTCCCCTCACCTCTCACTCTCACAGTCTGTCCCTAAATGACCTCCAATCCAGTCCTGCTGTGATCTACAGATACCTTTAATCTGGCTCTGTCAGAGGCCCTAGAAGTTATGCAAATCAGCGAGTTCCTGGAGCAGTCAAAAGTCAAAGAAGTCCCAGAAAATCGAAAGTGCATTGTGAATGTGTGTATGCAAGCAAATACCATAAAGTATGCTTACGAGTCAACTTAGTTTGTAAGTAGAGTCAGGAGTCTCTAAATGCACACACACTGAGGTATAAATTCTCTCAGCATGAATGGCATTGTCATCCCTGGTGAGAAGGCAACCAATTCATTCCATGACTGCTATTGCAGGGTTGTGCCCGAAGTGATGCCTCTGAAATTTTAAATCTCTCCAGTTTTCAGATTTTGGTTGGAAAAAAAGTACTGAATACCTTGACACCCCACCCTCTCCTCCCCTCTCTCTTTCTGTATCTTTTTCTCTCACACCCTGCTAGTTAAATTAAACCTATCAGATTGAAGCACAATAGCAGTCATGGTCACTGGATGTTAAATGGAATTCACATATAAAAGAGCGGATAGGGGCCCTTCCAGGAGTGTGCCTTCTCCCTTGTCAGCACCTTTGCAATGGTTCACAAAGAACTTGGCAGGACCCATTTCAACCACAGGATAGGAATACAGCACGTTTAAAGTTGTAAACTCCGAGAGTTTACCATCATGCCTTTTCATTTATTTTGCCCAGTGCTCTATTCAGCCCCAAATTCAGGTAAGTGCTTAATATTTTCTTTGGATGATGCTGATTCAGCTACCAAGGAGGTACTCCCCTACTGTACTTAACACCGGGAAAACCCTTACTAAAATACTGGGCCAATTCTGGGCCCTCGAGCTGGAGAGGGGATTTAATATCTTTCTTTAGGAATAGAAAACAAGTTTTCAGTTAGGGGATGGCAACCAGCTGTTCTCCACTTCACTGAGGACAAAACCAGAGGAAACAGATTTATACCACATCATGAGGGATTTAGGTTAGCT
Organism: Ornithorhynchus anatinus; assembly: GCF_004115215.2. Lineage (NCBI taxonomy): Eukaryota > Metazoa > Chordata > Mammalia > Monotremata > Ornithorhynchidae > Ornithorhynchus > Ornithorhynchus anatinus. The sequence goes on along the minus strand of NC_041753.1, from coordinate 50,704,128 downwards.
ATAAGGAAAACTCGCCCAAAAGGATTGTTCAAAATTGGAAGGCATTTCTGAAGGGGGTGATAAAATCCTCTTCTCTGGGGGTCTTTAAAAACAGCAGCATAGCTTATCATCTGTCTGGATTGGTTTCAGATGATCTTATCTGAAGTCAGGAGGATCAAGTAGGTGACCTCCTTAGACCCTTCCATATGGAAGATTGTGTGAGTGTGGGTTCCTCCAGTTCTCCTGAAGATTTTCCAAAGTGATGCTTTAAGTCAAATGAGTGGTAGGCTATTTTGAAACTTTAGGATCTCCACGCTTTCATTTTCTCTTCTAAGACTACACGAGAGATGGATAGCCAGCAAACATTCATTTTGGGAAAGAAAGGTGCCATTTTTTGAGTTATGGAAGCGCAAAGAAAGCTGCTTAAAAATCATTACGCTTCGATTTTTTTATGCTCCGGTAACTTTAAAACCTCTGTGACTAGCCATCGTGTTTTATAAAGTTAAACAATTGCCTTTCATTTAGTCTTGCTCCTATACTGTTAAAGAACACACATTGCTCAAAAAAAAAAAGAAAAGGAATTTTATGAGGTTCTGACAAGTGACTTTGACTTATTGGTTCCTTTCCTGTTTCCTGTTTTACCAGATCTATTGTTTTGCCCTATTAATGGCCTGGGTCCTCCAGAGCTTCTGTAAAGTTGTGTTGATGAACACCTATCTATGTAACGTGTTACATTTTGGAAATGATTTGAAAGCACTTGTACTTGTTCATGGTCCCATACGTGTAAAGGGCAGTGCCACAAAAGAAAGTCTATCAAGGTTGGATAGTACAGCTTGGAAAAATAGAAGGCTCTAGTGTGATTTAAGAAGTATCTTCCAGGGACTTTGTAATGCTTTATACTTTATGTAGCACCACTCTTCCTAAAGCCTTGGAGCACTATGACATCTTTATTTTGTTTAATGGCATTTGTTAAGCACTTGCTATGTGCCAAGCACTATACTAAATGCTGTTATAAATATTATTTCATTTATTCTAGGAACATGGAACTGGCAGTCAGGAGACCTGGGTTCTAGTTCTGGCTCTGCCATTTGCCTGCGGGGTGACCTTGAACAAGTCACTGATTTCTCTGTGCCTCAGTTTCCATTTCATGTTGGTTCTTATAAATGTTGCAGGCATTTCCACCTTACCCAAAGTGCCATAGTCCTGGGCCTGCAAATGTTACCTTCTGATTAATAATTATGGAGCTATGTGTCAAGCACTGTTCCAAGCACTGGGGTAATCATGTTGTCCCATGTGGGGCTCACAGTCTTAATCCCCATTTTACAGATGAGGTAACTGAGGCACAGAGAAGTTAAATGACTTGCCCAAGGTCACACAACAGACAAGTTCAGCAGTAGGGCTTAGTTAAGAGATCAAAAATCAGTGAAATGCAAAAGGAAAACCACATAAATGATGAAAAGCTCATTTTAGAGGAAGTTTTCATAAGTGTTGTCTAGTGGAAGGAGTACAGGTCTGGGAGTCAGAAGAACCTGAGTTCTAATCCCAGGCTCTGCCTCATGCCTTTTGTGGGACCTTGGACAAGTCACTTAATATCTCTGTGCCTCAGTTACCTCATCTGTAATATGAGGATTAAGACTGTGAGCCCTATGTGGGACCTAGACTGCCTCCAACCTGATTATCTTGTATCTACTACCATGCTTAGTATAGTACTTGGCACATAGTAAACATTTAATGAATACCATTACAAAAAGAAAAAAATTCAGAGGCTTCTTGCCAATAGAGGTGAGGGATTTGGGAGGATCTTTTTTAATGAGGTTATGTTGATGGTTCTCATCAACTTGACCAGGCTCTTAGAAATGCAGATCCTGATTCTGAACTGTGACACCCTTCTTCATTTCAGTTGGCATGGGTGGCCCAGTTTCCTGTTTGATAGGGTCGCCACTTTGTCTATTCGAATATGAACAAAGCTTTCATGAATTTTGGTGAGGTATTCTTTTAAGTAACAGTCAGTGGAGGCCCATATTTACAGGACATTTATTGCTGCCACTTTATGGGGAAAATTAGTTTTTTTTATGATTTCAGTAATGATTCCCCAGCTCCTCTTTTTAAACCCATGTGCTCATAAATTCCTGACTTTTTCTTGCTGAAGCTGACTCTCTGTACTCCCCATGAACATCTGGTGCCTTAAGGAGCAGCAACCAAGGAAGGGGAAGGTCTAGAGGAAATTGGGTTTGGCATTGCCCGATATTTTTAGGAAACCAAATGAAGAAAGCAACAGCAACAATGTAGAATGCAGGCACCTCTCTTAGCAGGGCACGTTTCTCAGCAACTTCTGTGTCTCTAAAGAAAAGAGTGCCCACCAGGGCTAGGGAAAAGTTGGCACCTCTGTGGTTTTGCTAGGGATGAGTGATGATAGGCAGATGCTGATGCCTTTTTGAAGAGTGTCCCTTAGAGCTGGGCATCTGGTTTCGATGCATGCTCTTTAACCAACAAGCATGCATATGCTTGAAAATCTGGAGTGTATGTCCTAGCAGACCTTGGGCAGCTAGCGAGGGTGCCACATGGGGAAACTGGAGGACCTTCTTAGTGGGTGAACAGTATCAGCCGTTTTGCCTTTGCTCAGTTTTTGTGGCTATGCCACACAATCATATGGGCATATTTCCCGCCATGAAAGGTCATCAGCTTAGAAACATAGTGGAAAGAGCACAGGGCTGGGAGTCAGAAGACCTGCATTCTAATCCCAGTTCTGCCACTTGTCTGCTGTGTGAACTTGGGCAAGTCACTTAACTTCTCTGTACCTCAGTTATCTCATCTGTAAAATGGGGATTATGACTGTGTGCCCCATGTGGGACATGGACGGTGACCAACCTTATTACCTTATATCTCGGGCAAGTCACTTCTCTGTGCCTCACTTACCTCATCTGTAAAATGGGGATTGAGACTATGAGCCCCATGTGAGACAGGGACTGTCCAACCAGATTTGCTTGCATCCACCCCAGTTCCTAGTACACTGCTTGGCACATAAAAAGTGCTAACAAATACCACTTAGTACAGTGTTTTGCACATAGTAAGCACTTAACAAAGACCATAAGAAAATAAAACATGATTTAAAGAAGGGCCAGGAAGGAAAACCTTAGATGAGGTTCCTTAGTGCTACTTAAAACATGAGGTCCATTCTTAGTATAATAAAGGGTAAGTGGGTCCCAATTGGTTTCTTTTTAATATAAAATTTTTAGAGGATCCTTTCATATTAACCACATTCCTACTAAAAATGCAGATATGGAAATGATTTGTACCCTTCACATCTTTTTCAAAGCCAGCTTCCCTGAGAAACTTCATCAGTTCGGGGAAAGGATACTTCGGGGGAAAACGTCCTTAATCAGAAATTATCATCTCTCTCTCCCTTACACTCACTCTCTCTCTCTCTCTACACATATGTACATATGTGTATATATATCATACAATATATTATGAATATATATCATACTATGTAATATATTATGTATAAATATTTATAAATTATAAATATAATTTATTAATGAAGTTGCCTAGAGTAAGGACTTGGCCCAAGCAAAAAGAGAAGAAGACACTCTTACCTTTCTCTGAGAGATCTTTTATGTAAAAATGGAGCATCAACTTTGGTGTCCTAAAATACCCTAATTTAGACTGTTGTTTTTAGTAGTTGGAAAGGTCTGATCTCTTTTTTCATAGGGCCTGCTGTCCCACAATTATAGAGTCATATGCCAGGAAAGGACCTTCAGAAATCACTTAATTCACCCCTCTGCCTTTCTGTCACATCTTCTTAGATATGGACTGTGGGTAGGAGGAGAAAAAGAAGGAAACTACTAGTATCCTTGGTACTGTTACTGTTTGGCTTTAGGGATTTGCAGAGCTCAACACCTAAACCTTTCAGACAGGAAGCTATTCATTGGATTTTTACAGGTTTCCAGGAATGTCTAAGAACTTAGCATAGTGCTCTGCATACAGTAAGCACTCAGTAAGTATGATTGATTGATTAGTTGATGGTTCCACCACCTTCTGTGGTAGCCGGTTGCAGGAGTTCATCACTGTTACAGTCAAGAAGTTGCCCTTCGTGTCTAATCAAACTTTTGTTGAAACTAAACCAATTTCCTCTTGCCCTTTTTCTTGACAGAACGATTAGTCAGCCAAGTCATTTGGCTCTAGACGGTAAGCTCGTTTTGGGCAGATAATGTGTCTACCAACTCTGTTATATTGTACTCTCCCAGCTGCTTAGTATGGTGAACTGCACAGTAAGTGCTCAATAAATACAATTGATTGACTGATTTGGCTGGGAATCAGGAGAATAGACCTAACTTTTCAGTGAAGTGTGGAGTAACTTTGGGCAAGAAAATTAGCCTCTCTGGACTTGTTTCCCAACCTCTTACCTCATGGGTATAATAATAAGGGTAAATATTAGGTAGTTACTAATTGCCAAGCGTTAAACAAATCACTTGGGGAAGATACAAGATAAGTTCCTGTTCCACACAGTGTTCACAATCTAAAAGGGAGGGAGGACAGGTATTCTATCCCCATTTTACAGATGTGGAAGCTGAGTCACAGAGAAATTAGTGACTTCCCCAAGATCACACCTCAGGCAAATGGCAGAGCCAGACTAGAACCCAAAGAAGGCAGTGAGATCAAGGTCAAATCTTGAAAGGCAAAAAAAAAAAAATCCCCAACAATTTTAAGGAAGATGACATCAGGGCCAAACAATCAAAGGGAAAGAGTGGGAGGTCAACCTGGGAAAGATAGGGAAGAGATCAAGTGCCTAGAGTTCAGTGAGTCTATTCCAGTTTTTGAGAAATCTTGCGGTGTTTGGTGAAACAGTTGGTTTCTTTTTTGGGTTTTTTTTTTTGGTCTAATGAATCTATAGCCCTTTTAGGGATTAAAAAAAAGCCCCAACAGAAAAGGTCACATGGCTTTTTTTGCCTCCATCCATCTCTCCCCTTCCACCCCCACCTCCTGTCTGACCACCAGGTCCCATCCCAGAAGATTAGCTACATTCCACCATTTCTAATAGCCAGTTGCAACCTGATCTACTGGCAGTCATCCAGCCCCTCCAGCTTCTAGACCTTTTAAGGGAAAGGGCTTCTCTTGAAATTAAAGTGTTGGTGTCATTTTGGGATGGTGGGGAGAAGGGGCTGCTTTCTCTTTCTACTTCCCAATACTCTTTTTAAATGCCCATCAAGAGGTGGTGGAGACCACCAAAAGGCCCAAATGGTTAAAGGAGAAGATGAAAAGCCCATTTGTCCTGGGCCTGAATTTCTGGATTCTCCCACAATGTTCACAACATTCTCAAGCCTAACCAGAGGGTTGTAATGTTAGCAACTACTCTGTAGTGTCCTGGTTTACATTCACTGGGGATCCAGATTAATCTGGGCATTTGCATTGCTAGTGCAAAGTCTGGGGACTGGCTACTACGTTTTCTTGTACTACAGCAGTATCAAATGTCAATCATTTCTGCCCCAAGTTTTTCCTTCCTTCTGAATCCTTCTAGCTTCCCTCCTTTATTTCTTGGTAGAAATTTTTGTTTGAGTTGCAAGCATTATCCATAACCTTTCTCCAAAGGGCAAACTCTAAATGTGACCACCTGGAAAGAAGTGTAGATCGAGCATCGATCTTCTGAAGCACACTTGCACACTCAGTTACACCACTTGAAATGAAGGATCACAACACCTGCTATGGGATTTCACAAGGACAGATCTCTCTCCTCGTCTTTCTGAAAAGTAGCTCTGTGGGGCAGGGGAGGGGGTGGTGTCAGGTCAAGTATTTTTTTGTGGCTGTCAGATTTCCTGCGTATTTGGTATTTCCACAGGTAGAACCAAAGTGCTTCCTTCCCAGTCTTCTGGAGATTCTGAGATAGTCTTGTCTGATTCCACAGTGGAGTAAATAATGCTGCATTGTGGTTTGAAAGAGTAGAAGGGGAACAAAGGGAGTAATTCAATGAGATATAAAGTAAGGTATGCATAGTCATTCCCTGGCCTGAGAAGATAAGTATGTATGTGCTGATGGAATTCCTGATTATTTTCAGGTTTTATTATTTTTCTGCACATTTCAGGAAATGGCCTGTTTGTCGAGCTCGTGTCTGCCTATTGTGTGAAGCATAAAACACGGGCAGTACACCAGATGATTAAAACCAGCCAATGCACTGGGTCAACAATAATACAACTCTTCTAAAAATATACATGTCTCTTATATGTAGTCATTCTCCGGTGTAATAAAATGGAAAAAGCATCAACAGTGTGATTATAATTCTGGTCTTTCTTCCTGCTGAACTTTTTAGGGTCTCTGGCAAATGGTCTTCTTTCCATATGCTGTCTCACGGATTGGACTTTTTCCCCTAAAGTGCATTCAGTTTACTTTTGGAAATCCACCCCTGAAATGTCGCTGGTCTTCAGGCTTGCCTTTATACGGCCCAGAGCTGCTAAAACTGTTTTCACTTTCTGTCTTTGGGGAGTGCTTGGGTGTTAATCAAGACATTGTGGACAAGCATGAGAGGGGGGTTAATTGAAGCAATGACCCACTGTTGATAAGTATGGTCCGGGCCACATAAGGAGAAATCTACCTAAATGATAGTGAGACCTTTGAAACAAACCTGCTCGTGAAGCATTTTTCTAATTTTTCAGGAAAGTTGTATTGAAAAAGTAAAATAAGCATTTTGGAATTTAAGAACTCATATTCACAACTATATTTACTGGGATTGTATAACTATTTGCAGATATAAGTGTAAAAATAATGAAAATCGTATCTATATCTATATCTATATATTCAGTGAATCTACCTCTAAGACTCTTTCTGGTATCCCTATGAGTAGAAAAGTTAATAAGTGCATAATGGGTAACCAGTGACCAGCCAAAAGCACAAGGGGGAACAGGAAGGAACACAAACACCTAAGCTGGGAAAAGGAAAGTAGAAAGAGAGACATTTTAATAATAATAATAATAATGTTGGTATTTGTTAAGCGCTTACTGTGTGCAGAGCACTGTTCTAAGCGCTGGGGTAGATACAGGGTAATCAGGTTGTCCCACGTGAGGCTCACAGTTAATCCCCATTTTACAGATGAGGTAACTGAGGCACAGAGAAGTGAAGTGACTTGCCCACAGTCACACAGCTGACAAGTGGCAGAGCCAGGAGTCGTACCCATGACCTCTGACTCCGAAGCCCAGGTTATTTCCACTGAGCCACACTGCTTCCCATTTTGTTAAAGTACTTCTTGGCTCCCCCCTAACAGCAGTTTGGAGCATCCCAGCTCCAAACTCCAGAAGGAACATGGTCGAAGACTCATCTGCAGATGCTCTTCCTATGGGGGTGAGTTGGGGATCCCCTCAGCCTCCTCCTCTCCAGCAAGTGAACCCCAAAGTCCCTGGAAGGAGGGGTTTTTAGATACCTTCATTCCTCCAGTGCCTTAAATTCCTCTGGGATTTTTCCCTACCTGGGGCAGGAGCAGTTTAAGTGTTCACAGACATTCACCCCTCTTTGTGGCCAGCATCAACTTGACTTTTGGATAAACACCCTGAACAGCAAAGGGAAGATTAGGATCTCAGCCAGCCAGACTCTGCCTCTAGAAAGCTGGCTGCTGTTAGTGTTGGGGTATTTGCTTTCCAGCTTTTCCTGCTTTCTTCAATAGCGTGCCTTTCTCCAGTGAGCCTGGATCCTTTCCACCTTCCTTCAAATCATCCACCCACCCTGTGAGTTGTAATAAATCCATTTTAAAATTCGGGGCACAGAGTAAATGATATGCATTTCTTGAATAGGTAACAATATGGAACAAAAGTTCCAATACAAATTGCCTTTCCCTAGCCCAGACAGCCACTAAGGCAGTGAGTAAGGGGATAACCAGATTTGGAAAGAGAAGCTATCTATTACCAGAACAGCAAACGGGCATTGCTGGGTGAGGCCGGGGGTAGAGAGAGGGCTGGGGAATTTTAAACTACCTCCATGGCTGTATTTAAGGACTGGCCGTTCAGGTAAAAGTCGAGGTTGTTGACGTGGGACAGAGAAGCAAGACAAGGTTTACCTTGCAGCCGCAGAGGATAACTAGAACCCCACAGGTCCCCAGATGGTCATGTATTGCTGGATGAAAGCTGGAAAGTGGGAGCACGAACCAGCTTTCCTTCCATCTCTATGCCAAAGTAGCCTGCTCCACCTCTTCCCACTCCCCTCCCAACCACGTGAAGCTATGCTGGGTCCACTGTGGGTACAGACGGCCTCACTTCAGGCCAACTGGCTGTCTGACACCCTGCAGCCTAGCCCCACTTGATTCATTCATTCAATCATATTTATTGAGTGCATACTGTGTGTAGAGCACCATACTGAGCGCTTGGAAAGTACAGTGCCCTATAGTTCTTGCTTGCCCTGAATCCTAGCCCTGTGCTAACACTGGGCTTTGCAGGGCAAAATTGGAAAGGGATAGGGGCCTGTTTCTGCCTAGTCTACCTCGTGATCTCACCACCTCATTCTGTGTACCTGGTGTAAATTCTGATGTCATGGGACTATGAGAAAGACTACTTTGTTTTTTTACCTTCCCCCTGCTTGAGGTGCTTCAGTCAATCATAGTTAATGATTGACTTATTGTGTGCAGACTGCTGTACTAAGTGGTGGGAGAGTACAATAGAACAATGAACGGACACAGTCCCTGCTCACATTGAGAACAGAAGCAGCATGGCTCAGTGGAAGGAGAGCGGGCTGGGGAGTCAGAGGTCGTGGGTTTTAATCCCCAGATCTGCTGCTTGTCAGCTTTGTGACTTTGGGTAAGTCACTTCACTTCTCTGGGCCTCAGTTCTCTCAACTGTAAAATGGGGATTAAAACTGTGAGCCCCACGTAGGACAACCTGATCACTTTGTATCTTCCCCAGCGCTTAGAACAGTGCTTTGCACATAGTAAGTGCTTAACAAATGAAAACATTATTATTATTATTATTGAGTTTACAGTCTAGAGGGGGAGACATATTAATATGAATATATAAATTGCAGATATGTACCTAGTGCTGTGGGGCTGGGAGGGGGGATGAATAAAGGGAGCAAGATAAGCAACACAGAAGGGAGTGGGAGAGGGTGAAAAGAGGGCTTAATCAGGGAAGGCCTTGTGGAGGACACAATAAGGCTTTGAAGAAGGGGAGAGTAATTGTGCATCATATATGAAGAGAAAGTAGCTTTCTCACTAGGCCAGAGGCAGACTTTCCGTGTCAAAAACCAATGAGGAAATCCAGTCGCTTTCTAGACCCAGAAACTCCCTAAATAATTCATTGTGCTGCATCCTCACCTCTCCCATCTTCTATTTAACCACACTCCTCCCTCTCCCACCCCGACCCAAGCTGCACACTTCAAACTACTAATGCCAATTTACTCTATCTTGATCTCATCGCTCTTGCTATAGACGTCTTGCTCACATCCTCCCTCTGACCTGGAACTCCCTCCCCCTTCACATCTTCCAGACCATCCCTCTCCCCTCCTCCGATGCCCTTTTGGAATCACATCTCCTCCAGGTGTCACCAAGCAACACCTCAACATTTCTATGCTAACTATGCACTTTAGCACTCACACCATCTGAAGCACTCTGAACATGGCAATTTACATACCCTACTGTTTAAACACTTGCTCCTCTACGTGTTCATTTTTCTTTTTTTCTATTTAAACATTATTTTGTGTCTGTATCCCCCACAGATTGAAATCAGTAGTAGCAGCATTTAGTGAGTGCCCCCTTGATGCACTGTTTGGGAAGTACAGAGTAACAAAGTGACACATACACCTGCGTATGTGGGCAGGGAATGTTTCTACTAAATCTGTTAGGTTGAACTCTCCCAAGCTTTAGTACAATGCTCTGCACCCAGTAAGGGTTTAATAAATACTATTGATTGATATGATGATTATGGTATTTATTTAGTGCTTACTTTGTGCCAAGTACTGTTTTAAGCACTGAGGTAGATAGAAGCTTATCAGGTTAGATACGGTCCCTGCCCTACATAGAGCTCACAGCCTGGGTAGCAGCAAGTAGGATGGAATCTCCATTTTACAGATGAGGAAACTGAGGCACAGAGAGGTTGTTTACCTAGTGTACAGCATACACATACACAGCATACAAGTGACAGAACCAGGATTAACTTCTAACTTCTTCTAACTTCCTCTAACTTCCAGGCCCATGTTCTTTCCACTAGGCCATGTTGCTTCTCTCTAAAAAAAAAAAAATTTCACAACTAAAGTGGTCAAACTAAATAACTTGAGCAGACATAGTTATGGTTTCCCCTAACTACATTATACTCTTCTAAGTGTTTAAGTATAGTGCTTAAGTGCTAAGTGCTTAAATGCTCACACCAAACTTCCTGCTTGCTTATCCACCCTCCTTCCTCTTAAATCCCCTTTGGTTAGCTTTTCCCTTATTGGTTCCAGTGGACTTGTGGGTAATAACTGACACATCATGCTAATTGAGCTTTCTAATTGGAAGGAGCTGAGTGGCTTCAAATTAGCTAATCCTGGGAGAAGCACATAAATAAACAGATATCTTCCTGCATCCAATGTATTGATCAACCTGGGTTTAAAGTATTTCTCTCTATCTACTAACTACTCCTATTCTCCTGTCCCTTTTGATAAAACCTTTATCTTTTCACCATGGTACATAAAGCTTAATAAGTAACAATCAGACCATGGTTTCCTTTCTCAGATTTCTAGATTCTTTTTAGGGAAACCTCATTTTCTTTTCTGTCTCCTCCCTGTCTCCATGTATAAGAGTATGTAAGATGGACATCACATCATCCTATTTCCTCTCCTGTTCATTCCCTCTGCTTCAAATATGCCTTGGACTTGGAAGTTGACAGGTCCAGGATCATCTTGGGTAAGGAGATAAACTATAAAAATCTCTCTACTTTTGGGACCTATATTCCTTATTCCTCTTCCATTTTCTTTTTCTTTTCTCAGAGTAGTGTGTGCCTATGCCCCCAAGAAATGGAATAGTGAAAAAAAAATGGCCTAAAGCCAATTTTGTGTGGTTGAACTGTTGTCTTGTCTGATGCAGTCGAGTCATTTGCGACCCATAGCGACACCATGGACACACCTCTCCCAGAATGCCCCGCTCTCCATCTGCAATCGTTCTGGTAGTGGATCCATAGAGTTTTCTTGGTAAAAATACAGAAGTGGTTTGCCATTGCCACCTACCACGCAGTAAACTCGAGTCTCCTCCCTCAACTCTCTCCTATGCCGCTGCTGCCCAGCATGGGTAAGTTTTAAGTTTGCCTTCCACTCCCTAACCACTGCCCACGCTAGGAATGAAATGGGTAGGCCTCTGCTTTACTCTCCCTCCCATAGCCGAGACTGGTAGAGTACTAGAAACTCTCCAGGTGTGACCCTGAGAGGTTGTGGTTCAACTAGGAGAAGGAAATACTGTTATTTTCAGGCATGTATAGGTAGCTGGATGTACATTTGGATCATGGGTGAGTTGTGCTGCCTTAAAAATGTAAAATCCCTGAGTGTCAGGAAAATATGTGTATGTGTATGCGGGCAGTAGAGCAGGTGCTTAGCAAATATTGGAAAGGATGACAGTAACAGACCCAGAGGTTTGAACAGTGCCAAAAATGATGAGAAATGATCAAGTTGGATTTACCAGAGCCCCCTTTCACCCTAGTCTGACCTGACCATCCCTGCCAGAGGAGCCCAAGTGGGTTCTGCAAACACTGGCAGGAGTGATGGAAGACAAGTAATGGCTATGGGAGGAGGTAGGAGCCCCTTGGGGAAGACATCTGGGCCCTCCAACTTGAGCTGCTGCTATTGCTGCTACATGCCCTCTCTGTTGCCCCCAAAGGGGGCCAGTTTCACAACTGGGAAATTCCTTTCTACCGCCCATCTCAATGGAAAGAGCTTGTTGGTTAATCTGGCAGATATATCCAATTTGGAGGGAGTACCATGCGAAAAGGAAGTTGGGCTGCAAATATCTCTGGGAATTGATTCTGATATTCCTGTAGAATATTCTTATATTAACAGTGGAGCCAGGATCTTGAGTTTGAATATTTTTGGAAAGTGTAAGGTGTTATTAATGTAAATTTAAGAAACATACTGCAAAATTACAGCTTACAAAGCAAAGGAAAATGCCCTGCTATTCTCTTTCAAGATAAATGGGCTGTTACTGGAACAAACATTTGTTTTTTTTTGTTTTTTTTAACTTTCCCTTCTTCTGGGCCTTGTCAGTGTAATACCTTATCAGAGCATCATGGGAGACTACAAGTGGGAACAATGTCAAGAGCTTATCAAGACCAGCCTCCTACCTATTAAGACAGATTGTTGGCTAGCTTATTTAAAAAATATTCTGAACTCTCCCTTAGGAGATGTTCCAGCATTTAATCCCATTGACAGGAAGGATTTCCTTAAATCTAACCTGAGTCTCTGTTCCTGTCTCTATCTTTTCTTTAATCTTCAACCCTACTTCCAACCATAACTTCATATGGGACTGATTGCAAGCAGTCATAGTCCCTGGAGAGAGAGATCGTGACTCCCTCTCTCTGCCCCCCATCTCCCACATAAATGTGCTCTTGAGAGGATTAATTTGCCTAATTTACTCTCCCAGCATCAGTCAGATGCTATCACCATTATATAGATGGGGAAGGGAACCAAAGACCTGTAGAACCGACTTGTGCCATGACCCAGAATGAAGGTTAAAACTCTGCAGTCCTTGCTATTTAGAACTTTCTGTAGCTGCTCACATTGTTATAGGTGGTGTCCCATTCAGGAAAAGCCACAGTCGCTCCAGTCTCTCCAGCAAACTGCAACTCAGACTTTATCCTTCTTACCTTATGCTTATGTTTACACCCCTGTAGGTTCTAGACTGTTTCTCTCATTTCATTTTTTGTGTGCATTGCAGAGCACTGTACTAAATGCTTGGGAGAGAACAATATAACAGTTGGTAGACACGTTCCCTGCCCACAGTGAGCTAGCTTCTTATACGCATGTTTACATTTTTCCTGAATCCTCCATTAGTTTTTTAAATTGCTCTAGGCTAGAGTTTATGCCATTGATGGTCTGTGTCACACCCCATAGCACTTTGTAATAATAATAATAATAATAATGTTGGTATTTGTTAAGCGCTTACTATGTGCCGAGCACTGTTCTAAGCGCTGGGGTAGACATAGGGGAATCAGGTTGTCCCACGTGGGGCTCACAGTGTTAATCCCCATTTTACAGATGAAGGAACTGAGGCACAGAGAAGTTAAGTGACTTGCCCACAGTCACACAGCCGACAAGTGGCAGAGGTGGGATTCGAACTCATGAGCCCTGACTCCAAAGCCCATGCTCTTTCCACTGAGCCACGCTGCTTCACGCTGCTTGTAGTGCTCTGGAACACCAAAGTGCTCAGTAACATGCTCTGATTAACAATATGGGTGGAAATTCCACTCATTTAATTAGAGATTTTTCCAAAACTTGGGGAAAATAATTAGTGAACATTTCATTGACACTATGTAGAAAGAAAAAAATGGAATCTCACAGCCCATCTGCTTGACAGTCTTTAAGCTGAGAGCATGCTGTGGGCTAATAGGAAACAGGAAGCATTAGGGAATCAGCTTGCTGAGCCCCTTGGGCTGATGTTGTGTTTCAGGTTTTATTTTGCCTGGAGTCCCCTCTGGATAACCCAGGGGCAAAATTGATGGGCTCTAGAGGGAGCTGTCGTTTGCCACCTGAAGCCAGAAGTGGGAATTAACCCACTGTAAGACTGCAGAAGAAGTAGGAAAGTAAGGAAGGAAATGAGAGTTCCCAAAGGATTCTCCCTAGTCTGTTCCTGCTTCTCCACACAGTTGAGAAGCATCAAACTGAAAATAGCCATGAAAAGAATATGAGAACACTGTTAGTGAAATATGGGCAAGTAGAAAGAGGTTATTCATCTGGACTGGTGGCAAAACACTGATTGCTTGCTCCCTTTCCCCCAGGACTCCACCTGAAGTTGTTATTTTTAGCAAAACGCTCTCCATCTAGAAGATAGCTTAGTCAGCTCCAGTGTGGGTTGATATGATCGGTGTCTTGCATCCCCTTCCCTCCCTAAAATGTACTTCATCCTGGTATTTATTTTATTCTGGGCTCTGCAGCCTGGCTGGGTACTGGCCAGGGATGGTATTAGACAGTGGGTGATGTAAGAAACTAACTCAGGGCATGGTGTGGCAGGGGCAGTGAAGCAACCCTTCACAAAGATGGCAGCTCATCAGTCCCCTCACAGAGATGGCAGCCACATGATATTTCACAAACATGATGGTGGCTCAGCCCTCCACAAAAAAAGCAATCAATCATATTTCTTGAGTGCTTACTCTGTACAGAGAACTGTACTAAATGCTTGGTAGAGTACACTATAACAAGATTTGATAGAAATGTTACCTGCCCACAAAGAGCTTACAGTCTAAAAACAGCTGCTTGGCCTCTCACAGAGATGGCTGCTGCTCAGTTTCCATCACCCTTTCTCAAAACGATATCCACTGCTTAGATCTCAGAAAGATGGAGGCTGCTCAACCTCTCACAAATAGGCTGCTGTGCTTTCCGTAATAATGTTCTGCTCCTCGTAAAGATAGCGATTGCTCAGCTCCTCATAAAGATGGCTGCCATTCAGCTCTCTGACAAAGATAGTGGCTGCTCAGCTTCCCATCCAAAGATGGCCAGCACTCAGCCTCCCCAAAGATGGTGGCTGTTCAGCTCCCTCACAGATAAGGCTGCTGTGCTGCCGCTAAAAAGACGGAGGCTGATCTGCCCCTCAAAAAAAATGGCATCCATTCAAACCCTCCCCCCCAACCCCATTCCCCTCTCCTCCTCTCTCCCTGATGATCGCCACAAATCAGCTCCCTCTCAAAGATAGCTGCTCCTCAGCCCTTCACAAATATCATTGCTGTGCTTTCTGTAGGTGAGATGGTTGTGATTGAGGTAAGGGCCACATGGACATAAAAATTTTTCCAATGACGTACACCTCCTGCTGAGGGCACTAACAGGCAGAGTAACTGGGAGGAAGATTTTCCAGAAGCCCTCTGGGAATGACTTTTCCCATATTTCATGTGACTAATAGGATAAAGGCATTTTTAATAAGTTTTGTAATTGGTAAAAAGATATACTTTTTCTCCATCTGATGAGTTACATAACAGGTCAGAGGTGAAAACTTCCCTTTCAACACTATATAAGGAAAGTTTTTTTTCCCATTTTCTTAGTTCATTGGGAGATTTTTTTTTTCAGTTTTTTGTTGCCCTTTTGACATTTTAGCTATCTGAGTTTTCTCGGTCTTGGTCTATGAGCATTTGAGGAGATGCTGCTGCTGCTAAAGTTGCTCTGACCTCCACTGCACAGAAGTTGCCTGAGAAGGTACCATGAGGGTGAGTAAAATCCCATTAGCAATTTGTTAAATTTGTAAATCAAGAGTTTGCTTTTGCAAATATTTAGTTGGTGGGTTTTCTGTGGGAAAAAAATTGTGTTATTACCTTCTGTTTTGCTCAGAATTAAGCCCCAGTGTTTGAGTGGTAATTCAAATCTTCCTGTGAAAAGGCATACTCCTCTCAGGAGCTGATCTCATGATTTCTCTCAATTCTTCTGGATTTGGTTTGGAGCTTTGGGATTTTTAAAACTACTTTAAGATAATTACAAGCTTCTTCTCACCTGATCAATTGCTTACCATTCAGTACTTATAAAAATTCCCAATAGGCTGACAAAATTTACTTTTGAAATTCAAGGTAAGAATCTCCATGAATTTCTAAGAATTTATTTCTTGTAAAATAAATCAAAGTTCTGGGCATGGCCCTGATTATTTATCCAGAGAGGCGTAGGGAGTATAAACATTTGTTTTTTCCTCATCCCCCTGCTTCTGTTCAAAAATAATCAGGACTCTTCACATAGTCTTTGGCTGAAGTGTAGTAGTCAGATCCCTTGCTCTCCTGCCAATACAGTATGAACTCCAACCATTTCCATAGAAAGTGGGTTTTTTGGGGGGGCCCTTATAATTTTGAATTAAGGATGTTTGGTAAAAGATTTAGTGCTTACTACTGTGTTCTGCACACAGTGAGCATATAAGCACTACTAGATTTAGGAGCCTGAAAAGGTTAAATATGCCACTCCCCATGGCCCAGTGTGCTTAATTTATCTGGAAGAATCTATACCCACTGTTATCCTTAATAGATATCAGACATATAAGGAGTGCAATTACATCAAAACAATCTCTGCTTCTCTCCACCTGACCTCTGAGTTGACTGGGAATGTCACATCAGTCCATGGAGGAGTTACACTTGATCTGTAAGGATCAGAAGACACTATTTCCAAGGTCATAGGGCCAGTTTGTTCTAGTGGCACAAAGGGGAATTTATTGAAGACTCTGAAAAAGGGCAAACACAAGTGTTGTCCATCAAATCCTCGGACCCCAAGATTAAGGGCCCACAGAATTTTTCAAGGTAGTGTTTTATTTATGTGCACTCCCCTGAGTGCTCACTTAGTAAAATGCATTGTTTTCAGTTGGTGCTCAATAAAAGCCATTTTTTTAAAAGGTCGAATACAAATCTGACTGCCTATTCCCCCATTACATTATACATTACTCGTGAGCGCGGACTATGGCTTTTACCACCTTTGTACTCTCAGATGTGTCTAGCACAGTGCTCTGCACACAGTAGATGTGTCACCTAGAGGACAGAACATGGCCTTGGGAGTCAAAAGGACCTGGGTTCTAATTCTCGATCTACCACTTGTCTGCTCTGTGAACTTGGGTAAGTCACTTCACTTCTCTGGGCCTCAATTCCCTCATCTGTAAAATGGGGATTAAGACTGTAAGCCCTATGTGGGAGAGACTGTGTCCAATTCAATTACCTTGTATCTACCCCAGTGCTTAGCACGTTCTTGGTACATAATAATTATGGTATTTGTTAAGCGCTTACTATGTGCCAAGAACTGTTCTAAGTGCCGGCATATAGTACATAGTCAGTGCTAAACAAATGCCACAATCATTATTAATATACTAATAACATATTAATATATCCATTCATTCAATTGAATTTATTGAGTGCTTACTGTGTGAAGAGCACTGTACTAAGTGCTTGGCAAGACAATAAACAGACACATTCCCTGCAGATAATACCCATTCAATTATAACATATTTTGAAAACATACTAAAAACCAAACTGTGGGCTTGGAGCAAGGTTGGATGGCTCTAGGTTAGAGGCTAAATCAATCAATTGTATTTATTAAGTGCTTACTGTGTGCAGAGCACTGTACTATGTGATTAGGAGAGTACAATATAATAAAATTGGAAGACATGTTCCTTGCCCACAATGAGTTTACAATCTAGAGGGAGGAGACATATTAATATAAATAAATTACTGATATGTAGCTTAGTGCTATAAGGCTGAATAAAGGGTGCAAATCCAAGTGCAGCCTGGTGGATTTAATCCCAGGTGAGTTTCAAACACAGAATGAAGTTCAACCAGGCAGGGAATTTTACAGGCTGAGGGGGATGGAGAGATGGGACAACGTGGGGCTAGCTAAAAGGAGAAATGCAACGATAGCTTTTGTTTGGCTGGATGACCCATGAATATACCTGAAAAATGACCGCAACTCATAACTATGAGGGAACAAGAAATCACTGAGCTTCTTGAAATAACAGCTCAATATAAATTCAGAACACTTCAAGTGTCATCTCCAGACCTCTCCTGTGAAATAGGCAGGACGCAGGTATTTTCATTTTACAGCTGGAGAAAGAGGCAGAGATATCTACTGACCTGTGAAAATCAGGAGTCAGGAACTGAATTTTGGTTCATTTGACTTCTAATCCCATGCTGGGTGGTCTTTTCCCCTCTCTAATATTTTGCTTTTAGTTTGTAAATTTGTTCATGGGGTCAGTGATGTGAGCATTTTAGTCTCTTAAGACCAAGATAAATGGAGGTGGAGCATGAGCATAAGGAAAAAATGAATAAATTGTAAATCCCTTAAATTTGGGGATTTGAACTTCTACATCGAGCCCTAATGGTTTGACCTTATCTTTGTAGGGCAAAATGCAGTTTTCCAAATCATAGTCAACACTTAAATACCACACTATGTCCTAAGCACTGGGGTCTATCTGGTGAAGCCGCGTGGCTCAGTAGAGAAGCAGTGTGGCTCAGTGGAAAGAGCCTGGGCTTGGGAGTCAGAGGTCATGGGTTCAAATCCCAGCTCTGCTACATGTCAGCTGAGTGACTGTGGAAAAGTCACTTAACTTCTCTGGGCCTCAGTGACCTCATCTGTAAAATGGGGTTGAAGACTGTGAGCCTCACGTGGGACAACCTGATTACCTTGTATCTACCCCAGCACTTAGAACAGTGCTCTGCACATAGTAAGCGCTTAACAAATACCGACATTATTATCTACCTAGTACAGTGCACCACACCAAGTGGGAACTTAATAACTAATATAGTGGTGCTTATTATATGCTAAACATTGGGGTAAGTACAATAGAATCAAATGGGACACAGTCCCTGATTTATATGGGACTAACAGTCTAGGAGGGAGAACAGGTATTTAATCCCCATTTTACAGTAAAGGAAACTGAGTCACAGAAAAGCTAAGTGACAGGCCTAAGGTTGCAAAGCAGGCAAGTGGCAGAGCTGGATGAGAATCCAGATCTCCTGACCTGAGTTTCTCCACAGTAGAAATGTAATCTGCCTGGCTAACACTCGAAAACCAAAGTTAATTATTCATTCAATTCATTCAATAGTATTTATTGAGCGCTTACTATGTGCAGAGCACTGTACTAAGCGCTTGGAATGAACAAGTCGGCAACAGATAGAGACAGTCCCTGCCGTTTGACGGGCTTACAGTCTAATCGGGGGAGACGGACGGACAAGAACAATGGCAATAAATAGAGTCAAGGGGAAGAACATCTCGTAAAAACAATGGCAACTAAATAGAATCAAGGCGATGTACATTTCATTAACAAAATAAATAGGGTAATAAATATATACAGTTGAGCAGATGAGTACAGTGCTGAGGGGATGGGAAGGGAGAGGGGGAGGAGCAGAGGGAAATGGGGGGAAAAGAGGGTTAAGCTGCGGAGAGGTGAAGGGGGGGTGGTAAAGGGAGTAGAGGGAGAAGAGGAACTCAGTCTGGGAAGGCCTCTTGGAGGAGGTGAGTTTTAAGTAGGGTTTTGAAGAGGGGAAGAGAATCAGTTTGGTGGAGGTGAGGAGGGAGGGTGTTCCGGGACCGCGGGAGGACGTGGCCCGGGGGTCGACGGTGGGATAGGCGAGACCGAGGGATGGTGAGGAGGTGGGCGGCAGAGGAGCGGAGCGTGCGGGGTGGGCGGTAGAAAGAGAGAAGGAAGGAGAGGTAGGAAGGGGCAAGGTGATGGAGAGCCTTGAAGCCTAGAGTGAGGAGTTTTTGTTTGGAGCGGAGGTTGATAGGCAACCACTGGAGTTGTTTAAGAAGGGGAGTGACACGCCCAGATCGTTTCTGCAGGAAGATGAGCCGGGCAGCGGAGTGAAGAATAGACTGGAGTGGGGCGAGAGAGGAGGAAGGGAGATCAGAGAAAAGGCTGACACAGTAGTCTAGCCGGGATATAACGAGAGCCCATAGCAGTAAGGTAGCCGTTTGGGTGGAGAGGAAAGGGCGGATCTTGGCGATATTTTAAAGGTGAAACCGGCAGGTCTCGGTAACGAATAGGATGTGTGGGGTGAACGAGAGAGACGAGTAGAAAGTGGTGCCTGTCATTTCTGGATTAAGATAAAGAAATCAGAATTTTCCCATGCAGATGTGTTGTTTTTTTAAATTGTGTTCTCTTATGTGTTTCCTATTAAGTGGAAAACTGCCTACTTTAACCCTTTGTGTCTTTAGTCTATCATGTATCAAATTTCTAAGATCTAATTCATAATCTTATTAGTTCCTGTTTATATTGATTTGATCCTGGAAACTATATTGTATGTGAACCTCTTGACAGAAAATGTGTGTGTTTGTACTCTCCCAAATGCTTAGTCCAGTGCTTTGCACTAATATGTTCAATACCATATACTGACAGCAATGTTAAAAATGGGGGTTTCCTGAAACAGAGCCAGATACCAGTTTTCACCAGAATTGTGAACTCAGTTCTAGATGAGTAATATAGCTACATTAATATACATAATATTGCATAGGAGTAATAGCATTTATTAAGCGCCCATTTCAAAGCCTCATTAAAAGCACCTCTCCATATGGCCTTCCCCACTTGAGTCCTCATTATCTCTTCTCTGACTCCCTTCTGTGTTGCCCCAGCTGTGCCTATCTGTAATTCTGTACATAGTTTATATTGTCTGTATCCCCCTCTAGGCTGTAAGTACCCAGTGGACACGGAATGTGTCCACCCAGTCTGTATATTGTGCTCTCTGAAGTGCTTAGTACAGTGTGCTGCACACAGTAAGTACTATAGAGCACAGGCCTGGGAGCCATAAAGACCTGGGTTTTAATGCCAGCTCTTCCACTTGTCTGCTGTGTGACCTTGGGCAACTCACTTAACTTCTCTGTGCCTCAGTTACACCATCTCTGAAATGGGAATTTAGACTGTGAGCTCCATGTGGAACATGGACTGTGTCCAACCTGATTAGCTTGTATCTACCCCAGAGTTTAGTACAGTGCCCTCCCAGTAGTAAGCACATAACAAATACCATAAAAAAATTGATAGGATGCAATGCACTGTACTATGTGCTTAGAACGACAAAACACCTGGCCGCAAGGAACTTCTACTCTTACCTGGGGAGAGGTTTCACATAATAATTGACCTTGACTTCATTGTTATCAAAGTGGACATGTAAACTCTCCCTGTTAACTCTACTCTACCTCTCCCTCCTCACAGTCAAACCCAATTGTAGATTTAAAATTACTTCAAAATTTTCCCATGGCTACTGTGCACCTTCCCGTCTCCATCACACCCATGCTAGTGCCATGAAAACAGTGTGGCCTAATTGAAGTCAGAGGATCTGAGTTCTCATCTTAGCTCTGCCACTTGCCTGCTGTGTGATCTTGGGCTAATTACTTAACATCTCTGTGCCTCAGTTTCCTCATCTTAAAATGGGAATTAAATTCAAAAGTTTACTACAGTGGATCACATTTAATTTGTGCTCCAAAGATTCAGTTTGAATGATTTTTTTTTTGATCTTCACGGCTCTTTCCTTGCAAATTTCGCAATGTTCCCAAATGGTCTCTACAGAAATCTTTCAAGAGAGGAAAAATTGTAAGAAAATGCACTTGTCCTAGACTGGCATGTCTACTGGTACTACAATATGCTCATCCTGACAGCTGAGGTGCCAGCATGAGGGGTAGATAGTTTTTAGGCATTTTAATGATCTGAAATTAATGAGTCAGAAATGTATGGATTGAATTTTCCTTAGACCCCGCATGCTTGAAATTGAAGGTGGAAAGTGCATAGCTCAGCTTTTTTTTTTTTTTTTAATAAAATGTAACCTAAAGCAGTTGTAAAATAGTTGGAGGCAACAAACCAAAAAAGATACTTGCCTTTGCTTTTGGAGTCATTACACCTCAGGCAAGAACCCCCAAAATGTTGATTTTTACCGAGAAAGAGTTTTACTTTACCATCTTTAGAGTTGTGATTCCCAGAAGCAAATGAAACAAGCACTGTGAGAGGCTTTAAATGGGGATATTTATTTTGAGGAATTCTCAGTCTGGGAGAAGGTGTCTCTTGAAGGGATGGCCTGAGGGGAGAGTATGTGTCATGCTATATTTAACAAATGATGATGATGCAAACCACAGAAACCTATATAAAGCAAGAATGGGAAAGGCTTTTCATGGATGAAATGTTATTTAGCTTTTAGAGCCAAGAAACAGATAGTTAGGTGAAGGAATTTCCCAGTTAGTTTCCTTCTTTCACTTAACCCTATTGCAATCCTAACCTTTAAAATACTTGGGGTGGAAAATCATTTTTAAATAGTTTTCCACAACGTCCTCTGTTATGCATTATCTTTAGCCAGTCCCCTGAAGTATAAGGCAAGCCTAACTTGCTTTCCTTTGCTCTACCTGTAGGAAAAGCCTAACTTCACTATCAACAGAAATGTGTTTTAAATCACATAAGTGAATCAATAGGAATGTAGAGTGATTGTGCACAGCATGCAAAAAATTGCATTTTTCCCTAGGTTTTGGAGGTTTACCAACTTCTGATATACCGGACATATTTCTTTTAGGCCCCGTTCCTTGATTGGTTATTCAGCTGTAAGATAGGGCCTCAATGCATTTTGGAATACATAACCAACGGCAGGGCCTGTCTCCATCTGTTGCCGATTTGTACATTCCAAGCACTTAGTACAGTGCTCTGCACACAGTAAGCGCTCAATAAATACTATTGAATGAATGAACTCTAAATGGTCACGGGCAACAAGGTTTAGATTATTGAAATCCAAAAATAAACTCCAAACTGTATTTTGCCATTAATTCCATCCACTTCGATTACCCCACAAACCATTTTTGAAGACAATCAAAAGTAACAAAAATGTGAGTATTTTTCCATTTCAGCTCCCCATTTAGCCCCTCCATTTAGCGAAGCTCGATCAATGGTATTTATTGAGTGCTTACTCAGTGCAGAGCCCTGGGAGAGTAGAGTTAGTAGATATAGACAAGCAGCGTGGCTCATTGGAAAGAGGCCAGGCTTGGGAGCCAGAGGTATGGGTTCGAGTCCCGCCTCTGCCACTTGTCAGCTGTGTGACTGTGGCCAAGTCACTTCACTTCTCTGTGCCTCAGTTCCCTCATCTGTAAAATGGGGATTAGCTGTGAGCCTCATGTGGGACAACCTGATTATCCTGTATCTATCCCAGCGCTTAGAACAGCGCTCTGCACATAGTAAGCACTTAACAAATACCAACATTTTTTTTTTTAATAATCCCAGCCTTCAAGAAATTTATGCGCTGTCCTTCTCTGCAGTCTCACATTTCCTCCTGCCTTTGGGACATCTCTTCTTGGATGTCCCACAGACACTTCAAACTTAGCATGTTTGAATTTTTTTAATCTTCTCACCTAAATTCTGTCCTCCTCTTGTCTACAGTGATGGAAAAGACAACACCTCTATCATCCCTGTCTTCCAAGCCCATGATCTTGGCATTATTTTCTATTCATCATTCTCGTTCAACCCACATATTCATTGTCACCAAGTTCTGTCTGTTCTGTCTTCACAGCATTGCTAAAATTGACCCTTTCCTCTCCATCTGAACTGCTATCATGCTGATCCAAGCACTTATCCTATTCTGTCTTGGCTAGGGCATCTGCCTCATCACTGACGTCCCTGCCTCTTATCTTTCCCCACTCCAGTCCATACTTCACTCTGAGGCAGAGGTCATTTTTCTAAATAAAAAGTTCAGTCCATATCTCCTGACTCCTCAAGAACCTCTAGTGGTTGCCCATCCAACTCCACATCAAACAGAAATTCCATCCCATTAGCTTTAAAGCACTCAATCAGGTCACCCGCTCCTACCTTACCTCACTCATTTTCTACTACAGCACAGACTGCACATCTGGCTCCTGCAACCTATTCACTTAAATCTCGATACTATCTGTGTTGCTGACCTCATTCATTCATTCATTCATTCATTCATTCATTCATTCATTCAATAATATCTATTGAGAGCTTACTATGTGCAAAGCACTGTACTAAGCGCTTGGAATGTACAATTCGGCAACAGATAGAGAAAATCCCTGCCCACTGATGGGCTTACAGTCTAATTGGGGGAGACAGACAGATGAAAACAATAGCAATAAATAAAATCAAGGGGATGTACACCTCATTAACAAAATAAATAGGGTAATAAAGATATACAAATGAGCAAATGAGCACAGTGCTGAGGGGAGGGGAAGGGAGAGGGGTAGGAGCAGAGGCAAAAGGGGGAAAGGGGGCTTAACTGAGGGGAGGTGAAGGGGGGGCAGAGAGGCAGCAGAGGGAGTAGAGGGAAAAGGGGAAGCTCAGTCTGGGAAGGCCTCTTGGAGGAGGTGAGCTCTCAGTAGGGCTTCAAAGAGGGGAAGAGAGTTAGTTTGGCGGAGGGGAGGAGGGAGGGCATTCCAAGACAGCGAGAGGACGTGGGCCAGGGGTCGACGGTGGGATAGGCCAGAACGGGACGGTGAGTAGATGAGTGGCAGAGGAGCGGCACATGCAGGGTGGGCAGTAGAAAGAGAGAAGGGAGGAGAGGTAGGAGGGGGCAAGGTGATGGAGAGCCTTGAAGCCTAGAGTGAGAAGTTGAAGAGACCCTTTCCAGCCCCCTGCAGGTTGAGCACAGACACCTATCTGCTGGAGAATATGTTGGGTCCATTTTCAGCCCTTAATACGAGCCATCGTGGAGTTACAGTCAGAGCAGTGACAACTAGAACACAGCTTGCCTCATATCTTTATTTGCTGGAATCATCTTGATTATCCTAGTTGATAAGGCACTCTTCACATCTTCTAAGAGTTTTACGGAGAGTAGCTACCCACTAACCGGCAAAAGAAATTCAAGTAAATAAACTGCAAGTTAAAATTTAAAAAAGGATTTTATTTTCATTAGAGGTGGCCCAATGTATTTTGTGACACTTTAATTGTCCTCTACCACCATCATCGCTAGATAGTCTCTGCAATTAATGATGTTTGATTCTGGATCCACAGCAGCAGACAGCATCTCCTCCATTTCCTCTTGTGTGAAAGGCTCGCCTTCTTCGGTCATGAACTTGACAAGCTCTTCTTTAGTCAGGTGCCCCTGTTTACTCGGGTCTAAGATCTCAAATGCACAAAGAAGGACATCTTCTGGAATCAGCCTATATCTCTTTTCCATCAATACTTTGGTCATCATAGGAATAAATTTTTCCAAGTGGCTATATCCAGTTGGCTCGTCTTCTTCTACCTCTGCAATTAGGTCATGTAATTCTTCTTCACTTGGGCAACGCCCCAGTGACCGGATAATTTTACCAATCTCCCCGACATCCACAGTGTTATTAGTTTCATGGTCAAAAACTTCAAAAGCATCTTTGATCTTCTTCTGGATCTCGCCTACCACAGCTTCTGCGTTGTCTTTCTCCTTCGCCATCCTGCCCATGTCTTCTCTCTGACCTGGAGTCTCCCCTCACCCCCCCGCCCACCTTCACATTCAACAAACCACCATTCTTCCCACCTAAAAAGCCTTATTAAAATCACATCCCCTTAAAGAGGCCTACCTCAACTAAGCCCTCATTTCCTCTACTCCCTCTCCCTTCTGCATCACCTATGCCTTTGGATCTTTACCCTTTAAATACTTGATATTTACCCCACCCTGAGCTCCACAGCACTTATGTATGTATCCTTAATTTATTTTACTATCTCCCCCACCAGACTGTAAGCTCCTTGAGAGCTGGGAACATGTTTACCAATTCTGATGAATTGTATTCTCCCAAGCACTTAATACAGTGTTCTGCTCACAGTAAGCATTCAATAAATACCATTAATCTATTAGTGGAGGCAGACATTAAGATGCTGAATGGTCAAATGACCTAAGGGCAGGTTGTGTGAAAAGGGAGAAAGGAGTTGACAAAGCCATGGGTAATCCTAGAACAGGATAATGTGCCCTTGGATAAAAATAATGATAATAATAATGGTATTTCTAAATCACTTAACTATGTGCCAAGCACTGTTCTAAGTTCTGGGGGAGATAAAGGTTATCAGGTTGTTCAAGGTGGAACTCACAGTCTTAATCCCCATTATACAGATGTGGTAACTGAGTCACAGACAAGTTAAGTGACTTGTCCAAAGTCACACAGCTGAGAAATGGCAGAGCTGGGATTAGAACCCACGACCTCCGACTCCCAAGCCCCAAGCCCGTGCTCTTTCCACTAAGCCACGCTTCTTCTCATGTGTCTGGTATAATGCTCTGAACATAGTAGACACTCAATATTGCAATTTTTTAAAAAAATCATTTGACTATGTGATGAAAGTAAGAATTCATTTCTAATTTCTGAAAAGAGTTCTTTAACTAAGATTACATGTTTCATAGCATCCTCAACAGATCAGGATCTCCCAGATCCCTGGCATCTTTGGAAGGTGGTTAAACTCATTCAAGCTAGAGTTTAATGGCTTTTGAACTAGCCTGGCTTTCCTTCTTCTTCACGGCCTCTAGCAGACTGTCTCCCTGGGCACCAAGAGTCTCAAACCCTCACTTTCTTTTACTCTCCACCCGCCCCCCCAACCCCGTTCCAGAGTGGGTCAAAGAAGAAACTGCAGGGTTACCTAACCTAGAGAATATTTGGTTTTGTGAGGCTACTTGTTCCATAAAAGGAACATATTGAGAGCAAGCTTGGCTGGAATGATAGGTCAAGGGGAGGTCCCTTGGTAAATCTTCCTTGGCCAGCTGATGAAATTCTTTGACTGGCTGCACTCTTGGGAAGAGGGATGAGTGGGAGGGCAATGAAGCTGATGAAAGAGTGACCTGAAAAAGCAGCTTCCTGGGGGGTATCATAGGAGCATAAATAGATATATGTCTCAATACCTATAGTGCTTGCCCTTTGTTCTCAAAGAGGCCACTGCCAGTGAAATTCACCCTGAGGTGCTTGTGTGATGGAAAAGGCCAATCTGGGACCCACAGTCCTTTCTACATTCTGCACAGAAAAAAGGAAAACCCTTGTTTTGCTATCATGTTTGTGGTTTGCCTCTCTTGACACCGTTTCTGCTCTTGTCTCCTTATTTCTTGATCCTTAAGGAATGTCTACTATAACAGAGGCACTCCTTTTCTAATTGCAGTGGGCTACACCAGTCTATATGCAGCATTATCTGAGGTTTTGTTTTACCGTCTTCTTAAACTGTTTCCACTGGCCTCCTTGCTTTTGTTTTCCCAGTTTCAAGTCTCTATAAAGAAATTGTGTGGACGTTCTGTTGTTCATCTTCCTCATGTCCCAAACCGTGCAGTTCTGATGTAGTGGGCATAGTTTCAGTGCTAGGATATTACTAATAACTGTGGTATTTGTTAAGTGCTTTCTATATGTCAAGTGCTGAGGTAGATAGAAGATATTCAGGTCCCACATAGGACTCACAGTCTAAGTAGAAGGGAGAACAACTTTTGAATCCCCATTTTGCTGATGAGGAAACTAAGGCACAGAGAAGTGAAATGACTTGCCCAAGGTCACACCGCAGGTGAGAGACAGAGCGGGGATAAGAACCTGGATCCTGTGACTCCCAGGCCCTTGATCTTTCGCTAGGGCCATGCTGTTTCCCAAGTGTGGGCTAAGTGACTGGCTTTGTTTTAGGACTTTGTGATCTTTTCCTGCCATTGTTTGTAGAGTAGAATCTGTAAGTGACACTGATGGAACTGCTTGAGGAGGAATATGTGGTATCCAGGTCTCTCAGGTTAGACATGGCACTATGGCTCCATAGATCTTTCATGCGATCTGCAGCCCATTACCACACTGCTGACACACTCTGACAATCTCCCAAAAGATGTGCTGTTACTGTTTGGATTATAGATACATCCAGGATGTGTTGGGACTTTTGTTTTGCTTTTCTTGTTTGGGTTTTGTGTGTGTGTGTGTGTGTATGTTTTTCCATTTGGCTGGGGGAAGATTGTGTTTGGTGAGGGGTGGTTTGCACATTCACTCAGCAAAAGTAAGCCACTGCTGGTGAGTTTGCCAATCCCATGCAGCCTGTTGACTTTTTTTCCATGTGTGGATGTCTCCTCTTCCAACTCTAACATTGCCCCCAGTAATTAGCTTTATCCAATGTCTATATTCATTCGAGGAGTTTGTCTAGGTCTTGGTAATAATGAAAGTAATAATAATTTTGGTATTTGTTAAGCACTTACTTTGTGCCAGACACTGTACTAAGCACTGGTGTGGAACAACAAATCGGGTTGTACGCAGTCCCTGTCCCACATGGGGCTAACAGTCTCAATCCCCATTTTACAGATGAGGTATCTGGGACACAGAGAAGTGAAGTGACTTGCCCACGGCCACACAGCAGACAAGTGGAGGAACAGAGATTAGAACCCATGACCTTCTGACTCCCAAGCCCATGCTCTATCCACTACGCCATGCTGCTTCCCCAACTTTGGGGAGCCTTCCCCAACTTTGGAGTGTTTGGTAGAAACACTCTTTATTCGTTGCAGTTCATCATGTGCTTATGGCAGTAACAAAACACTCTTGTTTCAGGAGCAGGCATCATTTGATCACATCTACCTACGGACAGAGTTGGAAGGTCTGATATTAGTGATGGTCTGATTGCACACCTATGGTGGATTCTAGACACAGGCAGACCCCAGCTCAGCAGGGTTCTATGGGTCCTGGCTCTGGAGGAAAGCTTTCAAATACTAGGATATTTCATTCTTTCCTCCCTAACACCTAACTTCATTTTAAAATCATTAATTACCAGTTATCACTAAGAGGAAAAGACACTGAGAATATTGTTGAATTACACTGAGCTGCTAATAGTTTGTCCTTCAGCCTTCCAAATCGAAGAGTGCATTATCCAAGCATTAGGGCCGACCTGTAATATGAACAAGCTCCCAACCCCATCCCTCTGGGGTTTTTATAAAGCATGCTTTGTTTCTATTGAACTGCAATTAAAGCCACTGCAAAGGAAAGACGAAGTCACTCTAATTACCACAAGAGGGAGATGTTATAAATAGCTGGCTAAATACTTGACTTACTCCTGTTTGGTACTTGGCTTGATGAGTTCCACTTTCTAGGCTCCTCTGAGAAGAGGGAGAGAGGAAGTAAGTGATTTCGTGCTTTGTATTATCCCTGTTACATGAGATAGAGCCATCTTTCAGTGGTATAATTATCTTACTTTGTCCTGCTATCTATGAACAAAGAGGAGCATCTTAGTAAGTGTGGCTAATGTGGGAAGAAAGAAAGCTGAGACAGGGCTTGCCATCAAATAATTTCATTGAGGTTAATGACAAATTTGAGAAATAACTTTCGAACTATTACAGCCTTGTCAAGATTGAGCAGAGAGCCCTTAAAAGAAACCCCCAACTTTTACTACGCTACCTTGAGTATCATATTCACTGTGGGACTTAACCAGTGAGTCAGGGCAGAGAGATTGCTGCGGTCGAGGTCTCAGAGCAATTCTGTGCTGTGACCATAGGCTGTGCCCATTTAACCTAACAGCTGTCTTGCCATGTGTGCTACTGTGCACGAGGGCTATGATTGAGAGTATGAATGACTCAGTACAAACCATCATCAGTGCTACAAAAACAAATCAAGGGCACATCCTGCTGATAGTAGGTCATCTGTCTTGTCCTTTCAACTTGGAACCTTTATTCACCCCACCCTCAGCATTCATGTACAGGTCTGTAATTTATTTTAATGTCTGTCTCCCCGTCTAGACTGTAAGCTCCTTGTAGGCAGGGAACGTGTCTCTCACCTCTGCTGTATTGTACTTTCCCAAGCGCTGAGTACTGTGCTCTGTACACAGAAAGCACTTAAATGGGATTTATTGTTCCTCTCAACCATTACTGTCAGAGCAATACTCACCCAAATGGCAAAGGGCCAGAGAAGGTACACAGCACGCTTACAAGAGAGTCTCTCGAGAAGACTTGTACTCATAAATGCAGTATCATCTTCAATCCAAAGGACAACTCTCTCATATACTAATATTTCCATTCACTCGTGCTGTTCATTACCATATATCCTTTTCTCAGGGAATTGATCGGCAATTGTATCTCTGTGCAGAACACTGTACTTAGTGCTTGGGAGAGTACAGTATAACAGAATTAGCAGACACATTCCCTGCCCATAATGAGCTGACAGACTAGAGGGGGAGAAAATATTTATTTCAAAAAATAAATGAATGATAAAGTAATTTATAATAATTTAAAGAAATGTACATAAGTGCGGTGGGGGTGGGGTGGGGCGAATATCAATGTCCAAAGGTCACAGATCTAAATGCAGGTCCTTTTTGTTGCACATTACCCAGTGGTGGTTTTTATTAGGTACTTACTATGTGCCAAGTTTTGTGATGAATACAAGATGATCAGACACAGTCCCTGTGCCACCTGGGGCTCACAGTTGAAGAGCGACAGTGAACAGTTGTTTTAGTCCCCCTTTTTGCAGATGAGGAAACTGAGGTACAGAGACAATTCAGTGACTGGCCCAAGGTTACCCAGCAGGCAAAGGGAAGAGATGGAACTAGAGTCCAGGCCTTTTGACTCACAGGACCATGCTAGACCACACTGCTCCCCTAAGTTACTCCTATTTTGAGCTTTAAGACGTGTTCTAATTTCTGTTTTATCATCCGTCAGTCAGTAGTACTCGTATATTGCCTCTCGTGTGCTGTATTAAGCCCCTGGGAGAGTGCAATAGAGATAAAACACAATCCCTGGCCTCCAGGAGCTTACACTCTGATAGGTGAGCAAGGCAGAAACAAAATGATTTATAGTTTGCAGGATAGATAGAGAGAAAGTTAGTTTGTCGAGAGCAGAGTGTGTAAGCTGGAAAACGGCAAGTGAAGAGAGCTGATAGTGAGGTGAAGAAGAGAGCTGGTGGAAAGCCTTGAAGTTAGTGGTAAGGAGCTTCTGCTTGATCTGGAGTGAAACAGACAGCCACTGGAGCCTTTTGAAAAGTGTAGAAACATGTGCCAAATAACGTCCTAGATAATTTGGACAGGAGCAGGTAGTGGGGAGAGGCTGGAGGCTAGGTTCATTCGTTCAATAGTATTTATTGAGCACTTACTATGTGCAGAGCACTGTACTAAGCACTTGGAGTGTACAAATCGGCAACAGATACAGTCCCTGCCCACTGATGGGTTTACAGTCTAATCGGGGGAATCAGACAAAAACAATAGCAATAAATAGAATCAAGGGGATGAACATCTCATTAAAACAATAGCAATAAATAGAATCAAGGTGATGTACATCTCATTGACAAAATAAATAGAGTAATAAAAATATATACAATTGAGCGGTGACCTTGGTGGTCTAATTGGAGGATGTGAAGAACTTGAACCAGAATGGTTGGCATTTGGGTAGAGAGGAAACTGAAGATCTAGAAATATTATGGAGGAAGAACCAGCAGGGTTTAGCCACTGACAAGCTTGAAATTTTTTTAGTGAATGCAGGTCACACAATCCACTGATATTTTATGACTTAAATGACCCCAACAGTTAGGGTTTCCAAAGATACAAATAAACCAGTCTCTATCTCGGACCAATCCCATAGAGAACCTCATTTTGTAACTCCCTTTGTTCCAGATGATCAATCAACCGTATTTATTGAGAGCATACTATGTGCAGACCACTATACTAAGCACTTGGGAGAGTACAATACAACAGAATTAGCAGACATGCTCCCTGCCCATGATGTGAAGCTGACCACTCTTACTGATGCTCAAACCTTTTTATTTTTCCTTATAGCATGTTTAGAACGAAATAGCCCCTGGCATGTTCAGTGAATCCTCTACTAAGTACTCTGTGAAAGAAGACAATCCCCTGTCTTAAGTGACCACTTGATCGAATTCCTAGAGTTTTTGGTGCAATTTTGTTTGACCTTCAGTTAGAGATCATCTCCACTAAGTAATCAATTTGTTTTGGGCCCCAGAGTGCTTGCTTAAGGCAGACTGCACTTCATGTAATCCATCACCATGGTCACTAATAAGCCCATTCTTCACTACTAATCATGGAGGGAGCTGGGTTAGCTTGGATTTTTTTTTTAAATCCGGAGAGTGGGGAGGATGAGATAGTGGGGAAAGGAGGGGGAGAGGCTGAATGCAAGATGCCCTCTATTGCTTAACTTCTGCACATTAACACTGCACCTAAACTAATAATGTAACCACTAAGTATCCACTGCCACATTGGCTCTGAAGTGTTACAGAGAAAAGGGAAAACAATTGACATAAAATAAAAAAAAAACCCTATGTCCAAGATTGATTATTTCTCTTGGTGCTTAGTTATCCAGAAAATGCATTTCTGGGCCCTTTGCTCAGCTTCCTCAAGGAGAATGACAAAAGGTAACATATGCAAACATCCTGTGTTAAGTGGGACAGTCTCCAAATTCTGGCCACCATCCGGCTGCCCCTCAGGTTGGTAGTTGGATCCCACTGGGTCCTACTTGGGCTGCAGTTGTGACAGGAGTTGAGGTGACAGCTATGGCTGTGAAGGGGCTCCCCCCACCCCAGACTGTAAGCAAGTTGCAGGCAGGGAATGTGTCTGTTTAATAATAATAATAATGATAACAATTATTATTCTTATTATGATATTTGCTAAGTGCTTACTATGTGCCAGGGACTGTACTATGCACTGGGGTTGATACAAGCAAATAGGGTTGGACGCAGTCCCTGTCTCACATAGGGCTCACAGTCTCAATCCCCATTTTACAGATGAAGTAACTGAGGCCCAGAGAAGTGAAATGATTTGAGCAAAGTCACACAGCAGATAAACTGTGGAGCTGTGATTAGAACCCACGACCTCTGATTCCCAAGCCCGTGCTCTTGCCACTAGGCCATGCTGCTTCTCTATACTGTTGGACTGTATCCTCGCAAGTGCTTAGTCCTTGTTTTGTTTTGTTGTCTGTCTCCCCCTTCTAGACCGTGAGCCCGTTGTTGGGTAGGGATCGTCTCTATCTGTTGCCGAATTGTACTTTCCAAGCGCTTAGTGCAGTGGTCTGCACAGAGTAAGCGCTCAATCAATACCACTGAATGAATGAATGAATACAGTACTCCGCACACAGTAAGTGTGCAATAAGTGTGATTGAATGAATGAAAGGGAACCCTGGCCCTGCAACGACCAGAAGCCAAGAGTAGAGAGCAGTAGCAGTATCAGATGAAGAGAAGCTGGGGCTACAGACTACACTGTCTTCCCTGCTGCTCCCCTGCCACTGTCATATTCCCTGCTAACTAACTTAGCAAAACGCTTCCAGAGAAAATGACATCTAAGCCAATGGCCAGGAAATACGGTGGACGGAGAGAAACAGCAGGTAAAGCTGCACTGCAGTCGGGGATTCTCCTACTCTGTTCTATTTATTCTGCTGTTTCCTCCACCACTCTCCCTTCCCGCATACCACAGAGGCAGGATTCCCTGTCAGAGCTATCATTATCAATGGTATTTGAGTGCTGACTATGCCGAACGCTGTACTAAGTGCTTGGGTGAGTACAGTACAACAGAGGCGGTAGACATGTACCCTGCCCACAATGAGCTTACAATTGGAGGATTTGTCTTCTCTCTAGCAAGTGCTTAAATTTTTCTCTGGTTTTAGGATGGACAAAAATTTTCTTATACTCTTCAGAAAGTGAGGCATGTTCTCCAGTTTCCTGTGGACTACCTCCTTTCAGGTAATATGGCCTCCTGATATGCTATCTTTTCACCTTACAGTCCAGTCTTGCACAGAAAAAAATAATACAGTGATCAACCTGTCCTGCCCTAGATGGTAATTTTAGTAAAGTAACATGCTTACTCCTAGTTCATCCTGTACCTTACAGGCCTGGGGTGTGCATATAAGTAGGGATGTTTTCACAAGATTGCTCTGGCTAAAATATGGTTTGTAGTAACCCCTATTTCACTCATCAATCTGCTTGGTAGGCACAAAGTGGTGATATAATAGGCACTGTTAAGGTAGAAAGTCAAGTGGAACTGGCATCAAAATCTAAGTTCTGACCTTGGCTAACCTTCCGCAGGCTGGGGACTCCAGGGCGTGTAGTCTGTCCAACTGCTTTTCCCAAAGCAGGAAGGCTGTTCATTTTTTCCACCTGCACTTTGCTGCATTTTTTGCAAGTTTCCCAAATGGAGCGATGAGCTTTGTGTCCCAGCAATCAATCACTGGTATTGCAGCATTTACAGTGGGCAGAGCGCTATATTCAGAGCTTGGGAAAGTACAGTATAATAGAGTTGGGAGACACATTCTCTGTCCACAAGGAGCTTACAGTCTAGAGGGAGAGACAGTGAAATAAATTACAGATATAATGATAATAATAATGATGGTGGTATTTGTTAAGCGCTTACTATGTGCAAAGCACTGTTCTAAGCAATGGGGGGATACAAGGTGATCAGGTTGTCTTGTCCCACGAGGGGCTCACAGTTTTAATCCCCATTTTACAGATGAGGTGACTGAGGCACAGAGAAGCGAAGTGACTTGCCCAAAGTCACACAGCTGGCAAGCGGCAGAGCCGGGATTAGAACCCACGACCTCTGACTCCCAAGCCCGGGCTCTTTCCACTTAGTGCTTCTTTCCAAGCTGCTTCTCCTAAGTGCTATGGAACTGAGGGTGGGATGAATAATAAAGTGTTTTAAAGGTACAGATCCAAGTGCATAAGTGACCAGACTAGAGAGAAAGAAGGGGAAATGAGGGCTTAATCAGGGAAGGCCTCGTGGAGGAGATGTGATTTGTTTTTTTTTTTAATAAGGCTTTGGAGGTAGGGACAGTGGTGATTTGTCATATATGGCTATCCTGACTGGATTACTGCATTGGCATCCTTTCTGACCCCCCAACCTCCTGTCTCTCTCCACTTCAGTCTATACTTCACTCCGCTGCCCGGATTATCTTTCTACAGAAACGTTCTGGGCATGTCACCCTGCTCCTCAAAAATCTCCAGTGGTTGCCTATCAACCTCTGTATCAAGCAAAAACTCCTCACTATTGGCTTCAAAACTCTCCATCACCTTGCCCCCTCCTACCTTGCCTCCCTTCTCTCTTTCTACATCCCAGCCCTCACACTCCTCTCCTTTGGTGCTAATCTTCTCATTGTTTTTAGTTTGAGGAGGAGGTAAAGGGGCAACCACTGGAGGTTCTGGAAGAATGGAGAGATGTGCACTGAATTATTTTATTTTATTTTTTATTTTTTTAGAAAAATGATCTGGGCAGTAGAGTAAAATAAAGACTGGCATGTGGAGAGGCAGTGAGGTCAGCCAGAGGTTGATATAGTTTTCAAGATGGTATATGATAAATGCTTGGATTGGTGTAGTAGCAGTTTGGATGAAGATGAAAGGGCAGATTTATCGGTTGTGAAGGTTGAACTGAAAGGATCACGACAGATTGAACATGTTGGTTGAATGAGAGAAATGAGTCGAGGATAATGCCAAGGTCAGGGACTTGAGACAGAGGATGATAGTGGTGTTGTCCACTGTGATGGGAAAGACAGAGGGCAGGGTTTAAGTGGAAAGATAAGAGTTCTGAAGGTAGCAAGTTGTTTTCACATGTTAACAAGGCAGTATTATTCCAGGTTCATTTGTTTCCTAACCCATGCCTCCACCAGGCCTGTTCTGTCAAAAAGTCTCCCTCCCCACAGGACAGCTCCTTCCCTCCAGACTCCAGATGTGCTTTTGAAACCGATGCTGTTTACCAATTTGCTCTTAAAAATGTCAGATCTCTAATCAGATGAGGTCAAACAACAATTCTCACAGCTGTTATAAAACACTGCTAATTGCTCAACATACTTAATAGGAAACCCAGAGCTGCAGTCTGAAAATGATCATTATTGTGACTCTGGTTTCTTGGCCCAAGTCCCTGAGCTACAGGGTCTCTTACAGCCAGAGACATAAGGCTAAATCCCAAATGGCCTTGCCTACCTATAAAAACAAAAACAAAAAAACAGTTTTGGCATGAGAACTGCTTGTAGTCCATGGACAACTGAACTGAGGCCAGAATCAAGAAGCTAAGTAACTAAGGTTCCCCAAAAGGAGGGAAATGTTAGTGTTTAAATTTCTTCTTATGAAGAAAGTGATGGTACCCCAATAGTAGGTTTTCACTTAACGATATCTGGGGAAAAGATTAAAAAAAACCACCCTCAACTTTAATAAATAGTGCCACAAAGCAAAATTCATTACTGGTTAAACTGTCATCAGCATAAGCTTAATTTATTTTCCGGCTGATGGAGCTACAAGACAAAAAGGTGAGATGGCTAGCATCAGATTTCTTCAGCACATCTTGAGATATTTCGCTGTGTGAGGTAATAAAGATCACTCGCCAGTTTGCAGAGAAAGAAAAATAAAGGTGGTAAGAAATACAACACATTAGGAAATTCTATTTACACCAAGTCAATTAGTGGCAGCATTCTGCTTTATTATACACTTTTTTTCCCCCAGTAACCACAACTTGTCAAAAATCCTAAACTGAGGAAATAAATTGTCAGGATGGTGTTCAAATGATCACAGCCCACTCCTCGTTATAGACTCTTATTTCCAAATTCTCAAAGTGATTTGTGACAGAATTTATGGCATTTGAAAGTAAAATTAGCCAGATATGCTTTAAAGGTGAACTTTAAAAGGAGGCCACCTTTTGGTATGAGCTGTACTAGCAATCACATCTGCTTTTTCTCCACCGTTTTCCTGGACAAGGTGCAAATATATATCCTAACTCTTACTCACATATAAGTCTTTAAATGTGCAGCTGTTCTAACTCCTTTGACGATGGTTGGGTTCACAGAATCCAAAGTCAACAGTGAAATGGGTATTTCTAAATTATGGGAAATGAGACACATCATTTTGACATACACGAGATGACCATTCTCTTGCTCCATCACCAGCTGCAAGTCAAAAGACATTTATAACAGAGGCAATCCATTCTCACCCCTGCACCACTTAAAATCCTGAATTGATTTAACAGGTTATACATTTATCGGGTTATAGAGATGTCACTTTTGCAGACTTACATCAGAGACCTGTCAAGAACCTGAAGAGTTAAAAAGTCCGGAGACTGAATTTTCCCTCAATAGGGGAAACCAAGCCCTTGAATGACTTGAAAGAACCATAATCCAGATGTACCTGGGTTTGTTCTGACTAGATATGGAGAGGCACATTTTCGTGGTTGAGGCTTTGTTGGAGGGAATGCAGGAGAGGCAGAATTGGGTAGACACAAGTCAGCAAGACCCAACAACTGCTGTCCAAAGGTTTTCAGTTCTGGGTGATAATAGGTGAAGGGTTTTCAGGTACATACACCAAATGATCTCAACCCTATCTCAAACTAAGGAGAGGCAAAAGGAAGTGTCAATTTAACAGTTAGTTGTTTCTCCCAGGAACTCATTCAGGTTAGACAGTCAGTATCCTCCTGGTTTTCCTACCTCTCCAACCACTCTATTCCTCTCCTCAGGAAGGATGTTCTTTAGGCAGCAGTTCTGGACCCTTTGCTCTTCTCATTTTGCACTCACTGCCCTGGGGAGTTCACCTGCTCTCATATCTTTCATCTACCACCTCTATGCAGATGACTCTTAAATTTTCATCTCCAGTTCTGACCTCTTCTACATTTTTGTATTTCCTCCTGCCTTCAGGAATGTTTGACCCACCAACACCCTAAACTTGTAGGTTTAAAATTGAGCCATCTTCTCAACTTTTCAAGTCTTGTTAACAGCTCCACCATCCACACTGACCACTTGGTAGTATCTTTAACTACTCTCTCCCATTTACCTCCCACAGTCAAGTGGTTTCTGCTTTGCTTGTTTTCCCTCAATATTTAGCATATTAACCCCTTATAATTACCTCAAGGTTTCATCCTTTCCTATTTGGAAACAACTTCCTTACTGTTCTGCTCGATTCCACTTTCTCCTCTCTTCAGCCTATCCCCTCAAGAGTTGGTTTGCAAATTTTCATTCATTCACTCATTCAATCTTATTTATTGCTTACTGTGTGCAGAGCACTGTACTAAGTGCTTGGAAAGTACAATTCAGCAATAGAGACAATACCTGTCCACAACAGGCTTACAGTCTACAAGGGGGAAGACAGACATCAAAACAAGTAATCAGGTATCAGTAGCATCAATATCAATAATTAGAATTATAGATATACACACATCAAAACAAGTAAACAGGCATTAATGTAAATAAATCAAATTATAGATATGTACATATATACACAAGTGCTGTGGGGTGGGGGTGGGGGGGACAGTTAGAGCAAAGGGAGCAAGTCGGGCGATGGGGAAGAGAGGGAGAGCTGAAGAAAAGCGGGGGCTTTGGGAATTTTGCTTCTGTCATATTCCCCCAAACAGTGCAGTCCTGAGTACTCAGGAGACACTCATTAACTCTATCCACAGTTGTGGATAGAACCTCACCCCCTCCTCAGAAGAATCTCCAATAGTTGTGTAGCAGTGGTATTTATTGAGCATCTACTGAGTGCAATGCACTGTAATAAGTGCTTTGGAAGGTACAACTTGAATACTAAAGACATTCCCTATCCACCAGGAGCTTAGATCCCAACAAGGGAGATAGACATAAAAACATTTCTTTTCTTGTCTTATGCTGTCGAGTGTCTCCGACCCATAACGAATCTCTCCCACAACACCCCACCTCCATCTGCAATCATTCTGGTAGCGTATCCATAGAGTTTTCTTGGTAAAAATACGAAAGTGGTTTACCATCACCTCCTTCCTCACAGTAAACTTGAGTCTCCACCCTCGACTCTCTCTCATGCCGCTGCTGCCCAGCACAGGTGAGTTTTGACTTCTAGCAGATTGCTTTTTGCTCACTAGCCACTGCTCAAGCTAGGAATGGAATGGATATACCTCTGCTTGACTCTCCCTCCCATAGCCGAGACTGGTAGAGTACTGGAAACCCTCCAGGTGCGACCATGGAAGGGGACTTGACAAATACCATTATTATTATTATGAGAAAGTCAGAGGGAGGACCAGGTTTGTTCCCCTGCCGAGAATCATCACAGATCATTTGTAACTATTCAAGTCGTGCTCATTTGACCAAAGATCACCAGTGCCTTTTGATTACAAAATAATTTGCTTTATGGCTCATTAATGCCAAGCCTTGTTACAAACAAACTGATGGTATGAACCCAACAAAGAATGTAAAGAGGAGACAGTGAATGATTATTTACCTCTTATACTGACACATCTACCTAAGGGGAAGATAACATTTTCAGTTCATTTGGCATTTCTAAAGACTTGCCACTCCTAGTATACAGTGTCTGGGCACACGTACAAATTATAATAACCAACCCCAGCAGCTGACTTTCCCCAAGGGAGCTGGGTAGGAGTTGGTTGGGAGTCTTGTGGAGAGGGAAGGGGGAGGGGGGGAAGAGCCGGGGGAGGTGGTGCATGTTGGAAACAGAGGATTAAGCATTAGAGACTATCAGTAACCAGAGCAATAGGATAAGAGAAATGGGAGCCATTCTCTCTTTCCCCTATTCCAAATTTTCCAGGCTTGGAAAAAAGTATGAAAATGAAATTTCCTGAGAGAAATCCAGCTAAAAATACCCAGCAGGCAAATAATGTTTTCATATGTCTCTGAGCTTGGTTATAAGGGGGTAGAGCGCCCAGCAACACCTCTTAAACTAGTTCCCAATCAGTTGTTCAGCTAGGATATTTTGACTTTCAGTGTGGCTATTGTGTTGTTTGGTGAGGCCAAGCAGTTTCTTTGCAAATATATTGGAGAGAGGGGTTTAGGAGTTGAGAGGTCATTGAGGATGGAGATCAAAATTGGGGTTTTTTGTCTTATTTTGCAAGCTGCCCCCTCTTAAAATTGCAGATGCCACAAGGTGAGAGTGAATTTGCAGCTTATTGAGTTCTCCAGGTTACAATTCCTCCCATATGTGGCTTTCTTTTTTTTTTTCTTCCCTCTCTCAGGGAGTCTTTCCAGTCTGTAAAATCTGGAATTCCACTTGATGGACCATTTTTCTTCCAAATGACAAAGACACACATTAGCCCACTAAAACTCTGTTACAGAACAGCTGAAGCTCTCCTGGAGAACAGCTTTGGACATAAACACTGAAGCATGTGTTTTTGCCATTCATCTTTTTTATTAAGAAGCCATATGCGGTCATATTCTGGAGTTCTTACAGAATATGGCAGGTGGCTCTTGAATCGGTCCAATTTTTGATTGATTGAAGTTAGGTCAGAGGTTACTGGGTGGCAATGTACTCCTCTGGTTCTTGGGAACCTGTGACAGGATTGAGATGACATAAGTGCTGAACTGAACCTTCCCTCCACAAGCCATACTGGATTAACCTGAGCTGGGATTTTCTTTGGATGAAGTTTAAGGCTGACATAAAGTCTGTGTGTTTCAGAGTCTGGTACTCCACATTCCTGTAGTCCTTTATGTTCTCTCAGGGCTACTTCACTTATTTTGGGTACTTATTCCTCACGACACCACTGTGAGAGGCAAGGTGATATCACAAGTCTACAATTTATAGTTGAGGAAACTCAGACATCCCAAAGGTGGTTGGGCCACAGTCCTTGAGCAAATTAACCACAGACCAGGATCAGGAATCTCAGATTCCAAACTTTTCATCTTTTCGTCAGGTATGGCCTCTCTCCTCCTATTTTTCTGAAATTCTGCCTTTCAGCCAGGCCTGGAAGTTGAAACAACGAAAGAGTGAGATGCTGTTCTGAACCAATAGGATTGCAAAGTAGGCAACTGATCTACTCCCCACCTGTCCCTCATGTTTAGATTGTAAACTTCAATTGTTTTGGGCTTATGAAACGTTTGTGTAAGTTGGCATGCTGTGCTACTTGGGGAATGTCCCTTTTATACACAGATATAATTGCAGGGCTGGTGGGACTGAGATCCAGGAGAATGATTCTGTGCTGTGAAAGAGGAGCTGTGCTGTCAGTGAACATTCTTGGAATTTTTTTATCCATTTGCAGGGATATGCGCAAAGCCGATGAAATTAATAATAATGGGATTTAAGTATCTACTTTGTGCCAAGCACTGTACTAAGCACTGGGGTAAGCAGAAGATAATCAGGTCAGACATAGTCCCTGTCCCTCCTGGGGCTCACAGTCCAAGAGAGAGGGAGAACAGGTATTAAATCCCTATTTTACAGATGAGGAAACTGAGGCACAAAGAAGTGAAGTCACTTGAGGATGGTATTTGTTAAGCACTTACTATGTGCCAAGCACTGTTCTAAGCACTGGGGTAGATATAAGGTAATGAGGTTGTCCCACGTGGGGCTCACAGTCTTAATCCCCATTTTACAGATGAAGTAACTGAGGCACAGAGAAGTTAAGTGACTTGCCCAAAGTCACACAGCTGATAAGTGGCAGGGCTGGGACTAGAACCCACGTCCTGGGACTCCCAAGCCCATGCTCTTTCCACTAAGCCATGTTGCTCCCACAAGGTCACACAGCAGGCAGAGGACCCAGGTCCTCTGACTCCCAGGCCAATGCTCTTTCCACTAGGCCACACTGAGAAATTCTCGGAAGAGCTTCCAGGAAGAGAGGGGCACTTGGGAGCAAGGTTTCTGGGAGGGTCTTGGGGGTGGGGGAGGGGGCTTAGGGGTACAAATAGCCTAGTTCAGGAGCCCTGTGGGGATGATCAAAATCTCCTGGCCCCAAGTTTAGAACAGTCACAGTCGAGGGCTAGCCCGACTCTCTTAAGCACTGCAAGTAGGCTCAAGTTTTGTGTGTCTCCCACTTGAGACAGGAGAAGACTCTGGCCTGGTCCTAGGGCCCTGTAGGAGCAAGGAAAGCCCCAAACCCAGCCCCAGAGGTCAGTGGAGGAGATAGAGGTCTGCTATGGATCCAGGGTGGGAATAATAATAACTGTGGTATTTAAGCATCAACTACGTGCCAGGCATTGTACTAAGCACTGGGGTAGATAGAAGGAAATCAGTCTAGACACAGCCCCTGTCCCACACTGAGCTCACAGTCCGTGAAGAAAGGGAGAACAGGTAATTGAATACCCATTTTACAGATGAGGAACCTGAGGCAGAAGTGAAGTGACTTGCCTTAGTTCACCCAGCAGGCAGGTGACGGACCAGGTCCTCTGACTCCCAAGCCTGTGATCTGTCCACTAGGCTATGCTGCTTCTCAGAAGAAGCCCAACATCAGCCTGCTGATAGAGGGGGATCTAGAGAAATGGAGCCACCAACTTAGCAGCTCCTGTTGGTCACCCACCCTTTGGAAAATCCTCAGGGGGCAAAGCAAATAGCTATTTCTTGGGGCATGAGTCTCTTATCCCCCTGGCATTGGTGCCCTTACCTGAGGGTAATTTGTTTTAAAATCGTAGAGTCTAACAAGACAAAGTATTATTGTAGCCACTGGACAGCAAATTGGAAACTGTAGAGCTGAAGTCAAAGGAAACACGAAAGCCCTCCATTAAAATGACAAATATTCCAGATGTACCTAATTAGTATGATAACCTATGCATAAAAGAGATTGTAAAATTAGTGGGATCAGCCTTGCAATACCATTAACCACATTATAACTCTTCACATGATTTTTTTTCTCCCCACTAAGAAATGGTCTTACAAATGTGAATTTTCAATTTGCTTTATCATATGCTAGAGTTCATCAGTGCCACACACTACTGAGAGTATTGTGGTTTTCACAGTGGGATATTTTTTATCTCTGCAAATTGGTAAATTAAAATAACTTTACCTAGGTCAATCCTGAGCAGGAAATACACTGGTGACCTTGACAGCAGTTTTCTATTATTTTTCCATATTCCTTTTCTCCCTTTTTCTTGCCCCTTCAGTCATAGCTTAAAAGAGGAGATCGGGCAGCAGAGTGATAAGTGGTGTGACTTACATTTCCTGGACCTTGTCTTCCATGGGGGAGAACACCAACAATAAGGTATAATCAAATGTATCATCGGTGCTATTAAAAAGAAATGTAGGGGAGATGGTATGTTTGTATTAACTGGGGAGCAGGCCCAACCAAATTATACATTCACTCATTCATATTCACAGAGCGCTTACTGTGTGCAGAACACTGTACTTTCCAAGTGTTTGGAAAGTACAATTCAGCAACAAATACAGACAATCCCTACCCAACGGGCTCACAGTCTAGAAGGTGTGGGGGGGGGGGGGGGGCAGACAAAAAAAAAAACAAAGCAAGTGGACAGGTATCAATAGCACTCGATGGGAGCTTCCTACAATTTCTCCTCAAATGAGCCTGAGAAGGAATAAGGCAGGCACAGTATTTGTGTGGAGGAACAGTATTTGAGACGTGTCGTTGATGAGTTCCAGTTTGCTTCAAAATCATGCTCTGCCTCTCCCTCTCTGTCTCTCATCATTCTTCCCATGAAACCTATCTACCAAAAACCCGTATAGAGCAAAAAGATTTCAAAGCTGCAACAGAAAACCCATGGGGCTAAATGCAAATACCATTTGTATCTAATGAATCTGTGCAGAATGAAGCTCATTTTGGAAAAATTGGTTTGCAGGAAAGATGTTGACCCTGTCAGAACAGGTTTTGCTCCTGACTTCATTCTCAACTTCAACTTTTATATTATTTTTTTCCATTCCTCTCCTGATTCATGCTCAGAGATTCTTTGGTTGTCATCAGTTACCTCATCTGTACAAAGGGGATTGAGAGTGTGAGCCCACATGGGACAGGGACTGTGTCCAACCCCATTTGCTTGTATCCACCCCATTGCTTAGTACAGTGCTTGGCACATAGTAAGTGCTTAACAAATACCACAATTATGGGGCAACTAAGATCAGAAACCACCACTTCCAGAACCTTTAGCAGTTCCATGATGGCCTGGAGAAACTGAATTGTTTTTTCTGCCTTTGAAATGGTTCCACAACAGACTGGTACACTTTGCACTTCTACCCATTAGTTAGGCGAAATCCTTCAAGATGATATAATAAACAAGTGGTTAATAATGGCTATGGGACTATCATCTCATGGTTTTATAAGAACGTCTGATCTTCCAATGGGGGCGGGGGGGTGGGGGGTCGGAGGTACTGAGGAAGAGGGAGGCTGGACTTTTCGTGAAGCTCCATCGGAGGAAGGGACCCAAGTTTACCACGGAAGCATGGATTGAGGAACAGCTGTGAGTGCAGGGAGTAAACTGTCTACCAGGGATGCATGCATGTGGTTTCCTCTGAAACCAAAGCCACCCTGTCCCAGCTTTCCCCTCTCCACCCCCCATGACGGTCTGTAGGAGGAAGGGATTTGTGTGAAGGAAATAGACTGTTCACCAAAGACTTGTGTGCCGTTTTCTCTAAAACCAGGGGTATATGAGTTAACCTGGAGCTGATTCCTGCAGCAGGGGCAATGAAAATGGAGTCCATTCAGAAACATGTGTGGATTATGGGTGTGGGGAGCAGACCGAGGAAGTATGCTCAGCTAATGAAACCTCTTCCTTAGAGCTGACTCCCCCATGGCAGTTGGCGGGGGGGACGCCGTCTGGCCTGATGCAACTGGGGCTCTCCCAGCCAGGCATGGAGAATTGCTGTCATCGCCACAACTGTGTACACATACAAGCCTCCCATCTGGGCTTCCTCAGCGGCCCA
Organism: Ornithorhynchus anatinus; assembly: GCF_004115215.2. NCBI lineage: Eukaryota > Metazoa > Chordata > Mammalia > Monotremata > Ornithorhynchidae > Ornithorhynchus > Ornithorhynchus anatinus. The sequence continues at coordinate 50,660,115 of NC_041753.1, read as the reverse complement.
AACAGGGAAGAGGGGGAGGAAAAAACCAAAGTGACTCTGTCCCGGCTCCTCGAAGAGCGGAGCCTTAAAGGGAGAGAGCTACAGAGGCCTTTCAGTGTGGAGAGCTGCTGCTCACCACTGGCACGACTGGAAGGCAGACAGTCCACTGGGGACACACACAAGGGGCAGGCCCTAGGCTAGTGTCGATCATAGGCATTAGATATAGACCTGGGTTCTAATTCCAACTCTGCCCCGTGTCTTCTATGTGACCTTGTACAAGTCACTTAACTTCTCTGCGCCTCAGTTCCCTCATCTGCAAAATGGGGATTAAGACTGTGAACCCCATGAGGGACATGGACTGTGTGTTCAGGACATGTTTCCCCACTCCTCAAGAAACTCTAGTGGTTGCCCGTCCACCACCACATCAAACAAAACCTCCTCACCATTGGCTTTGAAGCACTCAATCATCTTGCCAGCTCCTACTTCACCTAGCTACTCTCCTACTACAACCCAGTCCACAAACTTCGCTCCTCTAATCCTTGATCTTGTCTATTTCAGTACCATCCCCTTGTCCACATCCTCCCAAAAGACAATTACTCTCCCCCTTCAAAGCCTTCACCTCCAAGAGGCCTTCCCTGACTAAGCTCCCCATTTCTCTTCTCCCACTCCCTTCTGCATCACCCTGACTTGCTCCTTTTGTTCATTCCCCATCCCAGCCCCACAGCACTTACGTATGTACCTATAATTTATGTATTTATATTAACGTCTGTTTCCACCTCTATACTGTATACTTGTTGTGGACAGGGAATGTGCTTGTTTATTGTTATATTGTACTCTCCAAAGCGCTTTATTACAGTCCTCTGCACACAGTAAATGCTCAATAAATACAAATGAATAAAGGATTAGATTGTATCTACACCAGTGCTTCGTACAGTGCCTGGCACATAGTAAGTGCTTAAAAAAATACCATTTAAAAAAAAAAATCATAGGGAAGGTGGAGCCACAATGGGTCATATTTCAACCCCTCTGACTTGGAGTTGGTAGAACTGTCAAATTTATTATCCAACCAAATGCCTCTTATGCAAATTGCACCCCTGTTAAGAAAACTTTGACAGTAGGGAACCATGTTATCTGTTTTGTGATATTATGTGAAGAATTTCCCAGAGGTGGGGGAGACGTAACAATTTTGTTAATGTTTACCAAACTCTCCTTACCTCAAGTTTGGTAGTAAGCTTGTCCATTTAAAGAACCCTAGCTCCAATCGACAACCCAAACTTCTACCTCCAGTGAATAATCATGGTGGCCTGGTCTCCAGCTTGCCTGTCACCTGTCTGGTTCTGATGCTGTCCCAGGTCCTTTCATGTCTGGTTTTTCAAATCTTTCATTACCAAATCACCCTCTGCTGCAGTTCCTACCACTGAAAAGACTCAGAGTGGTGGTAAAGTTTATATGGACCTGGGAGGAAAATGCAAAGACTCTGGAGCAAGGAATGGGTTCTAGGTTTCCCCTGGAGAAATGCTTTAGGATTGCATGAAATCATTGTGCCTCATCATATTACAGAGTGTGTATCACACCACGTGTCAGGGATTTGGCATGGTTGTTGGAAGCCATTCTTTTCTGGGTGAGGGAGCCAACAAAGTCATCCTAGAATACTGTATCTTGCCCTTCCTGCCTGAGAAGGTGACAGAACAAGGTTTACATTCTAAAAATACACTGGGCAAAGTATAATGGATTGCTTTGAAAATATAGCAGTGATTAAAAAAGCTTGTTGTGGTGAAAGCATTTATATTGCAAAGGAGGGCTGAGCATGATTTAAAAATTCATTTCCAGTGGCACATTACAAGGACTTGAAAATAAGTAAAAAAAAGTAGCATTCCCTCACCCCAAATCTTACTGGCCTCTCTGCCCTCGGGAAAAGCAAGGAAGAGGAAATAAATGAAATCAGCAGCCTTTTTTGTCCATCACAGGCTGATCGCTTTTTGAAGATGGATTCCCAATTTTAGTATCCGGGTGTTATGTACCAACAGCTTATGATAGTCATTGGGGGACACTATTGGATCTCCACGCTAGGGTACCCCACAAACAGATCGATGCCACCATCTCATCACTCTTAGATTTAATACCCCCAAAATACCTAAGAAAGATTCAGCTAACCAGCTGCAACTGCCCAGCCTTATAACAGTGAGTCTGTTTGAATAAACTAGTTCCCCATCCACAGGCTACCCAGGAGCTAGCTCTCTTGGGTTACGGCCAGACAACCAGATTGATTTAATGTGACAGAATCTTAAACCAGATCCTGGAATAAACACACTGTTTCTAATCTTCCACTTCTTCTTAAACTGTTCTCTGAGATTGGAAGCCTCCTCTGAAACATCGCTAAAGTTCCCTAATGCTGTCATAGGTCTTTCCTTTGCAATTCATCCAGGTGAAACTCAGCCTTCCTGGTGACAGCCTCCGAAGTCACTGTGAGGTCCTCACTTCCTGGTTCTGTTCTTTTAATCGATTAATCATTGGTAATTATCGGGTCCTTTCTGTGTAGCGAGCACTCTACTAAGCCCTTGGGAGAGAGCACCCAAAGCCAAAGATAAAGTCAGTGCCTGCTTTCAAGAAAGGCATTTTTTAGGTGAACTTCCTTAGGGAAGAAGCATGGCCTAGGGAAAAGAGGTCACTTATCTGTTGTGACCTTTGGCTGGACATCTTGAGGGAAAGCAGCATGGCGTAGTGGATAGAGCATGGGCCTGAGAGTCAGAAGGTTATGAGTTCTAATCCCGGCTCTGCCACTTGTCTGCTGTGTAACCTTGGGCAAGTCACTTCACTTCCCTGTGTCTCAGTTACCTCATCTGGAAATGGGGATTAAGATTGTGAGCCCTATGTGGGACAAGGTCTGTGTCCAACCAAATTACCTTTTATCTACCCCAGCATTTAGTACAGTGCCTGGCACATAATAAGCACTTAACAAATATCGCAATTATCAACTGTAGCTGCCATTTGACACATAGAAAACACTCAAATAATACCACTGGGCTAGATGTAAGTATGATAACAGGATCCTTGGATTTTTATCCATATGTCCTGTTACCTAAATCTGGCAGGCTCATTTGTTCACATTCTGTAGCTGATATTGTTACTCAGGGCAGGTGTAATCGTTATGGGATAATCTAGGGCTCTCAACAAATTCAGAGAATCAAAACTAGCTTGCAGAGATAAAGACCTATATGATTTGCAAATGAAATGGTATCAAAGTTATCTTGCAGAGATAATGAGCTATAGGATTTGTAAATGAAATTCATATAACCAGCTCATAAAGGGTAATTAATTTGAAAAGTATGTCAAATAGCTCAACTGTGATTTGAGTCAGAGAATTGTACTTTTGAGATTATATCAGATGCCCTTTTCCTCCTCAGAAGACAGGCAAAAAGCATCCAGCTTGGATTTTTCTTCCATCCTTCAGTCATTCCACTCTTTGTCCCTGTCTGTTATTGTTTTTGAGCCAGTGCGTGAGGGCAGGACTAAGTGTCAGCCTCCACTTGGAACACATGATTGAAATTGAAAATAAGACGCATTGTGACATTTTAGCTAAGAGACCTTTTTCTGATGTAGAAAAATAGAATCTCTAGCAAGCTAAATGTGTTCTCATTGTCGTAAAGGCAGAAGAAAGCCACATAGGCAAAATGTCACCCCAGAACTTGTTTTTCCATTCTTGGTGCATATTTTATTATTCTTCCCTTTCATTTCTAAGCACGGGGTCAAAGCTATTGTTGTGGCACCTTTCTTTCCAGAAAAAAAGACTCCTGGGTGTTTTTTTTCATATTTCAAACTTGCTGTACAAATTCATTTTCAAATTATTCCTCTCTATGACTCTGAGTTTGTTAAAGCTTATTATTCTTGTTTTCTGGATGGACAAACTGATTAAGTGATTTGCTCAGTAGTGCAGAAGAGGTGGAATTACAATTAAGGAGTTTCTGGCACTCAGCCCTGAGCTTCGACCTCCTCCTCCTTCCCCTTTCTCACCCACCCCTGCCCCTTTTATTGCTTTGTAAAACATGTATTGTACATATTTCTAGTAGGGTGAGCATGGTTTCATCCTCACTAGTCTTTCTGTCTCCCACCTCTCCCCTCTCCAGTTCACACCACTCAGCTGCCTGGATCATCTTCTTGAAATATTGTTTCACACACATCTCCCTGGTCCTAAAAAATGTTCATTTGGGACCCATTATTATTTTCTTTTCAAATGGTGTTTAGGCATATACTATGTGCCAGGCACAGTACTGAGCCCTGGGGTAGATAGACGCTAATCCATATTCCACATGGGTTCACAGTCTTAATCTCCATTTTACAGGTAACTGAGGCACAGATAATGATAATTGTGGCAATTGTTAAGCACTTATTATGTGCCAGGAACTGTACTAAGCCCTGGGGTCGATTTAAGCAAATTGGGTTGAAAGCAGGCCCTGTCCCAAATTTTTTTTTATGGTTTTTGTTAAGAACTTATTATGTACCAGGCACTATACTGACACTGGAGTAGATACAAGCTAATCAGGTTGGCCACAATCCATTCCTATATGGGTTTACAGTCTTAATCCCCATTTTACAGATGAGGGAACTGAGGCCCGGAGAAGTGAAATGACTTTCCCAAGGTCACACAGAATACAAATGGTGGAGCCAGAATTAGATCCCAGCTCCTCTAACTCCCAGGAAGGGGCTCTTTCCACTAGGCCATATGGCTTCCCCCTCTGCATTCCTCTCTGAATCAAGCAAAAAATCGTGACTGTTGGCAGTGAATCAGCTCTGTCCCTCCTATTTATCCACTCTGTTGTCCCACAGTGCCCCAGCTTGTCCACTTCATTCCTCTCAAGCCAACCTAACTGTGTCTCACTCTCATCTCTCCCACCGTTGACCTCTTGCTCACGGCATCTTCCCTGCTTGGAATTCCCTCTCCCTTCAAATCCAACAGATCGCAGTTCTCCTCATCTTCAAAGTCCTTCATGTCTCTCCCAGGGGACTCTCCCTGATTAATTTCTTATCCCCTTTGGTTATATCACCACAACTCCCACTTCTGCACTTCTCTGCATACTATGCACTGATGTACTCACAACCAAGCAGGGCACCCTGTGCAATATCAACTCAAATAGTCTCCTTCCCCCTCCTGTCTTAATTTATTTCAATATCTGCTTCCCTCTCTCCCCCACCTTGATTGTAAGCTCCTTAAGGGCGGTGATTGGGTCTACTAACTTTATGGCACTCTCTCAAGATTTTAATAGAGTGCTCTGTACACCGTAGGTTCTCAGTAAGTACTCTTGATTGTTAAAAGGATAAGGCCACCATATTTGACGATGACAAAGTGCACAATGTTGAAGTCTTTCAGTAATGATGCAGTCATGCCTTTTCCTGAGCAGACTTAACTGTTTGGGTTTTCTCGTGAAGTGAAATGAGAAAATCCTATTGCACTATTTCACTGGAGTGTGGTGAGGGATTTTGAAAAGTGCTTGGAAACCTTTGAATGCTAAATAGTACTGTAAAACTACTAGGGTATTGTAACAGGCTTATATGTGCCAATCTGTTGTACACAATATGCTTTTCACCTAAGCTTTTGTGATGGGGCTACCCATTCCTTATTGAAAGGGTAATATCTTTTATTCCTTCCTTTACATCATCATTCTCTAGGCAGAGTCTTCTAGAACCTACTTTCTACCATTGCTCTTACATTACCATCCTATACAAAGGCAGTAGTAGAAATTTAAGGAATCCGATAGATTTATTTTTTTACCTTCCCCGTGGCTGTTCTCTCTCCACTTATCTGCTCTTGATGTGCATCTGTCAAGAGGCTTCTTCCTCCATCCTCGGTTAGCAATTTCTTTGTCTGGGAGATATTGCATCAGGAGAGATGGATCGCCTTTGAAGGTGGCAGTGCTTCCTACCATAGCCTAGCCACACTTAAGGTGTTTCACCATGTCAAAAAGCACCTTCCCTTGATGCTTCCAAAGATTAATTAACAGTTCCTCTCTGTAATGGAAGCTACCTTGTCATCCCCTCAGCCAAGTCTAGCACTTACAAAAGTATTTATTCCCTCCTCAGCACTCATGTGTATAGATGTGTATTCAGTGACCTATTTTTGACCCTAGTTGTAAAGATTTTTATTTTTGTCTCCCCCCATTAGAGTTGAAAGCTCCTTATGGGCAGGGAACGTCTTTCTTCTGTACTTTCCAAGCAAAAGGTACAGTGCACCACACCCAATGGGTCCTCAATAAATAGTGCTACTATACTACTGTTGGTGAAAGGACCCCATTCATCATGGTGAAGTAGATGTGTGGCACTCTTTAGCTCAGTGCTTGGCACATAGTCAACACAATATAGTCTTCTTCTTATCATTATTATTATGGGGCTTTTTCTCATCTCAGATTTGAAGGGATGATGTAAAGTGGGATAACTCTGAACTACAGTTTCCCTAGCACCTCTACATCTCATACTTGCCTTCTCCTTGGCTCCCAATGAGACTTGCTTCCGCTATTGGCTGGAATGGACTCCCTGGCCTTGGTGGATTTGAAAAAGAGAAGCTTTATTTTTTTCATCACTTCTGTGTTCCACATCTCTCCTCCTGCTAAATACTGTCCACAACTGACTAGGAATACCATTTGAATGCATTCAGTACTGGAAAGACCTCATGATGGCCGCTAGGGAAAGAAGCAAACACCTGGCAGACAGATTTAGAGAATAGCTTGTAGCAGCTGGATTCAATGATTGCTCCAAACCCATTATTCATTTTGCATAATTGTTGACCTTTTTGTTTGCACTCCCCATTGAGGATTTCAAGCTGTTTTCTGTAGCCAAGATGCATTTCAACAGGGCAGTACACAGGAGTACAGAGTTCTATCGGCACTGCCATTATAACCTCTTAGTATTTCAGAGTGTGTAGTGCTTTGAAGAGCTAAGGAGATTTGCTCCAGTTAAAAAGAGTACCCCCAAGGAGCTGGGATGTATTGTCATCGTAACCCAAATAAATGTGTTCTTGACGTGCAAGATGTGTGTTACTGTCTACATTGATTTGCCCACTCTTGCGCTCTCTCTTTTATTCTCTCACAATTATATGTTATATGTGAAAAAAGGAGAAAAATAGAGAGTATTCAGCCCTCAAATGACCATTCTAGTTAACTTCTTTTGGGAAGACAAAATCACTTCCAAAGATAGAAACACGATTGTAAAGGCAAGGCTTGGTCTCTGCAGCTTTAAAAAAAAGGGGACAGATTCATTTTCTTTTACAGGGAGTTTTTATTTAATGTCTTCCATGTTCTTTTAGTAGTTCTGGAAGTGTTCCTGAAAATGGCAAGGAGTGGAAAGGAAAGGAAGCTTTCTCATGCTTCCTTGCCCAGATTTGGTGTGTACTCTCATGCCAACATAGCTGACCCTCTGCTCTACTTCTCTTGAACCACAGAATTGGGCTGTGGTAAGTCAAATATTTGGGCAAGAGTGAAATAGTACTCATCCTTCCAAATTTTCTCCAACTGTAACCTGTCTGCATTCGAACCCAGGCCCTTAAGAAGAAAAATCCTCCCCAAAATTGATGAGCTAGCTGATTAGACTGCCTCTTTCACGATAAAATTGTAAGCTAGTTGTAGGGCAGGGATTGTGTCTATGAACTCTATCGATGTCTGTCTCCCCCTCTAGACTGCAAGCTCGTTGCGGGAAAGGAACATGTCTGCTAACTTGGTTGCATTGTACCTTCCCAAATGCTTAGTATGGTGTCCTGCCCAAAGTAAGCATTTTAATAAATACCACTGCTTGATAAGAAATGTCAGCTAAAAGGGCAACTCTCTCATTTTAGACTAATTTTGGCTTTGTTCGATCTCTGGCTCATTTGTAATATTCTCTCTCTCTTTGCCTTAAAAACATTCCAGCTTTAGGGAACTGTGCAGAGAGTACTGAAATCTCTTTCTGAGACTTTCTCTGGCCTTCGTCCCTGGCATAGGAGACCAAGGTGTAAATCTTGTCCAAGGCCAGTTCAAATCATTTCCACAGAACACTGAGGAAGGGATTTCATTTCTCCAAACACCAGACTTGACTCTTTCAGAGGTCAGGAAAAATGTTACGCGTGGCCCTCGTCCCCTTCACTCATGCCAGCTCTTATTTGATTTATAGCAGCTGTGCCTTTATGAGCCACTAAAGGACCATACTGATGGACTCCTTTTTCCTTGGAAATTAAGGTAGGCAGATGAAGGGTTGGATGAGTGTTAATGAGTGAAAAATGAGAAGTAGAATCCATCATTATATTCCTGTAACTAGGTTTTTGGGTCAAGAGAGACTCCTGTTTCAAATGACTGAAGTTGTTTTTATCTATTTGAATCTGTTTCTCTTATTTTGGGGGGGCGGGTGTGTGTGTGTGTGTGTGTGTGTGTGTGTGTGTGTAAACTCCCCAGACTGGGATATGCTTTATGTATGCATGGAGCTCTGAATTCTAAGATAATTGGCCCAGAAAGAAAGCTGACTAAGATTATAAGATGTAAAACAGATCCCAGCCAAGTTGGGACTAGGACTGGGAATCCATAAACTTTCTCTTTAGTACTGAGTTGAGCATTTGGTCATTTTCCAGACCCACACTCCTTAGTGGCAATGCACATTTTATTTTCACACTTAAGTGGCTCCACATACTTTATTTTATCACACACCTCCCACTTTCTCATGTGGCCTTGGGCCAGACTACTTTAACTCAAGGAGGTTGGAGGTCTTTTTGCCGGAAATTGCATGTTCCCAGAAAATATCTCTTTCCCTGTACTCTCCAACTTCTGCATTCAGAGACTGCAAGTTCCTTGTGGTCAGGGAATGTATCTACCAACTCTTTTTTTATTGTACTCTCCCAAGCTCTTACAGTGCTCTACACACGGTGAGGGCTCGATAAATTCCATCAGTTGATTCAGTAGCATTTGTTGGATGTCTACTCTGTGCTGCCCAGAGAATGATATTAGGTACTTGGGAGAGCACAATAAAAGTAGAAGATATCACCACTCCCAAAGAGTTTGCAATCTAACAGATAACCCCATTTATTCAGACTGTCCATCTAATAAATTACTTCAGTCCCTTCCTCCATAATTCCTTAAGACTCACCCCTTCTCTGCTTGATGTTTTACAGACCTGTCCTAGTTAAGTGGGCAGCTGACTGGGTGTATGTTAGATAGAACAACTACCACCTGGCCAGGGCTCAGTGCATATTAAAATATATTTCAGGGCTCGCAGAGTCGGATTTGTGCTTGTGGAAGTAATACATCGCGCAGGGAGAACAGGTCACCATTTTCTATTGCTAGCGAATATTGAGTTAGTGTGTGAACTGTCATATCTTTTAAGCACTTTTCAGTCAATGACCCTTTTTTCCTCAAAGCAACTCTGATTACTTCTTCACCCATCTTCTAACTGGAGAAACATAACTTTGCAAAGAACTTGTTCACACTACACACAAGATGATGATGAGCAATGCCATAATGGGTCAGGACAGTAATCCATCCAGCCTAGTATGCAGTCTAACCTGGCAACAAAGATACGTGATGAAACTGTTTGGTGATCTTCGGTGATATAATAGAGAAGCAGCGTGGTCTAGTGGAAAGAGGGTGGGCTTGGGAGTCATAGGACCTGGGTTCTAATCCTGGCCCTGCCACTTGTCAGCTGTGTGACCTTGGCCTAGTCACTTAACTTCTCTGGGCCTCAATTACCTAATCTGTAAAATGGGGGTCAAATTCTACTCCCTCTTAGGCTGTGAGCCCCATGGAAGACAAGGACTTTGTCCAACCTGATTAACTTGTATCTACCCCAGTGCTTAGAAAAGTGTTTGGCACATAGTAAATGCTTAAGTACCATAATTAACATAATTATTATATAAAGCTTAAGGAGTATGGATGTACCATCTTGCATCCTAAACTTTCTCCTCTTCATCCTTAACTGTCTTAGTAACTAGTGACCTTGGGCAAGTCATTTAACTTCTCTGAGCCTCAGTTACCTTATCTGTAAAATGGGGATTAAGACTGTGAGTCCCATGTGGGACATGGACTGTGTCCTTGATTATCTTCTATACCTCAACACTTAAGTACAGTGTGGGGCACCTAATAAGTGTTTTACAAATACCATTTGAAAAAACTCATTATGGACCCCATATTCATGAATTTGTCCAAGGTTTCCTTTAGTATACTAATATTTGGGAACTGCCCATCTTTCTGTGTTACCAAATGTCAGATGCTCACACCCACTGGGTGTAGAGATGTTTCTATTTCTTTGAATCTAGTATGGGGGACTCTTCCCTTAGTATTGTGGGACTTACTAAACAGCTATTGTGCCTGTGCCCAATATAATGTATTTCTCCAGAGGGGGAGAAACAACTTCTGGTAAAAGCCAGAGGGTGCTGTGCATGGTATTCTTATCTGTTGTGCCAGCCTCTGGCCACCTCTTATATCCTGCTACTCTAGCAGCTAAAGTATCTTCTTTCCTGCTATTGGTCAGGGACTCCTATTCTGGACAGCTGTGAACACAGGTGGGGTGCAATTGTAAATGTCAAGCTGGAAGAATCCTCTGCCTCTTTCTCCCCTGGCTAAAAATGGTTGCCTGATCTAATACGATTGGGATTAAGACAAAGCTCATCCACAAGCGATAATCAAAATAATTTCTGTCATGCGGCTGTAGCCAGATAGTTAAATGACTTGTCCAAGGTCACACACTGAGTCAGTGGTAGAGCCAGCCAAAGAAATGGTTTCAGAAGCAGTGAAGGGAAGACACTCATACAATGGCCATTAACTTTTATTGGAAAGTTTATTGTGCTGGTGCTCGCCTGCAGTGATATGTTACTGATGTTTGAAGTTCTGCCTCTGCAGTTGATCCTCAGGATACCAGTTTTTGTTCACAATGGTATTCAGAGATTTGTTCCTTCAAAAGGCACTCAGAACTGTCAAATTACAGGTCCATGTCTGGCTCTGAGACCAGCATTTATGGAGATGGAAGGTAAAGGAAGGGATGGAGGGATATGTTTGCTTCACTGACTCTGGCACTGAAAGGTTTTTTGAGTGCTTGCAAGGACAGGAAGGCTCTTTAAAAATCCCTCTGTCTTCCACTTCTCTTTTTCTAGCCTAGGAGTTTGATCTCCTGCTCTGACAGTGAACATGTACTCTGTGTGTGTGTGTGTGTGTGTGTGCGCGCGTGCGTGTTTGTGTGTTTGCAAGCATGCAATGGACTGATACTGGGATCTAGGCTTCAGATCTACAGCTAGAAGTTAAATTTAACTAATAGAACTGGTCAGGAGGATTGCCCTACTGGAGTGATTTTAAAGTTTAGAATTCTTCAGCCTGGCAAGATAAAGGCTGAGCCAAACCATGATTGAAGTCTGCAAATTCCTGAACCCAGTGGACACAGTGGATACTGCAGTGAAGGGTCTTGGGCAGCCTTGCTTGATGATCCATCCATTGTTGAAACAAGGAACTGTGGTATCTCTGGCCTTTACCCTTGTTATTGTGAGCCCTGTTTCAGAGGAAGAGGCTGAAGAAGGATCTCTAGTGCTGGAGCTGTCTAGCTTGGGCTTTTCTGAGCAGTGCTAGGGGCTTCTTGGGGCCTTTCACTGATCTAGGGAGCTCTGAGGAAAGGACTTCTGACCAGGACTTCCCATCAACCTTTTTTGCCCTGAAATGAACCGGTGACCAGTATGCTAGGTTCCTTCCCCTTCCTTTCCCCTCAACGTCCTCCACCCAATGCCCCCCCGGCCCCAAAACCCTGCCACAACTCTGTCACTGAAGGTCCCAAGCAGATACATTTTAAGAGGGCAAAAACATCATATCAACAGTATTTATTGGATGCTTACTGTGTGCAGAGTACTGTTCATTTCGTGGTATTGTGGTGCTAGTGCTGGGGTAAAAACAAATATAATCTCTGCCCCACATGGGACTCATAATTCATTCAGTAGTATTTATTGAACACTTACTGTGTGCAGAGCACTGTAGTAAGCACTTGGGAGAGAATAATAATAAACAAATACATTCCCTGCCCACAACAGGCTTACAGTCTAGAGAGTGGAGAGAAAAAAGGGGAATAAATTCCAGACAACAGATTACAGACAAAAGGAACATTAAAAAAACCAGGAAGAATAAAAAAAAAGACCATGGATCAGTATATAATGTTGTTCCTCACTGAGAAAGCAGGGCTGGTTCTGAAGTGAAAGTCTTGACGGCAGGGACTGTCTCTATCTGTTGCCGACTTGTTCATTCCAAGCGCTTAGTACAGTGCTCTGCACATAGTAAGCGCTCAATAAATACTATTGAATGAATATCAATGGTATTATTTATTGAGCACTTACTGTGTGCCTGTGTGCAGGCTCATCTTCCTGCAGAAACGATCTGGGCATGTCACTCCCCTTCTTAAACACCTCCAGTAACCACTATCAACCTCCGCTCCAAACAAAAACTCCTCACTCTAGGCTTCAAGGCTCTCCATCACCTTGCCCCTTCCTACCTCTTCTCCCTTCTCTCTTTCTACTGCCCACCCCGCACACTCCACTCCTCTGCCGCTCACCTCCTCACCGTCCCTCGGTCTCGCCTATCCCGCCGTCAACCCCTGGGCCACGTCCTCCCGCGGTCCCGGAATGCCCTCCCTCCTCACCTCAGACAATCTAATTCTCTTCCCCTCTTCAAATCCCTACTTAAAACTCACCTCCTCCAAGAGGCCTTCCCAGACTGAGCTCCCCCCTTTTTCCCTCTGCTCCCTCTACCCCCCTTCACCTCTCCACAGCTAAACCCTCTTCTCCCCCTTTTCCCTCTCCTCCTCCCCCTCTCCCATCCCACCCCCTCAGCACTGTACTCGTCCGCTCGACTGTATATATCTTTATCACCCTATTTATTAATAATAATAATGTTGGTGTTTGTTAAGCACTTACTATGTGCCGAGCACTGTTCTAAGTGCTGGGGGAGATACAGGGTAATCAGGTTGTCCCACGTGAGGCTCACAGTTAATCCCCATTTTACAGATGAGGGAACTGAAGCACAGAGAAGTTAAGTGACTTGCCCACAGTCACAAAGCTGACAAGTGGCAGAGCGGGGAGTCGAACTCATGACCTCTGACTCCGAAGCCCAGGCTCTTTTCCACTGAGCCATGCTGCTATTTATTTTGTTTATTTTGTTTAATGAGATGTACATCACCCTGATTCTATTTAGTTGCCACTGTTTTATGAGATGTTCTTCCCCTTGACTCTATTTATTGCCATTGTTCTTGTCTGCCTGTCTCCCCCGATTAGACTGTAAGCCCGTCAAACGGCAGGGACTGTCTCTATCTGTTGCTGACTTGTTCATTCCAAGTGCTTAGTACAGTGCTCTGCACATAGTAAGCGCTCAATAATACTATTGAATGAATGAATGAATGAATGAATGCATAACAGTGTACTAAGCACTTGGGAGAGTTCAGTACAACAGAGTTGGTAGACACATTCCCTTCTGACAACGAACTTATGGTCTAAAGGGGAAGACAGACATTATGGATATGTACATAAGTCCTATGGGGTTGAGGTGAGGTGAATATCAAGTGTTTGAGGGGTACAGATCCACACTCATTGTGAGCAGAGAATTTCTGTATATTGAACTCTCCCAAGTGCTTAGTACAGTGCTCTGCCCACAGTAAGCACTCAGTAAATGTGATTGACTGAGTGACAAGCATGAGTGATGCAAAAGAGAGGAGGAGTCAGGGGAAACTGAAGGTTTAGTTGGGTAAGGCCTCCTGTAGGAGATGTGATTTTTTTTTTTAAATTAGGCTTTGGAGGTGGGGAAAGTGATAATGATGCTATTTGTTAAGCGTTTACTATGTGTCAATTGCTGTTCTTAGCTCTGGGAAAAATACAAGCTAGTCAGTTGAACACAGTCCCTGTCCCACATGGGGCTCAGGGTCTTAATCTCCATTTTACAAATGAGGTAACAGAGGCACAGAGAAGTTAAATGACTTGCCCAAGGTCACACAGCAGACAAGTGGCAGAGCTGGAATTAGAACTCAGGTCCTTCTGACTCCCAAGTCTGTGCTCTACCCATTAGGCCCTGCTGCTTCCAGATCAATAGAGATCACCAGGCCAAAACTGTGGGTTGGTTTTAGAATAGGTCATCATCTCTTCCACCACTCTCCCTGGGAACAATTGGTTCCCAGAGCATATAAGCTCACTGTGGGCACGGACTGTGTCTACCAACTTTATAGTATTGTGCTCTCCCAAGCTCTTACTACAGTGCTCTACACATAATCAGCGTGGCTCAGTGGAAAGAGCCCAGGCTTGGGAGTCAGAGGTCATGGGTTCAAATCCCAGCTCTGCCATTGTCAGCTGTGTGACTGTGGGTAAGTCACTTAACTTCTCGGTGCCTCAGTTACCTCATCTGTAAAATGGGGATTAACTGTGAGCCTCACGTGGGACAACCTAATTACCCTGTATCTACCCCAGCGCTCAGAACAGTGCTCTGCACATAGTAAGTGCTTAACAAATACCAACATTATTATAATGATCACTCAGTAAATACCATTGATGATGATGATAAGGATGTGAAGTACTGGAAGCCTTTCATCATTTTTGTCTTCATCTTTGTCTTCATGCCTTTTTTCTACCTTTTGCTTAGATGCTAAGTACTAAATATCTAGACATGCCCAAAACACCACCAGGCACTATGGACCAGGCACTATGGTAGTAAAAAATGACAAGGCATGAAATCTCTAAAATGGAAAAAAAAATATGGTCCATTTTTACAGAAACAATGTGACAAAGGGCACGGGCTTGGGCATCAGAGGAACTGGGTTCTAATGCCGGTTCTGCCACTTGCCTCCTATGTTACTCTAGGCTAGTCACATAACTCTTCATCTGTAAAATGGAAATTAAAAATCCTACTCCCTCCCTCCTCCGTAAGCCCCAAATTGGATGGACTGTGTTCAACCAGAGTATCTTGTACCTACTCCAGCGCTTAATACAGTGCTTAGTACATGATAATCACTTAAATACTATCATTATTATTATTACTGCTAATAATATTAATAAAAAAAGAACACACCTTATTCAGCCTCCAGGAAAATTTAGGTCCCTGAGAAGTAGGGACATCTGAAATGGAGTCACTAGAGGCTCTCAGTTGAGAAGCTGTTATCTACGTGGAACAGAATATTGAATAGAACATTCACAAAGAGTCATATCGGGGCAGGAATAATCAGGAGCCCTTCTCTTGTCTCCTTAAGCTGTGGTTTCTGGTAGAGAGCTCTAGTTCCTTCTCTGTTGGACTTTTTTTCAGTATTTGACTCATTCTCTCTTTCCTTATTTCTTTTGGATTGGGGATACTGCATGTCTCCTGGCAAGATTCAAGAACTGCTCCACCTTTACCTCCTGATTAGTCCTATTTGATCCTGTTATGTGGATTGTCAGTGAAATAAATGCCTGATGTCATCTCTGGGCTTGCTCCTCTCCCTCGTGATACTTTTTTGCGCTCTAGAAGAGCAGGTAGATCGTGTTGTAGTTAGGGGTGTTGATAATAATAATAATGATAATAGTAGTATTTAAGTGGTTACTCTGGGGCAAGCAGTGTGCTTAAGCTCTGGAGTAGCTACAATACGAGATCAGACAGGGTTCCTCTCCCACTTAGACCTTCCCTACCAAAGATCCTCCCTATGACAGAGACAGGAGTTACGTGTGATTAAAATAACAGTGAAATGGAGCACAGTTCGATTAGCTCCTGGGTCCCCTGACTTTGTAGCTTCTAGACTGCCTTATCTGACCATGCCAAGGTTTTGGTTTTACATCCTTTGACTTACTCCCCTGTCCCTGATGCTAGATGACATCGGTTGATACATTTCCTTAGCCTCCTTAGTTTTTTGTTTTTATTTGTCCATGCCTTTATGTTGCATTTAGTACTGTGTTTAATCTCTTCTCCTGTGTCTGTCACCAGTCTCCTCTCCCTGCTTATATTTTTTAAAATGTGCACACCGTGATGACCAGGGACCACCTTTAATCCCTACCTGAACATTCTTTTCACGTGCTTAGTACAGTGTTCTACACACTGTAAGTGCGCAATAAATACCATTGATTGATGAAAGCTGACCTGTCTTTGTTTAGCTCAAATTTTATAGGGGGGTCCACTTAAATGGATTTCAATTGACTTTTCAATGTAAGAATGCATAGGTCAAACCCTCTTTTAATACTTTAGTCTTTTAAGAAATTGTAATTTTATTATGATAACATGATTAACCTTTAGTATGCATAAGCATGGATGATAAACTATGTCTCTAACCATCTCCTGAAACATTAAAAGAATTGGAGGCAGACTTTTAAAGTACCTGAGATATTATTGACATTGGGGCCTGTGTTTTTTCAGATGAAATTATTAGTCTCTTTCATTTGAAAAAGTAATAGTTTTAAATGTCCCTGTAGATGAATAAAATGTTAAGGGAACACAAAGCTATTTTTAAATCATTTTAGTTTGTATTCCATCTCCCTACTTTAGTACTTTTTACATGGATATTTTGCATGAGGTTTTTAAATGTAATGTGAATGACGCCAAGTGTTAAGTGAACTGGAAACCTGAGTGTTGGATAGGTCTGCAGTTTCCTAATCTAGGATGCGGGGACAAATGAAGGGCTTTCTGGAAACATTTGTCGTTCGGATTCTTCCAATTGAAACATTAGTTTTACGATCTGCTTCTCCTGCCTCCTCCTGATGGCTAGACAAATCGGCCTATTAAATTTCCCCCCTCCACCCCACGCCAATAATAAACTCCCTTAACCCGGGGGCAGTTTGGAGGAGATCTCCGGAGTCTAGGGTAATAATAATTATAATAATAATGGCATTTGTTAAGCGCTTACCATGTGCCAAGCAGTGTTCTAAGCGCTGGGGTAGATACGAGCTAATCAGGTTGTCCCACAGTCTTAACCCCCAGGAGAGGTGTGCTTTATCTTCCTTCAGTATCCTTCCTTCAGAGTGTCAGTATCTTTTTTTTAAAATCATAATAAATTGCAAACAAGTGGGAGGGAAAGCAGAAAATATTTTCTCCTGCTTCCTTGAGAATCCCCGTGAAAAATCCTAGGCCTTTTGCCTTGGGGAAGGAGATCCGATAACGTGCAAACGAAATGGGAAGGATAGATGAAAATATTTTCCCCCGCTTCCCCGCGGAAAAACCCCGCAGCCTTTTTCTTTCCTGGGAGCGCGGGAGTAGAGGGTGTGAGATGAGTAGATAAACTGCAAACGAATTTTCCAATTTTGTGTTTGGCGGGGGAGAACCAGAAAAGATATTCTCCCGCAGCTTTTCTCCTGGTGTTTGTTTATTTTTTTTCAAGCAGATCACCGCGAAAAACCCTGGCCGGCCCCCGATTCGTCTACCCACCCCCTTTGCTCGCAGAGCCGAAGCCGAGCCTCCGGAGACTGGGGAAAGGTGAATGATCGCTCAGTAAAACCGCTTCCAAATGGCCAATCTCTAGGGAATTCTCCAACGGGAGGATCTCTTGGTCCCTTGGATTTTACTTTCTTTTCATTATTTCTGTCTTGATCATCTTATTAACCGTTCCCTTCCCGTCACAGCGAGTCATTTCTTAATGCCGATGTATTGTGTGGATTAAACCTTGCAAACTGGCCAACTTTCACCAACTCTGATCACCGTTCTCGGAGTCACTCCTCCCACCTTTCTGTGGGCATAATCGCCTCGCATTAAACCCAACAAAAAAACTCTGGTTAAAGTGGTAGTCGATTCGTTATGTTAGCTTCCGTCTCCCCCCTAGACTGTAAACCCGTAAGGGGCAAGGGACGTGTCTGCTGATTCTCTTTGCATTGGACTCTCCCAAGCGCCTACAGTGCTCTCTCTGGGAAAGAAGGAACCCAGGATGACTGCCGGAGTCAGCAAGGTTTCCTATGAAACCGCAGTTTGCATGGCCCCAGTCACTGTCTGCTTAGGTGTAAGCAGGGAAACCATTGATATTCCTAATACAGCAGCTGTACCTGCCTCTCAATCCATCTCTCACTGAAGCATTTCCTTAGGCTACAATTTCCTCTTGATCTTGGACCCTCCCAGCTTGGACGGAAGTAGTGTAGTAGTCAGATATGCCTTATACTGCCACGAATATTCTGACTGGCCTTTCACCCAGTGAAATATCTCCTTACTCAGGCATCATCTCTTTGGCTTCAGCAAGACCTTGGTCTAGACTGTTGGCCTCTTCTAATGTCCTTTTGATCCTGGTTACTGCCTGCTTTGGTATAAGTAGTGAGCCCATTGAGTATTCTTAATTCAGCATCACTACATGCCTCGCACTGCATTTCATATTGAGGTACTTGCTTAGCTGGACATTTCTATGGCTTCAGCGGGAACTCTGTCTGGATTGACTCCCTCTTTTGCGACTGTTTCCTCCTCTTGATCTCTGTCGCTCTTAGCTTCGACCTAAGCAGTGGGGCAGTCAAGTATGTCTGATACTGCCACGAGTATTCTGATGGGTCTTTCACCAAAAGAAATATTTCCTTAGCGGGGGATTGCTTCAGCTTTGTCAGAATCACAGTCTGCACTATGTCCCACTTTGATTACTCTTTCTTCTTGATCTTAGTCACTGCCTGCTTCGACGTAAACAGTAGACCCATTGGGTATTCCTGATCCGTCATCCATATGGGCATCTTAGCTGGGCATCTCCTCATCTTCACTGAGATCATGGACTGGACGGTCTCTCGTCAGGGTGAATAGTCACTACCTGCTTGGATGTAAGTGTTCCATGAGAGGGTGGCACATTTTCTTAGCCAGACAACTGTTCGACTACATCGGGATCACTGTCTGCATTGAGTCCCTCTTTTGTAACTGTTCCATTTTGATCTTGGTCACTGATATGCCTGATACTCCCACAGATATTCTGATGGGTCTTTTACCCACTGAAATATTTCCTTAGATGCATATTGCTTCGGCAGGATCATGGTCTAGTCCCTGTCCCAGTTTGATGACTGTTTCCTCTTGATTCTGTTCACTGCCTGCTTAGAAGAAAGCAGTGGGCCAATTGGGCATTCCTAATACAGCATCAGTACATGCCTCACACTGTGTCTCCTCTTGAGAGATTTCCTGTGCCAGATATCTCCTCGGCTTCAGCAGGATTGTGATCTGGATTGATCCCCTATTTTGCAGCTGTTTAGACTTGATCCTGATTACTCCCAACTTAGATATAAGTACTGGAGGAGTCAGGTATGCCTGATACTGCCACGAATATTCTGATGGGTAAACTCCTCTGGACTGTAAACTCGTTGTGGTCAGGGAGTGTGTCTGTTCGACTGTTATATTGTTCTCTCTTAAGCGCTTAGTACATTGCTCTGCACTGCATAAATATGATTGATTTCATCCAGTGAAATATCTTTAGCCAGACATCTCCTCAGCTTCAGTGGGATCATTATCTAGACTGTCTCCTTTTTTTGATTGTTCCCTCTCAATCCTGGTAACCATCTCTTAGATTTCCTTAGCCAGGCACATGCTCAGCTTCAGCAGGATCATGCCTCACTCTTTTGTAACTGTTTCATCATAAGCCTTGGTCACACCCCATTGAGATATTAAAAGCAGAACAATTGATCATACCTTACACTTCCAGGTATATTCCCAATTGTTATTTTAGCTAATGAGATATTTCCGTAGCGGGGCATCACCTCGGCTTCAGCAGGATTTTGGTCCCAAGCGTTTCCCTCTTTTGTGACTGTTAACTCTAGATCTTGTTCACTCCCTCTTTAATAAGTAGCAGAGCAGCCAGGGGTGCTTAATATTGTCAGTGATATTCTGATGGGTTGTTCTCCCAATGCAGCATCTCCTTAGACGGACACGCCCTCAGCCTGAGCATGATCACTGACTGGCTCCCTCTTCTGTGTTTCCTCTTGATCCTGGTCATGGCCTGCTCCTATGTAAGCAGTGGAGCAGTTTGGTATCCATCAATCAATGGGACATGTCTGGCACTGTTTCTCCCAGTGAGACTTGTTTGTTATTTTTTAATGGTATTTGTTAAGCACTTGTGCCAGGCACCGAAGTAAGCAATGGGGTAGATACAAGCTAATCAAGTCGGACACAGGCAATGTCCCACATAATAATAATAATAATGGTATTTGTATTTGTTAAGCACTTACTATGTGCCAGGCACTATACTAAGTGCTGGGTTGGATACAAGCAAATTGGGTTGGACACAGTCCCTGTCCCACGAGGCTCACAGTCTCAATCCCCATTTTACAGATGAGGTAACTGAGGCCAAGAGAAGTTAAGTGACTTGCCCATGGTCACACAGCAGACAAGTGGTGGAGCCGGGATTAGAACCCCTGACCTTCTGAGTCCCAGTCCTGAGCTCTATCCACTACAACATGCTGCTTCTTATACCATTTGGGGCTCGCAATCTGAATCCTCATTTTACAGATGAAGCAACTGAGGCACAGAGAAGTTAAGTGACTTGTCCAAGGTCACACAACAGACAAGTGGAGGAGCCAGTATTAGAAACCAGGTCCTGTTGGCTTCCAAGTCCATGCTCTATCCACTAGAAGACACTGCTTCTCTATTTCCTTAATCAGGCATCTGCTCAGCTTCAGCAGGATCACGGTTTAGAGTGGTTTAGAGGAACGGTAGTGCATCCACAGTGACGGGAAAGTCAGGGAGAAGACAGGGTTTGGGAGGGAAGAAAAGGAGTTCAGTTCTTTCTGCCAGTGAGATATTTCCTTAACTCTGACAGTCCTTAGCATCCACAGTGTGAAGTGGACTCTTGCGCCTCCAGATTGGGCCTGGGAAGTGAATCACCATAATATGAACTGATCATACAATGAAGGGGAATGGAGGTGACCTTCTGACTCCCAGGCCCGTGCTCTGTCCACTATGCCAGGAAACTCTAGTGTTGGGGAGAAAGACTCCATGTGGATGCTGAACTTGGTTGGTATCACTCTCAACTAAAGAGTGAGCATTGCGAGAGGTGGTGTAGATTAATTGCCGAGAGAGCTGGCCCCTATTAGCTCTGTGCACCATTCGCGACTGCCCTCCTGTGCAGAGCCAATCCTTGGTGTGGGGGTGGGGTGGAGAGAATTTGTCCAAGGTCCAAGTATGCTCTCACCCACACTGCTGCTCCTCCAAGGGAGTCTTTCTAAAGTACACCTGCAATCGTCTCATCCCCCTTCCTCCCCTTCCTCTGGCTTTTTTGTCCTCTAGAACAGTAGGCAGATGCTGTGCTAGTGCCAGATGGCCCATCGTATGACTGAGCCATTTAAATCAACCTCTAGGGTCTTCACTGCTAAACCATCTTAGGCTACTTGAGAGACTCCTTAGGCAATAAGGACAAGAATGGGGTGGGGTTAAAATAACACTGAAATGCAGGAGAGTTCATCCAGCTCATTCTGTGTAATAAAATCCATTCTACTGTGGTTCTAATTTCCTCAACTAAAACAAGTCAACACTGAACATTAATGATGAAAGGTTTCTAATTAGATGCAGCCTGACACTGACCTAGCAACTGAGTCACCTTCAATTGTCAGCGATAAAAAGGACAGTTCAATATGATATGGATCATTCACTCCAAATCTCCACAACTCATTTATGACCAACACAACTAACAGAGCATGGGGAACTGCGGAATTGTTTTTCATTACATGGGCACAGGGGCTTTAGACTACACTCGTTATGATCTTCAGTAGTTTTCCATAAAGCTCACTGTTAATGAGCAGAGTGGGGTTGAGTTAATGGCGACCAAATTTTTCAAGTGACAAAACTGGCTGAAGGACAGTGCCTGGAAATCTTGTTGACTCTGGGATGTTAATGTGCTTCTAGAGAGAGGAAAATGGGTAGAAAAAGGTTCAAATCAACTTTTCAATAAAGATGGAGACAGGCAGATCAAAAGAGAATAAGATCCCTGGGTGGGGGGTGGGAGGGAAGAGCACAGTGGGTGTTCTAGCTGAACAGACCACCTCTCTTCCATCTTCAAAGCCCTACTCAAATCACATCTCCTCTGAGAGGCTTTCCCTGACTAGACCCTCTTTTCCTTTATTCGCCCTCCCTTCTGCATCACCTATGCATTTGGGTCTGTACCCTTTAAGCACTTGGATACTTACCCTACCCTCAGCCCCACAGCACTTCTGTACATAGCCTGAAACTCTGCCTTTTTCCCTTACCTGTAATGTATTGTAATGTCCGTCTCCCACTAGATTGTAAGCTCCTTGTGGGCAGAGATCTTGTGTACTTAGTTTAATGTACTCCAAGAGGTTAGTACTGTGCTCTCCACTCAGTAAAAACCACTGAGGATGAGATTGGTTGATTTGAGCTTCAGGCCGGTACGAATCAGTGTGGACCACCACCTGCTGCTGCGTGAGACAGCTGGGGCCTGGCCCTTTGACATTCCCTAACCTAGTCCCCAGGCATGGGGACGACTGAGGGGATTAGGTCAGGCCCACAAGGACTTTGGGGCCCCAGAGATAGCTCCAGCTAGGGTTGGCTGTCTATCCCCATACCACTTGATGTGGGGGTCAGGAACTCTTTTTTCTCCTACATGGAGGACACGTGTTCTGTGGACCTGCTGCAGTTTCTGGGAGAACAATTTCTGGGCATTAATGACATCCTACTTGATGTAACTAAGGGGCAGGTTTTGAACAAGGAAGCTGTGAATGAAGCTAGATAACTAGGCTCTGCTTCTCTTCTAGTAGTAATGACCAACCCCCGAGTCTGGGTGTAACACTGCTCCCTTCATTTCCTCATGAGCTTTTATCAGGTCAGGTTTTTAAATCCTACATGACAAAGGACCACTTTTGAAAATACAAATCCCACTCTAAGTATTTTTTTATGCTTAGTTTCTAGGAGAAGCAGCATGGCTCAGTGGAGACAGCACGGGCTGGGGAGTCAGAGGTCATGGGTTCAAATCCCCGCTCAGCCGCTTGTCAGCTGTGTGACTTTGGGCAAGTCACTTCACTTCTCTGTGCCTCAGTGACCTCATCTGTAAAAAGGGGATTAAGACTGGGAGCCCCAGAGGGGACAACCTCATCACCTTGTATCCTCCCAGTGCTTAGAACAGTGCTTTGCACATAATTAACGCTTAACAAATACTGTCTCCCCCGATTAGACAGTTAGCCCGTCACTGGGCAGGGATTGTCTCTACCTGTTGCCCAATTGTACATTCCAAATGCTTAGTACAGTGCTCTGCACATAGTAAGCGCTCAAGAAATGCCCACACTCGATCATCATTTCTGGTGCTCTTCTGCAAGTTCTTCCCAGTTGATCTTTATCTTTCTGGTCTGAAGAAGCAAATATATATACAGTTATGTGTATGTGTGTTTTCCAGGTTGGGTGTTGTTCTGGCCTCGCCACGTGTCAGCTGTGTGACTTTGGGCAAGTCACTAAACTTCTCTGGGCCTCAGTTACATCATTTATAAAATGTGGATTAAGACTGTGACCCCCACGTGGGACAACCTGATGACCTCGTATCTACCCCAGTGCTTAGAACAGTGCTTGGCACATAGTAAGCGCTTAACAAATACCATTATTATTATAAAGAGGATTAATCTTTTCAGGTACTGAAATGCTTCTTTTAAAGATTGGCTGTGGGGGGGCAGGGCTGAGGGGCATTTTTACTCTTTCTCTAATCTATGTTTTATTGAAATTGTGCTGTGCCTTCGTTCAGTGGAATATCTGCACTTTGGATTATTGCTTTGCTTTCCAGAGCAATAGCTTTCATTTTTTAAAAAATCCCTATTCCTGGGTCATTTATCCTAAATGGTGTTTTTAACATCTAATAATCACTTGAAAACTTCATTAATGTGCTATTTACTTCTTCTTTAAGATTATTGAAGATGATTAAAGAGTTGGAAAATGAATGGTTGAAGTCCTGGAATCATTTATTCTAGAGACGAGAAGGTTGAGAGGTGACTTAATAATGGGCTTCAAGTCTGTGAAGGGTTATTATTCACAGGATAGTGACCAGCTCTCTTCCCCGTTCTTTAGAGATGGAAACAAGGTGAAATGGGTTTTCCTGATTTAAGCCCTCTTTTCCCTGACTCCTGCTCCCTTCTGTGTCATCTGCGCACTTGGATTTGTACCCTTTGGGCACTTGGTATTCATCCCAAACTAATCAGGTTGGACACAGTCCTTGTCCCACCTGGGGATCACAGTCTTAATTCCCTCTTTACAGATGAAGTAACTGAGGCACAGAGAAGTTAAGTGACTTGCCCAAGGTCATACAGCTGACAAGTGGCAGAGCTGGAATTAGAACCCATGCCCTTCTGACTCCCAGGTCCATGCTCTGTCCACTAGGCCACGCTGTTTCTCTAATGTACATTTCTGTTTGTATCTGAAATTCAGTGATATTAATGTCTGTCTCTCCCTCTATCAATGGTATTTTTTAAGCATTTACTTTGTGCAGAGCACTCTACTAAGTGCTTGGGAGAGTACAATACAACAAAGTTAGTGGACACATTCCCTGCCCACAACAGGCTCTAGGCTGTAAGCTTGTCGTGGGCAGGTAGCATGTCTACCACATTGGCCTATTGGATTCTAGTTAAAAGAACTCATAAATTTAGTAAGGATTGCAAAACCTCGCCAAGTATTCCTACTCCCAACATTCGAGCAGAACCCTGGCTCCAAGCAAAAACAAGACACACAATCTGGAGCTGTGTCTTTTTTTTTTAATGGTATTTATTAAATGCTCACTATGTGCCAGGCACTATACTAAGCACTGGGGTAGATACAAGCAAATCTGGCTGGACACAGTCCCTGTTCCACGTGGGGCTCACAGTCTCAATCCCCATTTCACAGATGAGGTAACTGAGGCACAGAAGTGAAGTGACTTGCCTAAGGTCACACAGCAGATAAGTGGCAGAGATAGGATTAGAATCCATGACCTTCTGACTCCAGGTCTGTGCTCTATCCACTATGCCACGCTGCTTCCCAGTTAGTGTCATATGCTAACTGATGGTCTAGCCCAGCATTGAAAAGTCAATGCCCACCCAGTTCCTCCTCCCCTGAGCACATTCCATTCCCTTTCTCTTTTCTGACCAGATTTTTAGCCACCCCAGTGCCAAACCTCCAGTCAATCAGTCAATTGTATTTATTGAGTACTTATGGGGTGCAGAGCCTGTATTAAGCGCTTGGGAAAATATAACAATAAACAGACCCATTCCCTGCCCGCAATGAGCTTACCTCCATGCCCCAGGACTGTATTCAGGGAGGATCCAGGGAACTCCTGGGACTGGGGATGTTGGTTGCAGGGTGGGGGGTGGGTAGGGAGGAGAAGGGGTGTTGGAAGAATGGGGTAAAGCTACTTTCCAATTCAATAAAGCAGATATTTCATCTGTTCTGAATTAGAAAGGTCATTTCCTCCCTTGGACATGGAAGGGTTGAGAGCAATGCTTTTTTTTTTTTATTGTACATGCCAACAGATTTGGATTTACAGCAAGACTGGGTGAGCTATAGGACATAAAGAGGGAGGAGAAGGATAAGCAGATGTAAGAGGAGGCCTCTTTGGAAAAGCATTAACCCGTTCATGACAGTTCCATTGTGTGCAGTAGTAGCTCCCTCCCTCCTCTCCCTTTTGCACATCGAAACCCAATGCAAGCACAAAAAGCATTGTTTGTTTTCCCAAAATTTCTGTTTCTTCACCCACTACTTCCCAGCTCACCCTCATTGCTCCTCCCAAACTTACTTCTAATTGCACCTTGCTCTCAACTTTCCCACCTCCAGCCCTTTGCTCACACTGTTTCTTTAGCATGGAAGTGCAGCCATATTTCCAGACCTGCCTGGTGTCAGCCCATTTTCTTCCCTACCTTCAAAGCCTTTCTAAATGCCTAGCACCCCTAATATTTATGCATTTATACCCATCTTCAGCACTTGGTGTCTTTGTGAATATTCAATTGTATGTTTGATTACTTATGCTCTTTCATCATAGCATATTTGCCCTACTACAAATGTGATCCTGGTTCTGCCTCCTGCTCCCACTAATTGTAAATTATTTTGCATGTTTGTCTCCTCCATTAGACTGTAAATCCTTGTGGCCAAGGGACATGTGTTGTACTTTCCCAAGCACTTAGTACAGTAAATTGCAATCAGGTGCTCAATAAATGGTTAATTGAAAATGCATTATTTAACTTTAAATTGTGACCAAACCTGAAATAACATTATTATTACATTTGTTGTTATTATGGCATTGCATTCATTCAATCATATTTATTGAGCGCTTATTGTGTGCAGAACACTGTACTAAGCACTTGGAATGCATAATTCGGGCAATAGAGAGAGACAATCCCTGCCCAACAACGGGCTCACATGTTAAGCACTTACTATGTGCCAAGCACTGTACAAAGCGCTGGGGTAGATACGGGATATTCAGATTGACACAGTTCCTGTCCCACGAGGGGCTCACGGCCTAAGTAGAGAGAGTAGGATTTAATCCCCATTTTACAGATGAGGAAACTGAAGCACAGATAAATTAAGGGAATCGCCCAAGGTCACACAGCAGACAAGTGGTAGAGCTGGGATTAGAACCTAGGTCCCCTGACTCTCAGGCCCATGCCCTTTCCACTAGGTCATGTTACTTCATATCTATAAATTGGTTGGTTTCTGTCTCCCCCATTAGATTGTGAGCACCTAGATGACAGGGATTATGTCTTTTACTTCTAATTTACTATACTAAGTGCTTAGGAAGATCTGCATACAGGTGCTCAACAAATATTATTGGCTAATTAATTATTTGGTGCCTTTTGGAAATCAGCTATGAGCACAAGGGCCCCAGTTTATTTAAAATAAAATGTAGTTGGTATTCCATTTACTGTGAACAGGTGAGAATGGGCAAAGGGATGTTTGTAGCATTTATGGCATAAGCTTTAGGTTGTTTATCCTAAAGATCAATCTCATTCAGCCAAATAAAAAAAAATACTTCAACTACAAGGAGAATTTCCTTGGAAAAATTAAATTTTGTTTTAATTCCTAATCACAGATGTGATAGTAAGGTAATAGCAAGAATTAACTTGTTCTGGGGGTAGAAGAGAATGCCCCAAACTTAAGATTCAAAGGATTGGCATCTCACTGAATTTTAAAGTGTCTTTATAAACCCAGAGAGGAATTTTTTTTTTTTGCAAAAAAAGACCCTTAGTATCTTCTCAGGTGTGTAAAACTAGAAAGAAAGCTTAATATCCCAATATAGTGGTACATGACAGTTCTTTAATAATAATGATGGTATCTGTTAAGCATTTACTATGTATCAAGTACTGTTCTAAGCACTGGGGTAGATACATAGGTAATCAGGTTATCCCACGTGGGGCTCACAGTCTTAATCCCCATTTTACAGATGAGGTCACTGAGGCACAGAGAAGTCAAATGACTCGCCCAACGTCACACAACTGATAGGTGGCAGGGCTGGGATTAGAACCCACGACCTGTGACTCCCAAGCCAGGTCTCTTTCCACTAAGCCAGGCTGCTCCGACATCATTACCATATAGTATTGACATGGCAAGGCCTACCTCCCACAAGGTAAGGATAGGTAAAGGATTAATATTACAGGTTATGAAGGCCATACCATAGTATGTGTGCGCACCATTGTTTTACAGTTGTCCTTTGAATCCCGAGACAGTGATACCACCTTGAGTTGAATGGCCAGGATGACATCCATAATCCTGACCACCCTCTGCCCACCCCATAGCCATCCCTTGTTATACTGACATGTTTACAGTTTCTGGCATCTAGTGCCAATCTTCACTCTTCAGCAGTACCTGGGTAACATGGTCAGGATCATCCAATGTTTTTTTGACATTCTGCATTCATCTCTCTGTACCCTTCAAAAACCTCCAATGGTTATCCATTCTTCTCTGCATCAAGCAGAAACTTCTGACCATTGGCTTTAATGCACTCAATCAGCTCTCTTTCTCCTACCTATCCACTCGTTTCTCCATGTCATACTCTTCCAATACCAACCTACTCACTGTGTGCTTCGTTCTCATCTCTCCCACCATTGCTAACCTCTTGCTCATTCCTCTCCCCTTGCCTGGAATTCCCTCCCTTTTCAAATTTGAAAGACCACAGCTCTTCCCATTTTCATAAGCGCCTTTGGAATCACAGGGGTCTGTACAGATGCATTTTTAACCACCCTTGTTTAAATCTCCTTACTGCCTGTTCAGCACATCTATAAAACAATTACTCACAACCTCCTGTAACATTATTTGTCATCAATCAATCAATGGTATTTATGGAGTGCTTACTGTGTGTAGAGTACTGTACTAAGTGCTTGGGAGAGTATAATTGAACAATAGGTTTGAACACATACTCTATTACTTAAGCACTTAAAACTCAACTCCATATCTTTCTTCCTTTTACCTGTAATGTATTTATTCTCTGGCTTCCCCACTAAATTGTGAGCTGCTTTAGAGTGCCCATAAACCAGTCTTCTGCCTAGCTGTCCTATCTGTCAGTAGCACCACCATCCTCCCTGAACCACAAGTCTGAAACCTTGGCATCATCCTTGACTCCTCACTGTCCACCAGCACTCAATTAACTGTTAAATGTTACCAATTCTTCCTCTGTAACGTTTCTTCCTCTTACTTTCCACCCCAACACTTACCACCCTGATCCAAGCTCTTGGCAAAACACAGTTAAGACATAGAAGCAACATAGTCTAGTAGAAAAAGTGTGGGCCTGGGAGTCATAGGTTTTAATCCCAGTTCTGCCATGTACCTGCTGTGTGACCATGGGCAAGTCACCCAAATTCTCTATGCCTCAGTTCCCTCATCTGCATAATGGGGATTCATACCTCCTTCCTCCTACTTAGACTGAGATCCCCTTGTAGGACCTGATTATCTTTTATCTGCCCCAGTGCTTAGTACAGTGCTTGACACATAGTAAGCATTTAACAAATACCACAGTTATTTTTATCATTATTAGTTAAGATGGCTGTGCCAGCTGCCTCACTGGTTTTTCCATCTCCAACCTCTCCTACTCTCCTGCATGGTTTGTTTTCACTAGCAAGGCTCTAATGGCAGCCCATCTCTCTCTGTATCAAGCAGAATCTCTTTACCATTGGCTTTGTCTCCCTAGTATGTCTCTCCATCTCACGCATCAGTTCTCTTCATCCCCTACTTTCCAGCTTGCGCTCTCCGCTCTGCTCAGGCTCATCTCTGAGAAGCAGGATGGCACAGTGGATAGACCACGGGCCTGGGAGTCAGAAGGCCATGGGTTCTAATCCCGGCTCTGCCACTTTTCTGCCGTGTGACCTTGGGCAAGTCAGTTAACTTCTCTATGCCTCAGTTCCCACATCTGTAAAATGAGGATTAAGACTGTGAGCCCCGTGTAGGACAGGGACTGTGTCCAACCCGATTTGTTTGTATCCACCCCAGTGCTTAGCACAGTGCCTGGCACATAGTAAACACTTACAAATACTATAATAATAATTATTATTATTACTATCTCTTTACTACCTCACTCTTAACTTACCCGCTTCCAACCCATAGCTTATGCTGTTTGCCCAGTCTGGAACTCCCCCGCTTACACTCTCTAGCATAATTTGAAAATTTTGAAGATGAAGAGACCTGTGGTCTGCCAGTTGTGATGAAGGACATGAGCAAGAGACCACAGGTGAGATGAGAACAGAGCACAGTGAGTAGGTTAGTTTAGAACCACAAAGTGTGTGAACTGGGGTGTAGGGTGAGATGAAACAGTCCCTCTCCCTCAAATGGCTCACCATCTAAGCAGTGAAAATAGATCCCTATTTTACAAATGAGGAAATGGAGGCACAGAGAGATTAAGCAACTTGCCCAAGGTCACACAGCAATCTAGCAGCAGAGTTAGGATGAGATCCTCCAGTCTGCTTACTCCTAGGCCTGTTCCTTATTCCTCCAAATAAAACTACAGCTGATCTTATGGAGAGAGAAGTGGTTTGATTTGACCACAAGGACAGATTTTACCTCTATATGAGGGTGGGATGGTTTCAGTACCTCCTGACTCATCTTGCTCCTCATAAAGCACTGGACCCAAGTTGAAGTGTCACAGGTTAATTATCAGATTCCTGGAGATCTTAAAACAAGAGGAAAATCATTCCAAATAAACAATTTTTAGGGCTTATTTGTCTCTCTCTCTCTCTCCTTCCATGTCTCTCCCACTCTGTCTAATGAATTAATCAGCAATCAATTTTTTTTGAGTGCTTTCTGTGTGCAGAGCACCGTACTAAGCCCTTGAGAGAGTGCAATGACATGAATATAACATGAAATAGTTTATCAACAAGATGCTGTTTCTCCACCTTCTTAGATTGGGAGCCCCTCCCAAGACAGGGTCCGTTCCTAATTCCCAACTATGTGCTCTTTCCCAGCACTTAGTAAAATCCTCTGCCCAGAGAAAGTGCTTAATAAATACTATTACTACCACTACTACAATACTGATTTCCAGGTGTAAGTTGCTTCCTGCTCTAAATGTGGAAGGAGTGATGACTTACTGAGAGTTTGACAAATCTTTAAGTAACTATAAATATGGTATATTCATTGTCATAACTTTAGCCTCATTGACACGAGGCAGTATTGTCTAGTGTCCAACTCTATTATCTTGTTCAGTCCCGGAGCTTAGAACAGTGGCAGGCTTGTAGTAAGTGCTTAGTAGATACCACAATTACCCAATTATAATTATTATCTCCAGGTGCCTCTATGTGGGGTCAGGAGTACTGCCCCTTTATGGCCCCAGAGGTTGCTAGGCCTTTCCCTGCCCTATATAAGGCACCTGAGCCCTCTTCATCATAGTTTGTTCCTGGAAAGGAGAGAGAGCATATATACTGTCCAGGGCTTTGGTGAGTAGAGGGTTCTGGCTGCTCTGTTCCCCCCCCCCCCCCCCCCCCCCACCTTTATTCCCTTCCTTCCCCACCCCTCCCCTTTTTTTTAAAGTGGGTCTGGGATTGCTGATGCCTATGGATTGTATTATGATGATGGTGGGGGTGGGAAGAATCAGATTTGGGCTTGTTAAGAGGGGGTTGCAGGAAGGGTTGGTTGCAGGGTTGTATGTACATGTTGTTGAAGTGGGGATTGGTTGGAGGGAGTGCTGATGGGTTATGACACTGACAGTGATGTGTGTGTATATATTGTACATGTGTGGAGGGTAAATGGGGAGAGGTCTTTGTTCAGGGGTTGGTGATTGTGTTAAGGACAGTGGCATGTGGAGGAGGCATGTGTAGATGGGGAAAATTTTAATATTAGGTTTGGTTCTGGGGAAGGACAGGCCTGGTTTGGGGGTGATGGGACCTGGGGTCAAATGTTCTGGAGGGCTGAGACTGATGACTCATGGGGCACGTGGAGTTTACAGGAAGTAGTGTATACTCACTGTGTGTGTGTCTGCCCATCTTTGGGTGTGTCTACCTGCTTTAGTTCATTTATTCAGTCATAATGAACACTTTGTGCAGAGAACTATATTAAATGCTTGGGAGAGTGCAAGATAACCAACAGACACATTCCCTGCCCACCCTGAGCTTACAGTCTAGAGGGGAAGCCAGACATTAATATAAATGAATTACAGTGCTATGGGGCTACAGGGGGAATTCAATCATATTTGAGTGCTTATTGTGTGTAAAGCACTGTACTAAGCACTTGTATAAAAGGATGAATAAAGTGAGCAAGTCAGGGTGATGCAGAAAGGAGTGGGAGAAGAGGAAAGGGGGGCTTGTTCAGGGAAGGGCTCTTGGAGGAGATGTGCCTCCAATAAGGCTTTGGAGAGGTGGGTGGGGGGAGAGAGGAATTGATTTGAGGAGGGAGGGCATTCCAGGACAGAGGGGGGTTGTGGGCGAGGGGTTGGCAGTAAGATAAATGAGACTGTGGTATAGTGAAAACGTTAGCATTAGAAGAGTGAAATGTGTGGGCTAGGTTGTAGTACAAGTAGTGAGGTGAGGTAGGAGGGGGCAAAGTGATTGAATGCTTTAAAGCCAAAGGTGAGGAGTTTGTGTTTGATGTGGAGGTGGATGGACAATCATTAGAGTTTCTTGAGGAGTGGGAAACGTGTCCTGAACGTTTCTGTAGAAAAATGATTTGGACAGCAGAGTGTAGTAATGGAGTAGAGTGAGGAGAGATTGGAAGCCAGTAAGAGGGCTGATAGAGTAATCAAGGAGGGAGAGGATAAGCAAAGAAGAGGAATTCTAGTGATTGTTGTGAAGGTGGAACTGACAGGATTTAGTGATGGATTGAATATGTGGGTTGAATGAGAGTGAGGAGTCCAGGATAATGGAAGGTTACAGGCTTGAGATAGGAAGGATAGTGGTGCCATCTACAGTGATGGGGAGGACAGGGTTTGGGAGGGAAGATAAGGAGTTCTCTGTGTGTGTGTGTGTGTGTATGTGTGTCCTTTCCTGCTCCCACTAGTTGGAGGGGCCTGACACTGCCCTCTCCAGCATGGCGGAGTGGATAGAACACTGGCCCTGGAATTAAGTTGTGGGTTCTAATCCTACCTACACCACGTATCTGCTGTGACCTTGGGCAAGTCACTTCACTTCTGTGGGACTCAGTTACCTCATCTTTAAAATGCGGATTGAGCCTGTGAGCCCTATATGGAACAGGGACTGTCAACCTGATTTGCTTGTATCCACCCCAGTGCTTAGTACAGTGCCTGGCAGACAGATAATAAATACAATTATCCATCAGAAGCAGTGTTGCCTACTGGATAGAGCCCAGGCCTGGGAGTCAGAGGGACCTGAGTTCTAATGCCAGCTCCAAACTTTGTCTGCTGGGTGACTTCTTGGGCAAATCACTTCACTGCTCTGAGCTTTAGTTCCCTCATCTGTAAAATGGGGATTAAGACTGGGAGCCCCAAAAAGGACAGGGACTGTGTCCAACCTGATGACTTTGTGTATACCCCAGTGCTTAAGTACAGGGCCTGGAACATAATAAATTCTTAACAAATGTCATAAAAAAATCAACACAGGTCTATCCAAATCAATGGTATTGAGTGCAGTACTAAATGCTTGAGAGAGGATAATATAATCAATGAATGGTATTTATTTAGCACTTGCTGTGGGCAGAACACTGTCCTACATTACACTGTAAACTCCTGAAGAGCAGCCATGGTGTGTCTTGTTTGTGCTGAATCCTCCTGAAAGTTTAGCACACAACTGCGCTCAGTAAATGCCCTCATTGTGAGACTGTGCTTGCTACATGGTGCAGTGTATAGAGCCCGGCCCTGGGAGTCCAGAAGGCCACTGGTTCTAATCTGGCTCTACTACTTGTCTGTCTGCTGTGTGGCCTTGAACAAGTCACTTCACCTTTCTGTGCCTGTTACTCATCTGTAAAAGTGGGGATTGTTACTGAGTGCCCCACAGGGGATGGGGACTGTATCCAATTGGATTTGCATGTATCCACCCCAGTGCTTAGTACAGTGCTTTGAATATAGTAAGTGCTCAACCAATAACACTATTATTATTATTATTTCAGTGTTCTGCACAGTAAATGGACAGTCAGTTCACAGCTCCCGCTTAAGTGTGTGGTCCAGTGCCTGGCTCAGGCCTCTGAGGGTCTGTCCTATACAACAAGCCCCCTAAGGGTGGGACCATGACAACCTTGGACCTGTTTGATATTGTGAGCTCCCTGAGGACAGGGTCTCCGGGGCTGTTTGCTGTGAGCCCCCCTCAGGGAAAGGCAGTCGGATGCGGTGAGGTGCCCCCTCCACTGTCAGAGGGCAGGGTTACCACAACTGTGGGGTTGTCTGATGCTGTGATCCCACTGAGGGCAGGACTGCTGTGATTGTGGGCCTGTCCAACGTCGAGAGCCCCCTGTGGGCAGGACAGCCACTACTGTGTGTTGTAGATGGCCAGAAACATGAGACTTGACCTAGCAGAGCTGCAGCACAAATGGAAGAGCAGGATGGAGTATCAACACCAGAGCCACCCAACAGGGACTGTTAGACCAGAAGTCTCTTGAGGGCAGAGATTGAATCTCCTGCTTGTCTGTCCCCGATCCCTCAGCGCTGTGAACATTCAATACCATATAGCCACTCCCTGGTCCTCCTGTTGGCCAGTGTCATCACACTGATTGCTCAAGATGACCAGTTGAATCTGCTTGTACAGGTATTGATATTAATGCCTGTCTCCCTCTAGACTCTAAGCTCACTGTGGGCAGGGAATGTTTGTTATAGTGGTGTACTCTCCGAAGCACTCAGAGTGCTCTGCACACAGTAAGCACTCAAATACGACTGATTATAGATGTGCAATCTGCCTTGGCTGTCTCTGTGTGTTCATATTGTAAGGTCCTTGAGGGTAGGGGCCGTATCCTCTGCTCTGCTGAGTGTGAAGAAGTGCCTTAATCCGGGGTCTGGAGTGCATGCAGCACCAGATTCACAACAAAGTTTTAAAGCCCAGGTGGAAAATGTGCTTTATAGTTACACCTTAAGGTGAAAAAGGAGAAGTTGTGCAAGCTGAAAAACAGCTCCTGCAGGGATTAAGGTGTTTCGTGGAAAATTGGGAGACATTGCTCTAGATTATAAACCCATTATGGGCAGGGAATGTGTCTTTTAATTCTCTTGTAATATTTATAATTTATATATATTAATGTTGCCCCCCCTCTAGACTGTAAGCTCATTATGGGCAGGGGATGTCTGTTGTACTCTGTGCTGAGTACAATGCTTTGCACACAGTAAGCGCTCAAATACAATTGAATGAGTGAGGATCAGGGCTGGGAGTCTGGAGACCCAAGTTCCAGTTAAGATGGAGGCAACTTGTTCTAGTGGAAGGAACCACTGGGATGGAGTTGAGACCCTGGTTCTAGTCCCAGCTCTGCCACTTGGTGGCTGCTGTGTGCCCTTGGGGATGTCACTTAACCTCTCTGAGCCTAATTTCCTCAACTGTAACATGAGGATAAAACATCTCTTCCCCTTTCCTTTGACTGTGAGCTCTGCTTGGGACAGGGACAGTGCTGGATCTGATTTTAGCACAGTGTTTGGGACATTGTTAGTGCTTAATACCATCATTATTATTTTTAGTCCCCGATATGCCACTGGCCTGCTGGTGTGACCTTGAGCAAGTCACTTAACTGCTCTGTGCCTCATTTACCAAATCGGTGAAAAAGGGATAAGATACCTGCTTGCTCTCCCTCCCCCCTTAAATTGTGTGTCCTGGGACTTTGTGTATCGTGATTGTGTATCAATCAGTGGTATTTATTGAGCCCTTACTATGGGCAGAACCATCTCCCCTAGCTATTAGCACAGTGTTCTGGCACATTAGGAAGCACTTAATAAATACTATGATGACTGGTTGATAAACATCTTAGCCTCTTTGCTGGTTATTGAGCCAACATATAACTGTCCAATAGGCCTAATCTAATACTTAAACAGAAAGCCTCCCTTCCTCCTGGCTTCAAATAAGCAGCAACTTGAATTAATTACATTATGGAGTCTTCCCAAATGCAGTTTAAATCATTTAATATTTGTTTTGTGTAACACCTGCTGTTCATTTATTTCTAAGCGACAAAATAGAGATTCCAAGCACAAGTTTGGGAAAGGCTATTTATATTCAAGAAGAGATTGACTATGCCAGGTATTACGATGAATCTCCAGAAGATGTACGGTTCAGTTTCCCTGCCTCCCCCAAGGCATGTGGGACTGAGATCAAACCAACCACACTGGCTCGATTTACCACACAGCCTTCCTACTCCAGTAGGTGCCGCATATTTTCCATCTTAACAGTAGAGGTGGCGGTGGCCTTGCACACTGAGCCTGACATTCTGTTCCTTTAGCCACAACAACCTGCTGACTTTGATTTTTGTGTATTTATAGGTGTTGTGTTTCAGTGTTGTGCTTTTAAGAGGAGCAGCATGGCCTAGTGGAAAAAGCCCGGGCCTGAGAGTCAGACAACCTGGGTTCTAATCCCAGCTTCCCACCTGCCTGCTGTGTGATCTTGGACAAATCACTTAACTTCTCTGGGCCATAATTTCCTCCACTGTAAAAAATGGGGATTCAATCCCTGTTCTCCTCTTCTACTTAAACTCACTTAGGACAGGGACTGTGACTGTCATGTATCTACCCCAGCACTTAGAGAGGTGCTCGATACATAGTGAGTGCTTACAAATAACACTCTTATTTCTCATAATTCCTGATATGTCTGTCTCCAGCCCGTTCTCCCCCTTCAAACTCTTAAATTATGAGCTCCCTGAGGGACAAGGACTGTAATTATCTCCTGTAGATTCTCTCCCAGTGCAGAGTTACAGGACTCTGTACATAGTGTTTGATAAATATTACTCCAGTGCTCAGAACAGTGCCTGACACATAGTAAGTGCTTAACAAATATCGTATTCATCACTACTACTACTAGTAACTTCCTCATCCAAAACTGATAATCAGTGTGACCTGTATTTTTATACCTTAAGGAAATGCTGTGTGTTGAGGATTGAATAAACAATAGCTAATATGTCATTTTCTAGAAGTCAGTGGTAGTTATTTAGTACTCTTACTGTTCACAGGCCATTGTACTAGCGCTTGGGTGAGTACGATATCACAGAGTTGGTAGACGTTCCCTGTCCACAAGGAGCTTACGGTCTAGAGGAAAGAGTTTAGTTAAGAAGTGGGATGATTATTGAAAGAAATAACATTGCTCAATGAATTCATACCCCAAGGGCCTCCACCTCCACTAGGATTTTCCTGAGGGTCACATTCTTGAGAGACTGAGGATGAATTTGCGTATGATTAAGTTCAAAGTCCTTGCTGTTGTGGGCAGGGAATGTGTCTGTTATACTGTACACTTCCAAGAGTTTAGTACAGTGCTCTGCATACAGTAAGTGATCAATAAATGTGTCTGATTCTGAGATCTTGTCAATTCCAGGAGGCCTTCCTGGAGTAATTTCTCATCTTTCCACCTTGTATCTACCAACTCTGACTTGCTGCCTCACCTAGGCACTGAAGTTACCACATTCCCTATAGCGCTCATGTTCCTTTCTGATGTACTCTATTATTCTCCCTTGCTGCAATGTATTGTCTGTCTCTCCAGCTAGATTGTAATCTCCTTGAGAGCAGGGATCCTGTCTTCTAACTTTTGTATTTTCCCAACTGCTTAGCACAGTGCTTGGCACATGGTAGATACTTAAAAATGGTACTGATGATGATGAAGTTGCATAGGCTGGGGAATATCTTTGGGAATTTTCAATTTAAATGGTTACTTCCTGGAGGTGTTGTCACTTGCTCACTTTTTTTCCTTTTTCATTGCTTTTTTGATAGCATTTGTTGAGAACCTTCTGGGGGTGGTAAATTGTATTAAGCATTCGGAAGAGGACAAAGTAAAAGGCAAATAATAATTATGGTATTTAAGCGCTTCACTACGTGCTAGGCACTGTACTAAGCGCTGGTTCTAAGCCCTGGGGGAGATACAAGGTTATCAGGTTGTCCCACGTGGGGCTTGCAGTATTAATTCCCATTTTACAGGTGAAGTAACTGAGGCACAGAGAAATTAAATGACTTGACCAAAGTCGCACAGCTCACAAGTGGCAGAACTGGGATTAGAACACATGACCTCTGACTCCATACCCGTGCTCTTTCCACTAAACCATGCTGCATCTCCTAAGCCACACCCTGCCCTCAAGGAACCGATTCATCATCTCAGCATCACCAACTCAACCACCCAGGGGAAAGAGCATGGACCTGGGAGTCGAGGCCATGGGTTCTAATACCAATTCTGCCACTTGTCTGCTGTGCGACCTTGGGCAAGTCACTTCTCTGTGCCCCAGTTTTCTCATCTGCCAAAGAGGGATTCAATACCTGTTCTCCCTCCTTCATAGACTGTGATTCTCACGTGGGGCCTGATTATTTTATATCTATTCTAGTGTTTAGTATAGGGTTTTACACATTGTAAGCACTTAAATACCTCAATTATTATCATTATTATTATTGTCATTAGAAGCATGTAATAAACTGAGGGTAGAAGGTGGTGCTGATCATGAGAAATCTTTCATGGACCCTTGATTTGCATCAATTTGGTGAACACTGATCTTTTGGCCATACTGTCCAGTGTTTAGCGCCCAGGACACATCCCTCTCATTTCCATGGATTCATTGTGACTGTGTGAGAAGCTCTACATTTCTTGGGTGAAAGGTGCCATGTAAGTTAAAGTAAAATTGATTACTAGGGACTGATATTTTAAACTATTTGGGCTTTTTATAAGCATTATGGAAAAAAAAAATCTTAACGCTGACTCCATTCATCTACTTTTACTTCCCTCTTTAGGGAGCTGTCAAGCCTGTTTGGAAAGAAAGATGAAGCCTTTGTTGCGAGACGTCTGGAGAACCTTTAGCGGCGTTTGCCTTGGGATATGCATCAGACTGTCCGTAGGGACAGACGGACTCTCTGGTAAGTAGTTTTGCAGTTTTCTCACCTGCGGTATTGTATTTCAAACGTCATCTCTGTTCACTACTCAATTTGAAATGTGACTGCTTGGTACGCATTTGATTTGCTGCTGCATCCTGAAGAACTGGGGTGAGCTCAGCACCAACAAGGGGGACCTGCTTGTGCACTTAAGCCCACCCCAAAATCAGCCTACCTGGATGATCCAGGCACCTGTTTCACTGACCGTTTATCTTTTTGGTCAGTGACCACCTTTAATGGTTGGCTTCCTTGACACCTCCTCTCATGGCTATGGATGCACCTTCTAATATACCAAATTTTCCCTTCAACAACCCAACCTGGACCTAACATTTAGGCATCCATTTAACCCTTTTGAAGTCTTCTAGCCCTCCTAAGTTTGTTCTTTCATTTCAAACTCTCCCTTTAATAACTCATTATGAACCTTTTTTATGGTATTTAAGTAGTTACTATATGTCAAACACTGTTCTAAGTGCTGGGGTACATACAAGTGAATTAGACTGAGATGGACAGGATTGTGCCCAATCAAGTGTCAATCAAGCACTTACTGTGTGCAGAGCATTCTACTAAGCACTTGGAGAGTACAATACAACAGAATTAGCAGTCACATTCTCTGCCCATAATGAGCTTACAGTCTAGAGGAGGAGACAGGCATTAATATGAATAAGTAATTTATCAAATAATTTAAGGAGATGTACTCTGACCTCTTTGTGGGCAGGAATGCCTGTTGTCATACAGTAAGCGCTCAAGTACAATTGAATGGGAGGGAGAACAGGAGAACTGAGGCACTGGGAAGTTGTGACTTGCCCAAGGTCACACAGCAAGGATTTAGCAGAGCCTCAATGAGAACCCAGGTCCTCTGACTCCGAGGCCCGTGCTCTTTCCACTAGGCCATGCTGTTTCTCTTTTCCACGAAGATTCCTAAACCTTCCCAAACTTACTGTACTCTGGACCTGCACAACTTCCAGAGGTAACACGTTCCATTAGCTCACTTCTCACAGGGTGAAAACGTTTTTCCGTTGACTTGTTCTGAAACCCCACCCGCCCCACACTCAGGCATCAGTCTTGGCTTCCATGGGCTGGGGAGGAGGGCGGGGAGGGACTGGGGTTTCCTGGTGTTGTGGGAATTGGTGAACCACAATTTGTGTTCACCCTGTCCACACCTTCTAGACTCTCCTTTCTGGCATTTTCCAGTCGAGACCACAGAATGTGCGTGAGCCCCACCCACATTGACCATTCCCTCATTGCTCCCTTCATCACTAGCGTGTGCTTGTTTTCATGACCGAACTAGAAGATCCCAAACCTTGCTACTTCCAGGCTCAAAGCAGTTGCAGATGTTGCGAGGGGAGGACTGGTTTCAATAAAGAGCGTGACTCAGAGTAGAGCCCGTATTACTTGCCTGGATGGCTCAGATCTTCCGTAAAGTTTCTCAGGGGATACTTCACCAAGAGGAGAATGATGAATTGATTTTATCCACAAACCCAAACCGATACCTCTCTTGGTCCGGAGGGAGGAGACATTGCCCTTGGAATAGTGATTGCTATTCAATTCCAACATTCTCAATGTTTCCTGAGCTCAAACAGACTTCCACTGTGGCTGGGAGCAGAGTGAGGCAGAGAGGGCCTAGAGAGGATTGTGCAGCTCATGAATGGCACCAAGGAGTTAAGGCCAAAATATGCATCCGCCTCAGCCACGGGCCTTGCCGGGGAAGACAGGGAAATGAATGGGTAGAGAAACTTGACAAAGTGAACCCTGATCAGCTCTTTACTGGTCCTGTCGTCTTCAGAATGGCAGTCATTAATAAATAGAATTTGGTAGGGTACTTTCTTTAACTTTTAACTTTCTAAGAACTTTTACGGGTTGTCATTCATAGCCCCAGGGTGGTAGATTAAGAAGTGGTTGTGTGTGGCTCAGCAGCATGAGGCTGCGGGTTGAGCAGTTTAGTTCTATAATATACAAGTCTTTCAGAGTGCCTGGCATGACACCTCTATAATTCTTCCAGAGAGAGCCAATAAAAAATGATTTGATTTCCTTTAAAAACTGGTTCTCAAAAGTGTTTATGAGGAAAAAGAGGTTTGTGAGGGGGGCAGGTGGGCTGGTGGTTGGGGGGAGGGAGGAGGAGAAAGAGGGTCAATCCTTTCTCTAAGGTGGGGGGAAGGAAAGAGTGAGAAGGAATTGCTGGGGAAGGAGGGAGGGAAAGAGTGGCCAAGTGGCCAAGATTGTCTTCATGACTCTAACCATAAAAGGCCTGACAGGGGCAGAAGTTGAGTCATGGGTTCCTAGGAGCCTCCCGGTTGCTGTGCGTTTTAACTCTCCCTCAGCGGCACCGTGGCCCAACGAGTGCCCTTTAATTTATCACCTTCTGTGTCAATCTTGGTGCGTTGGAAACTTTTATGATGTCACTGCAAACTCTGATGCCCTTGCTTGCTTCCCCTGCCAATGAACAAATCTGCCTCAGGACACTTCCTCGGCAACACAAAGATTCCCAACACCTGGGAAAATCGCTGATCCGACAAAGCATTAGACTGCAGCGTCTGAGAGTTTGGTCAGGGGTCCTCGGGAACAGCGCAGTGTTTTGTGGGGTCTGTTTTTCCTAGCTTTCAGAGGCCCCACCTACTAGCAGCTCTCTTTCCTCCCCCGACACCGCCCTTTTGTTCACCAGGACTACCCCCAAACTTTTGTGAGGCTAGTGATAAAGTATTCTGTGAAGCCCTCTCCTCATCCCCACCAGATTGTAAGCTCCTAGAAGGCAGGGAAGGTGTCTAGCAACTCTATTTTATGACACCCTCCCAAGCACACGGTACAGTTCTCTGCTCATAGCGAGCGCTCAATAGATCCCATTGACTGGTCGGCTGAAAAAATCAACAACTTTTCCCCCTTCAGTCTTCCATAGTGAGGGGGGTGGTAACGAGGTCGTAGTTCTCCCCTTTGAGGCTTTGGAGGTGGGATACAGCATTGCTGAATGTAAAGGGAGAGTGGAGACAGAGGAGCTGTTAGGTGATAGTCGTGTAATTATGTCTCAGATGGGAATGAAAAATCTTATTCTTCCAAAATGGAGCCAAAGGAATTGAAGTGTTACCAGATCCCTGAATGGTATTGAGTATTACTTGTGAGAGACATTGAAGGATCAAGTATACATCTTGAAAAGGAATCAACATTAATCCCCTCTCGGGATCGAATTCAGAAAAGACCAAAAACAACAGAAATTCCCAGCATATCACTTTGTATACACTTTTCCCACAAAAACTATAAATTTAAAAAGAGACTGAAAAGAAATCACTCTTTCCAGGCAGAGGTCTTTCCCTAGGAGACCAAAGAAGTCTGACTTCCAGCAGACACACCCCAGGCAATAAGAGAAGTGAGAGAGAGAGAGAAACTGCTTGCTTCACCTGCCTTCAAAGATCTCATCCCCCATTTGCCCCCCCCCCCCAGGATATTTGGGGAGGCAGGAAGTGCAGGGAAAACCTTCCAGGATATCTAATGTCTTAAATGAGGCTTTGCTTGACATGCTATGTAAAATAGCTGTCCCGCTGGAGGGGTCCTGAGGATTGAGCAGTTTCTCTGTTCTAGAAACGTTTGAAAATTTTCCAATCCATCAGTCACATTTATTGAATACCTACTGTGTGCTGAACACTGTACTAAGCACTGGGAGAGAGGAATAGAAATAGTAGCTGCAATTTCATCCCTCAAGGAGGTAACAATCCAGCGGGAAGACAGATACTAAAATAATGGATAAATTTGAAGCAGAAGGAAAAGGGAATATGTAGAAGTTATTGCTTTCCCCTACATGTAATTAATTTTGGTGTCTCTCTCTCCCCTGCTAGAATGTAAGATAATTGAGGTTAGGGATCATGTTAACTAACTTTACTGTACTCTCTCAAGTGCTTCCTACAGTGTTCTGCATGGAGGAAGTGCTCAAACAAAACTATTGATGAATTGATGTGCTTAAGTAATAGGGTATGAAAAAGATGTTCTAATGTGCTTTCAGAAGGTGAGTACACAATCTCTCCCTCTCCCTCTCCCACTCCCGCCACCCCCATCCTTAGCTCTTATGAGAAGCAGCGTGGCTCAGTGGAAAGAGCACGGGCTTTGGAGTCAGAGGTCATGAGTTCGAATCCCAGCTCTGCCACTTGTCAGCTGTGTGACTGTGGGCAAGTCACTTAACTTCTCTGTGCCTCAGTTACCTCATCTGTAAAATGGGGATTAAGACTGTGAGCCCCACGTGGGACATCCTGATTCTCCTGTGTCTACCCCAGTGCTTAGAACAGTGCTCGGCACATAGTAAGCGCTTAACAAATACCAACACTATTATTATTATGAATCCCAGCTCTGCCACTTGTCAGCTGTGTGACTGTGGGCAAGTCACTTCACTTCTCTGTGCCTGTTACCTCATCTGTAAAATGGGGATTAAGACTGAGCCCCACGTGGGACAACCTGATTCCCCTGTGTCTACCCCAGTGCTTAGAACAGTGCTCTGCACACAGTAAGCGCTTAACAAATACCAACAATATTATTATTATGTACACTTTAAAGTCAGTTGCTTCCCCTACCTGCAATTCATTTTAGTGCCTGTCTCTTCTGCTAGCTTGTAAAATCTTTTAGGGTGAGGATTGTCTCTACTAATTCTATTGAACTCTCCCAAGAGCTAGGAAGAGTGTTGTTCACTGAGTACATGCTCAATAAATACTATTGGGATCGTGCTTAGGTGGTGCAGAAATACCAAAGTGGGCAGTTTTGGGAGGATATTACTGGGGGAGATTAGAAATTAACTGAGGAATCCCAGTAGATAGAGCATGGGTCTGGGAGTCAGAAGGACCTGGGTTCTAATCCCAGCTCCTCCACTTGCCCAAGGTCTCACTGCACGATAAGTCGCTTCACGTCTCTGTGCCTGTGACTCATCTGTAAATGGGGATTTAGACTGTGAGTCCCATGTGGAACATAAACTGTGTCCAGCCTGATTGACTTGGGTCTACCCCTGTGCTTAGAGTCCCTGGCACATAGTAAGCGCTTAACAAATATCATAAAAAGGGTATCGAAGATGGGAAATGCAGAGATCTGTCATATGAAGGGGGAGGGAGTTTCAGGCAGGGGGAAGAGGGTGAGCAAGAGGTTGACAGAGAGGTACAGTGAGTAGGTAAGCTTAAGAAGAATGAAGATTGTGACCTGGGAAAAGAGTGGATAAATAGAAGGGAGAGAGCCAGTTGAGCACCTGAAAGTCCTAGAGGCAGTTTCTGCTTGATGTGGAGAGGATTGGGCAACCATTGGAGAATTTTGGATAGTGGGGAGATTAGTTTACTATGTGTGGCTAACTTTCTTGACCTTAGGGGGAATCCACTAGTGGGGAAGAAGAGAATAATGTTTTATTGTTATATTTAAGCACTTAGTATGTGTCATGCACCATTCTAAGCACTAGGGTAGATAAAGGTTAATCAGGTTGGGCACCCAGTTCCTGTCCTCAGAGTCTAAGGGGGAGAACAGATGAGGAAAATGAGGCCCAGAAAAGTGACTTTTTTCCAAGGTCTCACAGCAGCCTAGTGATAGGATTAGAACCCAGGTCCTCTGACTCCCAGGCCTGTGCTCTTTCCACTAGGCAACTCTGTTCCTTTATCCTTTTGGTCTCTGAAGAAAACAAATGAGCTTGGTGGCCATTTGGTGAGACCAGATTATTGTCCTTTAGCAATTAGCCTGAGAAATTCAGTTGGTCATTTGGAGCTTCTTTTTGACATGTTGACTACCCACCTGCCTGGGCTCAGTTCCCACAGTTCACTTCAAGGTTGGGGGAAAGCAGCAGCCTAGGGCACTGGAGCCCATTATTGATCCATTGGAACATGGTGCACTCTCACAAACTATTGATATGAATCTGTAATTAGTGTAATTAGTATCTTCCACTGTGCTACATTTGTAATGTTCGTGGAACCTTTGTCCCCCTAATTTACTGCTAGTTTTTTCTGTTATGTAATGCACCCCAGACATAAATCAGTCCACGTGGACTAAACAGCTAACATGGCAAGAAATCTCACATACACAAAGCACCACACTCACACTCTGCACACTCTGAGAATGATACAGTATTCTCAGCAATGAAAGAGTTTATCTTATTTCCCTTAATGAGAAGCTGAAATTTTTCTAAATTTCAGTGAAAAATGTGGCAGCTCAGTCCCTCATCCCTCCTCCCCATCATCCTCCTTCCTTTCCCTCTCTTCAAACCACCAAAGATCTTGGATGGCCTTGCTTTTTAGCAACACAGCACACATACATCATCAGTGAAAGCTGAGCTCCATTAACTCAGTTCCAAGAGTTTATTTTAGTTTTTTGAAGTCAAGAGAATAGACAACACTTACCTCTCTCCCATCAAAGACTTACTAATGCTGGGGCAGGCAAATCTTCCAAATTGTGAGTGGGAAGCAACAGCTAGCAGTCATTTTATCCAGTCACCTGTTTTCTAAATGATCTCAGGCAGATGTTTTTCAATCTTCTTATTTAATATCTCCAGGGAACAAGATTTCCCCAT
The DNA here is from genome assembly GCF_004115215.2 of Ornithorhynchus anatinus. Classification (NCBI taxonomy): domain Eukaryota; kingdom Metazoa; phylum Chordata; class Mammalia; order Monotremata; family Ornithorhynchidae; genus Ornithorhynchus; species Ornithorhynchus anatinus. Next base: position 50,615,375 of record NC_041753.1, on the reverse strand, counting down.
TTCCTTTAATGACCAGTTCCAGCAGGGCCTCACAAGTTTTCTCTTAGGTTCAGACAGCAGTTCTCACACATTGGGTAGAATGCTCATAACCCTCACACCTTCTACAGCTCACGGTTCATCTAACTTTTCACACTGCTGCCAATCTTAAGTATGGGAGGAAGGGAGTGAGGAGTGCAAGTCCCAGTAGGGTGGATGAGGCCTCCTCAGTTTTTCAGATCACTGCTGCTTCAATCAATTGGTTTTTTTGGTGATATTTACAAACCTCTTGGAGTTCTCTTTTAATTCCCCACCTTTCCTCCTTCCCACCTCTGACATCCCAGTTGGAGACATAGAAATCTATGTAAATCCTGCATTGGTTTCCTGCCTCTTGGCTGACTTTGCAGAACAAGAGAAAATAAAGGAATAGGAGGAAGAAAGGTGGGAAAGCAGAAACACGAATAGGCCCAGAAGGGTCCTGTAGGTGTAATTATCAACCTTCATCTTAGTCCTTTGAGAGAAATGAAAAAAGTTCACGCTTTCCTATGCTAAATTAGTTAAGACCTTGTGATCGTTCTCACTTCCAGTTGTCAAACCCAGTTGTCAGTTATGTCTGCAGCTATAAAGTATAACAATCATTGAATCAATGGTATTTGAGTGCTTACTGTGCGCAAAGCACTGTACTAAGCTCTTGGGAGAGTACAATAGAACAATAAACAGATACCTTCCCTGCCTGCAACAAGCTTACAGTCCAGAGGGATGAGAATTTTCAATTTTGAATGAAGAACCAGCAAAAGAAATGTTTCAAGTTGGGCTATGTGTCTTTACTAAGCCTGGGAAGGGAAGTTTGGAAGAGACAGGTGTGATGTGTATATAGGCAGGTAAAACAGCAGGAGTTAGTAGAAAGAGTATAGGTTCTTATCCTGGCTCCACTTGCCTGCTGTGTGACCATGGACAAGTCACTTAACTTCTCCATGCCTCAGTCACCTCATCTGTTAAAATAGTGACTAAATCCCTCACCCTCAGATTTAGATTGTGAGCCCCAGATGGGTCAGGGATGGTTTCCAATCTGATTACCTTGTATCATAATAATAATAATGTTGGTATAATAATATTATTATCTATTGATATTATTATACCAATGTAATTATACCAACATTATTATCTATCCCAGCACCTAGAACAGTGCTTGACAGATAGTAAGTGCTTTCATTATTATTATGAGGCAGCTTCTTGAGCCACTCAGAAGGTATGCAGGAGACCCTAATAATAACGTGGTCAAATGATCAGGCCTGTATGATCAGAGCTCAACAATTTCAGCTGATGCTCCAGCAGTTTGACTTATGACAACAATCATTGTTTCACCATCCCCTTTTGATATGAAGGAAAACTAACCAGACCGGTTTGCACAATTAAGAAACACTGGAGTTCAAGATACTATTGTAGACATGTTGGTTTTAGTTTCCTGTAGACTCAGCCACTGTATCTGTAATCTAGAAACTTGAGGATAAGGATCATTACAGGAAAATATTTGAAAAGTGAGTAGTATGGAGCCATGGGCAAAATGGAGGTTAGGAAGTGCCATTTGGCGATAGTGAAAGTGATGACACTGGCTTAGTGGTAATGGGCAGGAAATGTGTCTGTTGTTATACTGAGTAGTAGTAGTATTTATTGGGCTCCCACTTGGAGTGGTGCACTGTACTAGGTGTCTAAAATGGACAGATTAACCACATAAGGCATTCCCTCCTCACAAGGAGTTTGCCTTATAAAGGGGTAAGACAAATATTGTGACTAGAGTGGTAAAAATAAATAGCTTGAGCAGACATGAGACATGAGAGCAAAGGTGGGTGTAAAACCATTCATAAAAATGATAGTTGGATGAAGGGCTTTGGGGAATTAAACAGGGGTGGCTTGTTGGAAGGATTTTAGGAGGGCTTTGTGTTAGGGGAATGGGGGGGAGAGCTGTGGTCTGCCAGGTGGAGGGAAGGAGTTCCAAGTTGGATGAGCAAGGGGATGGGGGTGGAAGAACTGAGAGCAAGGTAGGGTACTGTGGCTAGAGGAGCAAAATTGGCTTCTCATGTTTCATTGTCCAACTCACACCTGTAACACAGTGCCAGCTCCAGCAGTCTCCCCAGCCTTCCCAAGGATTTCTTTCCAGAAAAATATGTATTTTTGAACCTCATCCAAATAAGGCACAACAAAAAGGGCAGCCTAAACCAAACACCTGTGGGGATGTGAGGAATACTCACAGAATACTCACCACAGAAAAAGGGAGCTATGCAGGTTCTGCTATCAATTAGCAGCCCATTCAGGGAATTCTGAGTTTGGCACACTTGCCTGAGTGACAGTCTCCACTTTTTTCTCTCTCCTCTCCAACCCCCCCTTCTCTCCCCCGCCTCCACTCCTTCTCCCCTATATCCTGTCCTCTAGCCTTATTGTGTCTGCCAGATTGGGAGTGCTGAGCAAACAAAAAGTCCTCTCAAACTGATAGTGGGTCAGAAATCTCAGCTTAGAAGAATTGTTCCATTGAGAAGAGTGCTTGCCTTCAGTTGACTGCGTAGTGGGAGGGGGATGGTCATAAGCAAAAAACCAGTGTGAGCATGCTTTCTCAGGACAGCATTATTATGAAAATTGCTTCTCTTCCCTGCCTGGCTCCTCTTGAATAGCATAATATTAGGAACAATGTGAACATATTATTAGCAGAGCCCATGGACAGTAGTGCCAATTTGTCAATCTTGCCAATCAGGACTCACTAAAAGAAAGGGCTTTCAGCCAATTTAACTCCAACAAAAATGAAACCATGAAAAAATTCAAAATTGTAATTTTTTGTATTAAGCACTTCTAGTGGTCACTGATATTTCTTCTAACCAATGATTATGGCATTTATTAAGTGCTGACTCTGTGCCAAGCACTGGGCTAACTACTGAAGTAGATATAAGATAACCAGGTTGGACAAAGTCCTTGTCCACACAGGCTCACAGTCTAAGAGGGATGGAGAACAGGTATTTTGCCATTTTACCAGGTGAGGAAACTGAAGCACAGAGAGGTTTAGTGATATGGCCAAGGTCACACATCATGGTGGGGGCAGGACTTTTTCTTTTTTTTTTTTTAAAAAAATGATGCTTGTTAGGCACTTAATGTGTGCCATGTACTATACTAAGTACTAGGATAGATACAAGATAAATAGGTTGGACACAGTCCCTGTCCCACACAGACATAACATTCTAACTAGGAGGGAGTTGGATTTAATTCCCATTTTACAGATGAGGAAACCGAGGCACAGAGAAGTTAAGTGACTTGTCCAAAGTCAAAGAGCAGGCAAATGGTAGAGATGGGATTAGAATCCAGGCCCTTTCACTCTCAGGTCCATGGTCTTTCCACTAGGCTACACTACCTCTTTCAGACTTGCCCATGGGTCAGGACTGCTATTTGAACAATTTAGTTCAAAAGTAGTGCAGCTCCCCACATCACTTTGAAACATCCAGGGTAAATGAGGCCAAAATTTAATGTTTGTACTGAATCATCCTGTTAACTGATGAGCTTAGAACTGGTCTTTCTCAAATATTTCTGCTTCTTCCTGAAATTCTCCATTTTGTGATAATAAAATACATTTGACACAAACATCTCAATGGATAACTCCAGTTGGTTTATCACATTTCCCAGAAGAGTGCAGGGCATTATGAATTGCAGCATTTCTCTCTAAGGGAAGAGGAAATGTCTTGATTCCACGGGGGTAGTTAAGGGCAAAAGGCTGCTGGATGTTGTTCGTTCTCATCACCCCCGCCCCCCCCCCCCTTACCTTTTTCTGGAGTTTGAGTGAAAATTCAGCCACCACCTCATCATCAAGTAAAGGACTATGATCACCTCATTGGTAGAGATCCCTGGGGCTGCTGGGAAGCAGGGGCATAGGGCGGGAAATTGGAATTTACCCTCTGAGACGTATAGCTTTGCCATCTTGGCGGGGATGATGCGTTGAAGTCCATCTGTAGTCAACGGGGAGCCGCTGGGGGAGCCTGCCAGGAATTCATGAGGCTTTGCATAGTTCATCTGTTGTTTGGTGGTTGTTGAATGGCAATGAGGACTGATTCTCAGCTTAGGAGAGAGAGAGGCCACGAGAGACCAAGAGATGGCTGGCCCACCCAGAGCTAATCTGATGCCCTTTGCTAGTGGTTCTGGGTAGGTCTTTTCTTGACCCTGCGGAAGTGAGGTGGGGATGAGAAATGGGGGCAAGAGGATGAGCCAAGTTAAATTTCATAGTTGTCCAAGAATGTACTTCACTCTCTCCCTCTCATTCCTTGTGAAATCCCTTTTGTGATCTAGGGCTCCTTGGAGCACAACTGTTTTCCCTTCCTAGAGCAGAGGGAAGGGTACCAGAGGAACTCTATGGCTTCATGCCCATCTAGCTGCAGTTTGGCTCTGCCCCAGACCAATCAGCAGACAAATAACTTTCCTTCATATATGCCAACCATCTTTATTGAAAAATCGAACCATCTTGTTCTGATTTTAAATTTTAAACAGGCAAATTCATTTTATTAGCCAAACGACTCCAGGGAAGAAAGGGCTTTTTACCTTGGTTGCCATGACATCATCTCATCTATCACCTTTTTGAAATCCCAGATTTGGAGCCAGCCTTCCCCAGGCCCCACGATGGGCTGTAGGGGGGTGGTGGTGGGGAAGCCAGAAAGTGAACTTATTGTTGGAAATTTAGTGACATGACACCACGGAATCAGAGGGGAGAGCTGGAGCCCAAGCAGCTGCTCCCGGTTTATGAGTCTGATCTCAGGAGGCAGCCTATTCTGTAGTGAATTGCACATGGCAACAGATGCCTACTGTAACAGAAGTTTTGCTAGTTATTATGAAGGGGATGAGGTTTGAAATTGTGTTGTGAGCCAGTGCCTTAGATAATGATTGCTTGTCTATTCCCTTAAAGACCTAGGAAACTTGGAAGCAAATAATCTAGGTGGGGATTAGCGAATTGACTTCATTAACTCACTCCAAATGCTCTTGCTTTTTCAAGGGAGATGTTTATCAGTCTGGTGTGCAAGTCGCTGGTCCAAATTGGGTCTCATATCAAAAACGATAAAATATGGTTACTCCTAAGGGATAGGCTCCGAGCCTTACTTTAACAGGGTCTGGAAAGCGGTGTTTCATTTCACCGATTCTTTAAATTTGGGTTGGTTTTTGCATTGGAATTTTCTTAAGGAATTAGTGATGGAATCATTTGTAATTCTATCTTGTGGTCCTCAGTGGCCTTTGGAACAGCACTGTCATCAGACATAATACCCTTTCGAGAGAAAAAGCATGACCTAGTGAATAGAGCATGGGCCTGGGAGTCAGAAGGATCTGGGTTCTAATTCCACCTTGTCACTTGTCTACTGTGTGACCTTGGGCAAGTAACTTGACTTCTCTGTGCCTGTAATCTGTAAAATGGAGATTGACAGTAAGCCCTATGCATGACAGGGACTGTGCCCAAACCGATTGACTTGTATTTATCTCAGTGTTTATTAAAGTGCCTAGCACATAGTAGCACTTAACAAATATCATTAAAAAGTGTTCCATCCAAAGAAATGGGCTGGCAATTTCTCCCTGGTATGGATTTCTCAAAAATCATAGGGGTTCCACATTTCCCCAGTTGTTCTTGTACAGATCAGGGGATTTTTCTTCAGAACCCCTCCAGAGCTCTTTTTGAATGCAGTGCTTGGGAAAACAGGCTTGGTAGTGAATGATTAAGACCTAGTGATGTCTTTGTGGGCCCACACACCCTTGTGGAGGGAGGTGAGGAGATGGGAGAGAGTGTCAAGAATGTCACAATTTGACCCATCCGAAGAGTATTTATTGCTTTGGTCCATCCTGCTTCATGTGGTTCAGGTGTATTTGCTATCCACAAGGGTTTACCTTGCTTCTAGTCCATGTGTACAAGGTGATGCTCCAAATCTGTGAGGAGATTCGATCAATCAATCAATGCTATACATTGAGAGCTTACTGTGTGGAGAGTACTGAGGGCTTGAGAGAGTAGAACCCAAAGTTGGTAGACTTGTTTCCTGCCCACAACAAGCTAGCATTCTAGCTAGACATTTAAAATAAATTACAGATATGTACATAAGTGCTGTGGGACTGAGGTTGGGGTGAACAGCAAGTGCTTTAAAGAGGTACAAGGGTGACACGGAAGGGAGAGGGAGTAGGTGTGAAATGAGGGTTTAGTTGAAGACCTCTTGGAAGAGAGATGGTTGTGATAAAGCTTTGAAGGTGGGGAGAGCCATGATCTGTTCTGTGTGTAAGGGGGGGGCGAGGGGGAGGCGGGAGGTCCAGACTACGGGATGACATGGGCAAAGGGTCCGCAAGATGGATTGAAATAAGGTACAGAGAGTAGGTTGGTGTTAAAGAAGCCAAATGCGTGTTTGATGTGGAGGTGGATGGGCAACCACTGGAGGTTTTTGAGAAGTGGGGAGATATGGACTGAATTTTTTTTTAGAAAAAAATAATCCAGACAGCAGAGTGAAGTATTGATTGAAGTGGAGAGAGACAGGAGACAGGGAGATCAGGGAGGCTGATGTAGTAATCAGTGTCGTAGTAGTTTGGGTGAAGAGGAAAGGGCAAATTTTAGCAATGCTGTGAAGGTAGAGCCAGCAGGATTTGGTGACTTGGGGTACGTAGGTTGAATGAGAGAGATGAGTTGAAGATAATGCCAAGGTTTCAGGCTTGTGAGACAGGAAGGATAGTGGTGTTGTCTAAAGTGATGGGAAAGATGGGGGAGAACCAGGTTTGGATGGAAAGATGAATAATTCTGTTTTGGACATATTAAGTTTAAGGTGTCTGTGGGGCATCCAAGAAGAGAGATCCTGAAGGCAGGAGGAAATATGAGACTGTAGAAAAGGAGAGATGTCAGGGCCAGAGAGGTAGATTAGGGAACCATCTGTATAGAGATGGTAACTTGAAACTGTGGGAGTGAATGAGTTCTCCGAGGCAATGGGTACAGATGGAGAATAGATGGGAACACAGAACTAAGCCTGGAGGGACTCCCACAGAGGGTAGGAATCAGTGGAGGAATCAATGAAAGAGACTGAGAAGGAGCAGCCAGAGAGGAAGACTAGGAAAAGGGCAGTCCACAGTGTTTAGGGCAGTTGAAAAGTCAAGGAGGATTAGGCTACAGTAGAGGCTGTTGAATTTGGCAAGAAGGTCACTGGTGACCTCAGAGAGGGTTGTTTATTATTGTGAGGACACTCACTGATAATGCCTTGAATCTGTGTAGTGTTTTTGACATTCTTTATTGTATTTTAATAATGGTATTTTTTTAAGCTCAATGTCCCAAGCACCATACTAAGTTGTGAGGTAGATGAGTAGCAGCAGGGGGTAGTGGCTAGAGCAAGGGCCTGGGAGTCAGAAGGTTCTAATCTTGCCTCTGTCACTTGTCTGCTGTGTGATCTTGGCAAGCCACTTAACTTCCCTGAGCCTCAGTTACCTCATCTGTAAAATGGGGATCAAGACTGTGAGCCCCACTTGGGACAGGGACCGTGTCCAATCAGATTTGCTTGTATCCACCACAGCGCTTAATACAGTGCCTGACACATAGTCTGTGCTTAACAAGTATCACAATCATTATTATTATTATTATTACAATATAATCAGATAGAACTTCACCTCTGCCCCATACAAGTCTCACAGTCTAAATGGGTGGGAGAACAAGTATTTTATCCCCATTTTCCTGATGGGGAAACTGATGCACAGAGCAGTTAAATGATTTGTCTGTCACAGCAGGCAAGTGAATGAGCCAGGACAGAGGTTCGGGGGAGCTGATTTGATTATCTTCACTTTTCAGATGTGAAGAAGGTGAGGCAAACAAGCCACTGGCTGAGCTGGAAGTAGAATCCTAACACTGGCCTCTTCCCATTAGACTGCACTGCCTCTCATTCCCAAGTTGCTGACACTGTTGGGCTCCTGTAGCTCCATAGTTAGCCTCCTTTACTGCAGCAGCAAATGAAGTGGGAAATAAGAGGCAGTAGAGGGAACAAGCAATGATGGGCAGAGCAGGGCTCAACACTTTTTCGTATCTGATTGTCCGTGGCTCCAGTGGTTTCTGGAGAGGGTCACCATCTGGCACTTTGGCCTCAGCGACTTGACTCTGTGGCATGGCCCATGATCCCAAAGCTTCCAAGATGTGTTAAGATCAGAAAATGGTCTCCTGGGTAAGTTCCAAAGGGATCAGTGCTTAGCAGAGTGCACAATAAGCACATGATAAATACTATTATGCCTATTACTACATCCACTAAGGGCAGTTGTGTTACTTTGTACTTCTAAGAGTGCCCCACACAGAGGAGGATGTATGCACCCAGGAAGTCAGATAAGAACCAGCTCTGGGGTGCAAACAAGCATTCCAGCTAAAAAATGGAGAGGAGACGTACTGGTAGTTTTTAAAGAAGGGAGGGGAAGATAAGCTTATACTTTCTGGACACGGATGGATTTTTTTTTTCAGCAGCCTATAAAACTTACCACCACTCTAAACTGTTTTTATTGTCTTTGATTCTGAAGTGGCAGAGCCCCGAATTATGCCTATAAAAATTAGTTACCATGTTCTTGATATACTGAAGTTTTATAGCAATGTAAATCTGAATCAAAGTAGTGCAATTTGTGTAAAATCTACTGCTCCGGAAGGGCTAAAGTTGCCATTTTGGTGCAGAAATTGCAGTTTGCAATGATAGACTGTGCCTGGCAGCTTTTATCCTTCGTTTCTTGTATCTGCCATCCTGTCCACTTCCTCGCTGCTTTCTTTAAGGCAAACTGTAATCGTCCAAGAGCATATTAAGCTTGCAAACTCTCCCTCTTGCTCCCTCTTGTCTTGAGGACTAGGCCAGCCTCAGGCATTCACCCGAACCTCAGATCTCATGAATTAATGCTGTTGTGTAAGCTTCCTCTTTCTTTTCTGTGGAGGCATTTTGAAGGCGTATAGCACCCAGGGCAGATTACCTGTCAAAACACTTGTTCCCCAATCAAACTCTGGTTCAGCACTCCAAGGTGGTGGACTATCATGATCTTTGACCATCAGATAACTGCCCAAGCTCCATTCAGAGAGCTATATGCCCAGACTCTGACTAGAATCATCTATCAGGCTTCCCCCATCCCAGCCCTACAGGATTTAGGTACATATCTGTAATTTATTTGTATTGATGTCTATTTTCCCCCTTCTAGACTGTAAGCGCACTGCATGCAGGGAATGTGTCTGCTTATTGTTGTATTTTCCCAAGCACTTACTATAGTGCTCTGCACACAGTAAGTGCTCAACAAATAGGAATGAATGAAAGATACCTCTCCACTGCTGTTCCAGGCCACAGGGAGGGGCTTCTGGTGACAGTAACTCAAAATCCTGCAACATAGGCTTTGGGTCCCATTCTTTAGGACTTTCACTTGAGGAGGAAGATTGCAGATAAGACAGTGGTGGAACTTGGTTAACTGGCTGCTATTGTTTCACTCTTCTGGAGTGAGTGCAGACTAACTCATGCGCTGTCAGGTACCTCCCTGCCTCCTGTCTCTCCCCACTCTAGCCCATACTTCACTCTGATGCTCGGATCATTTTTCTACAAAAATGTTCAGGCCATGTTTCCCCACTTCTCAAGAACCTCCAGTGGTTGCCCATCCACCTCCGCGTCAGCCATAAACTCCTTACTATCGGCTCACCTTGGTCCCTCTTAATTTATCTTGCTACTCTCCTACCACAACCTAGCCCGCACGCTGTGTTCCTCTAATGCCAACCTTCTCACTTTTTCTCAATCTTGTCTATCTCGCTGCTGACCTTTCACCTTCCTCCTGCCTCTAGCCTGGAACATCCTTCATCTTTATATCCGACAGACAAGTACTCTCAAAGCCTTAGTGAAGACATCTCCTCCAAGAGGCCTTCCCTGACTAATCCCTTGTTTTCTTTTCTTCCACTGCCTTCTTCATCACCCTGACTTTCTCCCTTCATTCTTCCCCTCCCCCTTCCTGCCCCACAACACTTATGTACATATCTAATTTATTTATATTAATACCTGTATCCCCCTCTAGACTATAAGCTCATTATGGATAGGGAATATGTCTGTTATATTGTACTCTCCCAAGAGCTTAGAACAGTGCTCTGCACACAGTAAATGCTCAATGAATATAATTAATTGCCAGCCTCAGCCTCTTGTCTTGATTTGATCTGCTGTGACTTCAGGGCAGGACTCAGAGGCAGGTGGAGAGTGAAACTGGGTGGGGAGGGACAGGTGAAATAGTTCTCTCCTGAAGCAGTTTAATCTCCTTCAAGAAAAGAGGAAAGCATTAACAAAATATGACTTCCCCTCAGTCTTCAAGATTTTCTGTTCTCCCATAAACTTTGGCTACTGTGGAAACTAACAAAATTCTAAGCCATATAATTCTGAGCAAGTAAGATTAAAAGACATATTAGATCACTTATCTCATGCGGAAGGATATCTGCCTTTTGATTTTTCCCCTGTCTTAAAAGGGATGGAGATTCCAATACAAAGAATCGGGCAGACAGAGGTGTTAGGAGCTAGAATATAGTGGTGATTTCTGGCTGTTAATAATGACATTCATTCATTGGTATTTGAGTGCTTACTGTGTGCAGAGAACTCTACTAAGCACTTAGGAGAGTACAATATAACAATGAACAGACACATTCCCTGCCCACAGCGAGTTTACCATTTTTGCCCTGGGCAAGCCCCGGAACTGAACTTGTCGTGTCTTATGCTGTCAAGTCGTCTCTAACCCATAGCTATGCCATGGACACATCTCTCCCAGAATGCCCCACCTCCATCTGCAATTGTTCTGGTAGTGTATCCATAGAGTTTTCTTGGTAAAAATATGGAAGTGATTTACCACTGCCTCCTTCCATGTAGTAAATTCAAGTTTCCACCCTCGATTCTCTCCTATGCCACTGCTGCCCAGCACAGGTGGAACTGAACTTACCCATGAAAATATGGCAAGGGCGAAGTTGATCAATGCAACAAAGCAGTACCAATGGGAATGTAGTAAGAAGAAAATAAATGGGCATTTCCCATCTTTCCTTTAATAAAAAGGAGAGAGGAAACAATGAGGACTGCTGACTTCCAGCCCCAGGCCAAATTTATCAGTTGGGTGGACTCCTAAGCCATTAACCCTAACCAAGGGTCATGATCCAACACCTAGGGATGATATTGACAGAAACCCAACTGAGCCCCCTCAACCTAATGCTCTCTCTTCAATGCTGATTTGCAACAAAAAGTTCTAGCAGCAAATCCCCCTATCGTTAGCTGGCTAACGAGCCAGTTATCATTAGAACCATTAAGAAACATGTGGATTCTGCAATTTATTTTCAAACTGATGTTTGTTTTGCCCTATGCAGATTTGGCCAATGAGTTCGATCATTTCTGGGCAGAGGCTCACGTACTGGGAGTCAGTCCCGCACTTTTGGAAACTACATTAACTCTTGCAAGTCATTAGGGTACCATTGAGTACATAAGTGACTGCTTCAATACCCTAACGCATTGCAGTTCAATCAGTAGTCCTAATGCCCTGAATGGAACTTTTGGATACACCAGCTAGGACATGGCCCAAAGACTTTTCAACTTTTCTAAGGCAAATGGGGCTATCTGCTTATGTGTTTGCTTTTGAGAACCTGGGTCTCTTCTGTAAAGAGGTTGTTTACTGCTAACATTTGTTAAGTCCCTACAAACAGTTGTTTTAGTTCTCATTCTCACTCTATCAACTGCTCTTCTTTCCCTACAGAAATAAAGGACAGGGAAAAGAACAAGGGCTAGTGCTAGTCTCAGAAAAATAGTTGGAAAGTGATGGCACAGTGGTGTGTTCATAAGAACTAAGGAAGGCAGCAAAAGTTGATTCAGTTTACCTGCAGCCCATGAGCTGGGAGGAATTGGCTCATGATGTATGTTTTTTTAAAGTGCCAGAATGTTCCTTCTGGGGGAGAGTTGAAGTGTTTATTGTTGAGTCTCACCTGGTCATCCTTAAATCACTACCATTTGTAATGTGCAGAAGAACAAGCTGCTAATCTGAAATGTTCAATAATTCCTAGCTGAGTTACAATATGGAAAGAAGCAATAAGGTTCTCTGAATTATACACACAAGGCAGTCACACAGAATGCCTCTGCCACTGGCTTTTCTTCTGGTATTGGACTAGTTCATAGAATCCCTTTGCAAGAGGGAACCATGATCAAGCAATCAATCGATGGTATTTATTGAGCACTTACTGTGTGCAGAGCACACTGTATTAAGTGCTTGGGATAGTACAATACACTAGAGTTGGTAGACACAATTCCTGCCCGCAAGGAGTTTATGATCTGGGGGACCTTGAGTGATTATATAACCCAACAGAGGCAAGTTGAAACCACCCAGGATGGTTAAGGATTGGCTACCCTTTTAGTAAAGTTGCTTGCCCTCGGATGTTTTCTTTCTGCTCCCAGGAAGCTGAGAGGCTGATGGTTTGATATGTTCATGTCTCTTCCTAAACATCAGTATCAGTTGACCAGTCTGTAATTACAGAACCATCCTTCAATCACTTTTATAGAGCATATCTGCCTTTTTCCAGCCTTCAGGATTTCTCTGATCCTTCATGGATTCTCCAAAATAATGGCTAGCAGCACTGAAGTAGCATCTACCTATCCCTTAGGTACCGTAGGGTGCATGTCACCAGACCCTGCTGCTGTCTTTTTTTTTTTTCCAGATGATCTTTATTTTTTTTCTTTATTCTAGGTTACCCTGATCAGTTATTTGCAGATCCTTCTTATAAAAGCAGAAGTGGGGGGAAAAAACAAACCAACATACATCTGCTTTTTACTAGTTCTCAGCTTCCCCTTCCTATCAGGACAGCATTTTCCTCAGTTCCTGATAAATGAAGAATATTCCGGTTACCTTAACATCTCAAGTCGCTTCTGCTCCTTTGCAGCTTTAAGTCGTCTAATCTGGCCCCAATAAAATTGTGCCATTTCTTTATATTCCCCCTACAGTGACCTGTTCTAATTTCCACTTCAGGTCTCCATGGAGTCCTGGATTTAGTCAGCTTGAAATCTTGTCTTCCTTCTGCACTAGTGTTGTTTGTACCCCTGCCTGCTGAACTGTCTTTGTGAGACCAGTCACTTTGTTGGACTCCTTTGCCTCTTTGGTTTCCTTCCATCCTGTCTACTAGAGCCCTAAACCTGTTGAAATGTTTCCCAAGGTTCACTTTCTATATCTTCACTTCTCTTCTCTCATGGTGTGATCATTTTCACATAAATTTCCATCCATTTTTAGGTCATGTAATTTGTCCCTGTCAATAAGATCTCTTCCTTAGTTGATCCTTATACTTTTCTCATTTCTAAAAAGAGAACACTGTAGTGAATACTTGGGAGAGAATTCCCAAAGCAGAAGACACAATAATAATGGTATGTGTATGTGGTCTAAATTTTAGAATTCTGGGATTTTCTGGTTAATCATATTTGAGCTCTTACTGTGTGCAGAGCACTGTACTAAGCACTTGGGAGAGTACAATATAACAGAGTTGGTAGACATTCCTTGCCCACAACAGGTCAGAGGCAAACATTAAATAAATTACAGATTATGGACATTAGTGCTGTGGGGTTGAGGGAAGGGTAAATAAAGGGTGAAAAATCCAAGTACAAGGGGTGACACAGAAAGGAGTGGGAGAAGAGGAAATGAGAGCTTAGTCAGGGAAGACCTCTTGGAGGAGATGTACTTTTAATAAGGTTTTGAAGATGGAGAGAGTGATTGCTGGATATGAAGAGGGAGGGCATTCCAGATGAGAGGCAGGATGTGGGCTAGAAGTCGGCGGCGAGATTAAGGCAAGATTGAGGTACAGTGAGTAGGTTGCTAGTGGAATGAGGATTGGAAAGTAGGAGCAACTAAGGGAAAGAGGCATCGAGTCACTGCTATGGTATGTCATCTTTGGTCTTAAAATTGTAGCTGCTTCTGTGTTTAATAATAATTGTGGTATGTATTAAGTGCTTATTATGTGACAAGCACTGGGGTAGAACAAGATAATCAGATGAGATTCAGTCCCTGTTCCACGTGGGGTTCACAGTTTAAGTAGGAGGGAGAAAAGGTACTGATTCCCCATTTTAAAGATGAGGAAACTGAGGTTTGGGGAAGGGTAGTGACTTTCCCGAGATCACACAGAAGGCAATTGTCAGAGGGGATTAGAACCCAGATCTTCTGACTCCCAGGCCCGTGCTCTATCCACTAGTCCATGCTGCTTCATGGTTCCTGCCATCGATGGGCTTTCAACCTGAAGGAGGAGGCAGACCAGACAGTTGATATTATTTACAAACAGCAGGAGCTGGTGGATGAGCAAGGATACAAGAGATAGCAGCACTAATCTCTCAGGAGGAGATAGCCGAATAAATGTTACATGTAATATAAAAGTGCTGAGGGTGGGTATAATACATAAGTGCAAAAGGTGGCTGTTGGCTTGGCATGACTTGTGTTGGGAATTAGTCTTTCTAATTGTGAAGCAGGCTGCACTACGAGGTGGCATGGCATAGTGCTTGGAAGTCAGAAGGTCATGGATTCTAATCCCGGCTCGGCCACTTCATTCATTCCATTGTATTTATTGAGCGCTTACTGTGTGCAAAGCACTGTAGTAGGTGCTTGGAAAGTACAATTCGGCAACAGGTAGAGACAATCCCTCCCCAACAACGGGCTCACAGTCACTTCTCTGTTGTGTGACCTTGGGCAAAGCACTTCACTTCTCTGGGCCTCAGTTACCTCATTTGTAAAATGGGGATTGAGACTGTGAGCCCCCACGTGGGGCAGGGATTGGGCCCAACCTGATTTGTTTGTATCCACCCCAGCGCTTATTACAGTGCCTAGCACATAGTAAGGGCTTAACAAATACTACAATCATTATTAAATGTCCCCATGGGAGCCTTTTCTGATCACTAGGAGGAGATCACCATCTGAGCTCTCTCCTCTTGTACCTTGGATCCCAGAGCCCTGATAGGCTCCAGATGAGACCTAGTAATATCCTTCACACCCTCCTGCATTAGAAACATTGGGTAGGGACTTAGCCCTGATGAATCTGTCTCAGAGGTTATTGTGAGGAGTCTGGAAAATTTCAATGTCGCTCATAATCAGCGATGATGAAAGGAAAGGCAAAGAGCAAAGGAAAAAAGGAGAGTTAAGGAAGGGCAGTTGATTGAATTATAATTTACATTTAAAATCAGCCCAGTGGAGGCCACTGTTATTATGGAGGTGTTCATCAATTAAGCTCTCTCTTCCTTCTTAGAAGCAAAAATTGATTTGTGAGAGTAATGGCTCTTGCTAAAGGAAAGCATTTCATTAAAAAAAAAGACTACATCCTCTACTTTGGGATATTGTAAAAGAATCTTAGAGTAGAATTTGCCAACTTGATTTTGTGGGTTTATCTGGGATTTACTTTGCTTTCCATACACTTGGCCGACTTCCATTATAGATACAATTTCTCTGATCATGGTTTGGCACTGATTATTATGGGTTGTTTTTTTTTTTTTTTTACATGCCCCGTTGAAAGAATTCTCTTCAGAAGTCACATCCATCATGATATTTTATCAGATCAAAATCCACATTTTTTAGCTCCATATAGACAAAAAAGAAACATTCATCTCTTCCTCTATCGTCACCACACATTTGTCATGAATTCCAGGAGACTTGCTTCCCAGGAAGAATGAGTAAAAGAAAAGCTCATGAGGGGAAACTGGAGAAAGGAAAATAAAAAGGAAGTAGAGTCAATGAGAAGAGCAAAGGAAGAAATGACAAGGAAGACTTTGGCATGGTGAGTTTGGACTGTGAGCTGTTTTGTCCTGCCATAGCAACAAGGATTCTAATTTGTGCTTCACTGCTGCATGTATTGGACAACCAGTGGATTAGACCTCACAGGATTCATTTTATTTTTGCCATTGGATAGCATTTCACTAGCTCTTTCATCTGTCATTTTTTCCTCTCTATTTTGCAGTATCCTCAATTTAAAACAACAAAAATTTTATAAGTGGTTTTGAGATTCTTATCCCTGCCCTGAGCATTCCTTATACAAAACTGTTGTTAGGGAATCAGTCAGTCATTTTTATTTTTGACTGAAAAAGGAAAGAGTCATTTAGAGTAGAATCTGCTAAAGAGTGTGAGTGGTAGCAAAGCCTCACATCCAAGCTAGCATCTCCTTTCCATGAAAGACGATTCTGCCATCTTTTGGATCTGATTTTGCAGTAGCTCTTGGCCCCAAAAGAATCTTTGAGCTTTGTGGAGACTGGGAGTCCTTTGTAGGACACGAACCATTTCTCATCTGTTGCACTGCTGATCTTGCCCATCCTGTACCTCCTTTTGGGAACCAAGCCAGTTGAAAGTAACCAGGTCATCTGCTTCTATTGGCTAGGAGCATCAGCACTGCTTGTACCCCCAGGGTTCTTATGCCAACATTACCCCCCCGGGGTGGGTGGGCATGTAGAGCTGGGGAAGTAAACAGTCAGTTGCCTTCAAGTGGCTTGCAGCAGGGACAAGTGAAAGGCTCCCGACCCTCTCATGATGGTCATCCCTGGACATGATCCAGATGCCACCAGAACCAGACTTTTTTGAAGGTAGCTGGCTGGCATGTGCAAAACCAGAAGAGATGTGCTAGTGCTGGAGCTGACATGCTGAATCCCCACTGTGCTCCCACCTCCTGTTCCCTCTGATGTTGGGCATATGTGGCAGCCATCTTAGAAATGTATCATTTATTTATAATTATGGTATTTTGATAAGTGCTTACCAAACACTGTAATGAGCGCTGGGGTAGATATAAGATAATCAAATTGGACTTAATTCCTGCCCCACAAGAGGCTCCCAGTCTAAGTAGAAGGGAGAACAGGTCCCACATTACAGATGAAGAAATTGAGGCACAGAGAAGTTGAGACTTGCCCAAGGTCACAGAGAGAGCAAGTGGTGGAATGGGGAATAGAATTCAGGTCCTCTGGTTTCCAGGCTCATGCTCTTTCCACTAGGCCATGCTGCTTTCCAATCATTTCTCCAGTGAGTTTTTTCGCTTTCCCTTCCCTTCCCCGACATCTCCCTCACTGCCCCTGAAATCAAATGTATAGTATAGTGCCCAATAAGTAGAGTAAGTGCTCAATAAATATGATTGAATGAAAATGAAAAGTCTCTGCAAAAGATTTTTTATGTTTTTAAACACCAAGGGATCACCAATTTCCGTCCCTTCAGTTCCTCTCCTATTCCCCCCCCACCCCCAGCCCAGTAGAAATGATGTCACTGAATATTTGAAAGGATCCTGACTTTGGAAGTGGAGTATATTGCAGAAAATGTAGAAATATAGCACAAAGATGAAAAATTCAAAACCAATCTTTGTTAGAGGCCTAGACTTGCAGTAGCCAGCCTATCATATTCTGCATCAGGGAAGAAGAATCAAACCTCTCCACCTTACATTATGATATCCTAACCATTCTTCTAGACTCTAAGCTCACTGTGGGCAGGGAATGTATCTACCAACTCTGTTTCATTTTACTCTCCCAAGCCCTTAATACAGTACTCTGCATAGTTAGCCTTCAATAAAAATGATTCCCTTCTCATTATGACTTGGTTTAATTCATGTGAGAAACTGGAAGGGAATTATCAGAAGATAGTCTTTCTGTGGATTCTGATTGTCTTTCATAACATTCCTATAAAAATGTTCATTAGGATGTTCCTGTCATATTCATATCAGCATCGAAAAGCAATTACATTACTTGACTGCTTTTAGACTTTCTATATATTACTTTTTTGTATATTGTATGAGCCACACATTGGCAAATGGCTCTTTGGCCCAGCAGTGACAGAAAACCAGGTCCCTCTTCCATCTTTATAGTTCTATGACTCCATGCCCCATAGCCATGATATGGTTTTTCTTAAGCCTACTGATGCCTCCCTGCTAAGTTACAAATCACTTCAAATCTACTGTCAAATGATCAGATGAAATCACAGTTCCAGTCCCATGATGTTTCCAAAAAATCAAATTCAGATAATTGAACATACAGATTGTTGAAAGATCACCAAGGCTCTGACCAAGGGTGGCACCCTGGACATTGGAAAGTCAGGGGCAATGGCTACCCATTCCTGGTTAGGATAAAAGCTGGAGCCAGAACTTCAGTAAGGTAAGGTTAATGATAATAATAGAGAGAGACATTGGTGGTATTTAAGTGCTTACTGTGTGCCAAACACTGTAATAAGCACTGGGATAGATATAAGATAATTAGGTCCCATACGGGGCTCACAGTCTAAGTAGGAGTGAGAACAGTTATTGAATCCCCATTGTGCAGATAAGGGAAGTGAGGCACAGAGAAGTTAAGTAATTTGCCTGAGGTCACACAGCAGGTAAGCAGTGGAAGGGGGATTGGAACTCAGGTTCTCTGACTCCCAGGCCCATAGAGAAGCAATGTGGCTCAGTGGAAAGAGCACGGGCTTAGGAGTCAGAGGTCATGGGTTCTAATCCCTGCTCCGCCACCTGTCAGCTGTGTGACTTTGGGCAAGTCACTTAACTTCTCAGTGCCTCAGTTACATCATCTATAAAATGGGGATTAAGACTGTGAGCCTCACGTGGGACAACCTGATTACCCTGTATCTACCCCAGCGCTTAGAATAGTGTTTGGCACATAGTGAGTGCTTAACAAATACCAACATTATTATTATAATTGTTATTATGATCTTCCATTAGGCCACACTGCTTCTTCCCTTAAATGTAAACCCTCACTCCTCCCAGTGACCCACAGATTTCCCTTCCCCAGCAGATGGCTAATCTTATCCCTTTTAGTCATCATATATCAGAGCTGAATTCGGGTTACAAATTGAAATTGGGAGAAGGAGAAAGGTTACTTTAATTTAGCTACCTGACTCTTGATCAATTGGCATTGAAATGTTATTAAGGTCCAAATTACTACCCTCTTTTTCTACCACTAACTGGTTTGAGTTATGATAACATTATTTGAGTTAGAGAAACTGAACTCTCCAGGTCATATCCTCCCAGCTATCTACTCAGCATTTATGCACTTTTACCACTTATAGCATGTTTATATGTATCTCCTATTTAAACACTTCTTTATCCACTTATACTTCCTTCCATTTTTTTTCCTTCAACCTGTAAATTATTTTGCGTTGGGCTCCCCTGTTAGCTTGTTAGACCAGCCTGGTGTACTGCTATTAAGAAAAAAATATTTCTTAGAGTCAAACCTTGGTAAACGATGGGAGACAAGGCAAAAGAGAAAAAAGCACTTGTAGCTGGGAAGACATCAAACAAGTAATAGGGTTTAGCCTTTTTATTCACTCAGTTGTATTTACTGAGCACTTACTGTGTGCAGAGCACTGTACTAAGCACTTGGAAGAGTATAATACAGCAATAAGCAGTAACAGTCCTTGCCCACAACCAGCAGGACTTTGGGGTACAACAGGTCCCTAATAAGTTCAAAATCTGCAAGCTGATTCATTCAATAGTATTGAGTGCTTACTATGTGCAGAGCACTGTACTAAGCGCTGGGAATGTACAATTCGGCAACAGATAGTGACAATCCCTGCCCATTGACGGGCTTACAGTCTAATCGAGGTGATGTGTGTGTGTGTGTGTGTATATATGTGTGTGTATATATATATATATATATATATATATATAGGTACACATACATTGTTACCGTTGGTAGCTGAAGGAGACTGGTGAAATTCACCTGAGTGCATTTGTGACTGAAAAGGTCAATGCGGGACCCACAATCCTGGCCACATTGTGCACCCTCAAAGACTGCTCCTTGTTTTGAGGTCATGTTTGATATTTGCAATGTTGGGCACTGTTTCCTCTTTAGCCTCTTTTGGTGTGAGCATTAGCAGGTGTATGTGCTTTTTTTAATTGAAGCAGAAGCAGATTTCATGTTCAGAGAATGAGGGTGTGATCGAGGATCTCTGGTTAGATTTGTAGCTCTGTTACTGACTCTGACCTTGCACAAATAGTTTCAACTCTCTGTGCCTCAGTGTTTCCATCTATAATGCAAATTAGGACTAGGAACCTTAAGGCCGGTGTGGGGGGCGGGGAGAAAAGAAATTTTATCATGGAAACATTTCCTGGAACAAGGTTAATGAAGTAACTCTTTGAATTGATAATGATTTTGGGGAAAACATGTTCATGCAGAGAAAAAAACACTTGACACTTGTACTGTGTATCTTGTCCTACTCTTGGTCCAATGGAAAGAGCAGTGCTCTGGGAATCATTTATATTGTACTCTCCCAAGTGCTTACTATATTGCTCTGCACATAGTAAGTGCTCAATAAATGCCACTGATTGATTGATTGAAACAGGGGACCTGGATTCTTGTCCTGTTTCTGCCTGTAGCTTGCTAATGTTGGTAAAGACCACACCTGGACTTGGCAATGTGTTTGCTGCCTGCCTGCCCGCCTACTCTCTCCTTGCCCTCTGGGCCCCAGGGGGAGTACAATTGGCAGGGATGAGATCTCCAGTGGCTCTGCACAATAATAATAATAATGTTGGTATTTGTTAAGCGCTTACTATGTGCCGAGCACTGTTCTAAGCACTGGGGTAGACATAGGGGAATCAGGTTGTCCCACGTGGGGCTCACAGTCTTAATCCCCATTTTACAGATGAGGGAACTGAGGCACAGAGAAGTTAAGTGACTTGCCCACAGTCACACAGCCGACAAGTGGCAGAGCTGGGATTCGAACTCATGAGCCCTGACTCCAAAGTCCGTGCTCTTTCCACTGAGCCACGCGCACAACCACTTGGACTATAATCAATTCCTTCTGCACAGATTCTTGGTCTCAGGACTTAGGCTCAACTGCCGCTCCATCATCACCATCATGGATCAAATTTATTTAGAGTCTGCTTATTTGGTGGGATACTTCAGCTGGCTTCAGTTGGTGAAATACCTTTAGTTGGGAGATTAGCTCAATCATAGCACTATTGCCCTTTTGGAGATAGTTGGTAAAAGGAGAGTTTTTTCCTTATTTCCATCAGAGAGCATTTTCTGTTAACTACAGCATGTTCAAATGTCCCTGAAGAAGGAACAGTTAAAACTACCAGGGACATCTCTTCTCAGCTCTCCAGAGGAGTCATTAACGTACTCTTGGGTTCCTGCTTTATTAAGCAAAGAGCGATCTCATGCTGGGATTTGTGTGGGTGAATGTGTGTGTTTGTGTGTGCGGGTGTGTCTCAAGAAGCCACAATTAAAGCCGCCACTGCCGGGTAGCAACTTAATCAGGTCTTCTAGTTGAAATATTTGTCAGCAGCTATGGAGGGGAGTCAGCTTTGGTTCAGTGCTGAAGTTCAGCACTCTTCTCCCTGCACTGAGACTGAAGAGCCAGGCCTCATTAGCATGCAAGGTCATTGTGAGAACTGCCTTTCGGTGCTTTATCTGAAACGGCTCTTTCTTTGGCTGGGAAGGATTGGTGTATTTACAAAGAGGCTCTTCAAAAATCTTCCTCCAACATAGTCCGTCCCCCCCCACCCCCCAGCACTGGTTTTGGATCTTCTATTTCTGGTCTATGTCCCCGTGGCTTGTGTATGTTGGAAGTTTCATTTCTTTCAAAGCCATAAGATCCCACTGCTTGATTTAAAAAGTGAGACCAATCATGCCTGGAGGAACACAGTGGCTCCTACTGTGATAGGTGAGAAATGTAGAAACACCACAAAGAAGATTTTAAATGTATGCTTCCTCCCTGCCTTCAAGGAAAGAAATAATGCTTTCTCCAATTCTTAAGAGGGAGAAGGGAAGAAGAGAGTGCAGTGGGTGTGGCAAGATGGGACAGAGCGGCATAAAAACACAACCCCAAACATCAAAGAAAATCTTCAACAGGAGAGATGTACATGTGAGGACACCACCACACAGAAAAAGAGCATATAAAGAGTGAGAAAGGAGAGGGGATGACTAAAGCATTCAACAGAAGAAGACAATGTTAGGCCTAGGATAGTGTTTTGTCAGTGTTTGAGCACATAGTGTTAACTGAGTAAAACAACCAAACAGCATAGCTGCTTAATCCAAACACTTGCTCATTCTTGCTTTTCTCCATAGTTCCAACAGTTGGTCTGTGCTTATAAAGGACATTTAAATAGATTATTCTAATTTTGACTGGCAGTACATCATTGGACTCTGAACTCTTGAAAATATATTTTCAGAGGGGAGATAGAAGGTGATTCTTTTCCCCCTTCTATGGTGGATGTTGTCTGAGTTACTGTACAGCTAAGGTTTTTTTTTTTCTTTTCTTTTCCAAAGAGACTGCTTCCTGACAATTCAATTGCCTTAAGGCAATGTTTAGAAATGATTTGCTGGGTGACCTTGGGCAGATCACTTAACTTCTCTGTATCTGTTACCTCATCTTGCTACCTCTAACTTAGACTGTGAGCCCCATGTGGGACAGTTGTGTTGAACCTGCTAAAGCTGTATCTACCCCAGTGCTTAGAACATAGCTTAAGTACATAACAAATGAAGAGGAATATATTTTTTTCATAGTTCCTAAAACAACCCCAAAACCCTCCACTTTGGTCTTTGCCGATTTGAAATCCAGGGCACACACATGGGCACTGAATCGATATGCACATCTCAGCAACATGGGAATTATTTCTTAAACAATGTGTAATAAGTAAAAGATAGTAAAGACAATAATGTGCACTGCTTGCCCATGCAGGGCACCCTCTGCTTCTGAACTGTTTTGCTGCAAGAAAGGTCAATTGTCTTCCTCAGTTGTCATTACTTCAACACTGCAGCGGTTCTTGATTCTATTTTAATGTTAGGACAACTGAACCATAAGCCAGTCTCTTGGCATACAGTCCCCTCAGATGAAACTTAGGTTCTATTATGCTAGTTCAGCATTTATAAATTGCTCAGAGCATCTGAGGATGAGCCCTTGGGGGAAAACAAAACAAAACCAACAATGGGTAAATATTATTTAGCAAAGTTAAAAGGGGAAAAAGAAAGATTAGCCAACTTGTGAATTCCAAATGAGCTTCCTAGAGAGGGAGATAATTTCTTTCACTTTCTGTTTTTGAACCCAAAGACTGAATTCTTTAGCTTGTTGGGATGCAGGTGCACCCTGGGGTTCCACAATCACTGACCGCTTCTTGCCTCAACCCCCGGTGTGTGAGCTGCCGAGCAAAGTCAGCAGTTGCAGGAAATTTGCCCCCGGTATTTGAACATCTTTTCATGCCTTCAGATTCTATTTTTCAGACTGGCTCACTCTTTTCACTTTTCTCATGGGCTGACAGAATGCCGAACATTTCTTGCCGCAGTTTGAGATAGCTGATCAGTCAGAGCAGCAATATAACTTATCAAAAATCACTTTGTTCCCCAAAGAGGCAAAGACCAATAATCAGAATAGAAAAATGAGGCCAAAATGATCTGCCTAGAGGGAAAATCAATGAGGCAAAAATAGACAAGAGTAGGATGCAAGACCATGGCTGACTTTGCCCCAGGATCGACGGTCTCATTTCTGCCTCACGGCACCCTGTGGTTGGCTCTCATTTGCCGCCTATTTCTTAAACACAGAAGACACCTGCCCTGAATCTCTGACTAACTTTAGAATTTTAAACATATTTCCCTGAGGAATCCACAGCCTTGACACTGCTAACATTACCCCAGATCCTCACCGTCTGTCTACCTCTCTACTCTACACATTATAACTACCCCAAACTGCCTCCACTCACTAAACCTTCCCAAGTTACTAGCTGGTTTGTATCTTCCTGTTCCTTTTCCTTCAGCCCAACTGGTTGGCTAGCCAAGTCTGGAAAAAACCCACTTGGGCTGCTGGGAATTCAGTTTAAGGGATTGAAGGTAGTTTGGGGCCAGGGCAGATGGGTGAATGGTTTGGGGTGGGAAGTGTAAGAATGGGAATGTGTGAGTGGCCCTTCCCAAACCACCGGCACTGTGACCAATTCTTTGGGAAATCAATCAGTCAGTGGTATTTGAGTGCTTACTCACTCTCTCTCTCTGTATGTGTGTGTGTGTGTGTGTATGCAGAGTGCTGTACTAAGGGCTTGGGAGAGTACAGTTCAGTAGAGTAGGTAGAGTTGGTTGCCCTCCTTGTGGACAGGCACTCAGGATGAGGCTCATTTTTCATTCCTCAAGGTAGAGCTCCCATCAGTCATATCATTCTGCAGTTTTCATCTTGCCTTGCCTCAGTGCTGCAGCAGGTTTACTCTAGCCCTGAAAGGAAAAGTTTGTCTCCTTGAGTTTGCAGTGTGATTGCTGTTCCAACTCCTCACTCTAGGCTTCAAGGCTCTACGTCACATTGCCCCTTCCTACCTCTCCTCCCTTCTCCCTTTCTACTGCCCACCCCGCACGCTCCGCTCCTCCACTGCCCACCTCCTCACCATCCCTCGGTCTAGCCTATCCCGCCGTCGACCCCTGGGCCACGTCCTCCCGCGGTCCTGGAACGCCCTCCCTCCTCACCTCCGCCAAACTAATTCTCTTCCCCTCTTCAAAACCCTACTTAAAACTCACCTCCTCCAAGAGGCCTTCCCAGACTGAGCTCCCCTTCTCCCTCTACTCCCTCTACCACCCCCCTTCACCTCTCCGTAGCTTAACCCTCTTTTCCCCCCATTTCCCTCTGCTCCTCCCCCTCTCCCTTCCCATCCCCTCAGCACCATACTCGTCTGCTCAACTGTATATATTTTCATTACCCTATTTATTTTGTTAATGAAATGTACATTGCCTTGATTCTATTTAGTTGCCATTGTTTTTACGAGATGTTCTTCCCCTCGACTCTATTGCCATCGTTCTCGTCTGTCCGTCTCCCTCGATTAGACTGTAAGCCCATCAAACGGCAGGGACTGTCTCTATCTGTTGCCGACTTGTTCATTCCAAGCACTTAGTACAGTGCTCTGCACATAGTAAGCGCTCTGCACATAGTAAGCGCTCAATAAATACTATTGAATGAATGAATGAATGTTCCAGTTGTCTCCCCTTTGAGCCTTGGAGCAGTCTAATTGGAATCAGTAAGGACAGGAAATGAGGTGAAAATGAGGCCCTATGCTGAGTCCGCTGTAAAAGTGCCCTATTTATAGCTCTGGAGGTAGGAAGACGCGACTAAGTCTATCATCTGCACTATGTTCCCTGTGAATCAATTGACTTGTATAAGGATGTCTACATGCAGGGATCTTACTTGGAAGTGGAGAAAAGACCTTGTCTAGAGGTAGTAGAAGCATTTACTTTTTATATTTATTTTTCTTTGTAATTCTTAAAGGTTACATAATGCCGAACTCCTCTGAATGCCACTGTCAGATCCCCAAGGATGATATATCCTGGTGAGAGCCATGAGTTGTTGTGGAGGGAAGAGAGAGAATGAGGTGAGAGGAAAGTTTTATTATAAATGGCAGTGTCTCAATCCAGGATAAAGGGAAAAGAGTAGTACAGGCTGAACTCCACTCTTCTTGGGAAGTGGAATTCCCCAGCTACTCAAATGTATTGTCTTTCAGCAATGTAAGTTTGCCTTGTCATATCAATAAAGTTATGAACATTGAAATTGTTTCTGCCTCCTCTTGCTAAAGGGCTGATTATCCATCCCCTAGGGAGGAGTTTGTCTTTTTCTAAGACATGCTTCACATCTCTCTTCTTTCATGCTGAAATAAATCACTACCTTTTTCCAACACTTAATTATCATTATCATCTGAAAATATACCACCTTGAACCAAAATATTGAAACTACTCTTTAACAATTATTAAGCTGTTGGCAGTGGTAACTAGAGCAACATTATGCCACTCATATTGTCCAACTAAGCAAAAACTGTAATAGCAATGCCTTGGGTTTTTCTAGGAAGCTTATCTCGGGGCTCAGAGAAAACAGGCTATGCAGCCAAAGCCTTAATGGCATAGCTGCCCATTGTTTAAAAATCTTTGAGTCCATTTCTCATACACCAGGCCAGCCAGTATTTCCCAATAAGAGTTCTGAAGTGGGCAGCCAAGGTCATTTAGGGGATTATGGTATTTCTTGATCTCTATTGGATTGTTGGCCTGCTGTGGGACAGGGACTGCTTCTGATGTGATTATCTGGTACTCATTCATTCATTCATTCATATTTATTGAGTGCTTATTGTGTGCAGAGCATTGTACTAAGCACTTGGGAAAGTACGATACAACAATGCACAGTGACATTCCCTGCCCAGAATGAGTTCAGAGTCTAGAGTAGGGGAGACAAACATCAGTGCAAATAAATAAAATTACAGATACATATCTAAGTGCTGTGGGGCTGGGAGGTGGGGGAGAAGAGCAAAGGGAGCAAGTCAGGGTGACGCAGAAGGGTGTGGGAGATGAGGAAAAGTGGGGCTTAGTCTGGGAAGGCCTCTTGGAAGAGATATGCCTTCAGTAAGACTTTGAAGCGGGGGAGAGTGGTTGTTGGTCGAATTAGAAGAGGGAAGGCATCCCACGCCAGAGGCAGGATGTGGGCTAGGGGTCGGCTGTGAATCAGGTGAAATCAAGGCACAGTGAGAAGGTATCTGCCCCAGTATTTAGTGCTTGGTATGTGGTACACACTTAACAGTTACCATTATCGTTATTATTGATTAAGCCCTTACTATATGGGAAGCACTGTGTGAATGGCTGGGGTAGATACAAGCATACCAGATCAGACACAGCACAAGTCCCAATTAATTGTATTTATTGAGTGCATACTGTGTGCAGAGCACTGTACAGAGTGTTTGGGAGAGTACAATATAACATTTCTTAGACATGCTCCCTGCCTGAAAGAGCTTACAGTATATGAGACCGACATAAAAATAAATTACAGATATGCTCATAAGTGCTGTGGGGCAGAGGGTGGAGTGAATAAATCCAAGTGCAAGGGTGATGCAGATGGGAGAGGGAGTAAGAGAAGGGGCTTAGTCGGGGAAGGCCTCTGGGAGGAGATGTGCTTTTAATAAGGCTTTGAAGGTGGAGAGAGTAATTGTCTGTTGGATATGAAGAGAGAAGGAGTTCCTGGTCATGGCTGGGGGGAACATGGGCAAAGGGTCAGCGGTGAGATAAATGGGATTGAGGTACAGAGAGTAGGTTAGCATTAGAGCAGTGGGGGGCTGGGATTGTACTATGAAGTCAGTGAGGTAAGATAGGCAGGGGCAAGATGATTGTTTCAAAGCTAATGGGAAGGAGTCTCTGTTTAATGCAGAGGTGGATTGGCAACCATTGGAGGTTCTGAAGAGTGGAGAAACATGGACTGAACTTTTTTTTTTTTTTTTAAGAAAAATGATCCATGTAGCAGAGTGAAGTTAGGACCGGAATGGGGAGAAACTGGAGGCAGAGAGGACAGCAAGGAGGTCAATGCAGTAGTTGAGGTGACTTGGTAGCAGTTTGGATGGGGGAGAAAGGGTGGATTTTAACGAAGTTGTGAAGGTAGACAGGATTTGGTGACTGAATATTTCGGTTGAATGAGAGTTTGGAAGATGAGTTTTGTTTTGGACATGTTAGGTTTGAGGTGTCAGTGGGGCATCCAAATAGAGATGTTCTGAAGGCAGGAGGAATGTGAGACTGCTGAGAAGGAGAGATCAGCATTGGAAATGTAGTTTTGGGAATCATCCACGTAGAGATGGTAGTTGAAACCATAGGAGCAAATGAGTTCTCCAAGGGAGGGGAGGGGATGGAGAATAGAAAGAGGACCCAACACTGAGCCTTAAGACTAACCTTGGCATTATCCTCAACTCATTTATCACTCAATCCACATATTCAATCTTTCACCAAATCCTTGTGATAGGATTTGGTGAATAGGTGATAGGATAGGTGATAGGATAGGTGATAGGATTTGGTGATAGGATAGGATAGAGAAGCAACGTGGCTCAGTGGAAAGAGCACGGGCTTTGGAGTCAGAGGTCATGGGTTCGAAACCCGGCTTGGTCACTTGTCAGCTGTGTGACTTTGGGCAAGTCACTTAACTTCTCAGTGCCTGTTACCTCATTTGTAAAATGGGGATGCAGACTGTGAGCCCCACGTGGGACAACCTGATTCCCCTGTGTCTACCCCAGTGCTTAGAACAGTGCTCGGCACATAGTAAGCGCTTAACAAATACCAACATTATCCTGTTTTATCTTCACAACGTCACTAAAATCCATCTTTTCCTCTCTATCCAAACTGCTATCATGTTGATCCCAGCACTTATACAATCCCAGTTTGATCGCTGTATCAGCCTCCTTGCTGACCTCCCTGCCTTCTGTCTCTCCCCACTCCAGTCCATACTTCACTCTGCTGCCAGGATCATTTTTCTGTAAAAACAATTCAGTCCAAGTTTCTCCATTCCTCAAGAACCTTCAGTAGTTGCCCATCCACCTCCATATGAAAGAGAAACTCCTTGGATTTAAAGCACTCCAATATCTTGCCTGATCCTATCTTACCTCTCATTTCCTATCACAACCCAGCTGGTACACTTCACTCTTCTAAAGACAACCTATTCACTGTATCTCAATCTGGTCTGTCTTGCCACTGACCCCTTGCCCATGTCCTGCCTCTGGCTTGGAACTCCCTTTCCTCTTCATATCCAACAGGTAGTCACTCTCTGCACCTTCAAAACCTTAATGAAAGCACATCTCTTCCAACAGGCCTTCCTTGAATAGGCCCTCATTTCCCAGTCCCTTCGTGTCACTCTTCTTGGATTTGTACCTTTTCATCCCTCCCTCATCTCAGTAGTACCTATGTATGGTACTGAGGGTTAGGAGGGAGGAGAGGATGGTCAGGCTTGGGACTCTCCTAGAGGATCCAGATCAGTATGGGTCATCACAGACCTGAAGACCCTGGGGAAGCTGGAGTCAACCTGGGCCCTCTTAAGGTGAGTTCCATGGGCCCAAGTGGCCTGGGATACGTGGATGAAACTTGTTTTCTAGGAAAACTGCAACTTACACTCTCCCACCATCTAAGTAAGCACCCAAAGCTGATGACTTTTCTCTGGGAATTTGGGTCAGGGGTGGGGTCTCTCCGGTCCCATATGTGGAATCCTCAGGGAGCCCCAACCCAGTCCTGTTCTGAGGATGGGACCACCCCCTACCCCAAATCATTGGGAAGTAAAAAGGGGGAGAGGACCAGGAATGGTTCTGTCTTGTCTCCAGCTCTGCCATTGTGGACAAGTCTCAAAACTTCTCGGTGCCTCATTTCCTGATGGGTAAAATGAGGATTTCAAAACCTGCCTCTCTACCACTTAGAGACATTATGAGGCAAATGAGTTAATAGATAGGAAAGCACCTTGAATTCTTAGAAAGGTACTATAGAAGTCTGTTGTCCTTTGCTCTGTGGGTTGCAACGTTTACTCTAATGTTCTGTCCCATGAGGATGCTAAAGAAAACTTGTTGACTTGGCTTGACATATTTGTCATGTTCTTTGCAGGGGTGAACCCTCCACTCAAGGTTATATACACCCTTCCACTGTGCCCTCCACATCCCTTTTCACATTCTAGGAATTTTTTGAAAAATTATACTTTTTGGCTGAAATTTTCACGCTTGATTTCATCCCAAAGGTGAATTTTTTGTTGTTGTGGAAAGTTAGAGAAACAGCTGTTCAGCTGTTTCTGACACATGGACAGTTGGAAAAAAAAAAGCTTTCTGCTGTAAAAGCCATTTAAGATGATTTTTGCACATGAATAACTCCAATGCTGCATAGATTTAAAATTTGAAACTTTCCTTGCATCTGTTCCTCAAGGGGAGGAGGCTGGCTAGGTCATTTTGGTGGGGGGAAAAAAAATCAAAACAAAGATTTAAATGACCCCAAATGTGCTTTTGTGTAAGCCCAGCCTGGGGATAAGAAACTGTTCCCATGGTTCTGGATTTTGGTAAACACAAAATATTTTTATCTGATACTTAGGTAACTATTTGTTTTATACTTTCTGATTCATATTGTAGCTATGGTTTTGTATTATTATTTCACCGTGCAGACTCATCTTTGGCTGCCAGACTGTAAAAGGGTTTTTTCCCTACTCTTCTGTTTCCTTTTCTTCCAACCCCGAATTTCCCAATCTGAGGAAATTTAGTTCAAACTGCTTATAAGAATTATTTATTAATATGGTATTAAGGCCACCACCATAGACATATTCAAAATAGTTTTTATCTATTTCTACAACCAATCTATCTCACTCAAGATAGTTGGGACTTGTGAGGGAAGGGAAAATGAATCCTGAAGATCTCTCACATTCACTCAATACATCCTTGACACATGTTCTCACTGGGCATTTTGGATATATCACTGTTAGGGAATTAGGGAATGTTCTTCCAAAAATGTGTCAATCTGGGTAGAATCCCATGTGATGTTGGAGGAAAAGGTTGTATGCATATGTTCAGTGCTGGTCAAGTTTCATATATTAAAGTGCAAGTTTGCCTTTATGCAGGGTGTGTCAGGAATGTTACCTTTGAGTTAGAGGCAAATTTGAGTGTATATGTGTGCGAATACACACACACACTGTACTGTAGCTATTTGCAGTTTATGGCGGCTCTCTAGTTTCTCTGGATACTCAATAGAAAGCAACTATTTGTGGCACACTGAAAATACAAGGCTTGTCTCTAAACATATATACATATACAACATATGTGTAAATATGTATATATGTGCTAGAACAGGAGAGTCCTGATGGTGTGGCTTCATGTGTAAAAGAAGTTCTCCATAATTTTCTCTTCCTCGTTAGATTGCCTAAGATTTCCTTCACTGTTCTGGTTCCCTCAACATGTGGGCCATTGAGGAAATGTCATAAGATCTCAAAGCTGTCACCATCATTGCCATCTACAAGAAGGAGAAAGATCAAATTAGGGAAATTATCAAGGTATCTCATTACTCTTCATTGCTGAAAAGATCCTATCTAAAGTACTCCTGGATATGCTACTGAGGAATATTGTCAATTGAATGCTGCATAAAACAGCAGTGAAGCCTAGTGGAAGGAGCACAGGCATGGAAGTCAGAGGACCTGGGTTCTAATCCGGAATCCACCACTTGCCTGCTATGTGACCTAGGACAAGTCACTTCTCTGGGCCTCAGGGTCTCCACCCATAAAATGGGGTTCAAATACCTGTTTTCCCTCCTACTTTAGGTAGTGAGCCCCATGTGGAATAGGGAATGTGTCAGATCTATCTTGCATTTACCCCAGTATTTAGTACAGTGCCTGGGACATAGTAAGCGCTTAACAGATACTATTATTATCATCATCATCATTATTATTATTATCATTATCTGAATGCTCCTGGAATCACAATGTGGCCCAGCAGACAGTATCTTTGCTGCATGTCAGATACATGAAAACTGTCAGGAACAGCACTAAGACCTCTATGTGGGTTTTCCTTGACCTTACTAAAGCATTTGATGCCATCAGTAGATCTGGACTCTGGACATTAATAAGCAAATTTGGTTACCCTGAAAAGTCCATTAAGGATCTAAGAGTATTTTGTGATGGCATCACTGCCTGGGTCAGACCTAAAGGTGCCCAGTCTGAATCATTTCCCATTACCAATGAAGTAAAACAAAGAAGCATAATGGACCAAGGCCTGTTCGATTTAGTCTATTCAGACATGCTGGGAGATGCAGCAAGAGATTTGGATGCAGGTGCTAAAATCCACTTCCTTTCCTCTGGGAGACTCTTTCAACTAAAGATGCTTTATCCATCATTTAAAGTCCTAGAAAAAAACTTTCAGGGATTACTGTATGTAGCTTGTTGTGTCCCAGAGACACACACCCAAGAAAGTGAATCAAAAATTGTAAGCTATTTCACCAAATCATCCAGTAGGCCACACTACTTCTCCAATCAATAATAATATTGGGAATCAATAAACAGTATTTTTTTGAGCACCTACCAGGCACACAGTATAGCAGTAAGTGCTTAGGGGAGTACATTAGAAAAAGACATGCTCCCTGCCCTCAAGGCATTTACAATCTAATGGAGGAGACAGACATGGAATAAATTAACAACAGGAGGAAAAGAAGTGAAAGATGTTTAGGTGAATAAATGCTTAATTAGATTATGAAAATTGATATGTACAAAGTGCTAATGGTGTCTGTGTGTGCATAAGTGCAGAGGAACTAGTTGGGAGGATATCATCATCTTCAGGGGTATTTATTGAAGCCCCTACTAAGTGTGAGCACAAGAGTACAAGAAGGCACAAAATTACTGCCCTTTAGGAGCTTACAGTCTAATGGGAGGAGCAGATAGGCAAAGGTATTTGCAAATACTAGGAACAGGAGAAAGAACCAGGATGATGCAGGAAGTAGTTCAAATATGTCAGGATGAAATAGCTAAATAAGTAATTGAATGCACAAAAAATACCCACTTTATTATGATTGCTGTATTTTGTACTCTGTACTTAAGTGCTGAGACTAGGAATGAAACTCATTCACTCCCATGGCTTCAACTATCATCTCTATGCAGATAATACCCAAATATCTCCTCCCCTTTTCTCTCTCTCTCTCCAGGCTCGCATCTTCTTCTGCCTTCAGGACATCTCCACTTGGATGTTCTCCCGCCACTTAAAACTCAACGTGTCCAAGACTGAGCTCCCTGTGTTCCCTCCCAAACCCTGTCCTCTCCCTGACTTTCCCATCACTGTGGACGGCACTACCATCCTTCCTGTCTCACAGGAGGGCAACTTAGGTGTCATCCTTGACTCCACTCTCTCATTCACCCCACATATCCAGTCCATCACCAAAACCCGTCAGTCTCACCTTCGCAACATCGCCAAGATCCGCCCTTTCCTCTCCATCCAAATCGCTACCATGTTAGTACAGTCACTCATCATATCCCTACTGGATTCCTGCATCAGCATCCTTTCTGATCTCTCAACCTCCTGTCTCTCCCCACATCAGTTTATACTTCACTCTGCTGCCTGGATTATCTTTCTACAGAAATGTTCTGGGTATGTCGTTCCCCCCGCCCCCATGCTGCCCCCTCAAAAATCTCCAGTGTTGCCTATCAACCTCTGTATCAGGCAAAAAGTCCTCACTATTGGGTTCAAAGCTCTCCATTATCTTGCCCCCTCCTACCTCACCTCCCTTCTCTCCTTCTACATCCCAACCCGCACACTCTGCTCCTCTGGTGCTAACCTCCCTGTGCCTTGTTCTCACCTGTCCCACTGGCAACCCCTGGCCCATATCCTACCTCTGTACTGGAATGGCCTCCCTCCCTCAAATCCTCCAAACTTCTCCCTTCAAAGCCTTAGTGAAGGCTCACCTCCTCCAGGAGGCCTTCCAAGACTAATCCCCCTTTTCCTCTGCCCACCTCCCCTCTCCATTGCCCTGACTCACTCCCTTTGCTCTACCCCCTTCCCCACTTCACAGCACTTGTGTATATAAACATTTAAAATTCTATTCATTTATATTAATGAAATGTATATATCTCTAATTCTATTTATATTGATGGTATTGATGTCTGTTTACTTGTTTTGATGTCTGCCTTATCCCCCTTCTAGACTTTGAGGTCACTGTGGGCAGGGATTGTCTCTGTTGCTGAATTGTACTTTCCAAGTGTTTAGTAGAGTACTCTGCACACAGTAAGCACTCAATAAATGCAATTGAATGAATAAATGAAATGCTAAATGTTGGCAATATGTTGAAATGTCTGGAGGGCTGTGAAAGTATTGGAGAAGGCTTCCTGGAGGAGATAGGCCTTGGGGAGGACTTTAAAGATGGGGAGATTGCTGGTCTGGCAGATTTGAGAGTGGGAAGTAAGTAAGGAATAAGTTCCAGGCATGGGGAACAACCTGAGTGTGATCTGGGGAGTAGTAGGTGAGGAGAGCCTGAAAGCCAGTGGTACAGAGATTCTGCTTGATATGGAGGGAAACGAGTAGTCTTTGGATATGTGACCTGAGAAGAAGAATTAATTGGGAAAAGCCTCCGGGGGTGAGGAGGGTGAGATGTCAGGAGGGCTTTGAAGATGGGGAGAGCTGGTCAGACTCAACAGGTTGCCTAAGGATCCATTTCATCTGTCCCACCTCTAATAGAAGATTTTTGTTGAATTGCAGTTGTTCTTCAGTGCGGCATTAGAAATGTCTTCCCTGTATTTTCCATGTAGTAGTTGACAATTATAGCAGCCAATCTGAGACTCCCTAATAATAATAATTTTGGTATTTGTTAAGCACTTGCTATGTGCTAGGCACTGCACTAAGAGCTGGGGTAGATACAAGTAAATGGAGTTGATACAAGCAAATGGAGTTGGACACAGTTCCTGTCCCACATGGGGCTCAGAGTCTTAATCCCCCTTTTATGGATGAGGTAACTGAGGCACAGAGAAGTGCAGTGACCTGCCCAAGGTCCCACAGCAGACAGGTGGCAGAACCTGGATTAGAACCCAGGTCCTTCTGATTCCCAGGTCCATGTTCTATCCACTAGGCCACATTGTTTCCCTTGCACCTGAGCCATCCATTCCATGATTTAAAGAGCCATAAGGAGCGATCCCCCTGCCCTGGAAGTTTGAGTTGCCTGTGCTTATGTGTGCGTTTAGGGAAAATTGGAAGATTCAGTATACTCCTGACCTTAAAGATAGTGGGGAGTTCTCAGTGATGCAAACACAGATAGGGAAAGTTATTTAACTCCCCATAGGGATGGGGATAGGGAGAGGAAAAGGAGAGGTGTCACTATACACCTCAGATTTAGAAATTCTGGAATTGGCTCTGTTACCGCCTAATCCAAATAGCTGGAATTATCTTCATTTCCTGGGTTGAGGGAGTCGGGGGGTTCCCAGTGGGGCAAAACAGGATGTAAAGGGGCATGGAATTTTTTCCTGGAACATTGGGACAAACCACCCAAAATTGGAATAGTCCTGCTGAAAGTGGGATGTATGGTCACTCTTGGCACATGTAAAGATAATGCTTTTTTGGTGCTGTTAAATTTGCTCTTGATCTGGTTTTTGCTGTCATCTCCTGGCCATCCACAGCTGTACCCCATGGCTTTACATAAAACTCAAAAATAATAGCTCAAAAATAAATATCTCACATAAAAGTGAATAATACAAACTTCATTTCTTCAAGAAAATCCCAAACCACGCAATAAAAGGGATGTAAAATCATAAATAGAAATTAGCTCTCCTACCTCTGCTTCACCATTCTCAGTATTAGAAGAATGCAAGCATTGCTGAGATTATTTAAAAGGCTAAGGGTACCCCAGAGTTTCTTTAAACTGTGATTCATGATCATCAGGCGCCCTTCATAATGGTCCAGTGTTAGAGACAATTCATGCTTCAGAGACACGTATCCATATGGCATTCACAAGCCCAGTAGTTCAGATG
Source organism: Ornithorhynchus anatinus (assembly GCF_004115215.2). Classification (NCBI taxonomy): domain Eukaryota; kingdom Metazoa; phylum Chordata; class Mammalia; order Monotremata; family Ornithorhynchidae; genus Ornithorhynchus; species Ornithorhynchus anatinus. Next base: position 50,580,236 of record NC_041753.1, on the reverse strand, counting down.
ATTATCAAGGAAGGTTGAAGAATATAGGAGAGTGAAAAGAAACATCGACACAGCAGGATCATTCTTCAGATTTTATTTTTTTTTATTCTGAGTGATTTTTTTTTCCGGTTTTTAGCAATTCATCGGACAGAAATTTCATACTAGAAATTTCATCCTAGTGTGGACAGAAGATTCAGAAGCAACTAGACTGTAAGCTCCTTGTGGGTAGGGAATGTATCTGTTTATTGTTGTATTCTCCCAAGCACTTAGCACAGTGCTCTGCCCACAGTAAGTGTTCAATAAATATGACTGAATGACTGAATAAAGTAGCTAATAGTCTTAGAAGCAGTGTGGCTTAGTAAGAAGCAACGTGGCTTAGTGGAAAGAGCACAGGCCTGGGAGTCAGAGGATGTGGGTTCTAATTCTACCTCTGCTACTTATCAGTTGTGTGACTTTGGGCAAGTCACTTAATTCCTCTGTGCCTCAGTTACCTCATCTGGAAAATGGGGATTAAGACTTCAAGCCCCACTTGGGACAACCTGATTGCCTTGTATCTACCCCAGTGCTTAGAACCGTGCTTGGCACATAGTAAGTGCTTAACAAATACTTAACAAGTGCTTAACAAATCATCATTATTATTATTACTAGAGAATAACTTTGTCAGACTATTATTTCTAAACATATAGGTCTTGAGAAACAAGTGGATTAATTTTTCAAATTCACCTTTGACTTAGAAGGCCATTTTATTTGTCTGTTGATTTCAGTCCAGAAAGAAATGCCTAAAGAACATGTGACTGAAAGATTCACAATCTGTAAGCAAAGTGTAATGACTTGCACCAGCCCAGTCAACAGCTCTCCTGAAATAAAAAAACCCAGTGACCTTTCTTCACATCTCTGAGGTACAAAAAGGTCTTCTTAACTCAACATTCAGATGTATAAGGGAAGAAAGTGGTGGGAGGACCAAGGCCTAATTCATCCAGACAGCTTGTAACACTGAGAATACAGTGGTTTATTAGAGGTTAATGGGGAGCATTTTTGACAGAAAACAAAACAATTCAGTGTGAACTCTGGCTGCTAACCTGTTTTTATCAGCTTTGAAGGAAGGAAAAGCAGTTGGATAGGAAAGGGTATAGCATATCTTTACTTGACAATCTTTCAAATCAAACTTCTCATCAATCAATTAATACTATTAATTGAGTGTCTACCCTGTGCAGAGCACTTTACTGAACACTTTGGGAGACTATAATAAAAGTGAGAGACATGGTCCCTGCCCTCAAGAAGTCTCCTCTAGTGGAGGAGACAGACAGTAAGATGTTATAGATAGGAGGAAGTTTATGTACATAAATGATTTGGGGAAGGGAGAAGAATCTCATCTGTCTAGGAGAGATAGGATCTTTTTATGGAGAACCATGATGGGTCTGAGCAGGGACCAGTCTGGAGCTATTAGCAGAAAGGGAATGGAAGACCAAAAATAGAGGAGGTTTTCCTCCTCAAACTCCTGTCCCCTGATCTCAAGAATCTCAGTTGACAAGTTATCAGCAGTGGAAGAGGCCCCAGTTTATCTGAACCCCAGCACTGCTCCCAGTAAAAATTGAAGGGATGAACAAAATGACCCACATCCCCAGGATTTTGTGTTTGAGAACTAGCAACTAGTAAATTAGTTAACAATCCAACCCCACTCATTTTGTTACTGTGGTATCTCAATTCCACATTTAAGGTCAAAGTAGTGATCGTGTTTGAGAAGTGCTTACTACATGAAAAAGCACTGGGGAAAAAAATAAAGGATGAGAAATATACATCAACCCTGGCCCCAAGGGGCTCGCAATGTAAGAATAAGATGGCGAAAAGGGGTTAGTGTTAGACATATAAGGAAAGATGTAGCAATAAAAATGGAACCACCAAAAAAGACAAGGACAGTGTTAAATACACTGAGAAAAAAGGTAAAGTAGCTGGAGGTGCAGTTTTAGACTCCTTGTGACTCAGAGTCTAGCAGTCACCACTGCCATAGCCAAACCTCAGCATCCCCAGGGTTCTACAGACTCAGTAGAACTCACACTGCTGTTGATATTGTCAGTGGTTATGTTGAACCTCATTTTCTGCAGTTGGCATAGTTGTATACCCCCTGCAAAGGTGGAGGGCAATGTAACTATTTTTCTTAATTCCGGAAGTAAAGGAGACACATACTCATCTCAGTCATTGAATTACCAGGTGATTATTGATCCCTAGGACTAAGGTCCATCCATCTATCAATCCATCCATCCATCCATCTTGATTTGGCAAGTCAAAATGTATTTTGGGGACACATCCCACTACCCAAATGTGGCTAGAAGGACTTTTTTTGTCAGGATGACAAAAGGAGACATGTCAACGGTGATAAAACATCAGGCTGCTCCACTTCCTCGTTCTTCTCCTTTCCCCAACCCTCCCTTTGACTCCCCTCTGTCTGAGTGCCACGTGTCATGGGAAGTAGCCCGACCCCTCAAAGATGGTGGCTGGTTGACTCCTCTCAAAGATGGCAGCAGAATGGGAATGATCTGTGAGCGGAGCATAAGTCAGTGTCTTCAGGCGGTGGTGGCCATCTCCCTCCCACTTTTTCGCCACCTTTGCTGCAAGCCCTCTCACCACCGGGGCAGCAGGGGCCACCTGTGTACTGGTTAGATTTTTTATTTATTTATTTATTTTACTTTCAGCACTAATGTCTCCCGATCCCTTGCATGATTTTTTTATGGCATTTTTTAAACGTTCCCTAAGTCTCTTTCAGAGGCAAAGTTGATCTGTACAATTATCCTCTAAATGTTGTTTCTATTTTTCTGGTGCAAGAGCGAACTGAGATCAATCACTCTTAGAACTTTGTAGGGCTTGAATTCTAACCAATGAATTGTATTTATTAGTAAATGGTAAAAAATATATATATATTTCACTTGTCCAAATGACAAGTAGGTGAAAACTGTACTTTGTTGTGGCCTAACTGAATTCCTCATCTTCCCTCCCAAATCCTCTCCTTTTTTTTCCCCACGTTTTTCTTCACAGTGCCTCCATCCTTCTTGTTTCTGAAGTTCACCACTTGGGAATTATCCTTTATTTCTCATTCTCCAACTCTCAAATTCAATCCTTTACTAATTGCTGTAAGTTTTTCCTTCACAGTATTTCCCAGCTCCACCCTTTCTTCTTCATGCAAATGGAAATCATCTTGGTCATCATAACCTGGCTAGACTACTCAACAGCCTCTTCACTTGTTTCCCTGCCTCCAGCCTCTCACCCCAACTGTATCTATTTTTCCTCAGTGCTTACTATGTACAGAACATTCATTCAGTCATATTTATTGAGCACTTACTGTGTGCAGAACACCGTACAAAGAGCTTGGGAGAACACAGTACAACAGAATTAGTAGACATGTTGCCTTCCCACAATGAGCTGAGAGTCTAGAAGAGGAGACTGATATTAATATAATTTACAGTATATACTATAAAGATATGTACATAAGTGTTGTGGGGTTGAGCATGGAGTTTAGACTTTAGGCTCCTTGAGGATAGGGATCATGTCTACCATCTCTATTGTATTGTACTCTCCCAAGCATTCAGTATAGTGCTCTGCACACAGAAATAAAGACATAAATAGCATTGATTGATTTTGACACATTTAGAGTGCTTTGGGTCTACTAGCATGGGCCATAACTGAAGCAGGCTTGAAGTCAGGCCACTACTGCAGCCGACCTATTTCAGTTTCCCTCTTCTACTTTTGAAGATGGATGAGGAAACCTCCTGCTGTTGGCAAGAAGGAAAAAATGACCAAGGGGTAAATTGGTCTAATTGCTTTTGGGTTTAAGGTCTTTAAATCAAGTCAGATGTGATGGAACTGAAGAAGGCTCAGTGGAGAATCTCAAAGGAGGGGATTAAAATACCTGATAGGAAATTTATAAGGAAAAGCTGGAAAAAAAAATGTTTTATCTATCTGGGGGAATCAGTCAATCAGTGGTATTTGTTGAGAAATTTCTGTAGAAATAGTCTGAAAAGTGATTTAATAATAATTTTAAAAGCACATGAAGGGCTTCTACCCAGATGTAGAGCATCTGTGTTCTATCTGCACCAAACACTAAAACAGAGAAAATGCACTTAAATTATAGCATGAATCATAAATTAGATAAATAATAAATCATATCGATGATGTAATCTGGAACCAAGGATAGTGGAATATTTTTACCAAAGATGGCTGTTAACTTTTTTTTTCTTGAAAATCCTTAAGACCCAATACATTCTTATTTTGCTGGGATAGTTTGTGTTTCTGCCTGAAGTGAAGGGGATGAGCTGTAGAGGTTCTTGGAATGGTTGAGCAAGCATTATCATGGGTCACAGTCTTGATCCCCATTTTATAGATGAGATAACTGAAGCACAGAGAAGTTGTCACTTGCCCAAGGTCACACAGCAGACAAAAAACCAGTTGAAATTAGAACCCAGGAAGTCTTCTGACTTCCAGGCCTGTGCTCTTTCCAGTAAATCCAGGGACATTGTGCTCCCCTTCTCGGCCCCAAGGACATTGTGTCCTCGGGGGACATTGTGTCCCCCTGCTCGGGCCCGGGGACATTGTGCTCCCCAACCGCTCCCCCACTCCGCCCGAGGCGGCCATTTTGGGAAGCCCCCACTCTGCCTGAGGCGGCCATTTTGGGAAGGCCTCACTCCCTCTTCCCCCTTGAGGTGATTCATCTCCCCCGCCCCCGCCCCGGGCGACGACGTCCTTGTTCTCACCATGTTACCTTACCTTAGCCGCCGCCTACGGCCGCCACCCACCCCGGACAACCTCAGGGCCCCCCCCGCCGCCACAGGGTTATTTGGTCATGAGCTCTGGGACTCTCTCGGCCGCTGGCCGCTGGACTTTGAGTCTGATCGGGTAGGGTCGGCTCGTCCCCCGACCCTGGTCATCGCCTGCTTATTAACACTATTGTAGTGTGCCTTACTGTAGCATGTTGCTATATTTGCGATCTCGCTTTTTATTGTTTATTGTCGTCAGACTTTGAATTTGATCAGGTCGCCCCTTAATCGAGTCTACCCCCGACCCTGATCATCACCCCTTTTATTAACACAACTATATTGTATCATACTGTATCATGTTGCTATATTAGCACCACTGTATTGTATCATATTGTATCATGTTGCTATATTACCGATTTCGTTTATTACTGTTTATTGTTGTCAGTGCTGCCACCCACCTCTCTGGCCTCGCCATGTCCCTCCTCCCCCCCTCCCCCCTCCCGCCCCTTCCTATCCTCCCCTTCCCCTTCCCCTCTCTCGCTCAGCTCTTTCCCGCTCTCTCCTCTGTCTCCTCCCCCCCTCCTCTCTCCCGCCCTAGAACCCCACTTTACCAGCGCTACCCCTCTTCCCCCTCCCCCTACTCTTCCCCCCACCAAACCCCCTCTTCACCCCCTCCCCCCTTCTCTCTTCCCCACCCATGCCCCATCCCAGTCCTCTTGTCCCACCGCCACCCCTCATCCCCCTCTCCTCGTCCAGGGCCCCGCCACCTCCTTCCCATCCAAACCCTCCCCTCCCCCCCGCCCTTCCCCCCCTCCTCCCCTTGCACCCACAGCTACTTTCAAGTGTGGCCTCTGGAACCCCCGCTCTATTACAGGCAAGCTACCTTTCATCCATGACCTTTTCCTCTCCCGCTCTCTCCTCCTCCTCGCCCTTTCGGAAACGTGGCTCTCTCCCGAAGACACGGTCTCCGCCGCCGCCCTCTCCGGCGGAGGCCTCTCCTTCTCCCACTCCCCCAGACTCACCGGTAAGGGAGGAGGCGTCGGCTTCCTCCTCTCGCCCCGATGCCGCTTCCGCACTATCCCTCCTCCCCCCTCCCTCTCCTTCCCCTCCTTCGAAGCCCATATCATTCGCCTCTACCACCCACTCCAGTTACTTGTCGCCGTCATCTACCGCCCTCCCGGTCCCACCTCCGACTTCTTCAACCACCTTGACCCCTTTCTCACCTTCCTCCTCTCCTTCTCTCTGCCCACTCTGATCCTTGGAGACTTCAACATCCATATGGATGTACCCGACGACTCCTCTGCCGCCCGCCTGCTATCCCTCCTCGACTCTGCCGACCTCCTCCTCCACCATACCGCGCCCACTCACCGACTCGCTCACACCCTCGATCTCGTCATCTCCTACCGCTGCACTATCTCCTCCCTCACCAACTCTGAAATCCCTCTCTCTGACCATAACCTTCTCACCTGCCTCATCTCTCACACTCCCTCCCCCTGCAAATCTTCGCTACTGCCCCACAGAGACCTCCGCTCTCTCGATCCCATCCGTCTTTCCAATAGCATCTCGCCTCACCTTGCCGCCCTGTCCTCTCTTCCCACTCTCGACGAGCGGGTCTCCGCTCTCAACTCCACCCTCTCTACTCATCTCGACTCTCTCGCCCCCCTTTCCCTCCGCCGCTCTCGCTCCACTAACCCACAGCCCTGGATCACCTCCTCCGTCCGCCTCCTACGCTCCTATGCTCGAGCTGCTGAGCGCTGCTGGCGAAAGTCCAAGCACCAAGCCGACCTCACACACTTCAAATTTATCCTTTCCTGCCTTAACTCTGCCCTCTCCTCCGCCAGGCAAAGCTTCTTCTCCTCCCTCATCGACACCCATGCCCGTCACCCCCGCCGATTGTTCCGGACCTTTAACTCTCTCCTTAGGCCCCCTGTTCCTCCCCCTCCCCCATCTCTCACCCCCAATGATCTGGCCACCTGTTTCCTCACGAAAATCAACACGATCAGGTCTGAGCTCCCCAAAGTCACCCCTCCGCCTCTCCCCTCCCCCCCAACAACCCCCTCCCCTACTTTCCCATCCTTCCCTGCAGTATCCTCAGAGGAGATCTCCTCCCTCCTCGCAAGTGCCACCCCCTCCACCTGCGCCTCGGACCCCATTCCCTCTCACCTTCTTAAAACCATCGCCCCTGCCCTCCTCCCTTCCTTAACTTCTATTTTTAACCACTCAATCTCCAAGGGCTCCTTCCCCTCTGCCTTCAAACATGCCCACGTCTCCCCCATCCTAAAAAAACCCGCTCTTGACCCCACTTCCCCCTCCAGTTATCGTCCTATCTCCCTACTACCCTTCCTTTCCAAAATCCTAGAACGAGTCATCTACAATCGATGCCTAGAATTCCTTAACTCCCATTCTCTCCTAGACCCCCTCCAATCTGGCTTCCGTCCCCTCCACTCTACCGAGACTGCTCTCTCTAAGGTCACCCATGACCTCCTTCTTGCCAAATCCAATGGCTCCTACTCCATTCTGATCCTCCTTGACCTCTCTGCTGCTTTTGACACTGTTGACCATCCCCTCCTCCTCCATACCTTATCTCACCTTGGCTTCACAGACTCTGTCCTCTCCTGGTTCTCCTCTTACCTCTCTGGCCGATCATTCTCGGTCTCCTACGCTGAAGCCTCCTCCCCCTCCCATCCTTTAACTGTTGGAGTTCCTCAAGGGTCAGTTCTTGGCCCTCTTCTGTTCTCCATTTACACTCACTCCCTCGGTGAACTCATCCGCTCTCACGGCTTTGACTACCATCTCTACGCAGATGACACGCAGATCTACATCTCCGCCCCGTCCTCTCCCCCTCCCTTCAGGCTCGCATCTCCTCCTGCCTCCGGGACGTCTCCACCTGGATGTCGGCCCGCCACCTAAAACTCAACATGAGCAAGACTGAGCTCCTCATCTTCCCTCCCAAACCCGGTCCTCTCCCAGACTTCTCTATCACCGTGGATGGCACGACCATCCTTCCCGTCCCGCAGGCCCGCAATCTCGGTGTCATCCTTGACTCGTCCCTCTCGTTCACCCCACACATCCTATCCGTTACCAAGACCTGCCGGTTTCACCTCTACAATATCGCCAAGATCCGCCCTTTCCTCTCCACCCAAACGGCTACCTTACTATTACGGGCTCTCGTTATATCCCAGCTAGACTACTGTGTCAGCCTTCTCTCTGACCTCCCTTCCTCCTCTCTCGCCCCGCTCCGGTCTATTCTTCACTCCGCTGCCCGGCTCATCTTCCTGCAGAAACGATCTGGGCATGTCACTCCCCTTCTTAAACAACTCCAGTGGTTGCCTATCGACCTCCGCTCCAAACAAAAACTCCTCACTCTAGGCTTCAAGGCTCTCCATCACCTTGCCCCTTCCTACCTCTCCTCCCTTCTCTCTTTCTACCGCCCACCCCGCACGCTCCGCTCCTCTGCTGCCCACCTCCTCACCGTCCCTCGGTCTCGCCTATCCCGCCGTCGACCCCTGGGTCACGTCCTCCCGCGGTCCTGGAACGCCCTCCCTCCTCACCTCCGCCAAACCGATTCTCTTTCCCTCTTCAAAACCTTACTTAAAAATCACCTCCTCCAAGAGGCGTTCCCAGACTGAGCTCCTCTTCCCCCTCTACTCCCTCTGCCATCCCCCCTTTACCTCTCCGCAGCTAAAGCCTCTTTTTCCCCTTTTCCCTCTGCTCCTCCACCTCTCCCTTCCCATCCCCACAGCACTGTACTTGTCCGCTCAACTGTATATATTTTCGTTACCCTATTTATTTTGTTAATGAATTGTACATCGCCTTGATTCTATTTAGTTGCCATTGTTTTTACGAGATGTTCTTCCCCTTGACGCTGTTTAGTGCCATTGTTCTCGTCTGTCCGTCTCCCCCGATTAGACTGTAAGCCCGTCAAACGGCAGGGACTGTCTCTATCTGTTGCCGACTTGTTCATCCCAAGCGCTTAGTACAGTGCTCTGCACATAGTAAGCGCTCAATAAATACTATTGAATGAATGAATGAATAAATCGTACTGCTTCTTTGGGATAAAGGTGATCTTGATTCTACCACAGAACTGAATGCTTCCTCCTACTAGAGTCCTTTTTCTCTCCCACCAACTGTGAATACTCTAATTTCATTAAGACTTTCATCTTATGGGCAGGGAACATATCTGCTAATTCTAATTATCTCCCAAGAGCTTAGTAAAGTACTCTGCACATAGCAAGCACTCCATAAATTCCATTGATTCCCAAATGTTTATTTCTCATAGCTTTCTTTGTGTACACATAGCAAACAGCTCTTAATTTGGCCCTTCTCGTGGGCAGGGAATGTGTCTACCAAATCTGTAGACACATCTTCCCTTATGCTGCTGTTAGGGCTGCTTTGCCACTGCCTTTCTTCCTACTTGTGGCTTCCAGTGGGTCAAAAAATATTCTGGAAGTGGAAGGAAGGAGGAAGGGAACTGAGCCAATTCAGGATTTCTAAAAAGGTAGCAAAACTTTTCTCATCAATCACATATGGTTAGGTTCACATTCCACTTAAGTCATTAGAAGGACTACTTTACCGGGGACATTTCTTGCAATCATTGCAAAATAATTTTATCCCAGGTTTGAGTCTAATTCCTGTCTCTCTAGGATGTCTTGAGGGTAAATAGAGAAGTAGCAAATTCTCACAGAAAATTGGAACCCACTGGAGAATGTGTCATAGGCCATAGTTGAAAGGGACATGGTGGTATTATTCATTCAATCACATTTATTGAGCATTTACTGTGTGCAGAGCACTGTACTAAGCACTTGGGAAAGTACAATAAAGCAATAAAGAGAGATAATCCCTGCCCACAACGAGCTCACAGTCTAGAAGTCTAGAATCCTGAATAGATTTCTCTGGAGGGGTGAGAATTCATTTATCTACCTTATTTGCAAGGACATTACTGAAAGCAGGAAGGAATTATTTGAGTAATCATCAAAAAAAGTATTAATCGCTAGCTTTTAACTGAGTAACTACATTGCATAGAGTAATAATAAGAACAATACACATTTGTTAAGTGCTTACTGTGTCAAGCACAGTTCTTAGCACTGGGGAAGACACAAGATAATCAGGTCAAACACCTATTCCTAGTTCATGCAGGGCTAACAATCTAAGTAGGAGGAAGAGCAGGCACTGAGTCCCTATTTTACAGATGAGGTAACGGAGGTACATAGAAGTGAAGTGACTGGCCCAAGGTCACAGCAGTCATGTGGCAGAGCCCAGGTTGGAATCCAGGTCCCGGGCCCTGGCCTTTCTACTAGGTTATGTTGATTTCCCAATTATACTTCCAGAGCAGTTGGAAGAGTATTATTGAAGTAGTAGACATGCTCCTTGCTCTCAAGGGATGGGAATAGAGACACTGGCACATTTGGGTACAGTCCCCTTTGATAGTCCCCTAGTTGGAATAAGGTTATGTCTGTCTCCCCTGCTAGACTGCAAACACCTTGAGGACAGGGATCATGTCTACTAACTCTACTGTCCTTGCCCAAGTGGGATGAAGAGGGTTCTACCCACAGTGGATGCTCAATAAATATGATTGATTGATTTTTGTTCTCCTAAGCATCTTGTGCATGTGTGTTTGTAAGTATTCCTAATGATATTATCTAGTTTAGGTGTGATTAAGCACTTATTATGGGGCCAAACACTATGCTAAGCACTGGAGTGAATCCAAAATGAACAATTCAAATACGGTCTCTTATGGGGCTTGCTTTTTAGGTGGGAAAGGAAAGAAATAGAGGCGAGAGAAATGAATTACAGACAAAGGAATACTTAAAATACAAAAATCATTAATAACACTAGGAGAGGGGCACCAATGATGATCCATCTACTCCAGGCCACAGTCTTTGCTTCCAAACTGCTGCATCCTTCCAGAATTTAAACAGCTGGGAAGACCAAATATTTTGGGCCTACAGCTGCTTGGCGGGGAGGGAGGGTTGGGGCTGGATTCCTGTGGAGATGGGAGTTGGGGAGAGGGAGGCGAGAAGGGCACTCGGAGAGAGAACAGTCAATCAGTGGTATTGAGCATGTACTATGCATAGCACTGTATATATATATATATATATATATATATATATATATTTCCTGCCCATGAGAAGCTTACAATCTAGAGGAGGAGCTTCCTCCCTGAGGTTCACCGTGGCATGGATGATCCCAGCACTTTGGTCCTGATCTGAGATGTTCATGGATGTTGTGGGTAGGGGGTGGGCATGCTGAAAAAGAGAAAGAAAAGATGGCTTAGTTCGCAGTCGACATCATGGGGACTGCTAAAGAAGCCCAGGGGTCCAACTTGGGTATAATCTCATATTGCTGAAAATCAGAATGAGTCTGATCTCAACGGTATCTTAGATATTCGGACAAGGGGAGATAGGTAGTTTGCTTTTTGAAGAAGCGAGGAAGAAAACAGGGCTGACCATAAAGGAAAGAAAACCTCTGATGAAAATGCAGAGCAGGTTGTAATAGAATATATGATAGGAAACAAAGCCCTCTTAGGAATCTAACATTTTCCTTGTTACATGCTGAGAGCCTGAGAGCTTTTCTTTTGAATGAATTTCCAGAATGATTTGGGGCAATCAGAATCACAAATAAGCAAAAAAAATCCTCCCAAATGCTAATTATTTTCCAGTCATGCTTCTGTGCTATTCTAGTATAATGAAGACTCTGAAGGAAATCAAACATCATCAGGAATAGAACAGCAAAATAAGGCTTTCAGGAATTGAAAGAAATGTTTTGAGAATGTTCCTTTCTGGATGAGTGTTTGTATCTCCAGCAACAATATTGGCCCTAAGATTTAGCAAATGGGTAAACGACTCCATGTACAAAATGAAGTCATAGCCGTATGGTTTTTACTTCTCATGGGGTGAACTAATATAACTCGAAGTTACCGATACCTTATAATAGAAGAAATCTGAAAGGCCAAATAGATTCTAGAGGCCTGGGAATAATTAGCGATGTCATAGCGATGTTACCTTGGATCTGAACCAGTGCTTAGAATGGTGCTGAACAAATATGGAAGGAAAAATAGAAATAATGGGACTATGAGTGTCCTTCTGCAGTTCATGTCATCCATCCTGCACTCTGACTTTCCTTTTAGTAGATGAGATATACCCCTTATTTGACTTAACCACCTAAGAGATACATAACATGTATATGCATATCCATATGTGGGATATGGCTACATGGGATAGAGTCAGAAAGAATCCAGACTGTGCCTTGGGAAATATTCGTTCATAAATTCTCTATATTTAAAAATTATTCCACCCATTTTTCTCTCTTGAAAATTGAAACCCTAAAGCATCCTCTTATGTCTAATTGCTGCTGGAATATCAGGTGTGGTACTATGGGCACCTCTGAGAAATGACTATCTGAGCCATTTGAAATGCAACACTGTCTTCCAATACAATTAGGCTTCTAACAGATGACAGGAGAGTTAATAGTGTAAAATATGACTGTGACATGACTGCTTTTCTAAAATCTCCATGGAAATTAAAGGTCCTAGGGAGGGTTGGAAAGAGAGGCCTGGGGATAATCTGGAAGTTGTTATAATAAAATAGGCTGAGAGCTGGTGCTCTGAGAAAGGACACCAGGACAACTATCTGTCTATTTTCTTCCCTCCCCATTCATCTTCCAACTCCAGTGCTGGGCTGGGTTGTGCAGTTGAGTAGGGATATGCCTTTTTTTAGGCGAGAAAATATATAAAAGTGGAAAGAGTGTGTGTGTGTATTTGTGTGTGCACACACATGTGCATGTGTGTCTTTGTTGTTGGAGTAGGGAGGCTCTGTGGTCCCCCACAGTCTCCAAATTGAAGACCAGGCCACCAGGATAAGAAGGAGGTCTTGCCCACACCAGGCCAGCCTGCATCTGCCCACCTAAATTTCTTCACTTCACCACTACTGTAACTGTTCATACTGTTCATATGTATGTACAGCTATATACATTTACCTGTACATATATATTATAGAATTATAGAATTCTATATATATAGAATTATGAATTATTGGTACTTTATGATAGATTATTTAAATCAATGCATAAATCCCACTGATTTCTAAAACAGAAATGAGTGCCACACTCAACAACAGTGAAGTAATCAGCCAAGGTGCAATAGTGTACATTACAGACCATCAGACACCACCTGCAAAGCCTTGTTCAAATCACATCTCGAAGAGGCCTTCCCCAGCTAAACCCTCATTTCCATTATTCCCTTTCAGTTCTTTGGCACTCATGCTTGGATGTGTACCCTTTAAAGCACTTGAAATTCACCCCTCCCTCAAACCCACAGTACTTAGCTACATATCCATAGTTTATTTTAATTTTTGTCTCCCTCTCTAGTCCTTAAGCTCATTGCTGGCAGGGATCATGTCTACCAACTCTGTTATAGTGTACTCTTCCAAGCACTTAGCACTGTGCACAGATGATGGGTGGTATTTATCCAGAGCTTACTGTGAGCAGAGCTCTGTACTACACAGTTAAGTGCTCAATAAATACGATTGAATGAATTGAATGAAAGTGCCTGGGAATGTACATTACAATATTGTTGGGAGACAAGAATGATCCTTTCCCTTTCTTCCTTTCCCCCTTCTCTCCACCTCCTTTCTTTGGTCTCTCCCTCCTGACCCTCCCCATTCCATCCTTACTGAGGTGTTTTTGTTTTTTGAGGAGGTGGGGGGGTAATCCAGCAGTAGAAGTAAAGAGCTGAAGTTGCTTGTTTGAATTCAAGGGCCAGCCCCTCTTCACATTTCTTTTTCTTAAGAATAGGAAAGAACTACAAGCCAAAGCAGTGTAAATGCCTCTTTAAGCTGACCTTGGGCATCACTTAACTTCTCCGTGCCTCAGTTTCCTCATCTGTAAAATAGGGATCCAGTACCTGTCCTCTCCCCCTTTAGGTTGTGACTCCCATGTATATGACCTGATTATATTATACTATTCGAACTCTCAGTACAGTGCTTGGCAAATACCCTTATTATTATTATTACGGTGGAGTGTTGAATTCAAGAGAAGCCAAGGAATTCTTCAAGAGTCTTAAAGCAGCATTAATTCACGCTACACTAGGGCAGTGTTCTCTTTTCCTGCCAGTCATTTATCCCCTAACTGTGGATGTTCTGCCTATGAAGATATAGAGTAGCCTTATTGTTGTAGAAATCACAACTTCATCAGAATTCCCAGAGTTTTGTTTACACCAGATCTCAACCTTCAGGTTGCATTAACAGAGTAGTGTTTACGCTTATATACACATAAACATTGCAAGCAGGGCATGCTTTAAATATTAACTGTAGAGTTTTACTGAAACTGTAATTAAAATATTTAAATCACGTATGCTTAATTATACATTTAAGGTATTTACATTTCTCCAGTTAATGTGCTGAATTCAGCTAGAGAATGTGAAACATTACCCTAAGTATTTCATTACACAGCTGGCTCTGTTAGCAATAATAAAAAAATAACATGGTGAAAGGGGTTGTATTAGAAAAAGTGTTTTTAAGGAAGAGCGCTAGGTAATTACTTCCATGGCAAGTGAAGTAGGAGTGTGGACTAGTGGGTGATGAACTAGAAGAAGTTTATCCCTATTAGCAATTATATTTGGATCCTATTGATCATAATTTTTAGATGGTTTTCTTGCCTCCCCCATCCCCCACCCCATTCATATTGTGTTGTTAACAATCCATAATTACCATCTCCTTCTTAGTCTTCTCATTGCCTTGTTTAGTATTACAGAAAGTATCAGTAGGGATGGAACAGTGTGGCCTAGTGGAAAGAGCCTGGACCTAGAAGTCAGCGGACCTGGGTTCTAATCTTGGCCCTGCCTGTTGAGTGACCTTGGGAAAATCAATGCAATTTTCTGTGCCTCAGTTTCTTCACCTGCATAATGGGGATTCAGTGCCTATTCTCCTCGACTTTTACAGTGAGCCCCAGGTGGGACAGGGACTATGACTCATGTGATTAACTTGTATCTACCCCAGCGCTTCGAACAGTGCTTAATAAATATCAAATAGTAAGCACTTAAATATAATAATAATAATAATGATGAGAGAGGCTTTAGTTTTGGAGTCTTGGTTTTGTCGTTGTTGTTGTTTATTTTCTGGGTACAGAATAGCCAGGTAATTTGCTACTCTCTTCAATTCCCCATTAGAAAATCTCAGAACTGAAAAGGCTCTTCCTAAGTGCTGGTTTATCCCCCTGCCTCCAGACAGGATTAATTGCATTTAACCAGTTAAGTGAAAGAGCTGTCTCATTTCCTGTTTTTAAATAAAGGATATTTTAGTCCCTAACCAGACGAAATGGCCAGTCCTCTTGGTACATTCTGTGATACGCCTAGAGAGTATGAACACAATTTTATCTCATACGTTGCCTATGACTTTTAGCTATTAGAAGAAATGCCCTGTTTCAAATTGACACATAAAGCCTCTCCACTTTAAAACTACAACAACCTCCACTGTCACACAGACTCTACATAGAGATACTGATTCACAGCTTGTTATTTACATATAACCCATTTAAGTTGGAAGATAGTGTTACCAGGGGTGGTAACTACTCTAATAATAATGATATTTTTTAAGTGTTTACTAAGTTCCAAGCACTGAGTTCAGTGTTGGGTTCAAAATAAGATAATCAGGTCTGACATAGGTCCTGTCCCCTGTGGGGCTTGCGATCTAAGAGGCAGAGACAGGTGTCTTACCCCCATTTTACATATGAGGAAACTGAGGCCCAGAGAGGTCAAGTCGCCAAACTAACTCTCTTCCCCTCTTCAAAGCCCTACTGAGAGCTCATCTCCACCAGGAGGCCTTCCCAGACTGAGCCCTCCCTTTCCCTTTGCCCCTCCTCCCCACAGCACTTATATATATCTATACATATTTACTGCTCTATTTTATTAATGATGTGCATTTATGGTTCTATTTATCTATTTTGATGCTTTTGATGCCTGTCTACTTATTTTGTTTTGTTGTCTGTCTCCTTTCTAGACTGTGAGCCCATGGTTGGGTAGGGATTGTCTCTACCTGTTACCAAATTGTACTTTCCAAGTGCTCAGTACTGTGCTCTGCACACAGTAAGCGCTCAATAAATACGATTGAATAAATGGTTGAAATGCTAAATTGAAATGACACTAATCACTATGTTCAAGTCAGTGAGGATACTTCAAAAGGGAAGGGTGGCGGGAGCTAAACCTCTTCTCTTCCCTCCCCAATCCTAACCTCCTCCTAACTTTCCCTATCTCTGACCATGAGATAAAAAGTCAGGAACCTTGGAATTTGACACCACTGTTACTGAGAAGCAGCTTGCCCTCCTGGATAGAGCCCGGGCCTGGGAGTCAGAAGGACCTGGGTTCTTATCCCTGCTCTACCACTTGGCTGTTGTGTGGCCTTGGGCAAGTCACTACACTTCTCTGGGCCTCAATTATCCCATCTGGAAAATGGGGATCGAGACTGTGAGCTCCATGTGGGACAAGGGACCGTGTCCAACCTGATTAGTACACTTAGTACAGTGCCTGGCACATAGTAAACTCTTGACAAATACCACAGTCATGATTATTATTACAGCCAGTCAACTGCTAAATCTTGCCATTTCTCTGACCCTCTTGGCTCATGCTGTTCCCCTAGCCTGAAACTCTAGACTGTAAGCTCCTTGTCAGCAGGGAACATGTCTATCAAATCTGTTATATTGTACTCTCCCAAGCACTTAGTAATGACGTGCTTTGCATACACTGTAAGCGCTCAGAAATGCCATTGATTGAACCCTCTTATTCTCCAAATCCACCAACCTCCAACTCTCGCCCCTCCATCTTCAAAGCCCTTCTAAAATCTCACCTGCTCTAGAAAGCTTTCCCTGATTAATTCATGAAAGCCTTGTTGCATTAAACAAACACCCATGTTCAAAACTTAGGGATTTTGATCCAACCCTCAGCACTCATGTATGTTATTTATTTATATGCTACTTTTACATCCAGTATTTTTCCAGCTGATTTATCTTGAAGTGTTTATACTGCTTCTTGCCTATTCTTGTTCTTCTTCCGCTTTTCACTTGCAGTAAATTTCATCTGCCCCATTAGATTGTGAGCATGAGGGCAGGCAACATGTGCCTTCCTAATGTTGGCCAGTAGGTCAATTGGTGGGTAATGTTTTAACAGTGACAAGTGCTCAATAAATGGGATTGATTGATTGGGAAGATACATATTTAAGCACAGGAAACTTTACACCATCATTTCAAGGTGAGGGAGAGTTGTAAGAAATATCAGCATCAAACGTCAATAGTGCTGGTGAAAATGAGTACCACTAGTGACTGTACTGTCAAGTAGGAAAAAGAACAGTCAATTCTCCTTCTAGACCCACAACTGTTTCCTTCCCAGGCATCAGTGCTTTGAAGCTGCAAAATGTACATTTTGCAGTCACTATTGTGAATCAAAAATATGATTTTCGGTTTTGGGAGCCAAATATTTTTGCAACTCAAAAAGCTACAGGTGTGTTCAGTTTGATTTTGAGATGAAGCTTTAGTCCAGTGCAGCATTGATTTATTCAAATGGTTTTGTATGGTGCGAAAGGGATAGCATCTGAAAAAATCTCAACCCCTCACCTGCTTCCTCGTAATATTAAGGAGAGGCACATAAATGTGCTAATTGGTCACGAAGGTTGCAGGAGTATTAATAAATCATTAATCACAGAGTGGAAAACGATGGGGGCCTGCCTTTCTAAAATCAACAGCCCCCCAGTCTACAAAATGAAATCCCTGACTACTGTTGGTCTCCCCAGTGCAGCACTAGTGTTCATGCTGTAAACAGGTACATGGAGAGGCATTACCAGAAATGACCAATTTTGGAACTGCTCTGTGCATCTGATTTCCTGAGTCTTTTTCATTATAAATGTACAGAAAAGTAGCTACATGCTCTGCACACAAATGTAGGTAAACACTCACAGAGCCAGGTTTCTCTACCTCCTGCATAATAATACAAAGAATGAGAGGCTCCCAGAGCCTACGCTCTGATTACAAATTAGTATACTTAGGAATCTTTATTGACTCCTTCTGGCTAATGTGATGCTAATTAGGGTTGCTCAAGGGCAGGCTTTTGGACTTGGAACCATAAGAGTCAAGCTCTAATTCTGGCTCTGCCACTAAGTGGCTGCCCTGAACCTCAGTTTTCCAACTATAAAATGGGCCTAACAAAACCCAGCCCTACCTCACATGTAGGGTTTGAGGATAAAATGAGAAAATTGGAAATGAAATTGCTTTAGAAATCATAGTTCTATCTCAGTGTGGTTTCAAATGATTCATTTGACTCCCAAAGGTTCCTAACTTACAACTGGAGAGTAACTTGGGTGCTAGGAGAATTTGGTTCAACTATTGTAGTAGGTTGGATTTTAGAGTGTGTGAACTGATGGAAGATCTGGGTTCTAATCCCAGCTCTGCCACTTGTCTGCTGTGTGACCTTGGGCAAGTCACTTAAGTTCTCTGTGCCTCAGATACCTCATTTGTAAAATGGGGTTTAAGATTGTGAGGCCCATGTGGGACAGGGACTGTGTCTAACCTGATTACCTTGTATCTATCCCAGCATTCGGGAACTGAGCCTGGCACATAGTAAACACTTAACAAATACCTTAAAACAAATCCAGCATCATGGAGATCAATCAGTGGTATTTATTGAGCGCTTACTGTGTGAGGAGCACTGTGCTACCAGAGATATCTACCAGCCTTCTCCATTAACCTTCAGGAATGCACCTGAGGTATCCATAGGCACTCAGGGTACCGTGCAATGGCTGCTGATGCTAGGAAAAACTGAGAAATTGCAAGGGACATTTATTCGTCTACCTTTGAACCTTTGGGTAGCAAGGCAGGATGGTAATAAAGTTTTGTAAGCTGGTTAAATGTTGGTTCTTATTTGCAAGGCTGAATTAAGTCATGGATTAGTAGCTGGCTTCTTTGAAATCATAAATGTTTTTGAATGGAATTCTCTATTATAAAATGAAATCCAAGTCTTTATGAAGCAAATGGAGAAATCTTTGCCAGCTGCTACTCTACTAAAACTCCCAGTACTGAATCATACAGATTTGTGGACTGAAAAGCTCACTGCAGCCTGAACTTTCTCCAGTGGGACAAAATGCATTTAAAGAAAGCCACCAAATGCTAGAATATGGTTTTGAGTTTAGGGACTCTATATTTTCCAAGCCACTCTCCATTTCTTCCCCTCCCTTCCCATTCCTTTTTCCTCTGAGAGTTGGCAAGAAGCCAGTTGGAGGATGAGAAGCGCTGCACTCACCCTGTTCAAACTCCCCCAGACCACTTTAATTTAAAAGCTGTCTTTAATTTTCCTGGTTGTTTTCCTCCTGGCTCTCCTCCTGGGAAAGGCCATGGTGTTGCATTTCTCAGAGCCAGTGACAAACAAAGATGGCTTTTGAAGAAGCCCATTAATCATGTAGGAAAGACTAGTTTCTGAGGCTGGAAAATATATGTCATTAAGATGAAAACCTTTCCCTTGTGGTAGGCCCTGCACTATCATTTTTAAAGTTATCTCATCCCCCTAAAATGCTCTCTGGGGTGAGAGGATTGCCACCCAGGCCTCACCCAGATGCCAGCTCTGACTAGGTGGGATGGTCTCCCTCTCCAGGCTTTCTTGCTCTCATTTCTGATACCTTTCCCTATCACGTCCATTTCATCTAACAGCAAACCTGTTTGATTTCCTTGATTTGTTGATATTTAAACTCTAATGCTCCCAGAAATGGCCTGAAACTGACATTTTGTTTGCACTAGCTGCTTGCTTGTGGGCTGACACTGACTGATGCTGCAGACCTATTGATTGGGTGGCCAAAAGGGTCATCCCTTACCATGTAAATGACCAGAAAATCAAGTGCCGGTCATGTGAAACACACCTGCCTCATCCTAAGGAGAGACATGGGCCTTAACCATGAACACTGCTGAGCCTTCAGGACAAATATGCCTCATCCTGAGAAGCAGCTGTGCCTATTGGATAGAGCAGCAGCCTGGGAGGTAAAAGTATCTGGGTTCTAATCATGGCTCTGCCACCTCTCTGCTGTGTGACCATTGGCAAGTCACTTCACCTCTCTGCGCCTCAGTTACCTCATCTGTAAAATGGGGATTAAGACTGAGCCTCATGTCGGGGCAGGGACGGTGTCCAACCTGATTAGCCTGTATCTACTCCAGTACTTAGAACAGTGCCTGTTGCTAGTACACACCTTACAAATACCATAAAAAAAAGCAACCCAAAAACCCGGAATGTAGTTAGTTTGCATCAGAGGTGTCTCTGTGTCCCGTTCCAATAAAGGACTCCTCAGTAGCCTAATTTTTCATAAAGTAGATTGCCATCCCCAAATAAGGCAAGAAAGATATTCCCACTGGACCTTTTGGAAGTATATATTTGCTGTACATGACCAACATGGAATTCTTCACGTGCCTGACTCAGATTATCGTTACGGTTATTATTATGATACTTGTTAAGCGCTTACTATGTGTCAAGCACTGTACTAAGCTCTGGAGTAGATACACATTAATCAGACTGGACACAATCCCTGACCCTCATGGAGCTCACAGTCTAAGTAGAAAGGAGAACAGGCATTGAATTCACATTTTACAGATTAGGAAACTGAGGCACAGATGAGTTAAGTGACTTGCCCAAGGTCACAGCAGGCAACTGTCAGGAACCAGGTCCTCTGAAACCTGGGCCCGGGCTCCTTCCATTAGGCAACACTGCTTCTCACATCATTCTAGTTACTTGTGCTAGCCCTGCAGGATTGTATAGCTCCATAAATTCCAAAACTGAGCTCCTCATCTTCCCTTATCTTCCTCAAGCCCTGTCCTCTTCCTGACTTCCCTATCACTGTGGATGGTATGACCATCCTTCCCACCTCTCAAGCCCGCAACCTCGGTGTCATCTTTGACTCGGCTCTCTCATTCACCCCACACATCCAATCCATCACCAAGACCTGCCGGTCTCACCTTTATAATATCGCCAAGATCCGCCCTTTCCTCTCCACCCAAACGGCTATCTTACTGGTACAGGCTCTCATAATATCCCGGCTGGATTACTGTGTCAGCTTTCTCTCAGATCTCCCTTCCTCTTGTCTCTCCCTGCTCCAGTCTATTCTTCATTCCGCTGCCCGGCTCATCTTCCTGCAGAAACACTCTGGGCATGTCACTCCCCTTCTTAAAAACCTCCAGTGGTTGCCTATCAACCTCGACACGAAACAAAAACTTCTCACTCTAGGCTTCAAGGCTCTCCATCACCTTGCCCCCTCCTACCTCTCCTCCCTTCTCTCTCTCTACTGCCCACCCCGCACGCTCCGCTCCTCTGCCGCCCACCTCCTCACCGTCCCCCGTTCTCACCTATCCTGCTGTTGACCCCTGGGCCACATCCTCCCGCTGTCCTGGAATGCCCTCCCTCCTCACCTCCGCCAAACTAATTCTCTTCCCCTCTTCAAAGCCCTACTTAGACCTCACCTCTTCCAAGAGGCCTTCCCAGACTGAGCGTCCCCTTTTCCCTCTGCTCCCTCTGCTCCCCCTCTACCCCCCCACTTCACCTCCCCTCAGCTAAGCCCTCTTTTCCCCCTTTCCCTCTGCTCCTCCCCCTCTCCCTTCCCCTCCCCTCAGCACTGTGCTCGACCGCTCAATTGTATATATTTTCATTACCATATTTATTTTGTTAATGAGATATACATCACCTTGATTCTCTTTATTGCTGCTGTTTTAATGAGATGTTCATCCCCTTGATTCTATTTATTGATATTGTTTTTGTCTGTCTCCCCCAGTTAGACTGTAAGCCCATCAATGGGCAGGGACTGTCTCTATCTGTTGCCGATTTGTACATTCCAAGCGCTTAGTACAGTGCTCTGCACATAGTAAGTGTTCAATAAATGCTATTGAATGAATAAATTATATGCACATCTTTCATGTATTTTTAAGAAGGAGGTGGAGTAACATACATGAGGTTAGACTGAAGAGTTTGACTCCTAAGTCTGAAAAGATGTAACCATGAAGTCAATATAAATGCTGAAGGCAGGGTAAACTCAGAATTGTCGTTCACCAAATGGGACAATCTCAGAAACCTGGAGCAGGGAGTCACTGAAGCTTCAAATCTAACAAAAGAAGCTACTTCTTTCAAGAATAGCTTGTTAAAGAGAGGGAATTAAATACCACAGGAAGTTGTATAGGCAGAAAATAAGAAGAGGTTCAAAAAGGGTTTGGAGGTATTCATGCACAATGGGCCCATGTTAGGTTATTTAAAGGTAGGGATATTAAAGTTACGATTCTAACCTAGTGGATGGTGTCAAGGAGGCATCCTATGGGTCCAGTATTAAAGGCAGAATACTAGGCTGGCTGAATTATCGTTCTGACCAAGTGATGGCAAAGAACCACCCCCCACATTTTAAAGCTCTTTCATGACAACAGCCCTCCACACTGAAAGCTTCTTTTGGGTTGAAAACTGTCTACCAACTCTATTGCATTGTACTTTCCCAAGTGCTTACTACAGTGCTCTGCACACAGTAAGTACTTCATAAATACCATTGATTATGGATTGATAGATAAAGCAATTACAAATAAATGCTGGTATTATGTACAGTGCTCTTGCAACTGGAGATAGTACTGCAAAGTTTTCTTTGGCTTAAGGAAGGCAGTGTGGAATAGTGGAAAGAGCGCAGGGCTGGGAGTCAGAGGAATGGGGTTCTAATCCCAGCTCTGCCACTTGTCTGCTGAATGACCTTGGGCAAATCATTTAACTTTTCTGGGGCTCAGTTACCTCATCTGTAAAATGGGGATTATAACTGTGAGCCCCATATAGATCATGGATTGTATTCAACCTGATCATTTTGTATCTAGCCCAGTACTTAGCACAGTGCCTGGCACATAGGAAGTGCTTAATAAATACCATTAAAAAAAAAAAGCATATCCCTTCTCCTTCACTTTTGACTGTAAGCTGTTGTGGTCAGGGAATGTGGTGTTGTACTCTCCCAAGCGCTTACTGCAGTGTTCTGCACACAGTATGTGCTCAATAAACACGACTGAATAAACAAATGAATGACTTGAATAGGGCAATTGGAGTCTATTTCAATTTGACATTTGATAGTGGCAGTGGATCTGTTTAGCAGAGATAATGATGGATTTCTTTTCTGTTGGTACAGATGTCTTTTTGCTGCACAGGTGGGTGAAAGTTAACCCCAACAAAAATTTCCTTCTATTTCATTATCGGCCTATATTTCCTTAACTCTTTGATCACAATACAACTGTGCTTGTAACTCTACTTGATACATAGTAAAGACTTAATGAATGCCATAATTATTCTATTTATTTTTTAAAAAATATATTTTTATTCATTTTTTATTGAACTAGGCATGCATTAATTCACTTTCCATTATTTTCTAGAAGAAACTATACTTCATTTTGCACTCTTTTGCTTAACGCTCTATTTCATGCAGTCATCCACTCTCTTCACGCATCCCACATAGAGAAGCTGTGCTGTGATTAGGATCACTTTGAGGTTGGTAGACTGCCTTCCAGGACTTTGTTGGTTGCGATCCTGTTCTTCTATTTGATGTTAAATAGGGCATGTAAGTGAGGTTGATGGAACTGCTCAAGAAATCAAATATGATGACTGATGTATCTTAGCCTTGTAGAAGTGAGTACATTATGTTACTCTGTGCACCTTCCTGACCTCCCTGCCTTCTGTCTCTCTCCACTTTGGTTCATACTTTGCTGCTGGGTTCATTTTTCTACAAAAAACATTTAGGCCATGTTTCCCCACTCCTCAAGAACCTCTGGTGGTTGCCCATCCACCTCCTCATCAAACATAAACTCTTTACCATCAGTTTTAAAGTACTCAATCACCTTGCCTCCTCCTAACTCAACTCACTACTCTCCTACTAAACTCGGCCTGCACACTTTGCTCCACTAATGCCAACCTTCTCATTACACCTCAATCTCGTCTAACTCACTGCTTACCTCTTTCCCACTTCTTGCCTCTGGCCTGGATGCCTTCCCTCTTCATAACTGACAATTATTCTCCCCACCTTCAAAGCCTTATTCTTCAAGAGGCCTTCCCTGACTAAGCCCTCCTTTCCTCTTCTCCCACTCCCTTCTGCATTGCCTTGATTTGCTTCCTTTATTCATCCCCCTCCTAGCCCCGCAGCACTTATGTACATATTTGTAATTGTATTTATTCATATTAATGTCTGTCTCCCCCTCTGGGTTGTAAGGTCATTGTAGGCATGGAATGTGTCTGTTATATTTTACTCTCCCAAGTGCTTAGTACTGTACTCTGCACACAGAAAGTGCTCAATAAATACAATTGACTGACTGACTCCTTCTGGCCTGGAAGTCCCTCCCCCACCCTATATTCCAGGTCACCACTCTCGCCACCTTTAAATAATGATATTTATGAAGCGCTTACTTTGTGTTAAGCACTGTTCTAATCTTTGGGGTTAATACAAGTTGATCATGTAGGACACAATCCCTGTCCCAGATGGGACTCGCAGTCTATGTAGAAGGGAGAACATGTATTGAAAGTGGGGATTCACTTTACAGATGAGGAAACAGAGGCACAGAGAAGTTAAGTGACTTGCCCAAGGTCATCCAGCAGAGAAGTGTTGGAGCTGGGATTAGAACCCAGGTCCTCTGATTCCCAGGTTTGTGCTCATTCCTCAAGACGACACTAGGCCATACTGCTTTGAAGCCTTATTAAGGTCACATCTCCTCCCAGAGTCCTTCCCCGATTAAGTGCTCTTTTCCCCGACTCCCTCTCTCTTCTGTGTCGTCAATGCACTTGGAGCTGTACTCTTTGGACACTTGATATTCATCCCTGCCTCAGCCCCACAGCACTTGATGTACATACCTGTAGCTTATTTTTTATATTAATATTTGTTTACCTCCCAAGACTGTAAGATCAATGTGGGCGGGAGTGTGTTTACCAGTTTTCTTGCATTAAACTCTGCCAAGTGTTTAGTCCAGTGCTGTGCACACAGTAAGCATTAAATAAATACCATTGATGATGATCATGATTGATTGAGAGGAAAGTGTGGATTTTAACGATGTTGTGAAGGTAGAACTGACAGTATTTGGCAACACTGAATATGTGGATTGAAGGAGAGAGATGTGTTGATGATGATCACCAAGGTGAAACAGGTTCTACTGTCTACAGGTATGAAAAACACATAGAGGACAGGGTTTGGGTGGGAAGATGAGGAGTTCTCTTTTGGACATGTTAAATTTGATATGTCAGCGGGAGAGCCAAGTAGAGATGGCCTGAAGGGTAGAGGAAATACAAGACTGTAGAGGAGAGACATCAGGGCTGGAGATATAGATTTGGGAATCATCCTCATAGAGATGGTAGTTGAAGCCATGGGAGCGAATGAGTTCTCCAAGGTAGTGGATGTAGATGGATAGAAGGAGACCCCAAACTGAGCTTTGAGGGACTTTCACAGTTAGTGTGTGGGAAACAGAAGAGGAGCCCATGACAGAGAGGGAGATGAGAGCCAGGAGAGGAGAGAGTCAGTGAAGCCAAGATTAGATAACATTTCCAGGAGAAAGGGATAGTCCAGAATGTTGAAGATGGTTGAGAGGTTGAGGAGGATTAGGATGGAGTAGAAGCTTTAGGATTTGGTAAGAAGGAGATCATTGGTGACCTTTGAGAGGGCAATTTCCATGGAATATAGAGGGTGGAAACCAGATTGGAGGGGTCAAGGAGAGAATTGGAGGAGAAGAAGTAGAGGCAGCAGGTGTAGACAAAAGCTCAAGGAGTTTGGAATGGAATGGTAGTAGGAAGATGGGACAATAATTGGAGAGAGCCTTGGGGTTAAAAGGGGGGCTTTTTTAGTATGGGGAAAACGTGAGCATGTTTGAAAGCAGTGGGGACAAAACCAGTGGAGAGTGAACAGTTGAAGATGGTAGTCAGGGAAGGAAGAAGAGTGGGGATAAGTGGTTTGATTTTTTTTTAAATGGTATTTGTTAAGCACTTACTATGTGCTGGGTAATAATAATGATAATGATGGTATTTGTTAAGCGCTTACTATGTGCCAAGCACTGTTCTAAGTGCTAAGTGCTATTCTAAGTGCTGGGGTAGATACAAGATAATTAGGTTGGACACAGTCCATGTCCCACAAGGCTCACATTCTTAATCCCTATTTTACAGATGAGGTAACTGAGGCATAGTGAAGTGATTTGCCCAAGATCACACAGCAGACAAGTGGTGGATCCAGAACTAGAACCCAGGTCATCTGACTCCCAGGCCTGTGCTCTCAACACTAGAGAAAGCTGCTTTTCCTGATTTGATTAGGTGCAAAGAATTGGGGTTGGAGCCTCAGGTGGAGGGGCCAGATTTTGAGTGGAGGTGGGAGATCTCCTCTTGAGATACTGCTGAATAGATGGGAGAGTAGAACAAGGGGCAGGAGGAGAAAGGGACTGAAGAGGAGTAGGGGAGTTTTTAGGGAGATCACATCTAATGGTTTCAGTTTTATCATTTAAGTAAGTGGACTGGTCATTAAGGTCAAGAGATGGTGGGGAGAGAACAACAGGGTTGAGGAAGGAGCGAAACAACTGACAAGGGTTACGGGCATAGGAATCAATCAATAAATCAATCAAACATATTTATTGAGTACTTAATGAGTGCAGAGCACTGAACGAAGCACTTGGGAGAGTGCAATGTAACAGAATTAATAGACACGCTCTCTGCCCACAAGGAGAGAAACGAAGTTATCCGGGTGGAGGAATGTACAGAGTTCAAGCAGGGGCTGAAGCTGAGATAGATGAGATTGCCCTGATAGCTGGATTTCTGCCAGCAGCACCCTGCAGCTCATGCAGAGGAGCAAGGGAAGCAGATTGTGGAGGAGATCCAGCGATGTGGGCTAGTGCTATGCGGTTATCAAAGGGATAGGGATGCAACTGAGTTGAGTTCATTAGAGACAAACATTAAAATAAATCGCAGATATCTATATAAGTGCTGTGGGATTTGGGGTGGGGTTAATAAAGGGTACAAATCCAAGGGCAAGGATGACACAGAAGGGAGAAACAATTGCGGAAATGAGGGCTTAGTCGAGGAAGGCCTCTTGGAAGAGATGTGATTTTAATAATGCTCTGAAGGTGGGGAGAGTGATCGTCTGTCGGGAAATGAGGGGGGAGGTAGCTCCAAGCCAGAGGCAGGACGTGGGTGAGGGGTCGGCAGTGAGATAGATGAGATTGAAGTACAATGAGTAGGTTGGTGTTAGAGGAGTGAAGTGAGTGTGTTAAGCTATAGAATAAATCAGCAAGGTAAGATAGGAGGGAGCAGGGTGATTGAGGGTTTTAAAACCAATGTTAAGGACTTTCTGTTTGATGCGAAGGTGGATGGGCAACCACTGGAGGTTCTCGAGGAGTGGGGAAAACCTGGACTTAAAGGTTTCTTAGAAAAATGTTCCAGGCAGGCAGCAGAGTGAAGTATGGACCCAAGTGGGATGAGACAGGAGGTAGGGAGGTCAGCAAGGAGGCTGATGCAGTAGTTAAGGTGGGATAAAATCAATGCTAGAATCAGCATAGTAGCAGTTTGGATGGAGAGGAAAGGGTGGATTTGAGCCATGTTGTGAAAAGATTTGGTGACAGTTTAAATATGTCAATTATGGGCTTGTGAAGCAGGGAAGATGGTGGTGCTTTCTATAGTGATGGGAAAGTTAGGGAGAGATCAGGGTTTGGGTGGGAAGGTGAGCTCGGTAATTGGCAAGGACTAATTTCCCAACCTGAGGTAGCTCCCTTAACCTCTACAGGTTCCAGGGATCTCTCTAGAAAACAGAGGTAATGATAATTACCAATCTCAGGAGCATGTCAAAGTGCATAATGAATGGCCTGATTGTAAAGCCCATTGTGAATGGAATACCTTTTCTGCAAATGGAAATGATTGAGGAAGACACCATTTCATTGTTCTTCCTGCCGCTGGGAGATTGAGGAGTGGGCCTGTAGGAACCCTCTGCAGCCGAACGGTAGCTTAGTTTGAACAAGATATGCTTAATAATGCAGTGTCTCTGGGACTGACAGACCACCTATCACAAAAGCCTTTCCTTTTGTGTTATCGGGCTCCGCTTATTGTTCCTGAACCAAGCCTTCTGACATCCTTTGTTATTAATGACCTCTCTGCTTTAAAGCTATTCATCATTTCCCTACGCAGAACAATTCCACATCTTACTGTGGGCATTTTTGTCTTTTTTTGGGTACACAAGATGGACAGTTCTTTATGGCCCTTCTCACATGATGTGTTAATGCCCTAACAAGAACCTCAACTTTCAAAATATGTTGAGAAGGACCTCAAATGTTTAATTGCCACAGGGGAAAAAATACCTGGTAATACCTCACCATAGGTAGATTTGACAATGATAACAATGCAAAACTGAGCTGACTTAGCCAGTGCCTGGGACAGGCAGGCACACTACTGAAAAATGTCCACTGATAACCCTTTGCCAAACTTTCCCTCATTCCCCTCATCACTTTGCTGGGGATTTTAAGAGGGGATATTAAGGAGATAGGCTCTTTAAACCTCACCTAGATTTTGGCTCCTCCTAAGCACTTGGGAGAGTAGCGTGGCCTAGTGGATGAAGCACGGACCTGGGAGCCAGAAGACCTGAGTTCTAATCCTGATTCTGCAACTTGCCTGCTCTGTGACCTTGGGCAAGTCATAACTTCTCTGTGCCTCAGTTTCCTTAACTGCAAAATGGGGATTCGATGCCTGTTGTCCCTCCTACTTAGACTGTGAGCTCCATGTGGGACGGGGACTGTGTCCTACCCAATAAATGTGTGTCTGTCCCCAAGCTTAAAACAGTGGTGGACATGTAGTCAATACAACAAATACCATAACCCCCACCCCCCAAGCTCCCTATAACCAGAAATATCAAGGCTTATTCTTGCAATCCTCAATAGAATATGGATTGGGGGGGGTTATTATATATAAAATATATTTTAATGTATGTAATCTATGTATAATATATTATCTGGTGATATTTTTGAGTAATAAAGGGTATGAGTTCCAAAATTTCAAGGTTTACTTTAACTTTTATTATAATTCACATACTTCTTATGACAAATATCTCTTCCATAATACTCCAGTTGAGTTGCAAAGATGTAAATAGATAAGATTAAACAGTAACCGAGCATAACAGCTTCTTATTTACATTCACAGTAATGTTTAGGCAGCTTTACCCCGTTTACCCCTCCATCTAGATTGTGATCCTGATGTGGGGCAGGGAAGGTCTAATCTGTTTACTTCGTAATTACCCCAGGGCTAAGTAAGGGCTCAATAAATACCATTACCATTATTACTGCTATGCAATAAAATGGTATAATGGAAAGAGTGAGTAGAAAAAAAGCAACAGGGTAAAAGGACAAGTATTAGCCTATTCATACCTTCTCCACAGCTTTTTCCCCCGCAGTCCAACTGGCTTTAGGTCTGAATAAAAAAGCAACAAGCACTGTTTGGTATCTTGCTTTGCTCAGTAAATATGTTCAATGGACAGGGGAAAATGATTATTTCCCATTGCACTGTTATTAGAAATTGAAGTCCCTATATACCAGAAGCAATTTTTCAGTTCCGTTGAGCTGTTTGCTGCCCTGTGAAAAATAAAGTCTCTGCAAAATATATACCAGGAGTATGACAGTTTTAAGGTTTAACACTCCTAAAAATTCATATTTTTATATTTAAAGAAACATATTAAAAATATTGTCCAATCAGTCAATCAGTGTGGTATTTACTGAGCCCTTTAATATATGTGAAACTATACTAAGGACTTGGGAGTGTGCGAGACAATAGAGTAGGTAGACAAGATTCCTGCCCACAGAGGAGTTTACAGTCTAGTTGAGGAGACAGACAGTAACATAAATAAAGAATGGGGAAAGGGCAGAGTATAAGAACATGTACATAAGTCCTAGGAGCAGGGATAGGGTATGGAAGTGCTTAAGGGGTACAGACCCAAGTCCTTAAGCGATGCAGAGGGAAGGACAAATTGGGTGGGGAAATGAGGGGTTAGTTGGGGAAGGCCTCTTGGAGGAGTTATAATTTTAGTAGGGTTTTGACGATATAAGACATAGCAAAACAATCCTAACAAAACTTTGAAAACCCAATTTACTAATTTATTTTTCTCACTCATGAAGTCTCATGTTGGACTCAGACCTTGAAACTACAAATGGATTCAAAAATCTCAATCAGCCCACAGAAAGTCTTTGTCAATATGTAAACTCTTCCCTAGTCCTTTCCATACTTTCAGTGTTTTATCAGCAAAGCATTTGCTGGCAATGACTGGCAGTAGCTTAAAGAAATGCAGCCTCAGTGCTAAGGGTTGTACTTGAACTTTCACCTAAATATTATCTGCCCACTGTTTCCTTTTAAATCCTGGTTTTGCTATTCACCCAGTTTCATATTCAGTTGTAATATAAAATAAAGAAAAAAACACCTCCTTTTGACGCAGCCCAAATGTACTGCAATGTACACGCACAATTAACAGTGTAAAAACAGGGGAGTGTTTAATTCTAAGCAATGACTGCTTTCGGGGAATTTCACCCACATGTTCCTATTAAACTATATAAATCCTCCCTCATTTTCCCCTCTTGGAAATTCAACACTTGGACTTAAGATATATTACGTTATGTTCATGTAATCCAAGTCTGAGTGAAGGAAACTGATTTCCAAGTCCAACTACTTTCTTGTGCCCAGGAAACTGACAAAACTCATCTGAGAAAGCCATTTGTTGAACAAAGACTGTGTGCAGCAACTCTGTTGGACCATTTGTCATTAACCGAGGGATTCTGCAGGCATGTCACAGGTGCACTCTGACAAAATGAGCACAGCAGTGAAAATGTGGCAGGGCAAAGGTTCACAACTTGCAAAGTGCAAAGAAACTGTCTTATTGCCAAAGCATGAAAATATGGCTCCTTGGACAGAGAGGCTGGATTTTGGAGCAGGTTTCGTTCTTTCCTGGGACCAGATTTGTGCATCTGCCCTTGAGAACGATATGTGATGAGCCATTCTATCTAGGGAGTCTCGAACTTTCTCTTCAGGAAACCCCCTATCAATCCTTTCACACAGTTCTCCAATTTGAAAACATAAGCAAGATAAAAATCTGCTGCAGTGGCTTTAGTGAAAGGAAGCACTAGTAATTGCATCAATGTATACAAACTGGGGAGCATGAGTGATGTGGCCCAGGACCACAGTTACTTCACTAGCATCAAGTACAGCGATATAGCTGTACTACTGTGAGCTGAAGTGGGGCATATGGAGGCAGAGAAAGTGGAACATTCATTCTAAAGGCATATTGAAGCACAATCTCAAACCATATGTCATCGCAGTGGACTGTCTGGAGACAACAGCAGCAGACATATCAGCCTGATATGCATTAATCAACAGAAGGGCAGGCCTCCTTGCACAGAAGCTTTGGGAAGAATGGGATCCCAAGAGACATTAGGAAGCAACAATAGGCACTTCGAGTTGTGTATTATATATATATACCTATGAAGAGTGTATGTATATGAATTCTGGGCTTGAAGTAGTGTCACCTTTAAAACTATATACAATAATATTAGTAATAGTGTTATTTAAGTGCTTGCTATGTGTGATGAAACAAGCTCAGCCCTGGAGTAGCTTCAAGTTAATCAAGTCAAACCCAGTCCCTATCCCACACAGGGCTAGCAGTCTAAATAGGAAGTGACTTGCTCAAGTTCACGCAGCAGACAGTTGGCAGGGTCAGGATTGGTGAACAATTCCTCTGACTCCCAAGCCCATGCACTTTCTAGTAGGCCACAATACTTCTCTTTGAAAAGGTGGTTTAGCATGGGTTCTCTAACAGTGTATGTGTGAGTGTAACTTAAGTAAACCAGTGTGTGACCAATAATCACTTCTGTACTGTGTGCATGTAAGGAGTTCCCCTTTCGGCCTGTTATGCCTGTTGCTTATTACCCACAGTCCCTTGCACTGTTTTCATCTCGCCATCTTTGCACCGTGATCTTCCTGAAGTTTCTGCTCCAAGACAGTTGCTCTATAATAATAATAATAATAATGCTGGTATTTGTTAAGAGCTTACTATGTGCAGAGCACTGTTCTAAGCGCTGGGGACGACACACAGGGGAATCAGGTTGTCCCACGTAGGGCTCACAGTCTTAATCCCCATTTTACAGATGAGGGAACTGAGGCCCAGAGAAGTGAAGTGACTTGCCCACAGTCACACAGCTGACAAGTGGCAAAGCCGGGATTTGAACTCATGACCTCTGACTCCAAAGCCCGGGCTCTTTCCACTGAGCCACGCTGCTCCTCTATTTCACCAAGGCCACTCCAAGACACGTTGCTAATGGAAGGTGTGAACATAAATTTGGTTCTGGTGGTCTGGTTGCATTGAAGGAAATCATTATCTGAGATTAAGGTTTGCCACTAGATGTTAAGTTTTTCATGGAGATAGTACTGGTGGAATAGCATAGAAGTAGAAATGATATCTGTGGTAGATAGAGGTACCACAGTCACAAACAGGGCTAGACACCGCAAATGGTCTTGATACCATGTTGACACTACACAGTGTCTGTCAGCCTTCCCAAGGACATAGTATCCTTCTTGATTTGAGTTTTCTACTTCTTCGTCTTACCATTTTTTTAATTCTTTTTTTGTAATGAATCGGACTGCCTGGGTAGCAGAATTCAAGGACTGCATTCATCTGTGTTCCCTATGGATCTCATTGGTTGTGTACAGGGTTTACAAAGTGTTTGCTGGCATACAACATTAGCCTTTAGTTTAACTGTCAATATGTAGCACTTAAAATTTCCTATAAACAGTTGAACCTGAAAAAGCAAGTGTATTATGCAAGTTTGAAAAATTGTCCTGTTTCCTTTTGTTAATCTAATGTACGTAAATATGTGATTTAGAGGTGACAGTGACTATGTGACTGCCGAGTTGATTGATTGCCCAAAAGGAATGAAAAAGCAATGAATTCCTTTATCAACAGCAGGCCTAGGTAATCATCAGCTTAAAGCTTCCCAGGGATAACTTTATCTTACAAATTTCCTGCACTTTTCAGAAACAAACCCATTATGTTGCCTGGTTTGGGCTAATCAGACTTTGCTTTCCCTCCTTTGCATGCTGGGCTTGTGCACCTCCTTCCAAACCTCTGAATCTCCCAGCTTTTAATAGGCAAAATAACAATTTGGCCTAAATCATACTACACTGGATATTCCACTTCAGCTGTGTAAACTTATGAATCACCTGAGACTCATACTATATCACTGAGAGTAGAATAGAGCTAGGGAATTGGTAACGTAGTGGGAAAAGCATTATTTTTGCTGCACACGGTTGGGAAAGAAGGAGTGCTGAAAGGCCCCTGGGAAAATAAGAATTGAGATTGATAAAAGAAACCAAAAGTGCTAAGGCTCTTTCTCCCCCCCACCCGCCTTCTCTCTTGCTCTTCCTCCCCATTTATTTGAAATTCTTTCTTTTGTAAATTGGACACAACTACTACTAGATTAATGAAATATTTTGTGCAACTCACTGAGACAATCTTAAATGAAAACGAAAGGCTAAATATGTCACCAGTGGTTCCTTAAATATGGAGGGGGAGGGAGATGCCAGTTCCTTCAAGGAAGAAATAAAATGGGGGAAAAAAGATAAACAAATTTGATTCACTCAGAATAAGCATGGAATCTTCCCTGATCAAAGGAAGATTACTTTGGCCTAGATACATCACTACAGTGAACTGAAGCTGTGCTCTTTGCAACTAATGATTCTGTGAGGAGAGGCACTGGGTGACCTGATTGCATCCTTCGTCCTGCATCAAAAGAGATGAAACCCAAGTGATATCAAAATGGCAAGATCAATTCTCAGCTGGCAAATGATCCCATATCGGGAAAGATCACTGTGACTCAGGAAACATTTGTATGGAAAATTGATATGCTGCATTGAAAAACTCACCCATCTGTTTTTGGACTTGCCAACCAGGCCTTGAAACTAGAAACGTTAGGGCCAAGCTAACCATTTGTTGTGGGTAATTGGAGTTTACAGAATCTCCCTCTCCAGACAGTTTTACAAAGAGGATACATCCCTATCTGCATCAAATGACAAACTATTGGGCAGGTGAACCACGATCTTGCTGGGGTGAATTGCATTGCACCAGATGTGAGAAATAGAGAAATTGGGTATTGGAGTTGTTGGGAAAACTCCATTGTGGTTTTTTTTTTTTCCCCAAAGGATAAAGGAATTTATTTGGAGGGAGGTGCAGGGGCTCACGATACCTGTCCTAGGAACCACTCCCAGGAGGGGACTTTGTATAGATCATACCACAGGCTGGAGAGAACTGTATGATATGGAACAAAGCCCCAAAGGAAGCCTGTGAACTGGATCCTGGCTGGGCCTATGTATTTGGTGGGGATATAGGCCCTGGAATTTCACCTGTGTTGAAGCCATTGTTAAATAGAGAACTGTTTGATTTTTTTTAATGATGTTAGTTAAGCGCTTCCTATATGTCAAACACTGTACTAAGCGCTGGGGTAGATACAGTTTATCAGGCTGGATGCAGTCCCTTTCTCATATGGGACTCACAGTCTAGGAGGGAGTAGGGTTTAATCCCCATTGTACAGTTGAGGAAGCTGAGGCACAGAGAAGTAAAGGGACTTGCCCAAGGTCACACAGCAAGCAATTGGCAGAGGCAGTATTAGAACCCAGGTCATCTGACTCCCAGTCCCATGCCCTTTCCACTAGGCCATGCTGCTTCTGCCTGATAATCAGATTAATAAAACATCTTGCCACTGCCCAAGGCAGCCCAACGAATTCTTCCTGGAGAAAACATACTGGAAGGCTCCACGAGAGCTGCATTTAGCATGATGTTATTGTCCTCCCCTGCCTTAGCCCAGGGAGGACTCAAGCATATTCTGGCCAGTGTGGACTCCTCCTTCTCAATGGAGGAGACATCAGTCAATCAATCAATCGACAGGATTTATTGAATGCTTATTGTGTGCAGAGCACTGTTCTAAGTGTTTGGGATAATACAAGACAGCAGAGTTAGTAAACACATTTCCTGTCCAAAAGGAGTTTACAATCCCCTATAGGGGAAGGCAGACATTGAAAGAAATTACTGGTTTGCACACAAGTGCTGTGGGGCTGAGTGTGGATTGAATATTAGGTGCTTAAAAGGTATAGCTCCTAGTGCACAGAAGGGAGAGAGAGCAGGGGAAATGAGGGCTTGGGCGGAGAAGGCCGCTTGGAGCAGTTTCTGTTTGAGGCATACCACTTACTAGAGCTTTTTGGTTGGCAGGGTGCTTGTTAGCGTAGCTTTTACAATCCACCCTTTCATCTTCTAACGTGGAGGTTGCAGTCTCACAGAAGCCTGGATTGAGGAGAGCTCACATTGTATTATTCACCAACGCCAAACCATATCTTCCCACCCCTGTTGCTCTGTATCCAGACACCTGCATGTTGTCAAAAGGGTCCCAAATTCTGCTGATTTATTCTAGCCAGCATGCTGAACTATGACACAGATTTGGGCACGTGCCCAATCCTAGAATAGTGCTCACCATTCGGGGGGCTCAATGAATGCTGTTGGTTGACTGTTATATCGTACTCTCCCAAGTGCTTAGTACGGTGCTCTGCATACAGTAAGCACTCAATA
Source organism: Ornithorhynchus anatinus (assembly GCF_004115215.2). Lineage (NCBI taxonomy): Eukaryota > Metazoa > Chordata > Mammalia > Monotremata > Ornithorhynchidae > Ornithorhynchus > Ornithorhynchus anatinus. Next base: position 50,544,904 of record NC_041753.1, on the reverse strand, counting down.
AATATGATTGAATGAATGAATGAATGACTTTCAGGGCTGTCATCCTTTCCCTGCTGGCAAAGTGCTAACTCTCTATCCACCCCTGCACTCCCAATGGCTCTTTGGTACCATTTTAAAGTATTCACTCTCCCTCTGTCAGAGAGTCCAATAGGTATCTGAGTACTAGTGTCCCCCTCCCTCTCTATATATGGCACTGTTAAGAACAAGAAGGAAGGCGCTGCCTTTGCAAATCTTTTAACGTGATTTGGTTTGGAACACAGCCTTGTCCAGCTGTGGAAGCTAACTCAGTAGGGCTCAGTGAAGGCACAAGTCTGGTGTTTTATGAGAATAGTTTGCACAATTTATGGCGTTTCTCTTTCTTTAAGAGAATGACCTCCTGCTGGGGTTATTTGGATTTTTCTACCTACATTTTTCATGTGATACCTTTCAAAGCTCCCATCAATTGTACCATTTAGCTCAATGGAAAGAATGAATTATCCAGATCTAAACTTAATTTGAAATGACTTAGCTCATTGTGACCCATAGCATAGCTGGATAATATCGAGTAGAAATGGATCCACTTCATTTGAAATGTCAGAATGTAATCGGGATGAGAGTGTGCACACTAAGGAAACATAGGAATATTTTTCTGTTTAAGAATAATAATAAAAACAATAATTATGGTATTTGTTAAATGCTTACTATGTGCAGAGCACTGTTCTAAGTGCTGAGGTAGATACAGGATAATCAAATTGTCCCACGTGGGGCTCATATTTTTTAATCCCCATTTTTACAGATGAGGTAACTGAGGCATCGAGAAGTTAAGTGACTTGCCCAAGGTCACACAGCAGACAAGTGGCAGAGCTGGAATTAGAACCCATGACCTCTGACTCCCAAACCCAGGCTCTTTCCACTAAGCCATGCTGCTTCTCACAAGAGTTTTCTGTAAAAACAGTCTTAAAAGCATTCTGTGAACAACAATCTTTGCTTAGAGTATCTGCTCAGTTAACAGTTGTAGAGCTGACCATTTGTACTACTGTAGTTTGGAAAACATTGAACTTATGTGTAGTTAAGCAACATATCCAGTGACTATGAACATCCAGCGGGGCTCAAAGGGTTTCAATTTGAGTTAGCCCAGGTCCAACATCTCAGCTTCTTGAACAAACTGCCAAAAGGGGAGGAGGTATGCTGACAATAGAATTTCCAGATGTTCTGTGTCCAGTCCCAGAGAACCAACATGATGTGAAATATTGTGACACTTTTGATTCGCCTCCCTTCTGGGGGCCATGAATTTTCTACCACAAATCTCTAAATATTTTGTTCTCAAAAGAGGTCAGTGTTAACATGGAAGTGGGGCAGGGACCTGATGAAATGGGAGATCTGGTGAAATGGGTAAGGGAGGCCAGGAATGAATTGTGATTTAGTCCATCCATTGCTAAGCTCTTTGAATATTTCTTTATTTTAATGTCCGTTTCTTAGCCTCGACTGTAAACTCTTTATGTGTAGTGAAGGTGTTGGGAGAGTATAATATTAATAGAATTGGTAGATAGGTTCCTTAAGCACAATGAGTTTGCACTCCAGATGGAGAAACAGAGTTACTGTGTGCAGAGCACTGTACTAAGTGTTTAGGAGACTACAATACAATGGAGTTGATAGACACAATGATCCCTTCCTACAGGGATCTAACAGTGATGATGATGGTATTTGTTAAGCACTTACTATATGTCAAGCACTGTGTTAAGAGCTGGGGTAGATACAAGCTAATCAGGTTGGACACAGTCCCTGTCCCACATGGGACTCAGAGTCTTACATTTACATTTTACAGATGAGATAACTGAGGCCCAGAGAAGTGAAGTGACTTGCCCAAGGTCACCCAGCAGACCAGTGGCAGAATCAGGATTAGAACCCATGGCCTTCTGACTCTCAGGTCTGTGCTCTAGCCACTAGGCCATGCTACTTCAATGTTGCTTCCATGCTGCTACAGTCTTTAGGAGGCATTATTCTCTGTTGTACTGTCCTCTCCCAAGTGCTTAGTGTAGTGCTCTGCACACAGTAAGTGCTCAATAAATACCACTGATGATGATGATGAGGTGATAACCTGTAAATGGTCACACAACTCTAACCTAAAACCACTGCAACACTGCAGTGCACTAAACACTGTAACTAAAGTTGACTGACACTGAAGTTTTATATTTGTAACTAAATTATAAGAGCTGGAGATGTATTTTTATGTGTGGGTGTGTGAGTGTATGTGAATGAAGTGGGACACAGGCAGAGATGACACAAAAGCCCTATCTTAAAAAAAAAAACAAACCAAAAAAAAAAACCCAGCATATCTGCCACAACTCTGTTTGTCGATTGAGTATCATTGGTGAATCTGAAATTGCTTTATAAATAGGCAAACTATGAAGGAAGCTTTCAGTCTGCAGTGGATTTACTGCCTTGGGGTGGAAATTACAGAGATTATCATCTCTGAAGAAGCAAGACAGTAGGCATCTGCTGCATGATTGAAAAGTTTTATTTTAGAAACACAAACAAGCAGATGGACTGTGTCAGCTAAATGACTGGTGGAGCAAATGGGTAGCTACCCGTGCAGGAGCCAAGGCAGTTTTTCTTAAATGGTTTGGTGATCCCTCTGGCAAATTGATTGATCAATGATATTTATTGAGCATCTGCTGTGTGCAGAGCACTGTACTAAGCACTTGGAGAGTCCGATTCAGTAGAGTAGGGAGACACGAACCCTGCCCACAAGGAGCTTACAGGCTGGATGAGGAAGAGGGCCAAGAACTGGGGTGGATTTTCTGGAGCCCACCCTGACACTGTTCTGTGGGGGAACGGCCGACTTGGAAAGCTTATGGTAAGTGAATACTCAGTGTAGAGATTGAGGCTGGGTAGACTAGGGTGACCCAGGCATGTGAGTGGCAGTTTGCCTAATCATCTGCTCCTAGCATTTCTGAGTGGATGGGATGGTGCAGGTGCTATTCATTTTCCTCAAAGCAAATGGGGACAGGGTGGGAAAGTTCCAGGGGTAGGAATGAGAGTTTGTTGTTTCTGGAAACTCTGGCCATATTATTGTTAAATCATTTCTAAACTGTTAGATGATATGCTTACAATTCAGGCCAAGAGCTCAGAGAACTGCCTTCCTGTTCATTTGGCTCAATTTCTCTCCTCCTCCCCACCCTCTTCAATCCATCCAGTGCCTTTGCATATGTCTGGTCACATAACCAAATGGAAAATACATAGTGTATCAAAAGGAGGGCGACTGCATAACATGAGGCTCAGCTTCTGGATTTCAAGTAATTTATTTTTCTTTCCTTCACTTTCCTTAGTTTTCCCTCCCTTCTTTTGTCTTTGCTTTTCTTTCTTTCATTTCTTCCTCCTTTCTTCTTTCCTTCTTTGCTCTTTCTTCGAAGTAGGTACTGACATCTACATTTGAAGATAATCTGGATCTGATTTACTATCCTTTGAAGTGTTCTCCTTTTTCATTTCCATCTGTGTCTTTTTAGTATTAGAGTTGCCTCAATCCATCTTTTCCATTCCTTCCTGCCTGCAGGTTAATGTCCTTTGAATTCCATCTTGTATTTATGTAGCTTCTTTTTCCAGAAGAGCTCGAAATCCTTTCACGTCTAATATCTCATTTTCCTCACAAATCCCTGTGCAGTTGGGGAAGGCAGGTATTAATATCCCTGTTTTGTAAAGAGGAAAACTGAGGCCAAATATTTGCCTAATGTCACACACTGCCTAGTCTCGGTTTGACAGAACTTTAGCAGTCACATTTACTAAGCCTAATCTCATTCGTTTTCATTTCCTACTGTTTCCTCTGTAGCAAATACTCTCATTCCAAGTTCCCTCTTTAATGTTGGTATTTGTTAAGCGCTTACTATGTGCAGAGCACTGTTCTAAGCGCTGGGGTAGATACAGGGTAATCAGGTTGTCCCACATGAGGCTCACAGTCTTCATCCCCATTTTACAGATGAGGGAACTGAGGCACAGAGAAGTAAAGTGACTTGCCCACAGCTGACAGGTGACAGAGCCGGATTTGAACCCATGACCTCTGGCTCCCAAGCCCGGGCTCTTTCCACTGAGCCACGCTGCTTCTCTTTGACGCAGATTCCTCTCACTGGACTTTGTTCTCAATCGATTGGTGGTATTTACTGCAGATTTCCTGAGTGCAGAACACTGTGTTAAGCACTTGAAAAAGAACAATACAATAGAGTTGGTAGACATGATCCCCTGCTCTGTGGGTGGCAATGGGCTTTGTGGAAAAAGCAGAAGCTCGGAAGTCAGAGAACCTGGGTTCTGATCCCAGCTCTGCCAGTTGCCTGCTGTGTGACTTTGGGCAAGACATTTCACTTCTCTGTGCCTCAGTTTCCTCAACTGTAAAATGGGGATTCAAAACCTGTTCTCCCTACAGCATGGCATAGTGGCTAGAGCATGGGCCTGGGAGTCAGAAGGTCGTGGGTGCTAATCTCATCTCCACCGCTTATCTGCTGTATGACCTTGGGCAAGTCACTTCAATTCTCTGTGCCTCACTTATCTCATCTTTAAAATGGGGGTTGAGTCTTTGAGTCCCACATGGAACAGGGACTGTGTCCATCTCGATTTGCTTGTATCCACCCCAGCGCTTAGTACAGTGCCTGGCACATAGCGCTTAACAAATACCATAATTATTATTATTGTTATTATTACTTAGACTGTGAGTCCCATGTGAGACAGGGACTGTGTCCAACCTGATTAGCTTGTGTCTACCCCATTGCTTAGAACAGCCCTTGACACATAGTAAATGCTTAACAAGTACCACTAAGAAAAAAAAGAAGCTTACAGTTCTCATTTTTCCTGCTGTCGACCTCTTGTTTACATACTTCTCCTGTCATTAAACTGCCAGACCATAACTCTCACTATCTTCAAACTCCTTCTGAAATCACATTTCTTCCTCCTTCCCTTAGTACCACTTAATAATGATAATAATGATATTTGCAAAGCGCTTACTATGTGCCAGGCACTGTACTAAGCACTGGAGTGGATACAAGCAAATCAGGTTGGACAATCCCTGTCCCACATGGGGCTCACAGTCTTAATCTCCATTTTACAAATGAGGGAATTGAGATCCAGAGAAGTGAAGTGACTTGCCCAAGGTCAAACAACAGATGAGTGACAGAGTCAGAATTAGAGCCCATGACCTTCTGACTCCCAGGCCTGTGCTCTATCCACTACTCCATGCTGCTTCAGCCCTTCTGAACCAATTAATGTTTGGTGTATTTGCCAACACCATACCAAGTCTGGACGTATTGACTTACATACGTTGCTATGTAAGTATTAAACCCACATGTGGCTACTTTTCCTTCTTCCTCTAGTCTGTAAATTATTTTAGTGTTTGTCTTTCCTGTTGGATTGTAAACTCTCTGGTGGCAGGGATTATGCCAGCTCCTAATGGGCAGGGATCACGTCTACAACTCTCTAAAATCTCACCTGCTTCTCCCCAGTCTCCCCTTCTCCTGCCCCTTTTTCAACTCTCCCTTTTTTCCCAGCAGCATCTCAAGAGATCTCCTGCCTCCTCTCAAAGTCCATCCCCTCCACCTCTACCTTGACCGCATTTATTTACATCTTATCCAGGCACTTACCCCAACCCTTATTCCCTCCCTGACCACCATCTTCAACTGTTCGTTCTCCAGTGGCTTTTTCCCCACTACTTTCAAACATGGTCGTGTCTCCCTTAGTCTATGAATACCCTCTCTTGACCCCATGTCTCCCTTCAGTTATCATCCTATCTCCCTCCTACCATTCCTCTCCAAACCCCTTGAGCTAGTTGTCTACAGGAGCTGTTTCCACTAACTGTGCTCCAATTCTCTCCTTGACATCCTGCATTCTGGCTTCCGTCTCCTTCACTCCACCAAAATTGCCCTCTCAAAGGTCACCGTTGATGTCCTTGTTGCCAAATCCTATGGTCCTTACTCCATCTTAATCCTCCTCGACCTCTCAGCTGCCTTTGACACTGTCCACCACCCCCTTCTGGAATCCAACCTTGGATTCACTGGTATTGTCCTCTCCTGGTTTTCCTCTTATCTCTCTGGCCGCTAATTCTCAGCCTCTTTCACGGACCCTTCGCTTGTCTCCCACCCTCTAATGGTGGGAGTTCCTCAGGCCTCAGGTCTGGGTTCCCTTCTATTCTCCATCTCCACCCACTCCCTTGGAGAATTCATTTGCTCCCTTGGCTTCAACTGCCATCTCGATGCAGATGATTCCCAAATCTACATCTCCAGGCCTGATCTCTCTCCTCTGCAGTCTCACATTTCCTCCTGCCTTCAGGACATCTCTACTTGGATGTTCAGCCTACACCTCAAGATTAGTATGTCCAAAACAGAGCTCCTTATCTTCCCACCCCAGTGGGGCCTTGTGTTTTGTAGCTACCCCGGAGTTTAGAACTGTGCTAGGCACATAGTAAGTGCTTAACAAATGCCACCACCATCATCATCATCATCATCATCATCACCCAAGCACTGTCCTCCCCCTGACTTTTCCATCACTGTACACAGCACCACCTCATTTTCTCTCAAATCCATAACCTTGGCATTATCCTTGACAATCTAAGCACTTAATCTATTCCGCCTTAATTACTGCATCATTTTCCTTGCTGACCTCCCTGTCTCCTGTCTCTCCCCACGTTAGTCCATACTTCACTCTGCTGCTCGGATCATTTTTCTATAAAACAGTTCATTCCAGGATTCTCCACTCCTCAAGAACTTCCAGTGATTGCCCATCCACCTCCATATTAAACAGAGACTCCTTGCCATTGACTTCAAACAATCAATCAATTATATTTATCAAAAAATTACCCCATGCAGAGCACCGTACTAAGCACTGGGGAGAGTACAACCTAACAGAGTCGGTAGACAGGTTCCCTGCCCACAACAAGTTTACAGTCTAGAGGGGGATACAGACATTAATATAAATAAATTGCAGATATGTACACAAGTGCTGTGGGGCTGAGGAAGGGGGTGAATAAAGAGTGTAAATCCCAGTGCAAGGGGGACACAGAAGAGAGTGGGAGAAGAGGAAATGAGGGTTTAGTCAGGGAAGTTGTCTTGGAGGAGATGGAATTTTAATAGAGTTTTGAAGGTGGGGAAAGTGAACATCTGTCGAATATGAAGCATTTCCAGGTCAGAAGCTGGATATGGGCATGGGGTTGGCAGTGAGATATATGGGACTGCGGTACACTGAGTAGGTTGGTGTTAGAGGAGCAAAATGAGTGTTCTGGGATTGCATTAGAAAATCAGTGAGGTAAAATAGGAGGGGACAATGTGACTGAGTGCTGTAAAGCCAATGATAGGAAGTTTCTGTTTAACTGTCAATCTGGATGGGCAACCCCTGGAGGTTTTTGAGGACTGGGGAAGCATGGACTGAATGGTTTTGTAGAAAAGTGATCTGGGCAGCAGAGTGAAGTATGGACCAAAGTGGGGAGAGGCAGGGAGTTCAGCAAGGAGGCTGAGGCAATAATCCAGGTGGGATAGAATAAGGGCTTGGACTAAAATGGTAGCTGTTTGGGTGGAGAGGAAAGGGTGGATTTTAGTAATGTTGTGAAGGTTGAACCGATGGGATTCGGTGACATATTGAATATATGGGTTGAATGAGGGAAAATGAGTTAAGGACAACATCAAGGTTACGGGCTTGTGAGACATGGCGGATGGTCCTGTTTTCTACAGTGATGAGAAAGTCATGGGGAGGACTGGGTTTGTGGGGGAAGATGAGGAGTTCTGTTTTGGACATGTTAAGTTCTAGGTGTCGGCAGAACATCCAAGTAGAGATGTTTCGAAGGCAGAAGGAAATACGAGACTGCAGAGAAAGAGAAAGATCTGGGCTGGAAATATAGACTTGAGAATCATCCTCATGGAGATGGTGGTTGCGAAAGAGACTGAGAATGAGAGGCCAGAGAGATGGGAGGCAAACTAGAAGACAGTGTCAGTGAAGCCAAGCACTCAATTACCTTGCCCCCTCCTACCTTACCTCCTTGATTTTCTACTACAACCCAGTCCACACACTTTGCTCCTCTAATGTAAACCTACTCACTGTACCTTGATCCCGTCTATCTCGCTGCCGACCTCTCGCCCCTAACCTGCCTGTGGCCTGGAATGCCTTCCCTCTTTCTATTCGACAGCTGATCGCTCTCTCCACCTTCAAAAGTTTAGTAAAATCACATCTCCTCCAAGAGGCCTTCTCTAAGCCCTCATTTCATCTTCTCCCACTCCCTGGTGTGTCCCCTTGCACCCTTTTATTCACTCCTCCCTCAGCCCCGCATATCCATACATATACATATCCATAATTCATTTATTTATATTAATATCTGCCTCTCCCTCTAGACTGTAAGCTTATTGTGGGCAGAAAATGTGTTAACCAACTCTGTTATATTGTACTCTCCCAAGCTTTTAGTACAGTGCTCTGCACACAGTAAATACTTAGTAAATAGATTGATTATTGTACTGTACTTTCCCAAGCATTTAGTACAGTGCTTTGCACATCGCAAGCACTCAATATTTACCATTGATTGATGGTAACTCTATTGTCCTCTCCCAAGTGCTTAGTACAGTGTTTTGCACACAGTGGCCATCCATAAATACTACAGAGTGAAAGTTCCCTCTGCTCCTCCCCCTCGCCCTTCCCCTCCCCTCAGCGCTGTGCTCATCTGCTCATTTGTATATATTTTTATTACCCTATTTATTTTGTTAATGAGATGTACATCCCCTTGATTCTATTTATTGCTATTGCTTTTGTCTGTCTGTCTCCCCCGATTAGACTGTAAGCCCGTCAATGGGCAGGGATTGTCTCTATCTGTTGCCAAATTGTACATTCCAAGTGCTTAGTACCGTGCTCTGCACATAGTAAGCGCTCAATAAATACTATTGAATGAATGAAACAGAAAGGAAAGAGAAAGAGAAAGAGAGGGTATAGTAAATTTATTTTAGGCCTGCTGTCTTATTTCATTTGGGCATACTGCCTGATCTCTCTTGGTGCTTGTAAATATTTTCATGGTTGTTTTGCATCAAAGAATGAAAAAGGAAAAAGAAACAGGGCGTTTTTGGTCTCTTAGCAAGCTAGTTTTAAATAGCAAGGACCTCCATCTTCCTTCTCCCAAATCGACTTTCCTCTTTGGTTCCTTCCTAGCTCTCCCTCTCTAAAATGGCTCAGGAAAATCTCTCCACCTTCTTTACCTGTCTCATGCCATTTTTTTTTCAGAAGTTCTTTAAATTATGAAGATTTTCAAATTAAATTTGCAAAGCCTGAGTGGCCAGAATGAGTTTCTGACAAGTGGTGCCAAGTTATTGAGTAGCACATCACCAGAGCAATGGTGCTACAATAGAGTCTGGCATTAATATATCATTAGCACGACAGAACTTTGGCAAGGGATTATTATTCACTTACACCCTAATGCAAAGATTCATCTCAGAGATTCAGGCTGAAAAACCTTTATTTCAGACAAAGAAAGAAAAGAGATCCGAAAACTATTTTAATGAGTATTTAGTTAGGAGGGAAGAGATATCAATCCATAAGGCAAGAAAGTAAGGTGGAGCAATGGAAACCCAATGCGTCTGTGTTCTTCATATTAAACTTTCAAAATCTAACTGTTTGAGTTATTTTGGGACCTCCCATATCTAAACTGCCATCTTTGGAATGAAGGGTGATCACCACAATTTCCCAACAACGTTTACATGGTGAACAAAAGATCGTCTTGATGTCATCTCTTTGACATTGGCCACTTGGATAACTCAGGAAGCCTAATGCTCCACAGGCCAGCATTTGTTTTCATCTTACTCCCTGGGAACTTGATCTGCCAGCCTGTTCGTCTTACAACTGAAGGGCCTGACAGCTCTGGTGTTTTCCTCTGTAGCTGCCACTTTTGCAGATGCTCTCAAGGGAGGAAGGAACCGGGTAAAGGAAAATACCACTGGCAGTGCTTCAAGCCTGGTGAGAAAAGGCAGACCCACCCCCACGGACCCTGGGTTGATGCCTGCAGAGCAGTGATAATGATGATAGAGTCTCCTGTCGAAAATGACGGATGATTCTCTGTCCTTAGACTTCAGGACCAAGAACCTGTGCAGTGGAATTGATTACAGTGACGGTGAGCCCCTCGAGAGACAGGGTCCAGCTCTGATTTTCGCCTGTGTACTCTTTCCCAGGGCGTAGTTCAGTGGTCTGCACACAGCGAGCCCTTGCTAAATGGGAGTACTGCTATTATTAGTGCTTTATGCAGCACCACACTGGTGCACTCTCATCTCTACCCCAGCGCTTAGAACAGTGCTTGGCACATAGGAAGCGCTTAATAAATACCATAATAATCATTATTATTATTATCTCTGGAACATGATTGCAGTGAGTGATAGGCAACCGGGGGGCAGCACACTGGAAAGTGAAAGACAAGGGTTTTTAGGGTTTTTTTGTTTATTTTTTTTTCATTCGTTCACTTGATCATATTTATTCATTCAATTCATTCATTCAATAGTATTTATTGAGCTCTTACTATGTGCAGAGCACTGTACTAAGCGCTTGGGATGAACAGGTCGGCAACAGATAGAGACAGTCCCTGCCGTTTGACGGGCTCACAGTCTAATCGGGGGAGACGGGCAGACAAGAACAATGGCACTAAACAGCGTCAAGGGGAAGAACATCTCGTAAAAACAATGGCAACTAAATAGAATCAAGGCGATGTACAATTCATTAACAAAATAAATAGGGTAACGAACAAAATAAATAGGGTAACGACCAAAATAAATAGGGCTTACTGTGAGCAGAACACTGTACTAAGCGCTTGGGAAGTACAGTTCAGCAACAAATAGTGGCAATCTCTGCCCACAATGGGCTCACAGTCTAGAAGGCTCCACATACGGTCAGAGTGACCGCGGCATAATGCCCGTGCTGTGCCGCCATCCCATAACTCAGAAGGCAGTTGCCTGGGTAGTGGCCGTGCTCTTCACCACCCGCGTTAGCCAGCTATTTTTGCGGGATTTCGGTTGGGCCTGTCCATTGCATGGAAAGTCCTAGGCTGCTCTCTTTATCGCAGGAGGCCTTCCCCTACGTGCGGAACTGGATCTCCAACCTTGGATTCCCAGAATCGTGCTCTTTCCCCTGGGCCAATGGCAAACCTAAAATCAGTGATAAAGTAAATGAAGAGAGTTTTCTAAAATGAAAAATGGTATCTCAATCATGTGCCCCCAGTTTTATCTTGTCAACCTGCACAGAACAGCTGGCCACAGTGGGGAAGAGTGTCATTCTTCACCATCATCATCATCGTTCATATTTATTGAGCGCTTACTGTGTGCGGAGCACTGTACTAAGCACTTGGGAGAGTACAATACAATAATAAATAGACGCATTCCCTGCCTACAATGAGCTTACAGTCTAGAGCGTATATTTTGCTGCTGCTGTCACAAACTGCTCTCCAAAGTTTTCCTGCTCTGCAAAATGTGCCGGAAACTCCAGAGAGCGAGCTGTCTGCAATAGCAGCGGCAGCAAGCAGTGCGTAGAGCAGGATTCATTCAATTTCATTTTTAAATTTGTTTATGGTATTTGTTAAGCTCTTACTGTGTGCCAGTCACTGTTCTAAGTGGTGGGGTAGATATCAGGTTGGATACAGTCCATGCTCCATATGGGGCTCACAGCCTTAATCCCCATTTTACAGATGAGGGAATTCAGGCACAGAGAAGTGAAGTGACTTGACCGAGGTCACGCAGCAGACAAGTGGCAGAGCGGGGATTAGACCCCAGGTCCTTCTGCATCCCAGGCCCATGCTCTATCCACTAGGCCATGTTAGATTCCCTAAAGACATATCGGAGGAAAGGAAGGTCTAACTGCTCCTTTCTCCTGTTGCTGCAGCCAACAAACTGTCTGAAAGGATCAACTGGATGAATGTGTGTGTGTATTTTTGAAAAGATGTGTAAGTGTGAGATGGTGTATGCTTTTCTTTTTGCCTTTCTTCTTTTTGTCTTTCTTCTCGTTCCTCCTCTTTTCTCTTTGCGTCTTTCCCTTTGTCTCACCCATTTCCCACTCTCCTCTTCCCACAGTCTTAGCCACAGCCATGTCGCTACATAAATTCACTTACACAATAGCCCACTAACACTTTATCTGCAACAAGGTCCTATAATGCAGTCAGTTCACAGGTATAGGTGGAACAGGTGAGGAGAGTGAATCAGGGCAGCATGCCCAAAGAGCTGCAGTATGTGCAGCCCATATACAAATGTATAATGTGTAAGTGGCCCATTCTTAGGAATTGAATTTAGTGGCTGACTTATGGCCTGATATGTACTCACCACTTATTTCTTTGAGGAAGTCATGCTTTGAAAGCCTGTAGGAATGAGTTGAAATGGGCTCCCAAAGTTTCCTGACTCCCAAATTTAAACTCTTTCATTTTGTTTTCTTGGGCAAATCATTTAAACCCCTTTCTGCATAGTTTTCTTTATTTATAAAGTAAGGATCATATTGTTTTCCTTGTAGGGGCATATTCAGGATCAGTTAATTAAGGTTTGTAGAGAACTGTGTAAATTCCAACTCTTCACTGTTTACCAAGGAATTAACAGTTAATTTGCAGTTTTGCATGAGCTTCATTTGATACTCCAAATGTCTAACCTTTACTTCATTCTCTTTCACAATATTTAATATTGTGGTGCCAACATTTCAGACCACAGGATTAAAGCAAGAAATGGGGACAGAAATTATGGACACAGTGAAATAGTGGTAGAACTAGAATTAGATCATGGAGATTCAGGGACTTTTTGCTCATTCTCAGACTTTCCAGTCTCACTTAGCCCACAAGATCAACTCTCTTTATCCACGTGGCTTCATGACTTCCATACAAGAAATAGAAAAATGGGAAGGGGGGTTAGAATACTGATGACTTTAGGGTATAAAGCCCTAGGTGCTTTAGATCCAGTTCATTTTTTTAATTCAAACTTCTCCCAGAGTTCCCTCAACATGGTTAAGATCAATGAGATGCAGCCCTGCTAATATTTTCCTAAAGGAAGAGAGAGAGAGAGATAGGGAGAGATAGAGATAGAAAGAGGGAGAGAGAGAGAAATGCAGCTGTTTTCTAAGAGGAATCCAAAACTTTGAAACACCCTACTGACCATGGCACAGTGAAGAGCTGGCATCTTTGATTTTATGGCAATGACATTTTGAGGCTTTTCAAGTGAAGGGGCAGGAGGATGACTTTATTCACTGCGTCAAAGGGGGGGTAACTGTCCCTCACTCAACTTCCCCAGCAGGGCCCCCCTCCCGGACCATACTGGCATCACCTCTACTTATCTCTGCTGGGGCTCCAGTGGACTAAATACTCTGACCGTGAGAGGACAACTTGCAAACTTCGGAAAATACAAAATAAATTCCTAAAACCAGGTTCAAGCCTGATGGAAAATAAGGACTGTAAGCTCATTGTGTGCAGGGAATGTGTCTACCAACATTGTACTCTCCAGAGTGCTTAGTACAGTGCTCTGCACACAGCGCTCAATAAATACAATTGATTGACATGCCCGTGAATTAGAGAAGTGTTCTTTTTTCTTTGAGACTCTTCATGTACCCTATGCAACTGCTTTTCTTAAATCATTAAGGCGATCATTTTGTTTAGGCTTTCTTGAGGTTTTTTCCCCTTTGCTGGGGAAACCAGGATAGGATTGTGAGATCAAATCAAGCAAAGAGTTCAACCAAATTCTACAGTGTAGTATGCCTTGGTGAAAGAAACGGCATGACAAGTGGTCCTTTTGTTATTGCTTTTGATTCTGCCCTTGGAGCCCAGTGGAAGCTGCTATATCCCAACAGGTGCCAATTTCTACATTTACACTCCTACTCCCCCACTCCCCACCCACCCTACACAAGGAATCCCTATCTAGGTGAATAAGTTGCATGTATTATGGCCTTCAAAACAGGCTCCAAATTGAGTGAACAGTTGGTGAAAATGGGTGGCCAGTGGCTTTCCTATACCAATCAAGATGAGAAGTAGGTGGGTTCTCCTAGCTTTGAGTTAACTGAGTGAAACAAAGAAGCAACTTCCAAGTTTATAGGGTCAATAAAACTTCCTGGGGAGAGGCAGCCTCTGAACAGGAATGGAGAGTCTTATTTATGACAGAAAAAGGAAAACATCAGTAGAGAGATTAAATCTAGCAAGGTAGCATGTAAGTAACCAGAAAATAGCACACCAAATATGATTGAATCCTTCTTCCAGAGGAGATAACATTGTCTCCTCTCCTATTGAACCTTCCATTTCATTTTTTGAAGCAACAAGGGCTGTTTTTCTTCAGCATCGGCAAATACACACACACACACACACACAAAAATTGTTCTGAGTCAGTTGCTTCAATGATTCATCTAGGTGGCTGCTATCTGGAGGTAGAGCCCATTTTTCTCTTTCTTATCAATTACCTTAAATTTCTCTTAGAATTGGAATCAGAAAGTTCACCTGAGTTATTTGCTGGGCTGCTGAAATCCTGTCAGGTTTGTAAAACTAGTGAGAGAAAGCCCCCAGTTCTGCTATCAGCAGAGTCTAGAGCCTTCTCCCAGGCTTTGTTATGATTTCTTGGAGAAGTGAAGGGCAGAACTGGAATGTATCAAATTTTGTTGTCTCGCTGACATCATTTATAGATTCTATGTCATCCCAGAATTTTCTCTATTATAATGAGCAGTGTAATAAGTCTCTAATTAGAAGTTAATCACAAATCTATAAAGACATTCAGAATATTGACAGTGTTGCACTTCTTTGAAGTTTTTGAAATTGGCTCACTGTAAATGTATTCTTCCAACCTATGGGCATTTCTACATCAGAAAGAAATCCTTTTCTGTTCTCATTTTTGAGAGCTGTACATGGACCTGCACCATGCCGTTTAGGAGGAACAAACCACGTGGTCATCGTGTTAACTTTGCTACTAATACACTGCTTCTATGACAGCTTGACCAGTGAATCCCTTCTTCATGTAAAATTGGCCTCAAATGTGGTTGACCCCCTACCTTGAGAATAATTTAACAGATCCATAGAGGAAACCTTCTGAATGTTTGATACAGGGAATCTTTTGACCATAAGCTCCTCCCCTAGACTGTAAGCTGCTTGTGGACAGGGAATTTGTCTACTGTCATATTGTACTCTCCCAAGAGCTTAGTGTAGTGCTCTGCACACAGTAAATGCTCAATAAATACCACTGATTAATTGAGTCATTTCAAAGGGACTGTCAGCACGATAAATGGAAGTATCTAATTCACACCTGTGTATTCTTTCCCAGCATTTAATGATGTGCACACAGTAGGTGCTTAATAAATTCTACTACTACTGAGGAGTTATACACATTATGATGTACACTAATATTAAAAGACATCAGTCATGGTTAATGTTATTACAATTACTGGACCCTGGTAATAACAATAATTAATACTTATGGTACTTGTTAAGTTTTTATGACGTGCCAAGCAGTGGAAGCTTTATGGAAACTTGCTATTGATAGAAAATGAGAAGTAAATAAAAAAAATCCCTACAGCCCAACTAGTTCGTAAAAATAATTTTTCTAGTTTATAAAGTAGTCCTTGGGACCTGAGAGCTTTCCCCATCATATGCTGGTTCTAGGCTCCAAACCACTGGCAAACCTGTTTGTGGACTCATTTAGCAGTTTAAATAGTAAAAAATGAACTTCTGTCTGGTTTCTGGGCCCTTGACTTTAAGGAGAGAGAGAGTTGGGAGAGAGAGAGAAAGAAAGAGAGAGAACTTTCTTTTTCCATTTGCAGAAATTAGCAAAAAATGTCTCCTGAAACCACTGACGAAGGTCAGAGAATTCCATTTTTCTTTGAAAAAATAAATGTTTTTGTCCTTTTGGGAAAGGTGATAGGCCACAGAGGTCATCTATAAATTCAGCCAAATGAGACCTAAGTCAAATAATCAGAAGAAGAATAAAACATTATTTGCTGAGGCTGCATATTGTTCCTCTCGTTGCTGAGAATTTTTAAATCCTGGGACAGCTTTTCTCTTATTCTGACTGTCACGTCTTGATTGGAAACAAGACTATCCTGCCTCCTAGCCACAAATTTAGACTTTGAATTGCAAAGGGCAGTAAACAGAATCCACATTACTTCCAAACTAGGTGTTCTCAAACCTGTCATTTAGGGCCAACATCTTTTCTGCCCTGAGTCAGATCTGCCTCTCAAGAAAGATGTCTTGAAAAATAAGCCTGAATGCCATTCAGCCTCTGACTGATCAGTAGGGCTAACAACCAACGACCCCTCAGAATAGAGGACAAAGGTCATTGGCCAGCAAAGTATCCCTGGAGTCTTTAAATACCATTTGGTTCTAGGCAGATCTGAGCAAAATCAAGGTTTCAGCACAACAGCTAACATCAAGGGAGAAGCATTTGTTATATAAATGACTTTCCATAAAATGTCAGTGGTTGAACCCACTGGTCAGATATACTGATACTGTCCAAACGGAAACTGACTTGAACATTGGTCAGAATAAATTTTGATGTGAATAATTATGTGAAAGAAGTGCTATCTCTAATTCTGTCACACTGTTTTGTGTTTCTGTACTACTAATAATAATGATGGCATTTGTTAAGCACTTAGTATGTGCCGAACACTGTTCTAAGCCCTGGGGTAGACACAAGGTAATCAGGTTGTCCCATGTGGGCCTCACAGTCTTATTCCCCATTTACAGATGAGATAACTGAGGCACAGAGAAGTGAAGTGACTTGCCCAAAGTCGCACAGCTGACAAGTGGTGGAGCCGGGATTAGAACCCATGACCTCTGACTCCCAAGCCCGGGCTCTTGCCACTAAGGTGCTTCTCTGTACCTTTATACACCTTAAATTGAGGTGTCACTGGGAATAGAAAAAAAGGAATTTAGTTGAAAGCCAAGGATTTCCCATAGTATTTCTACTGTGACCCCAGCTATTACAGCCTGTTCTTTTAAAAAAGGATGATGATGATGATTGATGACACCGTTGGACATTAGAAGATTGAGAGCATCTCCTTTGTGGGCTACTCCTCTGCCTCCCGCCCTCCACCTATGGGGGTCCCTCATGGTTCAGTTCTGGGTCCCCTTTTAGTCTCCATCTACACTCACTCCCTTGGAGATTTCATTCCCTCCCTCGACTTCAAATACCATCTTTACGCAGAAGATACCAAATCTACATCTCCTCCCCTGTTCTCTCCCCCTCTTTCCAGGCTCGCATCTCCTTCCACCTTCAAGACATCTCTATTTGGATGTCCTCTCGTCACCTCAAACTAAGCATGTCCAAAACAGAGCTCCTTATCTTCCCACCCAAACCCTGTCCTCTCCCTCACTTTCCCACCACTGTAGACAGCACCACCATCCTTCCTGTCTCATTAGCCTGTAACCTTGGCACTATCCTTGACTCCTCTTCCTCATTCAACCCACATATTCAGTCCGTCACCAGATCCTGTCAGTCCCACCTTCACAACATCGCTAAAACCCGCCCTTTCCTCTCCATCCAAACTGCTAACACTTTCATACAATCACTCAGCCTATCCTGCTTAGATTACTGCATTAGCCTCCTTGCTGACCTCCCAACCTCCTGTCTCTCCCCACTCCAGTCTGTACTTCAGTCCTCTGTCCGGATCTTCCTACAGAAATGTTCAGGACATGTCACCCCCCTCCTAAAAAATCTCCAGTGGTTGCCTATCCATCTCTGTATCAGACAAAAACTCCTCACCATTGGCTTTGAAGCAGTCTATCACTTTGCCCCTTTCTACCTCACTTCCCTTCTCTCCTTCTATAAGCCAGCCCACATTCTTAGCTTCTCTAGTGCTAACCTTCTCAGTCCGCCTCGATCTCGCCTGCCTCGCCGCCGACCCCTAGGCCATGTCCTGCTTCTGGCCTGGAACATCCTGTCTCTCCAAATCTGACAGACAATTACTCTCCCCCTCTTCTTCCCCCTTATTGAAGGCACATCTCCTTCAAGAGGCCTTCCCAGACTAAATTCCACTTTTCCTTATCTCTCACTCCCTTTTGTATCACCCTGACTTCCTCCCTTTGCTCCCTACCCCCCGCATCCCAGCCTCACAGCACTTATGTATATATCTTTAATTTCATTTATTTTTATTGATGTCTGTCTCCACCCCTCCCACCCCGTCCCTAGATTGTGGGCTCGTTGTGGGCACAAAATTTCATTGTTTATTGTTATATTGTACTTTCTCAAGTGCTTAGAACAGTGCTCTGCACACAGTAAGCACTTAATAAATAAGCTTGAATGAATGAGAGTGGAGCTGCTATAATTATGTCAAAATTCATCTCAACTCTCCAATGAGTGTGTTTTTATATGTGTTGATTTTCGGCCTTTGTTTTTCTGCTAAGCAGCCAAGAGCCCAGATGTGATGGTGGCTAAGAGAGTTTCTAGGAATTGATGATATAAACCCACTCTCCATCTAAGAATCCAGGTGGGAGATGGAGGGAGGTTTCTTTTTTCCTCTCCATGTCTCAGGAAGGGTTTCTTTAGGTTAAGCTGAACCCATAGGGGGAGAATTGAGTTGAGGAGATCTTTTCTGGTAAATTGTAGAAGAAATCCCTTTTCATGAAACTGAGTCAAAAAAACCAATGACCCATCAGAATAGAAGACAAAGGTCATTGGCCAGCAAAGTATCCCTGGAGTCTTTAAATAACATTTGGTTCTAGGCAGATCTGAGCAAAATCAAGGTTTCAGCGCAGCAGCTAACATCAATAGAGAAGCATTTGGTATATAAATGACTTCCCACAAAATGTCAGTGGTTGAACCCGCTGGTTGGATATACTGATACTACCAGTATCAGTATATTCTGATGTATACTGGCAACTCTCAAAAGCTCAGAATGGTGACATTTCTGTGGATGATCTATCCCCGATTCATCTATTCTTGAGACCAAATTTGATATTCCTCTAGACCTCTACTTCCTTCCAGGCAAGCATCAGTTTTCCAGCTGAGAGGGTTGGCTCATTGGCTATGACTCTGTCCCTTGTGTCAAGAGTTAGGCTGTCCTGCTCCTTGCCTTGAATTACCCTCTTCCTCAGCACCACCCATGGCCCGGTGGCCCAGAAAATAAAGTACTTGGAGGTTTTTCTTGTTAGTTGTTTTAATCAGCCAGGTAAGAGTTTTGCATCTTGAAGAATTACATAATATATTCAGAATGGATGATGTTATTCATAACCAAAAATGAAGGGTGGTGAACTTGTTTGGATGATCAGTCAAAATGGTAGCAGGGGGTGGGAGTGGGGGCTGACCTTCAGGGGAGGCAAGGTGATTCTTTTTCAGTAAGAGCAACATGCAATCTGGAAAAGAAGGACAGGTTGTATCACAGAGGTTGTCGAGAGCAAAAGATTAAAAAAAAAGTGGCTATAGTAGCTCGACAATCTTCACATGAATGCAGTGTGTCTTATGTAATTATCTTGTATTTACCCCAGCACTTAATTCAGTGATTGGCACATAGTAAGCACTTACCAAATACCACAATATCATTAATGCTATTATTATTATTACCTGTGTTGGCTTTATCATCAACCAGTCCATCCATGGTTAACACATTCATCTTTGACCATGAAGGAGAATGTTACATATTATGAAACATACACATGTACACACACCTACCTATAACTTTGCACTAAGGTGACTGAATTACACAGTTGTGACTTTGCTATTTTATCCTTCTCCTCAGCCCAGGTTAAAGAAATAAAGTTCAACACAAATTAGCAGTAGACCCTGATATAGCAAAAAGTTGCCATTTTCCTTTTCCCTATGCTTCTTTGCATCTTAGTATCTCACCATTTTTTCTTCTTTAAATCATCTCCCTCACTGGTTTTCCCTCTGAACCATGTGGGGTATTTCCATCTCTCACTTTGATAACCTCATTTAAATGTTTATTACCCTTTTGAGGGTCTTTTTTGTTCCCTCTCATTTTTAGATCAGAATCCTAGAGCTATTATAATGATTTTTGCTTCAGAACATTTGCTTGAATTTATATCGGCAGGGTCTCTGGGCCAATTAAACGAAGTCATCCCAAGGTTTCAGAGAACATAAGATCAACCTTATTGATGACTTCAATCCTTAAGAGCTGATGTTACTAGCATTACTGTTCAGAGAACCGCTCAGTGACAAGTTCTTATTTCAATGAGAGGGAATGAAGTGGTCCTTACAATGGATATCCTTGTGATAGGTTATTGTTATCTCCAGTGAGAGCAGAGTGGGTAGATGGTTTTCTGCCTCTGCTCATCTGCCACAAAAAAGCAGTAGGTCACAGCCCCAAGGAATGTACAAATTTGTAAGCTCAAGGATCTTGGCTGTTTAATTTGCTTTGAAAACTGCCTAGCACAGCACCATATAGAGATAGGAGCTTAAAATGATTTTTGATAATAATGATAATTGGGATATTTGTCAAGTGCTTACTATGTGCCAAACATTGCATTAAGTAGACACAAGATAATCAGGTCCTACATGAGGCTCACAGTTTAAGTAGGTCTATTTATTATTATATTGTACTCTCCCAAGTGCTCAGTACAGTGCTCTGCACACAGTAGGCGCTCAATAAATATGATTGACTGACCTACTGAATTCCCATTTTGCAAATAAAGGAACTGAGATACAGAGGAGAGTCACCATAGTGACTCCCCCAAGGTCACCCAGAAGCTATGTGGCACAGCCGGGAGTAGAACACAAGTCCAGTTTCCACTAGGTCATGATGTTGACTGTAGACACAAATTGTCATAAAATTTGGTAGGAAGTGGAAGAGGTGCAGCCTTAACTCCATTGCTTTGAGGGTTATCTTTCCTTCACTTGGCTTTGGCACACAAAAGAGCAGTGTAGCCATTTAAAATCCCATGATTACCAGTTCTTCAGGACATCTGCCATTTACAGCTATAGATCAGAGTTTATTTCACACCGTTTCCAAAGCCCTCAGTTTCCCTCCTTCCATGGTGAATTGACTTCTGGAGAGCGATAGTCATGTGAGACCCAATTGGAGAAGACCAGTGGTAGCCAATTGCATTGTAGCAAAATGATGGACAGATTGTCAATTGAAGAGAGCAGAGGAAAAACTCCAAACTGCAGTTATGATAACTATTACTAGAAAAGAGGTGGGAGGCAAAGGCGAAGCAGGAAAACAGGAGAGTTGAGTTAGTGCTTTATTCCTGTCTTTTTCCAGAAAATCTTCAGAATATGCCCTCACTTTGATCTCCAACAATACGACATAACCTTCTCTTTTCCTTGTCACTCTCTGTAGCTAAACGTGATGCCAAAAAGACACGGGGGACATTTCTACCATACTTTTTTTATGGTACTTGTTAAGCACTTACTATGGGCCTGGCACTCTTCTAATCGCCGGGATAGATAGAAGGTATTCAAATTGGACACAGTCCATGTCCCAAACGGGAATCACAGATGAAGTGACTGAGGCATGGAGAAGTTAAGGTATTGGCCCAAGGTCACACAGCAGATAGAGCCGGGACTAGAACCTAGGTTCTTCTGACTCTCAGGCCCGTGCTCTATCCATTAGGCCATGCTGCTTCACTACGAAACAATTTCCTAATCAGTATGTGGCATTTCATTTCCATTCATCAAATATTTCCTCTTTTTATTTTTCACCTTGAGACACAGTGCACTCTTTATCAGCATTCAGCATGGCTTGCCACCTAACTTTTTCTGTGTCTGACTCCATTCTTCTTCGTGGTTCCAAGAGCAGTAATCAAGTGTCTCCATTTTCCAATACTTTGTCTTGCTGTCTGTTTGTGGGAAGGACTGGTTGTTTGTAGGAAAAGGGATCAGGACCCAATGTGAGACATAATCTTTTGCAATTCCACCTCCAACTTTGAATTTCCTTTGTTGTTTTTTTGGCAAGTAAAGAATTAATTCTCCCTGCTGCTCTTTTATATGACCTAAAACCATGAAAGCAACAGAGCGCAGCAAGACTGAAGCATACAGACTACTAAGAAACAAAATCCAGTTTCTAATGGTCCCAGACTGTCTCTAATGCCTTAAATGGAAGTGAAGTGAAGTAGCAAGAGAGAGCACATAACAAAGCAAAGCACTAGAGGAATTGAAACTCTTCCCCTTCTCAGAAAGTTTAATGTTCTGAGATCTGTTTCTAAATGTTTCCCCATTTCATTCTTCAATATAATTCAGGAAATCCCAGACCTATTACATGTAACTTCTCCAACCTCAAACGACTCCCATTAGGGCTCTGTGGTCTAAACGAAGTAGGTGAAGCCAACCCTCAAAATGAGCTCTGCTCTACAAAGCTCCAAATTTATGTCTTATCAAGCCGCACCGCCCCCCCCCAAATAATATTTTCCAAAATGGCATAACCACTATTCATTTTCACTGGGAGAAAGAGGCAGATCTCGTGCCAGTTTCCAATCCTAGAAGGTCCCTTTTTCTGTCTAGTGTTTTCCTGTTTTGATTTCCTTTCAGCTGGCCAGAAAAAAAATGTGGTATAGATCTCACTGCTCCAAGTACCATGGTCAAAAATGACCACTTCGGGGTGGTGGGGCTTGACCATCCCTACATCAGAACATAAGCTCTGCCATTACTGGGACAGATCATTGATCCATCCAGCCCAAAAGTCTGTCTCCAACAGTGACAAGAAAATTTGTCGGTGAAAAGTTCATATGCTGAACTTTACCTGTAATAACCCATTGTGAACTTGACCCCCTTGTATTGACCTAAAACATTTGTCCCTTCAGCCTGCCATTCTTGTGAGTAAAAGTGATAATGCTATAAATGCTTTAGCCATAGAAATCGTAGGCCATGTCTACCCAAGGAAATGTTTTCCAACACTATTGTGGTGTTTGCCCCACAACACTTTCCCCTCTTCTTGGTAGTATCTATGCAGCTCTAGAGGAGGATTAAAAGATAAAAATCAGATGTCGTCCATTCTGAGCCAATCAAGAGAGTTTTATATAAAAATTTTGCTTTGCTGAAAGGAACCCTACTGGTTGGAAAAAACATTTTGCAGATCCAGCTTATGAAATGAATTCTAAAGCCTGTAGACCGTTTCCCACAATGTATATTTTTTGTCATGCGGACTCAGCTTTAGCACCTGAAAATGGTCCAATTGGAGAGCAGAAGGAGCCACCCTTAGAGGTCATGATGACCTTACCATCTTCCCTGGATTTCCTGTCCCTTTGGACATTCACTTTGGCATTCAAAGCTGTCTGAGCTCTTTTCAAGCATGCTTTCCCTCTAGACTGTAAGCTCTATGTGGGTCAAGGAATGTGCCTGCCAGCTCTGTTATATTGTACTCTCCCAAGTGCTTAGTATAGTGCTCTGCACACGCAGTAAGTCCCCAGTAAATGTCATTGATTGATTAACCACTCTTGTGCTCTTCTTAGCAGGCAAATCAGGAGCCTCCTAATCCCTCTTTGGTGCTAAAGGATCAGAAGCCACAAGGCTTTACCCAGAGGCCCATCCTCAGCTCATGGAACTCAGGATGGGAATAGGATTCCAAATTTCTGACTCCCAAGGAGCTGCTGCAAATACTAGGAGTTTAAGCCAGATGTTCTCACTGTCAAGGGAGATTTGAACATGCATGAACACTGCTGGAAACAGCAGACTTTTTCTAAAGTATGTGACCATTTTAATTCTCTCCCTCAACCCTTTCTGAATTTAGTCTAAATCAAATTCCATCAGGGAATAATACTGGGGAGTCATATACTAATCATTCCAGCCTGTTGACTGGCAATATTTTTGCAGTACCCTGCTGGGGGATAGGACAGTGAGCGAGGGAGGTGTGAAAATGTAATATCAGGTACCCTTCTAGCTTTGGTATCCAATCTGGTGTTTATGGGCTAATTTATTATTAGGTCTGCATACAAGTTTGGATCCCACAGTATCATACCTTAATTAGTTTCAAAATTAATAAACTAAATGTGATATTTATGTACTTAAGTTCCAAACTATTCTGAGGACTTGCCAGCACTGCCTGTGGATTAGAACGCCTGTTGTGTTAAGAGAAATGGAACCAGATTGGTGCAAAATGCAGACATTTCACAAACATAGTCATGTTCCTATCTGAGGTTCCTTTATTCATTGGAAATGAACTCCTTAGTAGTCAGAGGATATAAACTCTTTCAGAGTACTAGGATGTCCTCTTTAGTTCCCTTACAGTTATTAGAAGAGTGTTATCTCTGAGACCCTGATGATACCAGAAAAAAGATTGTATAGATTTTAAAAGCGATTTAGTAGCAAGAAAAGCAACTTGAGGGCAGGGGTCATGTCTTCCAACTGCATTGTTTTCTGCCAAGTGTAAAGTGCAGTGTTTCGCACAAAGTAAGTGTGCAATAAATACCACTGATAAGATGCATCCACCTATTTGCTCCTGGCTTAGAAGTGTACAGTAGATAACCCCACCGAAGGATTGAGGTTTACCATCAGTGTAATGACCAAGTCAATTTGTAGCTTTTGATTCAGGTATGTGTTTTACTGCTTCAATATCAGGGACCCAGGAAAAATAGCTTTTGGATAAGGATTTGCCTTAATTGTGCACTGTTACTTATAATCACTCTTTCCCCAGGAGCTCAGAAAGTTTTCATTCTCCCATCTCATTCACCCTCACACACCAATCCTGTGAGGAACTAACTCATCACTTTTTTACCACAGAGGAAGGCAAAGCCCACAGAAAATGAAATGGATTTTCCAGAGTCACTGACAGGGCTGCACCCTGAACTTGGAGTTTGGCCTCCCAAGTCCTCCGTCAGTATGTCCAACCCAATTTGCTTGTATCCACTCCAATGCTTATTACAGTGCCTGGCAGAGAATAAGCACTTACCTAATACCAAAATTAGAGAAGCAGCATGGCTCAGTGGAAAGAGCCCCGGCTTGGGAGTCAGAGGTCATGGGTTCGAATCCCGGATCTGCCACTTGTCAGCTGTATGACTGTGGGCAAGTCACTTCTCTGTGCCTCAGTTACCTCATCTGTAAAATAGAGATTAAGACTGTGAGCCCCCCGTGGGACAACCTGATTACCCTGTATCTACCCCAGCGCTTAGAACAGTGCCTCTGCACATAGTAAGCGCTTAACAAATACCAACATCATTATTATACCCCTTTCCTATCCAGTGGTCCAAAAAGTATCCCAGATTTCAGAATCAAGAGAGGTTGGGGGCTGGAGAGATAGACATGGGAGCCATCGGAGTAGAGATGGTACTTGAAGCTGTGGGAACAGATGAGCCTCCAAGAAAGTGGGTGTAGATGGATAATAGGGGACCCTGAACATAGCCTTGAGATACCCCCCCTCCCAATCAGTGAGAGGGTGGGAGACAGAGGAGGAGCTGGCAAATTAGAAAAAAAAAGGAATGGCTAAGGAGATAAGGGGGTCGTCTCCAGTATCAAAGGTAGCTAAGAGGTCAAGGGGAATTAAGGTGGAGTAGAGAGCACTAGTTTTTAGCAAGGAGGAGGCTTTTGGTGACTTTGGAAAGAACAGTTTTGTTGCAGTGGAGGGGGCAGAAGCCAGTTGGCAAAGGTAGTCTAGAAGGGAATTGGAGGAAAGGAAGTGAAGGCAGCAGGAGTAAACAACTTGTTCAAGGAGTTTGGATAGGAATAGTGGGAGGATGATGGGGAGATAAATGGAAAGGGCAGTGGAGTCAAAGGAGAGTTTTTAAGTATAGGTGATACATGGGTGAGTTAGAAAGTGGAGGGGAGAGTGAGTGGTTAAAGAGCAATGAGGGAGGGGAAAGGGATGGTATAAGTGTTTTCATAAGCTGCAGAGGGGATGGGGTCAGAGTCGCTGATGGAGGGAATACATTTTAAAAGAAGATGGGAGATGGTCTCCTGGGCGACGACTGGAAAGGACAAGAGCGTGGATGTGGGAGTTGGTGTGGTCATGGTCTGGGATAGGAGAGAGGAGTTATTTGTGGGTTGTTCACACCTGATGGTTTGAATTCCAGTGGTGAAGTAGATAGCAAGAACATCAGGGATGAGAGATGGAGGAGGCGGAGGTACTGAGAGTTTGAGAGGGAGTTGAAAGTCAGAAGTAGCTGGTGTGGACAGTGGGCATGGGATTCAATAAGGGAGGAGAAGTATTATGGTTGGGTGGAGAAGAGGGAAGTGCTTAAGCAGGGGAGGATGACTTTGAAATGGACGAGGTCGACCTGATGTCTGGATTTCCGCCAGTAGCACTCTGTGGCCTGAGCACATGAGCAGAGGAAGCGTACTGTAGAGGTCATCCAGGGTGATCCATTAGACCTCACCCTTCACTTTGTGTTTCTCTTTTTCAATTTTTTCATCCCTTTTTTACTTACATGTTTCCCCTTTCTTTCCCTTCTAGTATATTCATGTAGAGCTGGTTCCATCTCCTGAGAGGCTGTCATTTATCATCTCTCAGCAATCTGTCTGCCTCCTTATCTGAATTTAATTATTAATTATTTCACTTGCCAAAATGCCTCTATCCTTGCTTCAACTTGCAGGAGATTAAACTGAGCTAGCTCCTACACTTCTTCCTTTCCGGCCTCATCTCACCACCAGCTCCGACACCCTTGTTCAAATCCAAATGAAAGCCTCTTGAACTCCATGATTTGTAACTCACCAAGTTTCTTATACTCTTATACTCTGTTGTTTTCCTGCTGAAGCCCCTTCGCAGATTTGCATTAAACCAAAAGTGAGAGACTAGTATGATACCTGGAAATCAGGGAAAATCAGAAAGCTAAGGGCTATTTTTAGGGCTCCTTGAACTTCTAATTCAGGATCCTCAAGTCCACTTTAGAAACATGCACCCATTAGGGCTTAGGTTATCTGATGTGATTGAATCCATTGTGCCGATGGGAAAACAGAGGCTCAGGGAGATTATGGAGGACTGACCCTCACGTGCCACCATGTAAGTGGAATTGGGTGACGTAGTAATATTTGGCTACCATTTCCCTCCAAGTGGAGGTGGTGGGGAATTGTCCTGATCCAACTGGGCACTGTTGGGGTGCTCTGTGAATCAAAGTATCTTCACTCTAGAAGAATGAAGCATGGACTGGAGTGGGAAGAGACAGGGAGGTCAGTAAGGAAGCAGATGCAGGGATCAAGGAGGGATAAAATAAGTGCTTGGATCAGCATAGTAGCAGTTTGGATAGAGAGGAATTGGGTAGATTTTAGCAATGTTGTGAAGGTGGAACTGAGAGGGAAGGTCAGAGGGAAGACAGGGGTGGGGTGGGGAGATGAGAGGTACTCCAGCCAAATTGCTACTATGTTGATCAAACAAAAACTCCTTTCTATTGATTTTAAAATACTTAGTCACCCCGCCCCCTCCAATCATGCCACACTGATTTCCTTCTACAACCCAGCCCACACACTTGACTCCTCTAACGCCAACCTACTCACTGTTCCTTGATCTCATCTATCTCGCTGCCAACTCCTTGCCCATGTCTCTGCCTCTGGCCTGGAGCTTCGTCCTCCTTCATATCCAACAGACCACCACTCTTCCCACTTGTGATGCCTTGTTAAAATCACATCTCCTCCAAGAGGCCTTCCCTGATTAAGCCCTCATTTCCCCTATTCCCTCTCCCTTCCGCGTCACCTTTGTGCTTGGCTTTGTACCCTTCATTCATCCTATCTTCAGCCCCACAGCAGTTATGAATTAGGGATTCATAACTCATTCATTTTCATTTTAATGTCTGTTTCCTCCTCTAAACTATAAGCTCCTTGTGGCCAGGGAACATGTCTACCATCTGTGTTGTAGTGTCCCAAGTGCTCAGTACAGTGCTCTTCACACAGTAAGTGCTAAGCACTCAATAAATACTATTGATTGATGTATTAAGTATCCAGCTCTAGTTCCAAGAGCCATACAGGGTTGAAGAGCTGCCAAAAGTTTTGGACAGCTGGCCAATGCTCTGTAGAGTCAGCGAGAGGAATGGCTCTCCTGGCCTTTCCCCAGCCTTTTGCATAGTAGAAAACTCTCACTTCCAGAACCGCCCCCCCCCCCGGCCCTCCACACAACCACCCCTCCTCCCCCCAACTTAGCGTGGCCTACTGGGTGAAAGAAGTCTGATTTTAGGTTCTGGGAGATCCCACTAGCCCTAGGCAGCTGTGCAAGAGATGTTCTCTCAAGGACGCTTACGCTTCTGGAAGCAGCATGCCGTAGTGGATAGAGCACGGACTTGGGAGTCAGGAGGTCATGGGTTCCAGTCTGGTTCTGCCAGTTGTCTGCTGTGTGACCGTGGGCAAGTCACTTTACTTCTCTGGGCCTCAGTTACCTCATCCATAAAATGAGGATTGAGACAGTGAGCCCCACGTGGGACAGGGACTGTGTCCAAACCAATTTGCTTGTACCCACCCCAATGCTTAGTACAGTGCCTGGAACATAATAAGCGCTTAACAAATACCATAGTTATTATTATTATATTTATCTCACCATTGACAACATCCTCCAAATTGAAGGGCAACTCCTCTACTACTATTTGTAGCAGTGTGGCCTAGTGGAAAGACCACTGACGTGGGAGTCAGAGGTCCTGGGCTCTAATTCTGACTCTTCCAGTTGACTGCTGTGTGACCTTGTGCAAGTCACTTCACTTCTATGGGCTTCAGGTTCTTCAACTATAAAATGAGGATTAAAACCTAAACTCTCCTACCTAAAGTGTGAGCCCGATGAGGGATAGGGAGTGTGTCCCATTTGATTACCTTGAGAAGCAGCAGGGCGTAGTGAATAGAGACTCAGCCTGGGAGTCAGAAGGTCATGGATTCTAATCCCAGCTATGCACTCATCTGCTATGTGACCTTGGGCAAGTCACCTCACTTCTCCTGTGCCTCAGTTACCTCATCTGTCAAATGGGGATTGAGACTGTGAACTTCAGGTGGGACAGGGACTGTATCCAACCCGATTTGCTCGTATCCACCCCAGTTCCTAGTACAGTACCTGGCACATAGTGAGTGCTTAATAAATATCACAATTATTATTATTATTATTTATCCCAGAGCTTAGAACAGTGCTCAGCACTTAATGGCTTAACAAATACCATAATTATTCTACAGCTCTGGGCCTACTCATAAAAAAAGAATCTATGTTTGAAAGAGGCTTCTTCACAGATACAATCACTGGTGAAGGGTTTCGTTTGAGCAAAATGTGAGTACAGGGAACATGTCTACCAACTCTGTGGTATTGTACTATCCCAAGTGCTTAGTTTACTGCTTTGCATACAGTAAGTGCTCAGTAAATGCCACTGATTGACTGATTCATCCTGTTGACTTTCCTGCCCAGTGAGAATCCTAACCCTGTGTTGATTATATGGAGGCAGGGTAAGGAGGGCAGTATTACCTCATATATCAACACATAGGCAAAAGCTGGATTTCCTGGCTTGTAAACACCTCAGCATTCAATTTACCAATCACTCGATCATTGGTATATATTGAACACTTACTGTGTGCAGAGCACCTTACTAAGCGCTGGAGGGAGTACAATACAACAGAGTTGGTGGACATGCTCCCTTCCCACGAGCTAGCCCTTTAAACCTAGATGGTTGAGGGATACTTCAATTTGTGAATCAAATCCACTCCTTGTCATGATACTCAAGAAATACTTGTTAGTGATAAGAGTGATTATGGAATTTATGAAGCACTTACTATGTTTCAAGATAATCAGATCACTCATGATCCCTGTCTAACTTGGGACTCAATCTCTGAAATGGCATTTTAGAGATGAAGAAACTGAGCCCCAGAAAGATCAAATGACTTGACCAACATCACACAGCACGGCTTCGAGTAGCAAAGCTGGGATTTCAGCCTCAGGCTCTTTCCCCTAGGCCATGCTGCCTCCAAGGTGTTACTAAAGGAGAATCAGTCTTCGTGATTTGCTACAGGTCTCATGGTATGGGATCGCAACTGCTGTAAAGCCTCCTGTTCTAACCTTTATCCAACTCTATTATAAACAAAATATGTGAGGAACAAATGTAAATATCAGAATTGCATTCACTCCATTTAAAGAGCTCCACATTTATCTCCTTGGGCAGAATTTACATGCTGCTTTTTTTTCAACATATAAATATATATGCCATTTCAGTAAGTATATGCTGCCTAAGAGTACATTCACAGCAATCAAAATAGCAAACAGACTGTGAACTGCCTTAACACCTCTCACTGTTGTCCTCACTTTGGTAAAAATGGTATGATCACAGTATTTTTAACCACTTATGGTTTTCTTTCCTCCTCTACATCTTTCTTCCCTCAGCCTCACAGCACTTATGTACCTATCCATAAATAATTTATATTAATATCTGTCTCCCCTTCTCTACTGTAAGCTTATAGTGGGCAGGGAACATGTCTAGCAACTCAGTTGTACTCTCCCAAGTGCTTAATACAGTGCTTTGCAGGCAGAAAGTGCTCAATAAATACACTGGTTGTTTATTGATTGATTCTCCACTTCCCCTGGCAAGTTGGTTACCTGGTCTTTTTTTCCCAGTAACAGCTATTTTTAGTTTGGCAAGCAAGTTGTCGCAATCTTTGTTTGAAAACTGCATTATAAATAGGCCGTTTCTGTTGAGAAAGAAAAAGTACTTTTTGAAAATGAAAATAATATGCTGTGGCACTAGACTGATGATATCTGGGTAATTTAGCAAATAGTGATTGCATCATCCACAGCTACACTAACGTTCCGTGGTATGTACAAGATTGGGATGGGTCTCTTCTGCAGAGTTTCTCTGTTGGGTGTTGGTGATGGCCGGAGGGGATCAGAGACCCCTCCTCCTGATGTGTCTGTCTCCAGTCCTACCCCACCTGCTATATTTAGAGACAGGGTCCATGTCTAATTCCCCCCTCTATACTCTTTCCCAATGTTTGGTATAGTACTCGAATCCCAGCTCTGCCACTTGTCAGCTGTGTGACTGTGGGCAAGTCATTAACTTCTCTGTGCCTCAGTTACCTCATCTGTAAAATGGGGATTAACTGTGAGCCTCACGTGGGACAACCTGATTGCCCTGTATCTACCCCAGCGCTTAGAACAGTGCTCGGCACATAGTAAGCGCTTAACAAATACCAACATTATTATTATTATTACTCTGCCAACAAAGCACTTAATAAATGCTACTCCTACTATTTTTGCCTGGCCCTTTTCCGTTCGTCATTTCCCCAGGTTGACGATTGATACATTACCCTATCTTAGCTATGGCAGAGCTCTTTCAAATGGCAAGAAGGGCAAATAAACTGCTTTATAATAATGTCATTATCCTCTCTGTCAAAGACTTCCAACAGTTCCTACTCTCTGTATTCTGCACGAGTGGCTCTCTGGAGAATCACTCCTCAGGATACTGTGCCACTTTCTCTGGGTCTATAGTCAAACTCATGTTCTGACATGTTTGGGGGCCATGGGTACCGACTTTTCATTTTAAGTGCCGGGGTGAACTTGGAGCAGAGTTTTGAGGGGCTGGGTCATCGAAGGAGTGTACTATCTACTGGACAGGTCTTCTGGAGGCTGGAGCTTCCTGGGGTGGAAGCTTCTCTGCCGGCTTCAGTAGCGGGGCACATGAAGCCCCTGATCTAGCACCTCACAGGGGTGCAAAATGGCTTCCACTAGTATCAGAACCGATTGGGGTGCGCAAACAGTTCCCACAAGGAATCTGGAGCCTGGCCAAAGCCAGACGACTCACTTCCCCCAGCTTACCTCCAGATTCCCTGGCAGGTTGGCAATGAGAAGAGCTTGGTGTTGGGCAAGAGAAGCCCTCAGTTGACCCTCAGAATTCTTCCTGTCTCCAGGACTCAGGGTAGTCTCCAGCCCAGGACTTAAAAGCCCAATAGTTACAAGAGGAATCTCTGGGATCAGACAGTTGAGGCCTGTCAGGAGGGGGCAACTAGGAAAGTAGAATGGCCTTCTTAGCAGCTCCACTGCCAGCGGCTTTCTCTGAACTCCAAAGGGCAGGGTTAAGGCTTCCCATCTTTTCCCAAAGTTGTAAGGGCAAAGAAATTCCCCTGTGGGGTGAGGATCCTCAAGTTAAACTTGCCGACTGCTTATTAGCCTGAGGACTTGAGGTCTTATTTGCAATCCAACAAGCCACGGAATATTTGTCAGGGTGAAGTATCAAACGTTGGTCTGAAAAACCATAGGTTCATGGAGGCAGGGCAGCTAATTTGTGGTATTTCTTCCTGGAATTGGGGTCTCCTAATAGACCTGTCTGCCACAGAACTTAGTACAGTGCTTGGCACATAGTAAATACACATACACCAGCAATAATTATTATTATTATAATTAGTAGTCAGCAGGATTGTGAGACTCCAGTTTGGAGAATTTCAGAAAACTTCAAATGTCTCTCTGATTCCCTGAAATATTCCCACTCCAAAGACCCTTTGCCAATTGGTGCTTGTTCTGGTATTTTAGCTAGAGAAGGAACATGGCCTAGTGGATAGAGCACGGGCCTGGGAGTCAGAAGGACCAGGATTCTAATCCTGGCTCTGCCGCATGTCTGCTGTGTGACCTTGGGCAAGTCACTTTGTTTCTCTGTGCCTCAGTTACCTCATCTGTAAAATGGGGATTAAGCATGTGAGTCCCATGTGGGACATGGACTGTGTCCAACTTGATTATCTTGTACCTATCCCAACACTTAATATAGTGTCTGGCACATAGATAGTAAGTGCTTAACAAATACCATGAAAAAAAACAAGCCAGATCTGGGACTAATGTGCATCGTTCTCTTGCCTCCAAAAAGAATACGTAAATACTCTAATGGATTTCCTTTACCTTGAGTTAGAATTTTATTGTAGTTTTAAGATCCAAAACCTGAGTTCCTAGATCTCTAGAGAAAGTTCAATGTAATTATTTATAATGAGTAATGAAAATGACAGGACTCTTACTTCAACTAGGTAAAAACCAGATTAACAAGATCTTGTGCTGTGCCCTGAAGGTCAATATTTATGGCCGTAGATTATTTATAAATAATGTGAGGATTATTGTAGCAATAAAAGTTGCTGTTCCAAAGAATGGGCAAATTAAGAATGGTGAAATTATTGTGACATTGAGATCATAGGTCAAATCAGAAGCTTCATTGCAAAACCGTGGAAAATTACTACTGGCTTAATTGCAGTGCTACACAAAAATCTTGATAGATATAAGGTGCAATCTGAAGCTCTTACATGTGGGTCATCTGAGTAGAGTCAAGCTTGGACAAGTAGCCATTTGCTAATGGTGACCATGTTTCCAGGACCCCAAAGTGTGACAGGGTGAGGCCTCCAGGAGATGGGACAGAAAAGGCCCCAAAACTAAAAAAAAGAGAAATGGAAAGAGAGACAGAGAGATAATACCTGAAAGACAAAATCCGAATGGACAGGTGAGCCAGAGACATGGACAGGAGGGTAGGGGGACCATGAATAACAGAGAAACGGCATTGTCTCTTGGGAAGAGCACAGGCCTGGGAGTCAGAGGAGCTGTGTTCTAATTGCCTCCTCGGTTATGTCTGTTGTGGGACCTTGGTTAAGTCACTTAACTTCTCTCTGCCTCAGTTTTCTCATCTGGACAATGGGGATTCAGTACCTGTTCTCCCTCTCACTTAGATCGTGAGCCTCCTGTGGGACAAGGACTGTGTCCAACCTGATTATCTTGTATCTAACCCAGTGCCTAATACAGTGCTTGGCACCTAGTATGTGCTTAACAAGTATTATTTTTTAGGGTATTTGTTAAGCGCTTACTAGGTGTCAGGCACCGTATTAAGCTCTGGGGTAGATTAAACAAACATGCACACACTCATATATACACGCATCCACAGTTGTGCACTCCCTGCTGCTACAACTGCTTCTGAGGCCACTAAGGCTACCTGTGCAGTGGCCGCAGTTGACCGATGCAGTCGCCACTGATGACGGGGCTGAACCCACTAAAAGCTGCCCCGTGGACAGTTTCCTGGATGTTTCCAGTGCTGCTGTGCTGACATAGTTCCATCTGCTCCAAAAGGTCCAGGAAGTGGCTTGTTGGAAGCAGGGAGTTGAGTCAGTACTGCGGCGGCCTTAGCAGCATCCCAGGTAACAATAGCGATGGCAGAGGAAGAGCAGATCTTCAGTCTTTCGTTAGCCTGCTGTGATGGTGCTGCTACCTTACTGCTGCATAGAGCCTTTTCCTCAAGTGTCACTCCACACACATCTCTTCATGCCTCCCAACCGCTTCCCAACCCTTCGTACCTCCCTGTGTCCCTCCGCCTCAAACCGAAAGCTCCTCATGATTAGCAACACCTATGCATTTCACATATATGTTTATTCGATTGCGCATTCATATACTTCTTTTAATTTGCCGTCTGTAAATATTTTTGTGACTTTCTCACCGTTAGAGTGTGGGCCTATCGCTATTACTCCTAGAAACACGACTACCATTTTGCCACTCGCTCTGACATGGACTAGCGGAAAGAGTAGGGGCTTGGGAATCAGAGCACCTGGGTTCTAACTCTGGTTCCACTATTTGCATGCTGGGTGACTTTGGGTAAATCACTTAACTTCTTTGGCCCTTAGATTTCTCATATGGAAAATGAGGATTCAATGCCTGTTGTCCCTCCTACATAGACTGTGAGCCCCGGAGGGACAGGGACTGTGTCTAACCTGATGATCTCACATCTACTCCACTTAACAATGTTAACAAGGGGTTAACAGTGACTCTTATTGTTTTTTTATTATTCCCTCTTTACATCTTTGCCAAAGCAGGTCTTAAGAAGTGCCGTTGGCCGATTTTTTGCGTGGCAGGATAGGGCCTCCAAATTCGTGATGATTTCACCTAATGCTACACAGATGGTCATTTTACATTTGCTCGGCGGGTTGAGGGAGCTCCTCTCAATGATGGAGTCATTTTGCAGCTTGGGGGATTTTTCCGAGCGTCCGTGTGTTCCTCTGTGGTCATATCGCTGCCAGGGATTTCCGCTTGGTCCATCTAAATGTGTTATACTGTAGACTGTGTCATATGTGGCAAGTAGAATTGAATAATAATACCTTGATTGGATATTGTGCTATTGATTTTTCAAAGCTCTTTCGCATCAGTTATCTCATGTGGCCTTCCAGTACCTATTTGAGGCAGGGCAGGGAGATACACCAATGTTATTCCAAAGAACCAGGGATAGTGATGGGGCATCCATGTCTCCTAAAAAGAATGGGGATGTTTTGAATTCCTGGAAATGATAGTATTTTGGGAGCCCTAGAGATCTGCCCCACTAGTCAGGCACTCCTCAGGACTTTCATTTACCCATGCTATCTCTGTGAGGCAGGCGTATAAGGAGAGATATGGTGGGAATGCCAGGATTGGAAGCAAGTTTACCTAATGCATCAGATTCCTCTCAGATCTCTGCCTCAGGTCTATCCCCGCTCCTCTCCATCCTTCAGTCAGCACCCCAGATTGTTTAATTTAGAATGTCCTTCTGCGTGTCTCCCCAGTCTTCAAAAACCACTGTTGGTTGTCACATCAGGAATAATTTTCTACCACTGGCTTTAAAACACCCAGTCGTGTCTCTCCCTCTGACTTATCCATGCTCTTTCCCATTATACCCCTGCTCACCCTCTCAAGTTAACCTTCTCATTGTGCCTTGTTCTCATCTCTCCCACTGCCAATCTCATGCTCGCTCTCTCTCCCCACCACCACTGCCTGGAACTCACCTTTTCTTCCAAAAAGCCCTTCTGAAATCATATCTCCTCCAGGAGGCCTTTCCCAACTAATCTCTAATTTCCCTGCTTTATAGCCCCCCTACTGCCATCTAAGCGCTTAAGAACTCATAACTCCCATAGATAGCACTTATGTAAATATATTTTATATAATCCATAACTTCCGATTTGTACTTTATTGAAGTGTCCATCTCCCCCCTAGATTGTCAGCTCATTGTTGGCAGGGATTATACTGCACTCTCTCAAGTACTTAATACAGTTTCCTGTGGACACAAAGTGCTTAATAAATGCTACCAATTGATTGCTTGATTGATTAAATGATAGATTGACTATGAAAAGAGTGGATTATTAGAAAGGAGAGAATTGATTGACCTTTGGGCCAATAGTTAGAATTTCTGTTTTATGTGAGATGGAACAGGTAACCACTGAAGGATTTTCATTTTTCAAATGAGCAAACAGACATACAGTGATTAGATGCTCTGCCTGTGATCAAAGAGTAGGTCCAAGGAAGAACCAAGATTGAATTCCAGTGTTCCTTAGCCTAGATGTTGCCACAGTTCCTGCTGAAGTTGAGAGTTGGCTAGTATAGCTTGGATCTTCTTTTCTGGGTCATTTGAGCAAGCTTTCAAACAGTGCTTTTAGGGCTTTCCTTTCTTTCCCCTTAATGCAGAAGCACCTTTGGAGGTTGCATTTCATAAAGGTTTTGCGTTTTTTTTTTCCCAAATGAATCGAATGAGCAGAAACAAATCATGGGATGGTCCTTGAAAGGGTAAAATTTTCATTAGGTTGTGAAAAGTGGGGTGATAAGCCTGTGTATACCGTGTTGCACGAGAAGTCATTCCAGTCAGAGAGTTCGCTTCAAACTCTCCCTGAACCTGAAATTTGTGAGATGCGGCAGAGCCTGGCCTTTTTTCAAAACAACCTTTTAATGGTCCTGATCCGCAACAAGGCAGGAATCCTGACTTAAACCAACAGAGCCATTCTTGTGGTGTTTGCAACCAAGGAATAATCATGACGTCTCAAATTCTGGAAGATTCACAGTCCAATTTCTTGACCAGAGAGCATCAGATAAGCATATAAACTTTGGAATGTTTCTTTGAACCAATGAACTGCCAGTCTTTTGGTCATTTGCCCATAACCATGTTTTATTTTCTTATGTTTTTTAGTCACTGGGTGCTTATTCTTTTGGTGAGCCTTTGTAAGGGAGTCATTCCACCCAGATAAATTTCTGTAACTATTTCTCTGTAAGGAAAATTAGTTCTGCTAAAGTTTGTAGCTAACCTTCAAACTACCAATTACATAGAGATTATACTGGGGAGCGGGTAGACAATGTTCAAGGATGATTACCATGTAATCTAAAGAACATAAATAATAATGTATTTGGTATAGAATTGTTTGCCAAATGCAGAGCGATTACATGGCCCTGTGTGCTGGGAGAAAGAGACAGTATTGACTGTTGGTGATTTATGAATGCCTATGCTTCATCGGGCACTGCTTGACATGTCCTTTTGGCCTACCCAATATAGAAAAAAACAGGGTTTAGTTCAGCATGGATTCTCTCTTTTTTAAACGTTCATGGCCTTGTGGATCCTTGAGAATCATGCTGCTCCCACCCGAAGCCATAGGAACATTGGCAATGCCATTCAGGGACAGACTGGGATCCTTTCATGCTACTATTTTGACTCTAAAGGAGGCACCAAAGGATGCTTGGAAGAAGAGTATGGTGATAAGCTCCCCCACTAGAGTGTAAACTCCCTGAGGGCAGGGATAGTGTCTACCAACTCTCTTGTGCTGTACTCTCCCAAGGGTTTAATACAATGCCCAGCAGACAGCCAGTGCTCAATAAATACCATTGACTGATTGATCGATGCCCTCTTTCCTGCCAATCTTCGTGGTTGGAGATGTTCGTCATAACATCTCTAACTTTTCCCCATAATAACCAGCCAAGTGTATATCACCAAGGAATCTATTCCTATCTTCCTGACTCTCTTAAATGTTACCTTTCCACTCCAACATATGTAACGTTTTATTCCAAAAACCCTAACATTTCTCTGTAATAACACACAGAGGACCCATTGTCCAAGAGTTTACCCAAACCCTTCTCAATGTATTGATGTTTTCTGCCTGCATCAACTTCCTGTGGTAATGATTTCCATATGCTAACAACCCATTCTATAAAAAAAGTATTTCATTTTATTTGTCTTGAATTTAATTTCTTTAAACTTCAAAAGATGACCACTAATCCCGGTACTGTAGGTTTTGGTGAACAAAAATTCCCACATTTGTAATTATTTTTAAAACTTAAATCATGCCCTCTCATCATTCATCTTTCTAAATAGAAGAATCTTAATCTTTTCAGTCTGTTCTCATACAGAAGCTTTCTCATCTCCCCCATCATTTTGGTTGCCCTTCTCTTTTCCCTTTCCAGCTCTGTTATGTTCCTCCCAAGATGCTCTGGCCAAAACAGCACGTAGTGTTTCTGTTGTGGAGAGAATATATTCTTTTATGTGGCAAAATGATGCTTTTTTGCTTTTCTCTCTCCTTTGATGTCCAGGAGTTTGTCAGCCTTCGTATCTACTGCTGCAAATCTTACTGCTGCAAGATTTAAGGGAACAGTAGACAATAATTGCCAAGATTATTTTCCAGAGTCGTGAGTCCATTATCACATGTTGGTAATTTAGATCATTTTTCCCTTGATCAAGTTGAAGTTGATAGGACCTCCCTTGACATCATCCTCATCAGCACAATTGGGAGAGGTTAATGTCATCTACAAACTTGGATATTTTACTGTGCTGTCCCCCTTTTAAATCATTTATGAAAATGTTAAATGTTAACACCAATCTGAGGATCGTCATTATTTTCACTTCAACCCCAAATGTGGCCATTTATCCCTACCTGATCTTTCAGCTATTTTTCCAACCATGAAAGAGCATTCACTTGAATCCCATGAGTGCAAACACACTCATACACATATGCACACATATACACACTTTTGTGTGTATGAATATTCATTGGCTGTGATGTCCTGTAACTGTAAGCTAACTGTGGGCAAGGAATGTGTATGTTTATTGTACTATGTTCTCCCAAGAGATTAGTAGAGTGCTCCAAACACAGTAACCACTCAATAAATGTGATTGAATGAAATACAATTAAATGAATACAGAGAGAGAAAGAGAGAAAGAGGGAGAGAGAGGGAAAAAAAGAGAGATTTGCCTTCATTTTTAAGATGACCCAGCCAGACCCTTTGGTGCATCTGAATGTGGCTTAAAAAAAAAAAAATCAATGAATAACCAACATTTCCTTCCATACTGTATTTTTGTCTAAAACAGTGC
This sequence comes from Ornithorhynchus anatinus, assembly GCF_004115215.2. Taxonomy (NCBI): domain Eukaryota; kingdom Metazoa; phylum Chordata; class Mammalia; order Monotremata; family Ornithorhynchidae; genus Ornithorhynchus; species Ornithorhynchus anatinus. Next base: position 50,506,077 of record NC_041753.1, on the reverse strand, counting down.
CCGTCTCTGCTTTCAAGCTTGGCTTGGACTTTGCATTTGGACTTTGGGGATTTGATATTTGCTCCACCCTCAGCCCCACAGCACTTATGTATGTAACTATAAATTATACATTATAAATCAATTATTTATATTAATGTCTGTCTCCCCTTCTAGATGGTGTGCTTGTCGTGAGCAGGGAATGTGTCTACCAACTCTGTTGCATTGTACTCTCTCAAGTGCTAGTACAGAGTTCTGCAAACAATAAGCACTCCATAAATACCATTGATGATGATTTTTATTATGCTTATCATGATGCCTTTGTTCAAGAACCACAAATCTTTAATTGTTGCCCACCATGTGAATTTGTTGGCTGTGGAGGTCTCCCCACAGTCCACTGCTCTATCATATTGTTTGAGATTGTATTTCACTCTGTCTTTGAATCATTTATTGTTATTATAATAATAATTACGGTATTTGTTAAGCGCGTACTATGTGCCAAGCACTGTTCTCAGTGTTGGGGTAGAAACAAGGTAATCAGGTTGTCCCACATGGGGCTCATAGTCTTAATCCCCATTTTACAGATGAAGTAACTGAGGCACAGAGAAATAAAGTGACTTGCCCAAAGTCACACAGCTGACAAGCGGCGGAGCTGGGATTAGAACCCATGACCTTTGACTCCCAAGCCCGGGCTCTTTCCACTGAGCCACGCTGCTTCTCTATTCTCTGTTTGTTCATTCATTCGATTGATCATATTTATCTAGCAGTTACTGTATGCAAAGCAGTGTACTAAGGTCTTGGGAGAGTGCAATACAGCTATAAACAGACACATTCCCTGCCCACACCAAGCTTACGATATAGAGGGGGAGACAGATATTGATATAAATAAATAACATGTAAGTACATATATATATTTATTCTATTTTCCTGGCTTGTATATGCTCCCTTTCATTTCACCATAGAGTAGCTGTTAGGGCATCTTGTTATCATCCATTTTCCTCACCTGTGCCACTCAGAGAAGCTGTGTTGTTACAACTATTATGATAATTATGGTACTTGTTAAGTGCCAAGCACTGTTGTAAGCACTGAGGTAGATACAAGTTAATCAGATTGGACACAGTCCCTATCCCCCATGGGACTAACACTCTTAATTCTCATTTAGCATATGAAATAACTGAGGCCCAGAGAAGTGAAGTGACTTACCCAAGGTCACACAGCAGACACGTGGCGGAGCCATTATTAGAACCCAGGTCCTTCTGACTATCAGGTCCATGCTGTATCCACTAAGCCAGCACTGCTTCACAGCTGATGAGGAGACTTCATGCCAGGACCTTTTTGTGTAGTCATACCCTGCCTTGCATTGTTGTGTATTGCTTTGTAGGTGACACCACTCAGGTTTTTAAGAAGCCTTTTTGAATTTTTAGTTTAGTATATTATCCCTCCCTCCAAATCAGTATGCTTGTTTCCGCCTGCAAAATTCCAGCTTCCCCTTACAGAAACCATGTTGCCTTTCAACCAAGAGCAAGGCCAGATAAATCATTTCCAAAGCCTTGGGCTAATCAATTTGGCCGTGACTCCCCATACGATAAGCCACTTTTTCCGTTAAACTCTCCGCTTTTCCCAACTCATCTAGTTCAGCCACCTATGCCTAACCTGGGATATGATTAAATGAATCAGCTGCTGCAAAGTGGCTTGTATATTTCATGTGTCTCATACCCTTAACCCTATGTTAGGCCATTGTAGTAGATTGCAGTGACCTGGTTGGTCGACTTTATTTTGCACATTTGAAGTTAGGAATTTGTGACATCAACGTGCATGTTTATCCAATATAAGATGCAAATTGACATTTTGAGTCATGAGTCCTTTCACCTTTGTATTTCAATAGGACTGTACTACTGAATATACAGGTACTGAATATGCATTTAAGAGTGTTTTTTGTTATTTGTTTGCTGCTCCTAAAATTGACATAGTTTAAGATTTGTATTGTTAAAACTATATAGCTACGTCAATTGTGTAAGCAGTAAACAAAGTTGAAGTAACTTTAAAAACATTGACTCTTTAGTGCCATTTTTAGTCTCAACTGGAAACTGACTCCAAAAGCAAGAAGTGGAGTTATTCAAAGCACAAAAGCCCTCAAACTCCTAGCTATATGCCATTCGTGAGGCAGGGCACTCTTCTGAACAAAGGGAATAACTAGAAATACACACTGGAATTCAGTTTCACTGATTACTGCTTGTCGTGATCACTTGGCTATGTGGATCAAATAAATCTTAGCTGCCATGTGCCTGTGCCCATGTGGGCTGACATATTTCTCCCTCATTTGTACTGATCACTGGGGATTTTCACTCCAAGGATCAGATTGGTAGTGATTACTTTGATGTTCTAAAAGACAGGAAAGAATTTTGCACTCGACTGCTTGCAAGTTAGCCACAAGGAAAGAAATTTAACAATTTGTAGAGATTCCAATTAGAGTCAATAATAACTGGCTTGACCTGCTGGGGTGCCAAAACTATTAATGGTGTCTGCCCTGTCTTTGATAGGCATAGATTTGGATTTGGGAAGTACATTTTTAAAATCATTTTTCATATTATCTCTGTGCCAAAAGCAAAAAAAAAAAGTTTTACATGCTGATGAGAAGGGGAGAGAAGTGATAGCCATGGGTAGGTAATGAGCACCTAGCTCAGTGCCCTTTGCTTAAATTAGGCATTCAGAAATAATAGTGATTGACAGTTGAAAAGAGAGAAGGGTAGGCAGAGAAGCAGAGAGCAGCAAAAGGGAAAGGAGACAGCCAACCCGAGAGGATGATATTGTTTGGGGGTCGGTGGAAAAGGGCAAGAGTCCAAAGGTCGTCCCTCCAGTGTGCTTCAGGCTGCGTTTTCTAGCTTCTGATTAACCTTGCCCTCATCCAGGATCCATTCAGCACTTTGAGGACTCACCCCAGCCCTACTACACCTATGTAAATATCCTTATACTCTACTACTTCCCCTATCTGTGATTTATTTTAAATGTCTGTCTCCCCCTGTAGACCGTATGCTCCTTGTGAGCAAGAATTTCATCTACCAACTCTATCAGATTGGACTTTCCTAAGTAGTGCTTATTTAATACAGTCCTCTGCACACAGTAAGCCCTCAATAAATACTACTGATTGATTCCTGAGTATATATTACAGAGTGCTGTCTCAGTTCCCAGTCTCCTGATTCTCCATCTGCTCCTGACCTTCCACTTTTGCTCGACTGGAGGCAAAGAATGGATGAGGTTCTGTGGAGAGAGTCTTTTATCCGCTTCCATGGTTTAAGCTTAGCCTAAGAAGATACCCTTAAACTCTCTCAAAGACACAGAGTTTATCAAGTAAATTCTGGGCAAGACTTTGAGAACATCAAAGAAAATATCCTGATTCCCTAAAGAAAAGTTCTACTGTGGACTCCACCCAAACCAATGATTCTCATCCAAAGGTGACTTACAAAATAGCAAACATTTTTTTAACTAGATGCTTGTTCACCTGAAGTTGGTGTTTTGAAAATTCTGAAACAAAAATTTGAGTAAAGCATGAACGTGCTCAAATTTTATGCTTAGAATGTGTCAATATACCAAAAAGGAGGTGGAGGTGCTTAGTATATAACTATCAATCTATCTTATTAATATCATTTTAAAAATGACAGCAATGCATTTTGCAAAATACAGGTAAAAGGTATGTTACTTGTTATCGTAAAATGTTTCAAAGTGATTTGGGGGTTTTTATGGGATAGATAATGAGAGAGGTGTGAAACAATGGAGATTTGTTTGATTGAGAAATCGCTCGTATCAGCATCACCAGTGCTACTTCGTGCATTAAACCTGGGGAAAAGGTTGACTCAGCAATGGGGCTCTATTATACTTTAGTTCAATTTCTTAATTGGTCCACCAATCAGAATGTTTCACGGGCATTTTGATCTTGGCCTCTTTTTCTACCAGGGCATTTCTAGGTCAGGATAAAATTACAGAGTTGGGTGATCAAAGAGGAACTAAAACCATTAGATTTAAATCTGACTACCCCTACGTCACATACTTCCATCTCAGTGGGGAGGATCCAATATCTACCCAGGGAAAAGGATATGCTTTGATAAACAGAAATGAGAAAAAAGTGTGGTCAGTGCAGGGCTGGGATGATCTGCCCAAAGCAGAATTCTCTGTGTTCCCACTCGCTGTAGACTGTATACCATCTTCCTCCCTGCCTCACAAGCTCATAGCTTTGGCATCATCTTCAACCCATCACTCTCATTCAACCTGCATATTCAGTCTGTCACCAAAGCCTGTCAGTTCTACCTTAACAGTGTCTCTAGAATCCACTTCTTCCTCTCCATCCAAACTGCTACCATACTTATTCAAGCACTTTGTCCTGGCCTACTTTGAATATTACATCAACCTCCTTGCTGATGGTCTGGCTTCCAGTCTCTCCCTGCTCCAGTCCATATTACATTCTTCTCCTTAGGTAATTTCTGCATACTTCTCCTTACCCTTCCAAAAAAAAACTTGCAGTGGTTATTCATCTACTTCTGCATCAAACAGAAACTTCTTACGATTGGCTTTGAGGCACTCGATCAGCTCTCCCCCTCCTACTTTACCCTACTAATTTCCTACTACGACTCAGACTGCAGAATTCTCTCCTCTAACACCAACTGACTTACCCTTGATCTCATCTTTCTAACCCTGACCCCTTGCTCACATCCTTCCTCTGACTTGGATTTTCCTCCCTTTCTTATCTGACAGAACACCACTTTCTCCATATTCAACGTGCAGTAAACATGAATCTCCAGCCTCGACTCTCTCCCATGCCACTGCTGCCCAGCACAGGTGAGATTTGGCTTTGAGCAGATGGCCTTCCACTCACTAGTCACAGACCAAGCTAGGAATGGAATGGGGATGCTTCTGCTTGACTCTTCCTCCCGTAGCCGAGATTGGGAGAGTACTGCAGACTCTTCAGTTGCGATCCTGAAAGGGGATGCTGCTATTTCCCCTGTCTATAATTTATTTTATTGACTCTCTCCCCAAGTAGATTCTAAACTATTTAAAGGCAAGAATCCTGTCTACCCATTCTATTATATTTTATACTCCTAAGCAGTTAGTACAGTGTTCTGCCCACAGTAAACCCTCAGTAAATGCCATTGATTGATTGACTGTTATTTACGTTGTCTGATCAAGTGCCTAACTGCTCTGAAACCACCCAGTATCTTCCCCCTGCATGTAGGGCAGTCCCAAAATAAAATGGATAGAGTACCATGCTAAATCGCTCTAACTACTCCAGAATTAAATACCAGATTAATTAAATTAATTAAAGCATTTAGTACAGTGCAAGTGCTTGGTGCAGTGCTTTGCACACAGTAAGTGCTCAATAAATAAGATTGAATGAATGAATTAGCCAGGAAATATGTCAGGTCCTCCATCTTTGTGACCCAAATGCCTTTGAGATAATGGAATGTGCAGCGTGGCTCAGTGGAAAGAGCACGGGCTTGGGAGTCAGAGGTCATGGGTTCTAATCTCAGCTCTGCCGCTTGTCAGCTGTGTGACCTTGGGCAAGTCACTTAACTTCTCTGTGCCTCAGTTACCTCATCTGTAGAATGGGGATTAAGACTGTGAGCCTCACGTGGGGCAACCTGATCACCTTGTATCCTCCCCAGTTCTTAGAACAGTGCTTTGCACAGAGTCAGCGCTTAACAAATATCAGCACTATTATTATTAGAGAAGCAGTGTGGCTCAGTGAAAAGGGAACAGGGTTTAGGAGTCAGAGGTTGTGGGTTCTAATCCTGGCTCCGCTACCTGTCAGCTGTGTGACTGTGGGCAAGTCACTTAACTTCTCAGTGCCTCAGTTATCTCATCTATAAAATGGGGATTAAGACTGTGAGCCTTACGTGGGACAACCTGATTACCCTATATCTACCCCAGCGCTTAGAACAGTGCTCGGGAATATAGTAAGTGCTTAACAAATACCAACATTACTAATGGAATGGAAGAGCTTTTTGGGATCTGTAAATGATCTCCCTTGTCGCCTGTGATAGCCAGTTCTACTGACTCCCACACTTAAGAGAGGGAGGAGGAAGCCAGGAGATTAACTGAGCTAATCAGAGAGAAAGATTAGGGAGGAAGTAGGGAGGCCAGGATGTGGGGAAAGAAAACCCTCTGCCATTTTGGAGGAGAGAGGGTGGTGAGCTGCATGCCTGGGAGAGCAGGACACAGGGAAAGCTAATGCTAGGGACCCCGGATAGACATAAGGAACAGGGAGGGATTAGGAGGGGTCCTGGATTAGGGTTAGTATACCCTGGAGGTCCACAGTTAGGATTCCAGAGGGGCAAGACCCACTGCAGGTAAGAGTGGGGAGAGTTTTGTCCGTGAGCTTCCTGCAGCCAGGAAGGGGGTGGTAGTCTAGTCCCCGCTAAGTTGCATGCCTTCAGGGAGTGGTCTGGGCCCTCTGCTGTAGAATGGTAGCAGCGAAAGGGTGCAGGGACCTGACGAGCCTTGAGTAGGGTGGACCAAACCTGCCTTAGAAGAAAAAGAAGAACTGGGAGGGCTTTAGGATCCAGCAATAGGTGACTGGGGACCTGGAGTTCCTAAAGTGAGTCCTGGGGCTCTTTCCGACCAGGTAGTGTCACAATGCCCATCGTGCTTTCAATTCATGCTCATTGTTCATTCAGCAATCAACTAGGCCTTGATTGTGGGACTAGAATAGCCATGACCCAGCAGCCAGCAGTCATTGTCAGTCGGTCTGTCAATCCTCTTTACGGAGAGCTTATTATGTGCAGAGCACTGTATCGAGCGCTTGGGAGAGTACAATACAACAATATAACAGACAATCCCTTGCCCATGGTGAGCCACTGCTATTGGATGTTAACTTCCTTGATTCCGGTTTCCGATAATTATCTCTAAATGAGGTGTTTAAATGCTATAGTGAACAACCCCCGGAAATTTGCAAATAGGCTGATAGCTAATGGAACTATATGCTTTATTTTTTCTATTAAGAGCACATTTTAAATTGCTTTTTTGTTATTTAAATTTTTCTTTTTTAAAAAAAAATCATAGTTCATAATTTAAACCATAAGGTTCTTTAAGGCTTTAGACAATGTTTTAACCATCTGGAGGAAAATCCAGACATGTAAAAATTATAATTAAAATGAAACATTTGTTCCTTAACTATGAAGAAAGACTTCACAGCTCATAAACATTACAAACATTTGGTATCCCTATCTTTTTTAGGCCACAAATAACCACGTAACCATCGTTCTGAGTTTTACATGCAATTCTCTAGTTAAGTACATCATTATTTAGACTCTGCAGATTATATGGTAATCTTAGATTTACTGTAAACCCAATATAATTTCTATGAATTAGTAATTTTAAGGTTGGGAAACAGCTTTGTTGATATGACAATTCATCATTCCTTATAGACAAACACGGATTAAGGGATCAGAGTTATTTAGAATACTCAGCTTCCATACACTGAACCAAATATTTATTGTAATCAATTCAGTAAGTGGATACCTGATAATGATATTAACCTGCTGTAATAGATATACATATGTATATTAGCAACTGCAAAATAAAATGAAGTCAACAAAATAGATATGAACAATACAGGCCCTTTCCCTACTGAACCAAAGCATAGTTCATACAACTCAGCTATTGAATCAGGGAATTCACACTTGGTTTGTTGTGTGTCCATTGGTCTTTTTGGTGCTTGAATACTGGTTCATGAATTTAAATACCATCTCAGAGACTTTGGATGATGCTTATAGCCTGTTGAGCTGGAAGTTTTCTGGAAGCTCAGAAATCTATTCTGACACTAGCTTCTAGATCCCTTGTGGCATCCCCAAGCAGGACAGACTACAATATATTGAACTAGGCTGGAGCAAGCATACAGCCCTGCTTCATTCCTGGGAAAGGGTGAGGTAGGGCACCTTCAACCCTGACTCTACCAAACACGTGGCATTCAGTAGCCCACGGTACATTTCCTCAGAACGACTGAATTTTCTTAGCAATTGCCAGAGCCCCAGCCTGTTTGTTGATGGTGTTTGATGCTTTTGCAAGATCCATGAAAACAGTAAGAGTAGTCTAGCTCTGGATAGAATCTTGCCACCCTGGAGAGTGGAGTTTCACTGGCAGTTTTCAAGGTCAGCTCTTTCCCCTTTCAATCAATCAATCAGTGGTATTTATTGAGTGCTTAGAATGTGCAGAGCACCATACTAAGTATACTTGGGGGAATATAATCCAACAGAGTTGGTAGGCATTTTCCTTGCCCACAAGGAGCATACAGTCTAGCGGGGAGATAGTAATATAAATAAGTAAATTACAGCTGTGTATATAAGTGCTGTGGGACTGAGGGTGGGGTGAATATCAAGTGCTTAAAAGACAGAGAGCCAAGCTCCTAGGCGACCCTCTCGACTCTTCTCCTCTGGCTCAAGAGTCTCATTTGATTTCAAGATAAGCCAGATATAGCTTGTGAGCTATAGTTTGCCCACTCTTGCCCTTAAAGGATAGCAGAGTCAATCAATCAAAATGGTATTTATTGAGCTCTGACTGTTTTTAGATCACTGTATTAAGCACTTGGCAGTTTACAGTAGAGTAGGTAGACAGGGTCCCTGCCCTCAAGGACCTTACAATCCAGAGAGACAGACATTAAAATAAATTGGGAAGCAACATAGGTGCTATGGGGGTGGCAGTGGGGTATCAAAGTGCTTAGGGGGGGCATAGGCAAGTGCTTAGGCAAGTTTTAAAGGTAACACAGAAGGAAGGAAGAATAGTGTAGGGAGATGAAAGATTAGTCAGGGAAGGCTTCCTGGAGTGGTGATGTGATTTTAATAGGGCTTTGAAGGTGGGGAGAGTGGTGGTCTGCCAAACATGAAAGGGGGAAGGAGTTCCAGTTAGGAAGGAGGGCTTAATCAAGGGGTCGATGGTGAGAGAGATTCATTCATTCAATAGTATTTATTGAGCGCTTACTATGTGCAGAGCTCTGAACTAAGCGCTTGGAATGTACAAATCGGTAACAGATAAAATGAAATTGAGGCACAGGAAACAGGCTGGTGTTGGGGGAGCAATAGGTGAGGACTGGGTTGTAGCGGAGAAGGAGTGAGGATAAGTAGGGAGGAGAGAGAGGATGGAGTGCTCTAAGCCAATGGTCACGAGTTTCTGCTTGACGCAGAGGTGGATGGGCAGCCATTTGGAGGTTTTGGAGGAGCGGGAAGGAGTGAGCAGAACGATTTTTATAGAAAAATGATCTGGCCAGCAGAATGAAATATGGACTGGAGAGGGGAGAGACACGAGGCAGATGAGAGAGGAGGCTATAGTTCAGAAGGGATATAAGTACTTGTACCAGCATGGTAGCAGTTTGGATGGAGACAGAGGAGCAGATTTTAGAGATGTCAAGAAGATAGAGCTGACAGGATCAGATGACTGACCAAATAGTACCTTCACATAGCTGTTTATGCTGTTGCATCCTCCAAAATGAATCACAAGTGCTATGCCCTACTTGGGACTAACCAACAAGTTTCTGAATTAACTTTAGGTAGCATAAAAAGCAGTGAAAAACAGCTTCCAAGTGCAGGTTATCCTGAGGCTCCCAAGGGCATGAGATACCATTGCTTCAAAGGCTCCCCTGGGTTATCATCTGCTACAGAGATGTAAAGATGTCACCCTTAAGCTTTGTGGTTCACAGCTAACTCAAATATTATTTCCTTTCCATCCTAACTGAATTTTGCATTAGGTAAAATATGACTGCTAACATAGACTTGCAAATATATTTTTTAATTATTCTCTCATTTCCACAAAGTTTGAATTGGCAGTGAATGCACCCCTTCCCTCTCCCAGCCCTCCCCAACATTGTCCTACATTCCAACAGCATGAGGTGAAGAAAACACGTCACTTCCTGTAGCTAATAAAACTCAGCTCTCCCACAAACACAGATTCTTATGAAAATCAAACAGAAAGGGAACTGAAGGGAGACTGTAGGTCTGGAAACCTCCTGCCTGATTCTCATTAGGCCTGTCTGGCTGGGCTTAAGGGAGTGATTACATTCACATTCGGCTCCAAGGTTTGCTCTTCCCAGAAATGTGATGGGGGTATTTTCTTGGAGAACCCCAACTAGTAGGAGGAAGAGGAAGTAAAGAATAGGATGGGGACTGTGTCCAACCTGATTATCTTGTATCTACCCCAGTGCTTAGTACAGTGCCTGGCACATAGCAAGTGTTTAACGAGTACCATAATTTTTCTCATTATTAGCAGTGCTAGTAATATAAACACTCCAGGATGGAATAACCATCAGTGGAGGGCTATTAATAGGAAAGTGCTAAGGATAGATGTTGAGATTATGTGATTGTGGTGTTGAGAATTAATAGGAGAAGGCTTTTTCGGGAAGGTAGACTTTGAGGAGGGCTTTGGAGATGGGAGAGCTGGCAGATTTGATGGGGTGGGGAGTGGTTCCAAGTACAGGAAGCAGCGTGAGCAGGGAGTTGGAGGTAGGGGCATTTAGTGTGAGGTCCAGTTAGAAGGCGAGCCCAGGGATAATGAAGAGTGCAAGCTGGGGAGAAGTGGGTGAAGAAGGCTGATAACGTAAGATAGAGAAAAATGGGGTGAACACAAAATAGTTATTCTACACCAAATGCCCAAACAAGGGGATGCTGGTTGAAGCTTGAAAGGCGTAGGTTCTAAAGGAAGCATTTCTTTACACAGTGATAAGCATATGGACGAGTTACTACTCTAGGAAGCTGTGCAGATTGAAAATATCAGTAGGTTAAAGAGGGGTTTGGGATAAATTACTGTACTTGAGGCCCCCAAAGTAGGGCTAAACCCGAAAAAGTTAAGATTATTAGATGGTATATTCCTAACCATTAGTATGATGTCAAGAGGACAAACCATCATACCGTCCCTCTAAAGCATAATAATAATAACGGTATTTGTTAAGCACTTACTGTGTGTCAAGCACTGTTCTAAGTGCTGGGATAGATGCAAGGTTATCAGGTTGTCCCACGTGGAGCTCACAGTCTTAATCCCCATTTTACAGATGAGGTAACAGAGGCACAGAGAAGTGAAATGACTTGCCCAAAGTCACACAGCTGATAAGTGGCAGAGCAGGGATTAGACCCCACGACCTCTGACTCCCAAGCTCGTGCTCTTTCCACTGAGCCATGCTGCTTCCCCATCCTATACTACTGCTAGAGATAATTGGGCTGGACTACTTGTCTGACAAAAGTAATGGCCCTTTTTTGAATTTTTGATTGCTTCTTTTCACTGATTTCTCGACCTCTTGTCTGTCTGCCTGTTTCTCCTCCCTTGGCTCTGAAATGTCACTGTTCAGATGTTTCTTTCCTGTCACTTTAGCCACATTACCTGCCTCTTTGAAACCTTCTGCCATTTCCCTATTGCTCTCTGTACTCAATTCCAATTACACTTGGCCCAATTACTTATAACCTTTCCCTTCCCACCTTCGCATTCACAGCTCCTCCTTACTCCCCTGTGCTTGGCTGGTAGCTTCCACCAAGAAAACCTCCTCCCAGGGTCTTCAGTTCCTATTTTCTGCCTGAGTTAAGATATTAAGCTCCTTGAGGGCAGGGGCTAATGGGCTTTAACATGCTTTGCACAGCACCAGTACAATACCTTAGTGTATTGGTGCTTTCATTAATGCATCTAATTTGAAGTTGATAATGATGCCTCTTGGCCCTAGTGGCTAGAGCACGGGCCTGGGAGTCAGAAGACCTGGGTTCTAATACTGGCTTTACCACTGGTCTACTGTTTGACCTTGGGCAAATCACTTCTCTGTGCCTCAGTTATCTCTTAAGACTTTGAACCCCATGTGGGATAGGGACTTTGACCAACCCCATTATCTAGTATCGACTCCAATGCTTATTAGAGTGCCTAGCACATAGTAAGCGCTTAATAAATAGCAAAATTATTCTTAAAACCTATTCCCCAGGCCTGGGAAAGCTTTCGTTCATTCATTCATTCATTCGATTATATTTATTGAGCACTTACTGTGGGCAGAGCACTGTACTAACTGCTTGGGAGAGTACAATATAACACTAAACAAACACATTCCCTGTCCACAAGCTTTCCCATTTCACTGTCTCCTCCCTTTCATCATTAACTTTCAAACTCAAATCCTACCCCATCTAGGAAGCCTGCCATGATTAGGAGAGTAGAGCACAGTTACCCAGCCCCAACATCTGACTGGCAGAGTCATCAGGCTTAATGGCCAATTGTTGGGCCTTAGCCCCAGCCTAAAGTTGCCTCCAAACTTTTCTGTCTTGCTATTACTTTGGATCCTGGGGGAGGTTTTTTTTTAGGGTAGCCAGAATTTGCTTATGTCATGTCAAACAGAAAAACAGTTTTGCTACCTTACCTTGCGTGTTTTTCTGACCTTCTTTTTATTTGTCCTTTTATCAAATACCAAACCTGCATATCAAAAGGAAGTGATATATTTAACATGGATATTCAAATGCAAAGAGAAGCCAAGGTGGCTTGAAAGAATGTGACTGCAGGTTTGCAATTATCCAGAGAGAGGTCAGCAGCAAGGGTGGGGTTAAGGCAAAGCCCTTTCTCTGGTTCGTGATGATTGCTGACTAGGGCCATTGACATGGCTCACATGTCAGACCTAAAATGGTCTGTACGTTTCTGTTAAGTAAAGAGGAAAAGATAAGGATAGTCTTTCATAATATGCAACTATTGTTTCCCATTAACTATAATTTCACAGTTTCTCTTCAATTATTCCCTGAATACGTGTGGTCAAGGGTACACAGATGCACATCCTCTCTCTTTCTCTCCCTCACCCACAGAGTTGTCCTTCAGTTTTGAAAATGACACTTCTGACAGTGAGATCCTCTACATCTGTATGAATGTGAGAAAAGATGATTGTGCCCCCTATACTTCCTCCCTCATGGTTTGCACTTAAAGATAGGTCTTTGCTGTGCTTATGGGTTTGTCCTTTAAGGGGCCTTTCTCTATTCTAATCAATCAATCAATCATTGGTATCTATTGAGTGCTTACTGTGTGCAGAGCACTGTACTAAGAGTTTGAGAGAGTGCAATGCAGTAGGGTTGGTAGATATAAAATAATAATAATTGTGGTATTTGTTAAGTGCTTACTATGTTCCAGGCACTGTACTAAGCGCTGGGGTGGGTACAAGCACCCCATGTGGATCTCTCAGTCTCAATCCTCATTTTACAGATGAGGTAACTGAGGCCCAGAGAAGTTAAATGACTTGTCCAAGGTCACACAGCAGACAAGTGGCAGAGTCTGACCCCCAGGCCCATGGTCTATCCAGTACACCATGCTGCTTTTCCATGTTCCCTGTCCCCAAGGAGCTCACTCTCTTGGAGCTTTAGATCTGCTTCAGGTATTTTTAGTTTAGTAATGCCTTTACTAAAGAAGGCTAACCCATTTTCCTCATTGCTGTCTAGCAGGCTGGTCTGTTTGCTTCATTGGTCCAACGGTCTACAGTTCCGTTGGCAATGCAGCAGCTCTCTGAGTAGCCGGTGAGACTTTCTCCTCACTTATTCCACCTCGGTGGAGCTGTGTGGGACAATGCTGTAAGTAATGCCTCAAAGTTGCCGAGCTGAAGACTTTCTGGGACTTCATTATTGAAAAATCTCGTCCTGCAATTTGATGTTAGATATGGTTCATGGGTGACTAGGTGAAAATGGTTGCCAAGTGGAATGGGTCTTGGGTAGTAGTTCCAGGTTTTACAGCCACAGAGACGGTTGGAAACTACAACTAGAGAAGCAGCATGGTTTAAGGGCAAGACGACTGGCTTGGGAGTCGGAGGATGTGGGTTCTAATCCCCGTTCCTCCACTTATCTGCTGAGTGGAATTGGGCAAGCCGCTTAACTTCTGTGTGACTCAGTTACCTCATCTGTAAATTGGAGTTAAGAGTGTGAACCCAACATCGGACAACCTGATGACCTTGTATCTCTCCCAACATTTAGAACAGTGCTTGGCACATAGTAAGCGCTTAACAAATACCAACATTATTATTACAACCATCTTAAAATTGACCTTCACATTGCTCTGCAGCTTGATGCCCTATGTTTCCATACTCTGCCTAGCAGTGTGTCCTAATGGAAAGGGAATAGGCCTAGAAGTCAGAAGACTTGGGTTCTAATCCTGGCTCTGCCACTTCAGTCATATTTACTGAGTGCTTACTGTGTGCTGAGCACCATACTAAGTGCTTGGAAAGTGTCTGCTCTGTGACCTGGGGCAAGTCACTTAACTTGTCTGTGCCTCAGTTACCTCATCTGTAAAATGAGGATTAAGGCTGGGAGCCCCATGTGGGACTTGCATTGTGTCTAACCTGATTGTCTTATATCTACCCCAGTGCTTAATACAGTGCCTGTCGCACAGTAAATTCTTAACAAATGTCATTTTTAAAAAAATTGCCAAAAGCTTTACTGACCTATTTGATTCAGTTTTTCACCACTTTGTTTTTCTGTGCATGGTTGGCTAGTCTGCCACCTGGATAGTAGAATTCTCTGACAGCGTTAAGTTCTGGGTAAAAGTAGAAATTTCTTGTGTACAGGGTACATGCCGCTTCTTCGTATTGTACTTCCTAAGAGCTTACTGTAGCACAGTGCAACCAATGGGTGCTCAACAAAATGCTATTACTTCTGTGTTGCCAATGAAATTGTTGTGTTTGTATGGTTTCAGTGTAGGATGGTTTATAACATCCATTTTCTTCAGATTTGTCCATCCAGAGCATTGGGCTGCATTTAGAAAGTGATTCACAATCCCTTGAACATCTTTCGAATATAATTCTGTTGAGCACAATTGTGGACATATAACAGTTCCTGAATCACAACGTCAACAAGTCTTGATGACATTCAAAGGCTGTTGAGTTGGGAAGTTTCCTGGCAGCATGAAAGTATATTCTGACTCCAGATTCCGGGGCACTTTGTGGCATCTTCAAACATGGCAACCTAAAATAAAGCACATGGCCCTGCTTGGTCCAACCCTTCCTTGACCCCATCCAGTTATCGACCCAAGTCCCTCCTACCATTCCTCTCCAAACTCTTTGAGAGAGTTGTCTGTACCCGCTGCCTCCACTTCATCACCCAATTCTCTCCTTGATGCCCTCCAATCAGGCTTCCTCCCACTTTGCTCCACTAAAACAGCCCTAAGTCATCAATGATCTTCCTCTTGCCAAATCCAATGGCTTCTACTCCATCCTAAACTTCCTTGACTTCTCAGCTTCCTTCTGACACTGTGGACCATCCCTTCCAACATCTAACCTTGGCTTCACTGACACTGTCCACTCCTGGTTCTCCTCCTAGCTCTCTGACCACTCATTCTCAGTCTTTTTAGGGGACTCCTCCTCTGTCTCCCACTCTTCAACTGTGAGGATCCCTCAAAGCTCAGTTCTGGGTCCTTTTTATTCTTCATCTACCCCTACTCCCTTAGGGAGCTCATCTCCTTCCAAGGTTCCAACTACGACCTCTACGTGGATGATTCACAAATCTACCCTCCATCTCTGATCTCCCTTTTTCTCAACAATCTCACATATCCTCCTGCTTTCAGGACATGACTATTTGGCTGTTCCACTGACATGGTGTACTTAATATGTCCAAAACTGAACTCCTCTTCCCACCCAAACCCTCTCCTCTCCATAACTTTCCAACCACTGCTGACACCACCACATCCTCCCTGTCTCTCAGACCCACAACTTAGACATTGTCCTCTACTCATCTCTTTCATTAAACCCGTATATTCAGTTTGTCATGAAATCTTGTCCGTTTTTTTCTCCACTACATTTCTAAAATCGTCTTCTTTTATGCATTTAAAGGCTCAAAAAGGGTCACACAGCCAAGAACATTTCCTTACAGACAATTCCTGCCTTTACATACACACCTTTTTCATTTTCTCAGCTCTTTTCTTCATTCAGTAGTATTTATGAAGACTACTGTGAGTAGACCACTGTACTAGAAAATTGAGAGAGTCCAAGAATGTAAAAAATAGGATCCTTGCCCTCAAGGAGCTTACAGTTTAATGTGGGGAACAGGCAGACATAGTTCTATTTATTCTGTTTCAATTCCTTGGCTGTTTCTTTACTCACCTTATCATGGAAATGTGCACAGGGGAATCCCCTCAAGATTAGTTTTCACCTAGACTGAATTTGGATTTTAAATGCTTTCTTTCTTCTCTCTCTCTCTCTTTTTTTTTTGAATGAACTCCTTGGGAGTAGGGCCTGTGCCTTTTATTTTTATTGTATTCTCCCAAGCATCTAAGCCACAGTAGGCTCTCATTCACTACCATGGCATGAATGAATGGAAATGCTCTTTGCTCCAGGCCTGTTTTTGAGCCTGAAAACGCATAGCTCCTTAGTTATTTCCTGGGTTGGAGGAAGCACTGTTGTACCATCTTCTATTTCTAACTCCATTATGCAGTGACAGCCGATCTCCTTTCTAGGGATCAGCAACCAGAAACTGGTCACTTTCCCTGTCGAGGTTTACCTTGTAAGTTGTCATGTAAAATGCTCTCACAGTACTTCCCCTAGGACCTTACTCACTATGGTTTGTACAAGCCAAGCTGTGATAGGAGCTTAATACAAGTACACCCTTGTGTTATGTTTCAAATCAAAGAGGTTTCAATTCACACTCCCAAAGGAGCAGAAATGTGATTTGCATGTAAATTGAAATCATGGTAGACTGTGGGAAAAGTACATCTAGGACTTGCAAGTTTGCAGAAACTTTGGACCCTCAGACCAAGTTTTTTTTTTTTTCTTTGGACTCTGCAGGCTTGGAACTGAAAGAGACAGGCTTGGCCAGAGGGGGCCGTGACCTACATGAAGCTCAGGAAAGAGCTCAGTTCAGCCACTCTGACTTTAGGTTTTGGGAACAAAAGTTCACGTTGAAAAGTCTTTTGAAGTGGAGTAAATCCTTGTTGGAATTCCTGTCTTCAAATGTTCAGGCAGAGAAGAGAGACTCAAGCTGTTGGGCACAAAACTATTCCCACTAGGGGTCCTCATCTCCCCAACTAAAGCCACAATCAATCAGTCAGTAAATCAGTGCTATTTTGGGGGCACGTATGGTGTGCAGAGCACTGTACTAAGCACTTGGGAGAGTACAATATAATAGAGTTGATAGCCATGATCCCTGCCCATAAGGAGTTTACAGTTTTGCTATAAGCGAGACAGATGTTAAAATAAATGACAGAGAAGGGAAATGGAGAAGTGTAACTGGGGGTGGGATGTGTAGCAAAGTGTTTAGGGGGTGCAGAACCAAGTGAATAGGCATCACAGAAGGAAGGGGGAGTAGGGGAAATGACACATCAGGGGAGCCCTCTTGGAGGATGTATGATTTTAGTAGGGCTTTGAAGATGGGTGGTGATGGTGGTGGTGGGGGCGTCTAATCGGCGAGGAAGGAGTTCCAGGATGGAGGGAGAACATGACGAAGAGGTTGACGGCAATGCAGAATAGATTGAGGTATAGTGAGTAGACTGGTCATGTAGAAGGGGGAGAGCTGATTGAGTGCCTTAAAGCCAATGTAAAGGAATTTTTGTTTGAAGTGGAGAGAGATAGGCAACCACTGGAGGTTTTTGAGGAGTGGGGAGATGTGGACTGAATTTTTTTTTGGAGAAACTATCTGGGCAGCAGAGTGAAATATGGACTTTGAGAGAGGAGAGACAGGAAGCAGGGAGGTCAGAGAGGAGGTGATGCAGGGGACAAGGTGGGATACAATAAGTGCTCGGACCAGAGTGGAAGCAGTTTGTTAGAGACTTAGGGGTAGATTCTAGAGGTGGTTTTGAAAGTAGAAAGATAGGATTTGGTGTCACAGAAGCAGGATGCCAAGCCAACCAGTCAATCAATAGCATTTGTTATGTGCCAACTGGGTGCAAGGCATTATAGTAAATTTCAATCAAGTCAGAGCCACAGACACGATGAATAAATTACAGATCGGAGGAAGTAAGAGAATATAAATTATGTATATATGTACAACAGAGAATTCTGAGAACTTAAGTACTTGGTGAAGCTTAGAGATTAACTGGAAAAGGCCTCCAGGAGATCATTTAAGAAGTGTTTGAAGATGGGGAGAGCAATGGTCTGTTGGGATATGGAGAGGGAGGGATTTCCAAGCCGGGGGTAGGGTATGAGCAAGAATTTGGAAATGGGGGAGATAAGAATGAGGTACAGTGAATGGATTAGCTTGAGAGAAACAAAGCATCTAAGTTGAGGTGTACTGAGGTTTTCAGTCTCTGCCTTCTTCTGGAAGAAGAGAGTACATTAAGTAGGAGGGCAGGAGCTGATGGATGACTATAAAATCAATGGTCAGGAGTTTCTGCTTCATGCAGAGAGGAATGAGAAACCACTGGAGATTTCTGAGGAGATTTTTAAGGAGTAGGGAGATGTGGACAGAACAACAAGGGCAGGAATGTGTCCACTAATCCTGTTATAATGTACTCACAAATACTATGTACAGTGCTCTGCAAATAGTAAGCACTCCATAAATACCATTGATTGATCCATACCTGGTCCATCTCCTTCATCAAACTGGCCAAAATGGGATTCCATGACTCTCAGCAGGACGGTGATACTAGCTAATCATCCTTGTCATTGATGTTCAGGCCTCAATTTCTGTGTTTCTAAAGGTAGAGAAAGTATAGTTTTATTAGTAAATTTATCTCCAACAGGTAACAGAGACTCAGCCTGCTGAGAACGGCTGCAGGGTTGGTGCCATAAACTCTGATCATGAGATCTGGATTTCTGAACCAGTGAACTGACTGGCGATCCCAGCCATTGCTAGTACAAATATAATGGGAGTGAAATGCAATTGGCCACATTCAGGGTCTTTTGAAGAAAATTCAGTTTTAGTGTAAAATAATTTTTAGGACCATTCCCCTCTACAGATTCCTAAAAAATAGGCAGCAGGCCTAGGACAGCTTCACCTTCCAACAGTACCTCACTGGCAATTCTCCCACTTCATACCTTCACTGACACTCTTTCCCCAGCTCGGAATTCCCTCCCTTCCAACATCAGACAGACCGTAGACATGCCCATATTCAAAGCACTTCTGAAAGGCCACTTCCTTCAACAAAGCTTTCTTGATTAATTTCCACCAATTTCCAACTTGCCAAATGGTCTAAACCTATCAGCCATTTCTAGCACTTTGTTTACCTTTATTCAATTGCACATTTAATTATTTATTTTGATTTCTGTGTTGGCAAATACCTCTATGTCTGTCTTCCCTGTTAGATTGTGAGACCCTTTTCCAAGCACAGTTCTAAGTGCTGAGGTAGATACAAGTTCGTCAGATTAGGCATAGTCCTTGTCCCACATGGGGCTCACAGTCTAAATAGGAGGGAGAACAGGCATTTGATCCCCATTGTGCAGTTGAGGAAACTCAGATGCAAAGAAGTAAAGCAACTTACCCACAGACACACAGCAGGCAAGTGCTGGAGCCAGAATCAGAACCCAGGTCTTCTGACTTCTAGGCTGGTGCTCTTTCCACTAGGCTGCTTCTTGTTGGAAGAGAATGTTTCACTTCTTGGCTGTACTTCCCAAGTGTCCAGAACAGTCCATCGCAATCAGTGGGCATGCAATCAGAATTTTTATGAGTAGATTTTGCTCGGCCCTTCTTGGTATTACGATATCACCACCCAGACAAATTTATAGGTTGCGATTAGGCACAATGTGCTGTATTAGGTGCTGAATAAATGCAATGAAAAACAGTCCCTGCCTATTAAGTGTTTATAGAGTAAATCAATTTATGTGACAAAACAAGAATAGTCAACCAAAATAAATAAAACCAGTGAGTTATTTCCATGTTTCACATGGGGGTATTCTGGGATTTTATTGATTTGTTGGGCGGGAAAAGGGGAAAAAGTCAGGTTGGGTAGTCTAGTGAAAAGAGCACGGGTCTGGGAGTCAGGACACCTGAATTCCAGTACCAACTGTTCCATTACCATCTTGTGTGACCTTGGACAAGTCACTTACCCTCTCTGTTTCCTCATCTGTAAAATGGCGATAAAATGCCTGCTTGGTCTCCCTCCCTCTTAGACTATGACCCTTGTGTGGCCAGACTTTGTCTGATGTGATTACCTTGTATCTACCCCAGTGCTTGGCACATAGAAAGCACTTAATAAATACCATAATGAAGTTGGGTCCAGATGACAGGGAAGCTGAGGTATGGCATGAGGTAATTTGATGGCAATTCTCTGTGGTCTTGTTTCTGTTTTCTGAGAATTGGCCAAACACACGATGTTATATCAGGGGACGTCACCACAGCTGAGCTGAGCAACTGGTATCTGCTGCCTCCCCTTCGACCAACAAAGGCCCCTGCTCCTGACACATTCTATGCATGCTGGGTCATGGGAATAAAATCTGCAGATCTCTCAGATCCTACGTACCACAGCTGAACAAAGAAACCAGTAGCTGCAGCCTCTTCCCCACTACTGAACTGTGCATTGTGTGTTCCAGGCCATGGCAATAAGAGCTCCACCAGGCAGCCAGCCACACTGCCTTTCTGGGAATCTGTACCGGCTTTCCTCCATGCCACTGAGGAGACTCCATCCCATCCTGCCTTCCTCCACCTCAGTGGGATAGAAAACAGTACCTGTAGCAAGGGGCCTCCATGAAACCTCGGGAAGACTGGCAGCTGGGGCAGCAGTCACTGTAGCTGTGGAGGCCCCTTGGGCTCTGAGCCATGAGGACCCTGAAATTCTGCTTCTCTAACCACTGTACCCTGTGATTTGCATTTGTCCTTGCCTTTTATACTCTTTCAGTGTTTTATTGTTTCACTATTCCTGATGTGTCCCTCTCTAGTCCCCCACTTCCACTTATACTCTTATACACTTATACTCTTAGATTATGAGCCCCTTGAGGGCCTGGAGTCCGTGTCTAATTCCCACCTGTGAATACTTTCCCAGTGCTTAGTTCAGTGCTCTGCACATATCCAGTGCTTAGTAAGTCCTACTGCTACTGCTTCTCTTACAGCAGAGGCAACTTAACTATTTTCTTTGAGACACCTTCGGATTGAGCCAGCCAGAATTGGACTGGACCACATCAGAAGTGGAGCAGTACCTACCTTGCTTACCTTAGGATAGACTTAACCTCTGAAGCAGACCCAAGAATCCTTGTAACAGTCCAGCCTCGGGGGGCAGGTCTGATGGCCCGAGAACACCACCATCCTACCCTAACATCCACCCCAAACTTGCTCTCATCTGTTGCAGTTGGACCCTTGCTCACATCCTCTCTCCTGCCTGGAACTCCCTTCTCCTTGCACATTCAGAAGACCACCACTCTCCCCATCTTCAAAGCTCTTCTAAAATCCTATCTCCTCCACTCCTCAAGAAACTCCAGTGGTTGCCCATCCACCTCCGCATCACACAAAAACTCCTCACCATTGGCTTTAAAGCACTCAATCACCTTGACCCCTCCTACCTCACCTCACTACTCTCCTACTACAACCCAGCCCACACATTTTGTCCCTCTGATGCTCACCTTCTCACAGTACCTCAATCTCATTTATCTCACAGCCAACCTCTTGCCCACCTCCTACCTCTGGGCTTGAATGTCCTCCCTCCTCATATCAGACAGATAATTGTTCTCCCCCACTTCAAAGCCTTATTGAAGGCACATCTCCTCCAAGGAGCCTTCCCTAAGCCCTCCTCTCTTCTCCCACTCCCTTCTGTGCCACTCTTACTTGATCCTTCATTCATCCTCCCTCCCATCCCCACAGCACATATGTATATATCTGTAATGTATCTATTTAGTTATTTATATTAATGTCTGTCTTCCCCCTCTAGACTGTGAGCTCATTGTGAGCAGGAAAGTGTCTGTTATATTGTACTTTCCCAAGCACGTAATAAAGTGGTTTGCACACACTAAATGCTAAAGAAATACGATTGAGTGAATGAAATCTTCCCTTACTCATCTCTCATCTCCCCACCCTATTCTTCCACCCTGCTGCATTCCTAAGCACATAAACCCATACCCCCTAGAGCACTTTGATACTCTCTCATGCCCAACAGTACCTATGTACTTATTCTTAAGCTCTGTTGCTTTCCTTACCTGTAATTTACTTTGATGTTTGTCTCCCCTACTACACCGTAAGCTCCTTGAGGGTAGCCATGGTGTTTGCTGACTCTGCTGTAGTGTACACTTCCAAGTGCTTAGTAAAGTGCTCTGGAAACAGTAAGGGATCAACAAATACCACTGATTCATTAGGATAACATGTGCACCAAGGCTATTCTGGCCCTTCTGCTTGAGAGATTCTAAGATTTAAACCACAGTGTTTCAGGTCTCTGTGGGTACCCGGAATGGCAGAGGGCCAAGCACAGAGTAAGACATGGAGGAGAAAATGGAATTCAATCTTGTTTTTTTTTAAAAAAAAAAACACAACAAAATCCCCCACCATTTTGCTCAAGACAGGAACAGCAACACTTTGCTATGGAAAATTTATGAAATATATTTTCTAGGACAGTAATTTCAAGTTAATTTTTAAATTAATAGCATGACTGATGTAGCTATTATCTATGAATAAATATACTCTAGAGAAATGCAGGTAAACTAAATTTTTGAGTGCCAGTGATTTTTAAATGCTTCTTTCTGATAGGTTCACTCATTCATTCAATCGTATTTATTGAGCACTTAACTGTGTGCAAAGCACTGCACTAAGCGTTTGGGAGAGTACAATACAACAACAAATGTAGAGGGGCAGATAATAAGCAAGTATTTTGATTGGATAAAATTAGACTACTAAAAACCTTTAAATAATAATTTTGGTATTTGTTAAGTGCTTACTATGGGCCAAGCACTGTTCTAAGCCTTTGGTAGATACAAGGTAATCAGGTTGTCCCACGTGGGGCTCACAGTCTTCATCCCCATTTTACAGATGAGGTAACTGAGGCACAGAGAAGTTAAGTGACTTGCCCAAAGTTACACAGCTAAGTGGCAGAGCTAGGATTAGAACCCATGACCTCTGACTCCCAAGTCCATGCTCTTTCCACTGAACCACGCTGCTCCTCTAATAATGATATATCTAATAATGATATATTAAGAATACAGCATACAACTAGGAGTAGCTGAAGAGTTGTTTGGAAAGACTAACTAGAGAAGCAGCGTGGCTTAGTGGAAAGAGCCCGGGCTTGGGAGTCAGAGATCATGGGTTCAAATGCCAGCTCTGCCACTTGTCAGCTGTGTGACTTTGGGTAAGTTACTTAACTTCTCTGTGCCTCAGTTACCTCATCTGTAAAATGGAGATTAAGACTGTGCTGTGAGCCCCACGTGGGACAACCTGATTACCTTGTATCCTCCCCAGCGCTTAGAACAATGTCTTGCACATAGTAAGCGCTTAACAAATGCCATTATTATTTCAGCGCTTAGAATAGTGCTTGGCAAATATTAAGCGCTTAACAAATGCCATCATTATTATTATTATAATAGTTTACATTTTTGGATGAAAACAGAATCCTTGCATTTTACACAATAAAGAGTAGCAGCATGGCCTAGTGGATAGAGCATGGGCCTGGGAGTCATAAGGACCTGAGTCCTAATTCCGATTCCCCCACTTGTTTCTGTGTGACCTTAGGCAAGTCACTTAACTTTTCTGTGCCTCAGTTACCTCATCTGTAAAATGGGCATTAAGACTGTGACCGCCCCCCCCCCCATGTGGGACATGGACTGTGCTCATCCTGATTAGCTTGTATGTACCCCAGCATTTAGTATATTAGAGAGTAAGTGCTTAACGAATACCATAAAAAAAGACCTATCTACAGTCTTTAGAAACCGGTGAAAGCCACAAGTGCTGACTTCTTTTTGTGTGCAGGTGCTGTGGTTAAAGGAGAAGAATTTCAGGCTCCTAGTCACTCAGAGCAGGTGGCGGGAGGGGAGGATAAGCGCTTAGTACAGTGCTCTGTCCATAATAAGCGCTCAGTAAGTACAATTGAATGAATGGAGTCACGGACACTGGGGTGGGGCTTCAAGGTAATGTGGCTTCCAGGGCCATATGCCTGGGGAACCCCCGCTCCATCATGTGGAAGCTTTGATTCATCTTTGAACTGTTCCTAATCCAGTCTCACTGCTCCTCCTCGCCATCACTCTCCAGATGACACAGTGTCTCCTGGCTGCTCTCTCCAGAGAGGACTTCATCTTCTTCTACTCCCCTAAGACACACGGGGAAAAGGGAAGGAGCTCCTCAAGATTAAAATGCAGCAAGAAAAGCCAGCAAATTAGACTAAGAAGCAGTAGTAATAATATTAGGTAGTAATAGTATTTAAGGGCTTATAATAATAATTATTATTATGGTATTTGTGTATTTGTTAAGCACTTACTGTGTGCGAAGTACTGTACTAAATGCTGGTGTGGGTACAAGCAAATCGGGTTGGACACAGTCCCTGACCCATGTGGGGCTCACAGTCTCAATCCCCATTTTCCAGTTGAGGTAATTGAGGCCCAGGGAAGTGAAGTGACTTGTCCAAGGTCACACAGCAGAAAAATCCACCCTTTCCTCTCCACCCAAACGGCTACCTTACTTCTACGGGCTCTCATTATATCCCGGCTAGACTACTGTGTCAGCCTTCTCTCTGACCTCCCTTCCTCCTCTCTCGCCCCGCTCCAGTCTATTCTTCACTCTGCTGCCCGGCTCATCTTCCTGCAGAAACGATCTGGGCATGTCACTCCCCTTCTTAAACAACTCCAGTGGTTGCCTATCAACCTCCGCTCCCAACAAAAACTCCTCACTCTAGGCTTCAAGGCTCTACATCACCTTGCCCCTTCCTACCTCTCCTCCCTTCTCTCTTTCTACCGCCCACCCCGCACGCTCCGCCGCCCACCTCCTCACCGTCCCTCGGTCTCGCCTATCCCGCCGTCGACCCCTGGGCCACGTCCTCCCGCGGTCCTGGAACGCCCTCCCTCCTCACCTCCGCCAAACTGATTCGCTTTCCCTCTTCAAAACCCTACTTAAAACTCACCTCCTCCAAGAGGCCTTCCCAGACTGAGCTCCCCTTCTCCCTCTACTCCCTCTACCACCCCCCCTTTACCTCTCCGCAGCTAAACCCTCTTTTCTCCCTTTCCTCTGCTCCTCCCCCCTCCCTTCCCATCTCCTCAGCACTGTACTCGTCCGCTCAACTGTATATATTTTCATTACCCTATTTATTTTGTTAATGAAATGTACATCGCCTTGATTCTATTTAGTTGCCATTGTTTTTACGAGATGTTCTTCCCCTTGACTCTATTTATTGCCATCGTTCTTGTCTGTCCGTCTCCCCCGATTAGACCGTAAGCCTGTCAAACGGCAGGGACTGTCTCTATCTGTTGCCGACTTGTTCATTCCAAGCGCTTAGTACAGTGCTCTGCACATAGTAAGCGCTCAATAAATACTATTGAATGAATGAATGAAAAATCGCAGAGCCGGGATTAGAACCCAGGACCTTCTGACTCCCAGATCTATGCTCTATCCACTACTCCGTGCTGCTTCTCCTGTTCTAAGCATCTGGGAGAGAATACACAGGTGGGAATTAGAGAAATGATGTTTCCAGGAATGGTGCATGGTTACCTGTGTCAAAGACAGCTGAGTTCTTTCTTGATGTATTTTTTTTTTTTTTACAGTATTTGTCAGGCTCTTACTACATGTCAGACACTGTTCTAAGCGCTGGGGTTGTTCCAAGTTAATCATGTTGTACACAGCCGTGTCCCACGTGGGACTCACAGTCTTAATCCCCATTTTACAGATGAGGGAATCAAGGCACAGAGAAGTTAAGTGACTTGCCAAAGGTCACACAGCAGACAAATGGTGGAACGGGATTAGAACACAGGTCCTTCTGACTCCCAGGCCTGAGCTCTATCCACTAGGCCATGTTGCTTCTCGATCTACCCTTAGGTTTGATCTACCCTAAGCGGTTTTAGGTCCTTTTTCCTAGGGAAGCAGAATGGCCTAGCAGAAAAAGCACGGGCCCGGAAGCCGGAGAATGTGGGCTCTAATCCCAGTTTTGCCTCTTCCCTGCTGCCTTTTGCCTGATCTTGGGCAAGTCGCTTAACTTCTCTGGGCCTCAGTCTCCTCTCCTTTAAAATGGGGATTCAATACCTGTTCTCCCTCCTAGTCAGACTTTGAATTCCAGATGGACCAGGGACTGTGTCTGATTTGATTAACTTTTTTATCTACTCCAGTGCTGACTAGAGTTTGACACAGAATAAAGCACTTAATGGATACCATAATTATTTTTATTTTCTTGGTCTCCCCTCAGTGAAATCCACCGTAAACAATCTTCATCCCCGAAAACCCATTACTTGATCTTTCTTTTATCATCTCTTCTAGCAGCTAAACAATAACCCCGAATCCTTTAACCTTAACTCCCAGGACCCACTTTCTGATCATCATGTATGCGGTAATGCCTCCAAGCCCTCTCAAAGTTTTCTATGTCTTTGTTTAACTCGGGGAAGCCGGAACTGGAAAGAAAATATTTCTTTCAAAATATTCTCTTCTGAACAAACGCTTGCTAACTTTCTCAACTCAAAATATCTATCCTGGATTCTTGGAGGTTATTTTTGAGGCAATGAATTCCACTGTTGCTTGCCAACATGAACCACAGTGCCCTAGCACCTCTCTCCTGTTTGCCTTCTCTCTCATGCTGGTTCAGTGTTGATCTCAGCCTTGAGTTTCATAGAACTCATACAGCTCTGCACGTAGCCAGCAGGGTTCTGCTTTCAACTCACTGCAGATAAGCATAATGCAGACCTAATCTTATTTTTTTTAAAGGCACATTAGTACAGTGAAGTGAACTGCAACTGCTTTAAAACACCGGCACTTGGAGAGAGTGGAGTCAAGAGCCACGGAAATCTCAGGATCTTCCTTTCTTTCCTGCCTTCTTTCCCCTTTCCCTCTTTCTCGCCCACATGTGCACCATTTTATGGCCACTCAAAGATGGTGGCATTTTCCTGAAGCCAGTGCTGCTGCATGGACAGGTGACAATTGGAATAGTTAGAATGAATGTGGATAGAATGAATGATGAGAACGCAGCAAGGGGGCAGGGAGAGGAAGGAAGAGGGGAAAGAGGAGGGAGAGGCATCTCTGGTGTGAAAGGTGCTTAGAAACGATGGTACTGACTGTGGCACAGGCTGTGGGAGTGAAAGGAGGAAACATAAGATTCAGCAGAAGCCGTTTGGCCAGGGGACATTAGACCAGGTGCTGTAATAACAAGTACTAGATAGTCACAGGAATGGTTTTCTCTATTTTAATCTTTCTCCCATCTTTCACATTCGTGCCTAGTGCTGGTCGCCTTTACCCTCTCCATTTTAAATGGATGCTTACTTATTTATAGCTTTACTGCAGAGAGTGCTTTCAGTTCAAGGAACTGTAAAGGCTTTAAAAGATATCTCCGGGCAGGAACGCTGCTGTCAACTCCCTGCTTCCCGCAGATCAGGGGCCCCGGGCTCTTCATACCTATTGCAGGGTTTGTGGCAGGTGAGGAAAGCAAAGGGACACATTCCATTCTTTTGTCACAGTCTTGTCTCCGGATTATCAAACAGGGAGCTCTCCCGTCACGTGAGGGTTGTGCTCTTGAAGATCCTTGTGCTAGGGGTTTAAAAAAGAAAAAAAGCACATTAATTCCCATCGAATCCAATGATTATTAAAATGGATTGGGGCTACCTAAGCAGTGTGGTTGAGATGGAAGCTGGGAAGAGAAACAACATGCCTTGAGGAATGTTATGTGTACGTACATGTGTGTTCTTTCCTACACCAAATTTTCTAACGCCAACTTGTGAATCGTGTGCTACCGGAAAAGAGTAGAGTTGTGGGAAGAACGTTCCCTAACTCTTCCAACATGAAATATCCAAATCATATACGGTACGTCCATGTTATAAGAATTCCTTTCTTGTGGGGAAAATCAACACCATGTCAAAAAAAAAAAAAAGAATTCTCATTCTCAGATCACAATAGGTCAAGAACGCCTCAGCAGCCGCTTGTGCAGCCTGGGAAGAATATTCCACTATCTGATTCAAAATTGCAATCGACCGGTAGGATTTATTGAGGGTCTGATGTGTGCAGGGCCCTCTACTGAGCACCTGGGAGATGATAATAATAGAAATATTTTGCATTTGTTAGTCATCTCTCCCACACCCATTTCCCTCCAAATCTGTCCTGTTTCCCTGCAAAGACCTCTGATCTTTTGACTCCCTCCAGTTCTCTAAAATCATCATGCCTAATTTGCTCTCCATACAAACAATCTTCTCAATGCAAACAGACAGCTTCACCACCTCCTTCTCCATTGAACTCAACTGCCTTGCTTTCCTGTCCCTCCACCAATCTCATACCACTGAACTGCAGACCAGGATCTCATCAATCAATCAATCCATTGAATGCATTGATCGCTTTTTGTGTGCTGAGCAGTGTACTAAGTACTTGGGAGTACCATCTAACAGAGTGGTAGATATGTTACCTGCCCACAGTGAGCGTACAGACCAGAGGGAGAACAGGTATTGAATCTTCATTGTACAGTTGAGGAAACTGAGGCACAGAGATGTTGTGACTTGCCTGAGGTCACACAGCAGGCAAGAGGCATAGAATTAGAACTCAGGTCCTCTGACTCCCAGGCCCGTGCTATTTCCACTAGGCCACACTGTTTTTCTGCAGCATGTATCTTGTAGCTACCCTAGTGCTTAGTACAGTGCTCGGCACATAGTAAACACTTATGAAATATCACAATCATTATTATCCTTATTAACTCCTATACCCATTGCCCGTGCCTTATGTTTCAGACATTTAACTCCCTCCTCAAACCCCTTCCCTTCCCCGTGGCCCATCCCTTGCCCCTCATATCCAGGCCACGTATTTTAATAGTAAAATTAACACCATCAGGTGTGATCTCCCTAAAATCTCCCTACGGCTCCTCTCCAACCCTTCTTTCCTCTTGCCCCTTCTTCACCTTTTCCATTGTTCCCAGCAGTATCTCAAGGGAAGATCTCCTGTCTGCTCTCAGAAGCAACCCCCTTCACCTGCACCACTGACCCCATCCCTTCATACTATATTTAAACACTAGGCTCCTCACTTCTTCCCTCCTTGACCTCCATCTTCAACCACTCACTTTCCAATGGCTTCTTCTCCATTGCTTACAAACATGTTCATGCATCCCCCCTCCTGAATAAACCCTCCCTTGAGCCCATGTCTCCTTCCAGTTATCATCTAATCTCCCTTCTACCATTCCTTTCCAAACTCTTCCAGTGAGTTGGCTACAACCTTTGCCTCCACTTCCTCTCTTCCGATTCCATCCTCGAGCCCCTCCAACCTAGTTTCCATCCCCTTCATTCCAAAGAAACTGCCCTATTTAAGATCATTAGTAACCTTCTTTTTACCAAATCCAACGGCCTCTACTCCATCCTAATAGTCCTTGACCTCTCAGCTGCCTTTGACACTGTAGCTTATCCCTTTCTCCTTGAAACACTATCCAACACTGTCCTCTCCTGGTTCTCCTCCTATCTGTCTGACTTCTTCTTAGTCTCTTTTTCAGGCTCTTCCTCTGCCTCCTTCCCTCTGACAGTGGGAGTCCCTCAGGGCTCAGTTCTAGGTGTTAATTTTACTCCCCATTTACATCCAGTGCCCTGGAGAGTGCATTCACTTCTGTGGCTTTAACCACCATCTTTATGCAGATGATTTCCAAATCTAAATCTCTTCCTCACTGCATTCTAGCATTTCTTCCTACTTTCAGGACACTTTTGTCTGGTTGTCCCGCCTACACCTCAAACTAAACTGTTCCAAAGCAGAACTCATCATCCCACCCAAACCCTGAATGAACTCCTGCTGACTTTTCCATTGTTGTAGATAATATCACTATCTTCCCTATCTTACAAGTCTGGTAACTTTGGCTTTATCCTCAACTCATCTCTCTTGTACAACTTCCATATTCAATCTGTTGCCAAATCCCATTGATTCTCCCTTAACAACATCTCTAAAATCCACCCTTTACTCTCCATCCAAATTGCTACTATGGTGATCCAAGCACTTATCCTATCCCAGATTCATTACTGCACCTACCTCCTCACTGACCTCCTTGCCTCATGTCTCTCCTAGCTCCAGTCCAAGCTTCACTCTGCTGCCCAGACTGTTTTTCTAAAAAAAACAACCCCAAAACCCCAAAATTCAGCCCACATCTCCCCACTCAAGAACCTCCATTATTTGCCCATTCACCTCCAAATCAAACAAACTCCTTACCATCGGCTTTAAAGCACTCAATCAGTTCACCCCCTCCTACCTTATGCCCTCAGCCCTGCAGCACTTATTTTTAAATTTTTTATGGCATTTGTTAAGCACTAGGTGGCAGGCACTGTACTAAGGGCTGAGGTAGATACAAGCTAATCAGGTTGGACACAGTCCATGACCTACATGGGGTTCACAGTCTTAACCCCCATTTTACAAATAAGGTAACTGAGGCACAGAGAAATGAACTTACCTGCCCAGGGTCACACAGCAGGCAAGTGGAAGAGCCGGAATTAGAACTCAGCCCCTTCTGACTCTCAGGCTATGCTCTATCCATTAGGCCACACTGCTTCTCATAAGTACTAAACACTTATGTACATATCCATTATAATTCAATTTACTCTCTCCTTCTAGACTGTGAGGTTCTTGTGAGCGGGAAATGTGTCTACCAACTCTATTGTATTATCTCAAGCACTTAGTACAGTTCTCTGCACACAGTACATGTATACATAAATTGATGTGTAAAGTGCTTCAATCAATCATGTTCACTGAGCACTTACTGTGTGCAGAGCCATGTACTAAGTGCTCGGGGGCATACAATATAACAGAGTTGGTGGACACATTCCCTGGCCACAACGAGTTTACAGTCTAGGGGGAGCTTACAGTCTATGCTTACTTTGTGTCAAGCACTGTACAAAGCACTGGGGTAGATACAAGACCATCAGGTTGGACACGGTCCCTTGTCCCACATGGGGCTCACAGTCTAAGCTGGAGGGAGAACAGGAATTGAATTCCCATTTTACAAGTGAGGAAACTGAGGACAAAGAATTTAAGTGACTTAAGGCCACACAGCAGGCAGGTGGTGGAGCTGGGATTAGAACTCAGGTCCTCTGACTTGCCAGCCAGTGCTCTTTCTATTAGGTCACACACTCAAAGATGTTACAATCTAATGGAATTGTTTTTAAAAAGAGAGAGGTGAATCACCATCTACTTTGCAGGTGAATTATGGGTAGTTATTATATGTATTTATAATACCTGCACTTTAACCCAGGGTTGTTGGAAGTTTAAGACATCAATTAGAGGCTGGCTCCCTAGAATAAGCACGGTTTGTAATAAACTCACTGTGTGCCATTTATTGAGGTTTCAGGTGGGCTGCCTTAATGAGCACCCTGCTTCCCTTCGAAAATGCAGGGCTATTAAACAGTTGTCCTCTTTTTGACCTTGCAGCTACTGGAAAATTTCTCTCCTCACACCATTTTTCTGTTCTCACCAAGAACACTCCAACCGAGTTGCTGTTTGGTTTGGAGCTGTAATGTACTATGGGTGGTGGGTCCAATCTTATACGGAGTCCAAAGACATGGGTTTGGGTGTGCCTGTAAGGGGGAAGGACTAAGGTTAATCCACCAGGTACTGTTAATTAGGACTGGCTTCTGACATTTGGAAAATACCCAAGTTACCTGACAGTAGATTTTTCCATATCCTTCTGGGGGCCTCTTTGGTTTAAAAAAAAACAAAACTCAAAAACATTCATCTGCTTTTTAGGAGGATCCATTTGAAAGGGTTAATAATGAGATCATCAAGATTGAAAAGGCAGAAACAACGAGACTTAGCGAACCGATGAATTCTGCTGAATTAGAGCCATGTTAGCTTCTGCACCTTCAACATAAACCAGTCCCTAGTTTGGAAATGGAAATTGCGAAAAGAACAGTCTCTCACCCAATCCTCAGGGGAATTAGTGGCAAAACAGCCCCAGCACATCTCAGAAAAACGACAAACCATTAAACTTAATTAGAACAAATGAAGTGTCAAAAATGAAACTTTAGAAAACATCATTGATGTTTGCTCTTAAATTCTCTTTCCCCAACGTCCTCAGGTGGTTCTCTGTATGGTTTTCTTTGCAGGCTTTTTTGTTCACAGCAGCAGATGTGGAAGCAAAAATGAAATCAGAAAGACTACAGTATTTTGGAGTAAATTGTTCTCCACTGCATTAGCGCCAGAGAACAGATTGTAGTTGAGATTAGAGCAGTGTAAATAATTTTAAGTGTGCAACCACACACAGCATCGATTTAAATGACCTGAGTGACTCGGCACCCACCCAGACAATTATCCCCGAAGCAGGATTATGTCAAGAGTCGTCAAAGTGTAGCCAAAGCCTCACATACAGATATGTTTAGAAATCATCTCTTCTGAACTGATATAGACCATCAGCTTGCTCTGTTATAAAACGAATTACACGCAATATTAAAAAAAAATAAAAAACAACACCTCAGGAGTCTTAGAGAAAAATGTGTACTTTCCTAGCCATTTACATTTTCCTGAGTAGAACATGCAAATATATTTGAAAGTGTCTAAAAAGGATGGGATTATAAATACAATCAATGAAACAAGCAATTTTACGTTTGATTTCTCCCATTTCAATATTAAACAGGATCCACAGAATTCTTAATGGAATTGCACTGAAGGATTCCAATTTTTTTATTATTATTATTATTATTATTTCTGGTGCAGCAGCCAGGCTCGGATACCAAGAAAGAACTATGCACTAATGTCACTGCTTCAGATCTTCAGATTGTCTGGGTAAAAAGCAAATAGTGCACCCAATTTTGCAATGAATCTTTCCTTTAATGGTAATAATAATGATAATAATAATGTTAGTATTTGTTAAGCGCTTACTATGTGCCGAGCACTGTTCTAAGCGCTGGGGTAGACACAGGGGAATCAGGATGTCCCACGTGGGGCTCACAGTCTTAATCCCCATTTTACAGATGAGGTAACTGAGGCACAGAGAAATTAAGTGACTCGCCCACGGTCACACAGCTGACAAGTGGCAGAGCTGGGATTCGAACTCATGACCTCTGATTCCAAAGCCCGGGCTCTTTCCACTGAGCCACGCTGCTTCTCATAATGGTACTCATAATGGTACTTATCAAGTGCTTACTATGTGACAGGCACTGTACTAAGTGTTAGGCTAGAGAGAAGAAAATTGGGTTGGACACAGTCCCCATTCCACATGGGGCTTACAGTCTAAGTAGGAGGAAGAACAGGTATTTAAACCCCATTTTGCAGATGAGGACACAGGCACAGAGAAGTGAAGCAACTTGCTCAAGGTCACACAGCAGGCAAGTGGCGGAGCCAGGATTAGAAGCCAGGGCCTCTGACTCCCAGGCCGGTGCTCTTTCCAGTAGGCCACGCTGCTTCCCAACCTCCCACTGCTATCTCCGCAAGCCTTTTGACTTCCCACGTCATGGTTCCCCGCTCAATATAGCAAGTCTCAGAATTCCATTCAGAATGCTGGCTTACACGTTTAATCTTAAATACACGGAAGTATCAGTTTTCAGATTTTATTCTGCAGCCTCCCGCACCCAACATTGACTATTTTGCCATTATCAGGCAATAGAGGAGCCAGGCATATGCCTGCTTATTCATTCAGTTGTATTTATGGAACACTTACTGGGTGCAGAGCACTGTACTGCTTTCTTACTTGTGTACTCCACCTTGGATGTGAAGACAAACCATCTGTTCACTTACTGCTC
The DNA here is from genome assembly GCF_004115215.2 of Ornithorhynchus anatinus. NCBI lineage: Eukaryota > Metazoa > Chordata > Mammalia > Monotremata > Ornithorhynchidae > Ornithorhynchus > Ornithorhynchus anatinus. The sequence continues at coordinate 50,472,437 of NC_041753.1, read as the reverse complement.
TCCCCTATATTTAGAATGCGAACCTTGGTTGGGACAGGAACCTTGTCTAACCTGAATACCTTGCATCTGCCCCAGCACTTAGTACAGTGCTTGGTACATAGTAAGGATTTAAATGACACGATTATTATCATCATTATCTTGGCTTGCTGATAAAACTACCAAAATGCTCCACTTTTTTTTTATGGTATCTGTTGAGCGCTTATCATGTGCCAGGCACTGTACTAAGTGACAAGTTAATCAGTTTGGACACAGTCCATGTCCCACCTAGGCAGTCTTAATCCCCATCTTAACAGATGAGGTAACTGAGGCACAGAGAATAATAATAAGTAGGGTATTTGTTAAGCATGTATAGTAAGTGCCAGGCACTGTTCTAAGCCCTGGAGTAGATATGAGATAATCGGGTTGGACACAGTCCCTGTCCCATTAAGGGCTCACAGTCTTAATCCCCATTTTACAGATGAGGGAAACTGAGGCATGGAGAAGCGAAGTGACTTGCCCTAGGTTGCACAGCAGACAAGTGGGCAAGTGGCAGAGCCGGGATTAGAACCCATGACCTCCTGACTCCCAGGCCCATGTAATGTGACTCAACAATCCCAGCTGGATGTATAAGACATGGGCTTCAGTCAAACAGCCCGTGCTGCATTTGATTACATTTCCAGGTTTGGAAGATTAGTTACCCTACTGATCCTGATCAGAACATGATCTTTCTGCCACTGTCGGAAATTCTTTATTCGTTGGGAGAAAATCAGAGAGAAGCAGCGTGGCTCAGTGGAAAGGGAACGAGCTTTGGAGTCAGAGGTCATGGGTTCGAATCCCAGATCTGCCACTTGTCAGCTGTGTGACTGTGGGCAAGTCACTTCACTTCTCTGTGCCTCAGCTACCTCATCTGTAAAATGGGGATTAAGACTGTGAGCCCCACGTGGGACAACCTGATTCCCTTGTGTGTACCCCAGCGCTTAGAACAGTGCTCTGCACATAGTAAGTGCTTAACAAATGCCAACACTATTATTATTATTATTATTAATCCCTCTACTTTGCACCTTGCCAAACTTTCAGATGAGGACTTGCCCCTCCTGCCATTTCCAGCGAGGAGTGAAGTAGACCGAAGCACCACCACGTCTTTACACCTACTTCGGATACCATTCTGAGACAGTGGACAGAGCTGGGATCAGAGTCAGGACTACTGAGTTCTTTTTCTGCATATTTGACTCTGCCTCAACCCATTTCATGTACTTTTAGAACACTCCCTTCGTCTCTTACTGCAGCTCATTCATCTGGAAGAAGAAATCATCAATAGTCACCACCTACTTCCCTTAAGGATGCTTTCAAAATGAATCAGTGCTTTGAGATCTCCTGACAAAATAGTTCCACCAACACCGGTGGCTTGAATTTATAGAAGACTGTCCTCGCAGGAACGTAATGTTCTGTAACCTAATTAAATCTCCTGAAGTATGCTGACAGTACCTTAATAGTCTTGACAATATTAATATGGAATTGAATGATTTTTCTTAACTACTGATAGAATCGAGAGATGTAAGCAACGGCAAATATAATTAAACTTTTTGTCACTGGAAAAATCAGGAACCAGATATAGAACTACTTGGGTGTGGATCACCCGATCCATTTATTAAAGGACAGCAGATCTACTGGTTGGCTTGATGGAGCCAGCTGCTTTGAACTGCATCCTCCTCCAAATAAAGCAGAGGGCATTAATATGATTTTACTGCTCATGTATTATTGTTCACTGGGATGAGAGCGAAGCTTCTCTAGGTTGCCTACGACCACCTTAATAACGATAATAATAATTGTGGTATTTGTTAAGCGCTTACTATGGGCCAGGCACTGCACTAAGTGCTGGGGTGGATACAAACAAATCGAGTGGGACTCAATAAGCAACTGGTCAAAATTCAAGATGGGTTGAATGTGGCAGGAAAGGGCTCAAAATGCTTTCGCTGTGGATCCGTCTAATTTTCTCATTTTGTGGATCCGCCTCATTTTCACGCTTAGGGAAGCAGTGTGGCTCAGTGGAAAGAGCCCAGGCTTGGGAGTCAGAGGTCATGGGTTGGAATCCCCACTCTGCCACTTAGCTGTGTGACTGTGGGCAAGTCACTTACCTTCTCTGTGCCTCAGTTACCTCATCTGTAAAATGGGGATTACCACTGTGAGCCTCACATGGGACAACTTGATTACCCCATATCTACCCCAGCGCTTAGAACAGTGCTCTGCGCTTAACAAATACCAACATTATTATTATTATTTCTCCCATAACATCCCTGTGGGGAAGGGTTAGGTGGATACCATCTCCCATTGTTCAGTTAGAGAAACAAAGGTCCAGCATCTTTTCAAATTCAAACAGTGGGTTAATTGTTGGGTTATGACTTCTGACTGACAGAGCCATACTCATTTACTCAGGCCATAGGTACTTAAGCCAATCTCCACTAGCCTTGGAGGTAAGATGAACCTAAGACACAGGATTTCCTGTGATATAGCCAGTGAAATAAACACGACTCCTGATTTTAATGAGTCCCATGTGGGACAGGGACGGTGTCTGATTTGATCATATTGTAGTTTCCTCTGTAGCAGTGTAGCACAGTGCTTGGCCTATAGTAAGTGCTTCATAAATACTATAAGAAGGCCCTATTCTTGAGCCACCTTATACACACCACACACTCACAATAATAATAATGGTGTTTCTTACTATGTGCCAGGCACTGGGGTGGAAACAAGCAAATCGTGTTGGAAACAGTCCCTGTCCCATGTGGGGCTCACAGCCTCACACCCCATTTTCTAGATGAGGTAACTGAGGTCCAGAGAAGTAAAGCAACTTGCCCTAGGTCACACAGCAGACAAGTGATGGAGCCGGGATTAGAACCCATGACCTGCACGACATACCCTCTGCTGTTGATCATCTCTCTCTCTCTCTCCCTCCCTCCCTCTCTGCCCTAAATCATCTCTAGGCTTACCTGGCTGAAACAAAGGCTGCTCCCCGAAGTCTTCAAGATGGAAGGGGCATGGAGCTTGTGTTACCAGCTCTGTTTGGGAAGAAATAGAAAGAGTCAGAGGGGAGGGTTGGACAAAAAGTGTGCTGTTGCTCATGGAGATAAAGCCAGAGAGGTTTGGGTGGGCCATGGCTGGCTGTAGGATTGTATGAAGAAATTTATAGCAGGACTTTAGAGCAGTGGATATAAGAATGATCATTGGGGTATTTGTTAAACGCTGTGTGCCAAGCACACACTAAGCACTGGGATAGACACAAGATAATCAGGTCAGTCCCTGCTCCATGTAGGACTCACGGTTTAAGTGGGAGAGCGCATATTGCATCCCCATTTTACAGATGAGGAAACTGAGGCCCAGAAAAGTCAAGTGACTTGCCTGAAGTCACACAGCAGACAAGTGGCAGAGCTGGAATTAGGACTCCCAGGCCCATGTTCTTTCCCCAGTCCATGCTACTTCTCTGATATGGCAGCTACAGTGGGTTATGGAGATTGGAAACCTTCTCAAAGACCTATTTTATCCAACCCAGGAACTCGGATCGACTTTGGCCCCAGATATGAATATTTACCATTTCAATTTTTGCCTTAATTTAAGACTAAAGCCAGGAAGGGGAATCTGACAAATCCTCAAAATGGGAAACTAGTAGTAATCGATCACACCAAGAACCATTAACATGATTCAAGCACATCTAACAGAGACTGCTATTTAGTCCTCATTGTCGGTGTAATACTGTTCCTTTCAAAAGCATAATTTCAAAATATATGAAAGATAGTAAAGCAAGCAATAAAGAGGTGTTTTATTGTAGCAAGAGAAAGGCTGGTAGTTTTCATTAATCACTTATTGTTGTAGGACAAAAATGTACATCTACAATTCTAGTCAATAAAATTAGCATTTCAGTAAATAAGCAAAAGCTAGACTAATTAGGGGGAAAGCCCAACTATGAAGGTGGATCAATCCATCAATGGTACTTACTGAGTGTTCACTTTGTGCAGAACACTGTACTACACACTTAGGAGAGTATAATCCAACAGAGTTGGTAGACATGTTCCCTGACCAAAAGAATCTTACAATCTAGAGGGGGCGATCATTCTAAAATAAAGAAATGAGCCTTTTAGGAGAAAGAATTTTTTTATTTCTTTTCATTCTGTTAACTATGCTATCGAGCTGTTTGGTTTTGGTTGGTGAGTCCTTTCTCTCATTCCCCGATTTTGGGGTGTATTTACTTGGTGCCATTTGTTAAGCTACTGGGAGTCTAGGTAAGGTAAATGGATGGAGGCTTCTTTATCTTTCAGGTTCTGCAGTTGCTTCATATAATAATAATAATGATCTGCATTTATTAAGTACTTACTATGTACCAGGCACTGTACTAAGCACTGGGGCTCCCAGTCTAAGTAGGAGGGAGAACAGGTATCGAACCCCCATTTTGCAGATGAGGGAACTGAGCTACAGAGGAATTAAGCGACTCGCCCCAGGTTACACAACAGACATGTGGGATTAGAACCCAGATCCTTTGATTCCCAGGCCTGTGCTCTTTCCTCCTGAGAGAGAGGCAGGTTTTATTTCAACCAGATCCACTTGCCACCCATTTCCCCACTGTATCTTTATGTATAATTCAGACCTCTCGGTTCTCTGAATCCAGGATTGAGCCAATCAGCTCTATGAGCCTGATGAATTCCAATTCTTTCTTGGGAGGAATTCAGGAATAGTTGCATAATTAACGACCCCATATTCATCCTGCACAAGCAGCCGTAAGCAATGGCAAGTACTATCAACCTGCTCCAGCCAAGGTCCCTCATCGAATTTACCAGTCAAGTTGCTTTATCCGATCACTGGACAGTTGAGTGAGAAGCACTGTCAACTCTACTGAATACCTGAATTACATATGGCTTTTCAGATTAAGTCAATGCCACAACACGGCTCCCAGGAAGCTAAGGGAAAACCGGGCCTGCCGATCTTACGTAAAATAGCATCTGCTGGTTCAGGGAGCGCTCTATTGGAGCCCGCCATCCACTTCAAGTGGGGGGTCTGAGAGAAAAAGTAAGGAGAAAGCAAAGCAGGCCATCAAAACGAGAGATGTGACAAGGGAAAGGGAGAGCCTTTCCGTGGCACATTACTAAACCAACCACGAGACCGTAAGCGCCTTCACTCGCTTGTAAGCTTCACCAGGGCAGGGATCGCGTCTACCACCTCTATCGTACTTTCCCAAGTGTTGAGTATAATAATGTTGGTATTTGTTTAGCTCTTACTACGTGCCGTGCACTGTTCTAAGCACTGGGGTAGATACAGGGTAATCAGGTTGTCCCACATGAGGCTCACAGTTAATCCCCATTTTACAGATGAGGTAACTGAGGCACAGAGAAGTGAAGTGACTTGCCCACAGTCACACAGCTGACAAGTGGCAGAGCCGAGATTCGAACCCATGACCTCTGACTCCGAAGCCCAGGCTCTTTCCACTAAGCCACGCTGCTTCCCCATGTTTCTAAAACCAAATATTAATAAAGCTGAGCTCTCTCACTCCTTTGTCTCCCCACTACAGGCCATACTCCACTCTGCAGCCCAGATCATTTTCCTAAAAAAAAGAAAAAAATTCAGCCCATCTCCCCACTCCTCAAAAACCTCCAGGAGTTGCCCATCCACCTCTACATCAAAGAGAAACTCCTTACCGTCAGCTTTAAAGCCTTCAATCAGCTCACCCACTCCTACCTTACCTCACTGAGTTTCTACCACAACCCAGTCCACACGACTGGCACCTCCTATGCCACTTGACTGTACTTTGATCTTGGTCGCCTCGCCACCAACCCCTTGCCCATGTCATTCCTCTGGCTTAAGGTCCCTTCCCCTTCATATATGACAGACCACCATTCTCCCCAAAGCCCTACTCAAATCACATCTCCAAGAGACCTTCCTCGACTAAGTCCTCATTCCCCGTTCTCCCTCTCCTTTCTGCAACACCTACACACATGGATCTTTACCTTTTGAACACTTGAGTGTCACCCACTCTCTGCCCCACAGCACTTGTGTTCACCTCCTTGTACCCTGCCCTTTCCCCTATCTGAATTTGATTTCGATCTCCATCTTCCCCTCTACACTGCAAGCTTCTTGTGGGCAGGGATCGCGTCGACCAACGCTATTGTATTGTACTCTTCCAAGGGCTTAGTACAGTGCTCGGCACCCAGTACGCACTCAGTAAATACCATTGACCGATCGAGTCAAGTGAATGGGAAGCTAGCTCTTCTTCAGTGAGATGCTGCCTTGTTCTGATGCTTACGTGAGAGAAAACCTTTATGTGGCTGTGATTTTTTTTCTCCCTTTCCCCAGTTATTTCTTAGTTATATTTTCAAGTAAGTGAACCATTTCAAGCAAAACACTGTGGTGAACTGAGTGGAACAGGAATTCATGCCTCGGGCAACACTCGAGTTTTTAATTTTTTCTAACTTCCATCTCTCTAGTATCTGTCTGTGATGGATGATGTGACAAAATAGTCACACACTATTCCTCACAGATCTAAGCTCTGAATCTTAAAGCAGTTGGTAATAGCAAATACGTCACTAAAACCGTCTTTGCCAGAGTACTGGTTTCTGCAGTGTCTCTCTCTTTCTTTCCTTTTGATACCTCTAAGGCTGAGGCTTGCTGCAGTTGGGAAGAAAGTCAGATAAAGAGATTACTCACAAACACCCAAGAGAATTTAGGCCAACTGTCATCCTTTCCCTTCAGAGAACTGACATGGATCAATTGAATTTCAACTTGCTTTCATTTCTTCCTGCAACTTCCTTTCCCTTTGGACTTTCAAGGGGGCTCTGGGAAAGTTTCAGAGTCCCAAATTGGTATCAGTGCTAATTTACCTTGGGGCCTATGCCACCTCACATTCTCTTTGACTGATTCACAGGCCAGCCCCCCCAGTCAACTTCCCACAAGCAAAGCAAAACATAAAGAGCAGCAGTCCTAGAAGGAGGATACCATCTTAATGAGACTATTGGAGGAGGCTGATTTTGGTGGTGTTGGTGGTGTGTGACAACTACATCTCTCATCTACACTACCAGTAACAAGGGCTTAGAGGCTTTCACTTGTTCCAGTTCTGACAGTGATTGCACATTTCTGTTTTATAGTGCTAAACAACGGGATCCGTTAAAACATTCCACTTCTAGGAATTCCATCTACATTTGACATTTGATGATTCTAGCAGCTCTTGCAGATGTTATAGGTGGGCAGGGACTGTGTCTGTCATATTGTTATACTGTATTCTCCCAAGCACTCAGAACACTGCTCTGCATACAGTCTGCTCAATAAATATAATTGAATGACTGATCACAGCCAATGATCTACTCTGGTTGTTTGGCATATAGCACGTTAGCTGCAGGAATGAACCATCTGGTTTGTTTTACTCAGATGTATTTAGTAGTACATTTTCCTGCTGTGTGACCTTGTGGGACCTTGGACAAGTCACTTAATATCTCTTCGCTTCAGTTTCCTCACCTGTAAAATGGGCATTCAAAGTCTATTCTCCCTCCCTCTTTGACTGTGAGCCCCACGTGGGATAGGGACTGTGTCTGACCTGATTACCCTGCATCTACCCAAGGGCGTAGTACAGTACTTAAAACATAGTAAATGTTTAGCAGAAACCACACTTATTATTAGTAAGCAGTAGTTGTAACTGCATTTCCTGCGCCAACCACTTGTAGTAATGCACTGTACCAGACCCTTGGGAAGTACAGAATAAAGTGACACCTCCTTGCTCACAAAGAGCTTACGCTCTGATGAAGGAAGCAAACCTAGTTAGTACATGTACATGTGTTGTGAAGATATCACATTTTCCCTTCTTTGCCATGACTGTGTCATCTTAACAAGGTTGCTTTGCCCTCTGATCTTTTTCCCCTTAACATTCAGTGGCATTTAAAAAAAAAAACAAAAAATAATTACCCATCTTAACATAAAATGTTAACTCAAAAGAGTGGACCAAGATTAGAGCAGATGATCTAAAAGAAAATACCTTCCCTGTTAGGAAGTAGAGCAGCTTAAGAGAAAGAGCAGAGGCCTGGGAGGCAGAAGTCCTGCATTCTAATCCCAGCTCTGACAATTGCCTGTTATATGATCTTGGGCAAATCTGCATAATGGGGATCTGCAAAATGGGGATTCGATCCCTGTGCTTCCTTCTACGTCGTGAGCCTCACATGGGACCTGATAATCCTGGGTCTACCCCAGCACTTAGTGGAGTGCTTGGTATATAGTTAGCCCTTACTGAATGCCACTATTATTAGGGTGCTCAGGAAGAGAATGTACCTAGGAAAAAAGCAAACAAAAAAATCTACCCTTCCAGTGCCTTCCCATATTTCTTTTAAATGTTCTAACAGTTGTGCAGACTAGAAAAGGGTAACCACATTTCACGCTTCAGGAAATGACCTGACCGCTATAGAGTGAGGAAGAAACTCTTCCCTCCATGAACGAGGGGGCTTGGTTGGCCAGGTGCACTAAATGGGGTGAGAAGTTAGGGATTTCCTCAGAAGACCCAGATATCTGACGTGGCAAGAAGCTATCTTGGGACTAGATAGAGCAATGGTTTAATCTTATGTGGCAGCCATTTATTACTGTAGATAATACAGTTCAAATCAGTTTTATCTATCATAATTCCACATTTCCAGTTTTGATATTGCAACAGAGACCTAGGCATACAGTTCAGTATGAAATGTAGATAATGTCTTTCCTTGACAAGGCTCAAAGCACTTTTCTTTATAGAGCCAGCTCCTGTCCTAATGCTCTCCTTTTACTGCTCTTGCACAAAAATGTGTATTCAAGATGGTATCAACTGGAAAGCAGTTGGGTAGAGCATGGGTCTGGGAGTCAGAAGGACCTGAGTTCTAATCCTCACTCCACCACTTATCTGACATTTGACCCTAGTCAAGTCATTTCACTTCTCTGTGTCTCAGTTACCTCATCTGTAAAATGGGGATTTAGACTGTGAACCCCATGTGGGACATGGACTGCGTCAACCTGATTAGCTTGTATCTACCCCAACACTCAGTGAAGTGCCCGGCCCATGGTGAGCACAAATACCATAAAAGGAAAAAAAAATGGGGGAACTGGGTCACAATTCTGGCTCCACGACTTGACTGGTTTGTGACTCTGGGCAAGTCACTTAACTCGTCTGGGCCTCAGTTTCCTCATCTGGAAAATGGAGATTAAAATTCCTGTTCTCCCACCCCACTTAGATCATAAGCTCCATGTGGGGTGGGAAATGTGTCTGACAGGATTAACTCGCATCTGGCCCAGCGTGTAGTGCAGTGCTTGGCATACAGTAGGTACTACACAAATATACAGTCACTAGCAGTAATATTCAATGTTAATGTCGCTGTCACTTACAATGCCCTCTGGAGATAATGTTCCAAAATTCACCTTGGCTTAAGCACTTACCTTCCTTTTGAAGTAATTTGACTGTCTTAAAAAAGAGTGACTAAAACTCATTTAAATTTAGCATAAGATGACAACTATTAAGCATAGATAACGGCAGATCTCTAGTCTGTTAGCGCTGATAACATTTTGCTGAATAGGATGGGAAGGAAACATAACACTTTGAAAATGGAGTACTATATTTCCGTAGAAGTACACCCCAAAATCTAATGCAAAAATCTTTCATTATTGGTTCATATTCATATGGCTATTTGATTAGGTAACTCTATTCATTGTAATTTTGAAAACTCACATATTATAGTTTTGGGGTTTTAATCAATTGGTTGGATCTGGGGAACGCATTAATGCACTCCACATCATTTCCTACTGGAAACTAAACTTCCTCTAGTGGACTTTTGCTTAACACTCTATTTACATGGAATGAATTAAAAGCATTAACGGCTATAGAAGTAAACAGCTTCTCTTTACCTGCCCAAACCAAATTTTAACCAGCCCGCCAGCTCTCTGAAAAGAACGAATAAATGAAACTTGCGTTCTTTCCTACTGAACTGCAAAGCAAGTGCTACACTTTACTGGTGAGCAGCTTTTTCTAAGGTTGCCATAAACATTTACAATCACTAACGCCTGATGAGGGTAAGTGGAATGATCTCGATTTCAGGAGGAAAGTGTAAATAATATAAGTCCAAAGGGGAAGTGGGTGGCCGAGTTCAAATTAAAATTCAGATTTACTGTCTGAGTCATGTATTGACTTGCGTGTTTTAGGCAGCCAAGGTTACGAATACCATTGACATAAATTTACAGTTAAGACTCTTGCCATAGAACCATCCAATTGGAATAGACAGAAGAGAAAAAGCTAACTTTCATTCATTCATTCAATCGTATTTATTCAGCGCTTACTCCGTGCAGAGCACTGTACTAAGAGCTTAGAATGTATAATTCGGCAACAGATAGAGACAATCCCTGCTCAACCATGGGCTCACAGTCTAAAAGGGGGAGACGTAGCAAAACAAAACAAGTAGTCAGGCATCAATACCCTCAAAATAAATAGAATCATAGATATATACACATCCTTAATAAAATAGAGTAATAAATAATATATACAAATATGCACAAGTGCTGTGGGGAGGGGAAGGGGTAAAGCAGAGGGAGGGAGTAGGGAGAATGGGGAGGGGAGGAGGGAAAGGGAGGGCTCAGTCTGGGAAGGCCTCCTGGAGGAGGTGAGCTCTCAGTAGGGCTTTGAAGAGGCGAAGAGAGTTAGTTTAGCGGATGTGAGGAGGGAGGGCATTCCAGGTCAGTGGTAGGACGTGGGCCGGGGCTCGACGGCGGGGACAGGAGAGAACGAGGCGCTGTGAGGAGGTGAGCAGCAGAGGAGCGGAGTGTACGGGGTGGGCTGGAGGAGAGAAGGGAGGTGAGGTAGGAGGGGGCAAGGTGATGGACAGCTTTGAAGCCAAGAGTGAGGAGTTTTTGCTTCATGCCAAGGTTGATAGCTAACCTGATTAGCTTGCACCTACCCCAGCACTTAATACAGTGCCTGACACACAGTAAGCACTCAACAAATGCCATTGGGGGAAAAAAAAAAGCTACAAGCTGATCGGATCAGACACTGTTCCTGTTCCCACATAGGGCTCACACTCTTAATCCCCATTTTACAGATGAGGTAACTGAGACCCAGAGAAGTGAAGTAACCTGCCCAAGGTCACACAGCAGACAAGTGGTGGGGGTAGGATTAGAACCCAGGTCCACTTACTGAGCCCTTACTGTATGCAGAGCACTGTACTAAACGCTTGGAAAGGACAATTCAGCAACAGAGACAAATCCCTACCCAACAATGGGCTCACAGTCTAGAAGGCGGGGAGACAGACAACAAAACAAAACAGGTAAACAAGCATCAATAGCCCTTGCTACATACCAAGTACTGTATTAGGCACAGGGGTAGTTACAAGATTGCCAGGTGAGACACCATCCCCGTCCCATGTGAGGCTCACAGCTGAAGAGAACAGCGACTGTACAGAAAAATAAGGTGACTTACCCAAGGTCACATGGCAGTCAAGCACAGAGTAGTCAGACAGGTACCGAATCCCCATTATACAGGTGAGAAAACTGAGGCCTAGAGCAGTATCTACCCCAGGGCTTAGAACGATGCCAGGCACATAGCAAGTGTTTAACAAATACCATTTAAAAAAATCCAAAAGTGACAGAGAAGGGAGTGGGAGAAGTGGACACGAGGGCTTATTGCCTTTTGGAGATGTGCTTTTAACAGTGGTCTGCACATAGTAAGTGCTCAGTAAATAGGATTGAATGAATGAATAAGGTTTTGAAGGTGGGGAGAGTGACTGTCTGTTGGACATGAAATGGGAGGGCGTTCCAGGCCAGAGACAGAACTTCAGATAATAACTAGCCCCCTCACAGCCAACAATATAGTGCTCTGCACACAATAAGCGCTCAATAAACACCACTGAATGAATGAATGAATCTGAGAGGGAGGTGCGGCAAAAGAGTGGACTTCATGGGCCAGACTGAGTGGGCTTCCCTATCTCAATCAAGAATCCCTTCCTAGCAGAGACAGTGATGTTAGAAGCGATTTTCCAAAGGGGAAACATTTTGGGGTACTGGTTGGTAGTCACATCAGGTTTATGTCAGGGAATACTGGGCGGTTCCTTCATTCAGTCGTATTTACTGAACGCTAACCGTGCGCACACTTTGTGTCCTTGAGGAGCTTTACAGAGCATCCAGCTATTTTGATTACCTGCTTTAATGCTGCATACTCGTGATGCACAAGAACGCTTTCCCACTTTCTTCCAGTTCCCTTCCCGACCCTTTAGAACAGTGCTTGGCATGTAATACGCGCTTAACACATACCATCGTTATCATTACAGTCTGGTTTCTGCCCCCTTCACTCCACTGACACTGCTCTCTCCAAGGTCATCAACGATCTCCTCCTTGTCAAACCTAAGGTACTCCAGTCCATTCTGATCCTCCCCTCCCTCCTAACTGCCTTTGACACCGTGGACCGTGCTGGAAATGCTAGCTAAACTCAGCCTTACCGACACAATTCTCTCCTGGGTCTCCACTTTCTCAGTTTCTCGTGCTGACTCTTCCTCCGCCTGTCATCCCTTAATGGTGAGTACCACTCAAGCTCAGTTATGGGTCCCTTGCTCTTCTCGCTTTACCCTCACTCAGGGACTTAATCTGTTCCCAAGGTGCATTTTTCAGGATTCCTGCCAGCCCGTCCACCTAGCAGGATGCTAGGTGCTGGTCCAGTCCCAAAACTCCACTGATAGCACAGTCCCGGCAGGCCTTCCCCCTGGATTAGATTAGAAGCCAGGTCTCTTGATTTTTCAGTCAGGCTCTTGTTCTTTGGCCCAACATGGGGCTTGGTGAATACTATACAAACATAACCCCAGTTCCAAGTGACCACAACAGCTCAAATCCCAGATACATAATACACTAATTGCTCGAGTAGTTGACACTATATCCAATTGCTGGAAAGAAGTCAATTCCTTCCCACCCTTCCTTCCCTCCCTTTATCACAGCATTTTCAATCAAAACCTTGCAAACAGGGTTTTCTGCCAGGGTCTCGAGACAGAGGCAGCACAGATGGTGCGTGACAGAAGGGGCAGAGGTCCCTTCCTATCCCACCCTGATTCTGTGTCATCTTCAAAGTAGAGAAACCCCCGTTCAGCCACTCCTCCCCCTTCTGCATCCCCCACCCCTCACAGCTGCTTCATAATCATCGACTTGAAGCTCAGCGCTTCTCCGGGATGGAAGAGAAGTCAGTGAATAGGAACAGTGGGCCAAGGCAGAACGGATTGGGAAGGAAATCGCTGTTCCTTCTCACCGTTCTTTTTGTTCCAACCTCCCATTTTCTCACCTCCTCCCATGTTCTCCTGGCTCCGACCCCTCAGGTTGGCCTCTGAAGCTGCCAATGCCTTCGAATTTGAAGCCTGTCCAGTCTCCTTGGCAACAAGAGCTGACAGGCAGCTTTGAGGAGGAATGGAAACGATACGGCAGGGAAGGTCGGGAACCAACAGAGTGGCAAGGGAGGACCTGGCCGGGTCAGACTGAGCCAGTTCTTCTCCGTCTAGGGCAAGGAGGCAGGGCTCGGACTCAGAAATCTGTCAGTTGGAGTCCCGGCTGAGATCCAGTAACACTTTCTTCTCTCAACTCCTGCTGGTGGCAGGGGTGGCATACGGCTTGAGCAGGGGCTGCTCCAATCCCCAATTTGTCAAACAAAAATTATAGAATATCATGGTACCTGCTAAGTGCTTACCTTGTGGCAAGCACTGTTCTAAGCAGCTGGAGTAGATACAAGTTGATCAGGTTGGACACGGTCCCTGTCCCACACGGGGCTCACGGCTTACATCGGAGGGAGGAGGATTTAATCCCCATTTTACAGATGAGGTAACTGAGGCACAGAGAAGTGAAGTGACTTGCTCAAGGTCACACAGCAGGTAAGTAGCAGAGCTGGGATTGGAACGCAGGTCCTCTGACTCCCAGGTCTGTGCTCTTTCCACGAGGCCACACTGCTTCTCTAAAAATACTGGATAGGGTGGAGGACAACATGTTTGGGATGTGCTGGGGTCAAGAAAGACCCTAGGAATAGTGGAGAAGGATCAGGAGGCAGCTGAATAATAGGGAGGGAATGATACGGAGTGACCTATAACATTATTTTTACTTACCTGCAGGGCTCGGTCATCCTGTTAGGGCCCGTTCTGGAATAGAAACTAAATGGCACATACGGCCCAATACAACCATATTATCGAGGAATATATTCCAGATGAAGCCTGGGACACACCCGTACTGTGGGGTGAAGTAAGGATTCCACTAGATCCTTACTCGACAGATATATACATACAAAGAAGGGTAAGTAGGCCTGTCCGGTATGTTGCATGCTTAAAAAAAAAAAAAGAAAGCTGACAGTATCATTACATCATATTCCTTTATTGAATTACACTGCTGTGGATGGTGTGAAAAAAAAATACTACTTTACTTTTCATTTTAGGCCCCTGAGATCTTTTCCTCCCCATAAAAAACGGAGAGGAAACCCACAAAACGTAAAGTGTCCCGATATTAAAGTCAAAGTATTCTTGGCTCATTTCCACATTCTTAGGGGGGTGAGATTTTAATATACTTTTGAGAGGTGCTTTCAGTTGATACCGGAAAGCTGTCAGATTCAAAGACAGCATTTACCAACATGAAAATTTCGATCAACACTCCATTCACAACCATAGCCATGGGTAGCCTGGCCATTTTACAATCTTGTTTTAGAAACTTTTTACTACTGATCAGTAAAAAAAATAGGCACAGCATACTGGGGGAAGGCAATCGTTTCAAGAGTTGACAGTGAGGTTCTTAAGACAAAAAAACCCACTATTTGAAGTACTTTCCTCAAAGTAAGGTTTTCTAAAGCTGTCACCTGCCTTTTAGGTCAAGGATTTCACCAGCAAATACTTAGGAAGCACTCAGTAAACACCACTGATGAAGATGACTTGTCGCATGCCATCCATCTGTTCTGGCCAAACGATCTTTTCTTACTACAGTAGGGCCTAACCCATTTAAACTCGCGAATGTTTGGGTAATCAAAAGGGAAAACCACGAGATTCCTCTCCACCTCCCATGGCGGGCCGGTCCCGAATCTCCCCATCGCCACTGCCCTATTTGGCTCCTTCCACGTATAATGATGATGACTTTGATATCTGTTAAGCGCTTATTAAGTGCCAGGCACCGTACCGACGGCTGGGGTGGTTACAAACGAATGGGGTGGCACACGGTGACATCTCGCCCCCTTTCTTCCCCAAGGAAGAATAATAATAATGTTGGTATTTGTAAGGCGCTTACTACGTGCCGAGCACCGCTCTAAGCGCTGGGGGAGACACAGGATAATGAGATTGTCCCACGCGAGGCTCCCAATCTTCATCCCCATTTTCCAGATGAGGGAACTGAAGCCCCGCCAAGTGCCTTGTCCACGGTCACAAAGCTGCCAAGTGGCAGAGCCGGGGTTCGAACCCGTGACCTCTGCCTCCCCAGCCCGTGCGCTTGCCACTGAGCCACGAAGAAGCCACCCCTTTCTCTTTTGCACAAACTTTATTAGCCCACGAGAGGCGAGGCAGGGTGAGGCGGCGGCCCAGGAATTGCACATGAGACCCCCGCTCCCAACCAGCCAAGAGGGGTCTGCGGGTCCGTCCTTCACTGTGTCCGTCGGTCCACGACGGGAGGCAGCTCCCAAGTGTCGGCTCATTTCTTGGGCCAGGCCGTTCCCGCGGGATCCGTCAGGACGATGATTCCCCAGCACCCAACGCCTGTGAAGAGGCCGGTTAATGGCGGAGGAGGCGGGGCGGGGGAGGGCTCTTCTCTCCCTCCCGACCTTCGGTCTCCGCCTCTCTCCCGGCCAAACGGTGGCCCCGGGAGGGCGCCCCCCGGTTCCTCACGTGCCCTCCGACCGCCCCCCGCTCTTCGTCCCCGGGGACACCTCACCGATGCCAAAGACCATCTGGGCGATGTGGCCCGGGCCTGGCGGGATCCCCAACTTCATGGGCCGCCGCGCCATCAAATAGACGTATCCGCCGACTCCCAGCAGCCCCGTCCCGCAGATCAGGCGGCAGCTCCAGCAGTTGCCCATCAGCGGGGTCCTGGCGGGGGCGGCTGGAGAAGGGGAGGGGGCGAGCGGCGGGGAAGCCATACCGGCGGGGAGGGAGGGAGGAAGAGGGAGGGAGGGAGGGAGAGGGAGGGCGGCGGGCGGCCCTGACGAAGAGCGGCGGCGCCGGAAGTCCAGAGCCGAAGCCGGCGCGGGGGCGTCTGGGAAATGCAGTTCTTTTCCTGCCCCAGCTTTATACGCCCACCCACCGCGTTGAACCCCTTCGCTTCTCGTTCGTTCGTTATTACTATTATTAATAATAATAATGTTGGTATTTGTTAAGCATGGGAGTTAGAAGAGGAACCCACGAAAGATACTGAGAATGAGCTTCCAAAGAGATAGGAGGAAAACCCGGAGAGGACAGTGTCAGTAAAGCTGAGGTCGGAAGCAGCGTGGCTCGGTGGAAAGAGCCCGAGCTTGGGAGTCAGAGGTCATGGGTTCGAATCCCAGCTCCGCCACTTGTCAGCTGTGTGACTATGGGCAAATCACTTCACTTCTCTGGGCCTAAATTCCCTCATCTGTAAAATGGAGATTAACTGTGAGCCTCACGTGGGACAATTTTATTCAATAGTATTTATTGAGCGCTTACTATGTGCCGAGCACTGTACTAAGCGCTTGGAATGTACAAGTCGGCAACAGATAGAGACGGTCCCTGCCCTTTGACGGGCTTACAGTCTAAGCGGGGGAGACAGACAGACAAGAACAATGGCAATAAATAGAGTCGAGGGGAAGAACATTTCATAAAAACAATGGCAACTAAATAGAATCAAGGTGATGTATATCTCATTAAACAAAATAAATAGGGTGATGAAGATATATACAGTCGAGCGGACGAGTACGGTGCTGAGGGGGTGGGATGGGAGAGGGGGAGGAGGAGAGGGAAAGGGGGGAGAAGAGGGTTTAGCTGTGGAGAGGTGAAGGGGGGGGTAGAGGGAGCAGAGGGAAAAAGGGGGGAGCTCAGTCTGGGAAGGCCTCTTGGAGGAGGTGAGCTTTAAGTAGGGATATGAAGAGGGGATATTGTCGGAGGTAAGGAGGGAGGGCATTCCAGGACCGCGGGAGGACGTGGGCCGGGGGTCGACGGCGGGATAGGCGAGACCGAGGGACGGTGAGGAGGTGGGCGGCAGAGGAGCGGAGCGTGCGGGGTGGGCGGTAGAAAGAGAGAAGGGAGGAGAGGTAGGAAGGGGCAAGGTGATGGAGAGCCTCGAAGCCTAGAGTGAGGAGTTTTTGTTTGGAGCGGAGGTCGATAGGCAACCACTGGAGTTAAGAAGGGGAGTGACATGCCCAGATGGTTTCTGCAGGAAGATGAGCCGGGCAGCGGAGTGAAGAATAGACCGGAGCGCGGCGAGAGAGGAGGAAGGGAGGTCAGAGAGAAGGCTGACACAGTAGTCTAGCCAGGATATAACGAGAGCCCGTAATAGTAAGGTAGCCATTTGGGTGGAGAGGAAAGGGCGGATCTTGGCGATATTGTAGAGGTGAAACCGGCAGGTCTTGGTAACGGATAGGATGTGTGGGGTGAACGAGAGGGACGAGTCAAGGATGACACCGAGATTGCGGGCCTGCGGGACGGGAAGGATGGTCGTGCCATCCACGGTGATAGAGAAGTCTGGGAGAGGACCAGGTTTGGGAGGGAAGATGAGGAGCTCAGTCTTGCTCATGTTGAGTTTTAGGTGGCGGGCCGACATCCAGGTGGAGACGTCCCGGAGGCAGGAGGAGATGCGAGCCTGAAGGGAGGGGGAGAGGACAGGGGCGGAGATGTAGATCTGCGTGTCATCTGCGTAGAGATGGTAGTCAAAGCCGTGAGAGCGGATGAGTTCACCGAGGGAGTGAGTGTAAATGGAGAACAGAAGAGGGCCAAGAACTGACCCTTGAGGAACTCCAACAGTTAAAGGATGGGAGGGGGAGGAGGCTCTAGCGTAGGAGACCGAGAATGATCGGCCAGAGAGGTAAGAGGAGAACCGGGAGAGGACGGAGTCCGTGAAGCCAAGGTGAGATAAGGTACGGAGGAGGAGGGGATGGTCGACAGTGTCAAAGGCAGCAGAGAGGTCAAGGAGGATCAGAATGGAGTAGGAGCCATTGGATTTGGCAAGAAGGAGGTCACGGGTGACCTTAGAGAGAGCAGTCTCGGTAGAGTGGAGGGGACGGAAGCCAGATTGGAGGGGGTCTAGGAGAGAATGGGAGTTAAGGAATTCTAGGCATCGATTGTAGACGACTCATTCTAGGATTTTGGAAAGGAAGGGTAGTAGGGAGATAGGACGATAACTGGAGGGGGAAGTGGGGTCAAGAGCGGGTTTTTTTAGGATGGGGGAGACGTGGGCATGTTTGAAGGCAGAGGGGAAGGAGCCCTTGGAGATTGAGTGGTTAAAAATAGAAGTTAAGGAAGGGAGGAGGGCAGGGGCGATGGTTTTAAGAAGGTGAGAGGGAATGGGGTCCGAGGCGCAGGTGGAGGGGGTGGCACTTGCGAGGAGGGAGGAGATCTCCTCTGAGGATACTGCAGGGAAGGATGGGAAAGTAGGGGAGGGGGTTGTTGGGGGGGAGGGGAGAGGCGGAGGGGTGACTTTGGGGAGCTCAGACCTGATCGTGTTGATTTTCGTGAGGAAATAGGTGGCCAGATCATTGGGGGTGAGAGATGGGGGAGGGGGAGGAACAGGGGGCCTAAGGAGAGAGTTAAAGGTCCGGAACAATCGGCAGGGGTGACGGGCATGGGTGTCGATGAGGGAGGAGAAGAAGCTTTACCTGGCGGAGGAGAGGGCAGAGTTAAGGCAGGAAAGGATAAATTTGAAGTGTGTGAGGTCGGCTTGGTGCTTGGAGTCCTGCACTGGCTCTTTTCTGCGTCACTGAGGAATCTCCCCTGACCTGCCCTTCACCACCCTGGGAGGAAAAGCCTCCGCAGCCTGCCTCCATTGCCTTGGGAGTTCCATCGCTGTAGCGGTTGTTACTGTGGACTCGGAGATGAGAGGACCCTGAAATTTTGCTCTATCCACAGTCAGTACCCGATTGACCTTTTTTTTGTCTCCGTGTTGGCTTAGCGCCTTTGTTTCATCTCTCCCATGTGTCGATTGCCAGTCCCCTCTAACCCCTTTTTATTTTTAGCTTGGTGGCCTCCCCAGTTTCAGGTTCTTTGTCTAATTCCCACCTGTCTATTCTCTCCCAGTGCTTAATCCAGTGCTCTACACACAGAGAGCACTTAATAAATATTATTACTACTGCTACTAATAATTGTGGTATTTGTTAGAATAATAATAATAATAATAATGATTATTATGGTATTTATTAAGCGCTTACTAGGTGCCAAGCAGTGTTCTAAGCTCTGGGGTAGATACAAGGTAATCAGGTTGTCCCACGTGGGGCTCGCAGTCTTAATCCCCATTTTGCAGATGAGGTAACTGAGGCACAGAGAAGTTAAGTGGCTTGCCCAAGGTCACACAACAGACAAGTGGCAGAGCTGGGGTTGGAACCCAGGTCCTGCTGACTCCCAGGCGCGTATTCTATCCACTAGGCCATGCTGCTTCTACTGCAAGGTCTCTGGCCCCGAAGGAGTTTACAGTCTAAAAGAGAAAAGAGTGAGGGTTGATGACAGACACACATGAGGAAAGATGAAGTAATGAAAACAGGAAAATTACAGAAAAATACAGAGGAGAATACTGTAGGAGTTATATGTTTATGCTCTTTACTCTCCGGGTAGGACTGTTAGGGCCCCAACAGTCACACACACACATATTTCTACAAGAACCCCAACCCCAGTGTCTTAAAATTTCAAAAGGCTTTGTCCCTACCCAGTTGCAGCAGAGAGCAGGATGGGGCCCGATGTCTAGGGAAATGGGAACTATAGGGAATCGTTTGGACGGGGTCGGGGGGACCTCAACTCAGATACTGGAGAAGTGAAGCAGAGAAGCAGCGTGACCTAGTACAAAGTGCAGGGACCTGGGAATCAGAGGACCTGGGTTCTGATCCTGACTCAGCCACTTCTCTGCTCTGTGACCACTTAGGTTTTTTGTTTTTAATGGTATTTGTTAGGTGCTTGCTATGTGCCAGGCACTGTACTAAACCCTGGGGTAGATACAAGTTACTCAGGTTGGACTATGTCCCACGTGGGGCTCACATTCTCAATTCCCATTTAATAGATGAGGTAACAGGCACAGAGAGGTTAAGTGACTTACCCATGGTCACCCAGCAGACAAGTGGCAAAGCTGGAATTAGAACCCAGGTCCTTCTGATTTCTCTGTGGGTTAGTTCCCTCATCTGTAAAATGGGGATTGAGACTGTGAGCCCACATGGGACATGGACTGTGTTCACCCTGCTTGTCTTGTATCTACCTCAGTGTTGAGTACAGTGCCTGGAACATAATGAGCACTTAACAAATACCATTAAGAAAAAAAAAGGGGGGGGGACTCCTTTGCTTTGTGGGTACCAGTACAATACAGTACAGTACAGTATAAATGCATAGCAAAGAAACAATTCCCTTTGGTTTTATAAACAGCAGTTCCAAATAAGCCATAATCAGACTAATCAGCGTGCCATCCTTTCAGGCTCTGTGCCTCTGGCATTTACTCCAGCGGCCACACTGGTTTGGCCACTGGTCAGTAGGCTACATGTGTATGGGAAGTGGGAATACTGGATGGAAAGACAAAGGAGAAAAGCTGTTCACCTGGTGCTCCACCTCCACTCTCCAGAGGATGATCCGATCGCTACTTAACTACAAAGTGGGAGCAGGGACCAACAGGTCCCTGGAGGTCGGGCTTCAGTCACTGAAATTTAGCAATACTAACAATAATAACTGTGGTACAGGTGGTATTTTCTTGCTTTCCTTTGGGAGCTATAAACCTGGTGTGAAGATAGGAACAGAATGTGGGAGTCGAATCTCATTCACCGACTGTCAGAGATTTCTGCCAGGACCAAATTACCAGACGTTACCAGATATGGGATCAGAGGCAAATGGGTAAGAATGCTAAACAAATGATGCACCTCCACCCGCTTCCCAATCCACTTAATTGGCTGCTGACCTTCCAGCACCACTGCCGCCCAATGCTGTGGCTTGTGAGAGACACTTACCACCCCCGGACTATCCCTCAAGCAAGGAGAAAATCATTTTTAAGTGTGGGAACTAAAGAATGTGGGGTAGACCCTGCCCCAGCCCCTAAAGTTGAAGACGAGGTGGGGGCTGTACCATAGTGGAATTCGATCTGTTTTTGTCTCCTTTATCAACGGTCGACTCCTGAAGCAAAGACCTAATCGACCACCACATGGACTCTGGAGCTCTCCTCCCAGGCGGTGGTTCCTTGGGCTGCCTGACCCCCGTTTCCAGGCTAGCTCTTTAGCAGCCTTTTGGCCACCGACCGCTGACTTTAGCGGCTTATTGGCGGCCGACTCATCCACGCCGAGACCACCCCCCTCTCCCGGGAAGCTGAGCCTTGTCATCGCCCGGACCCTTGGAGCCATTACCTCGTGGGCTCGGGATCTCTGCTCCCCTGAGGCGCAGCCTCGGCCCGCCCGGCCCCGATTCCCGACAAGCCCCCCTTCGCCTGCCGCTCGCCGACTCATCTGCGCCTCCTCCGCCTCCCCCGGGGAGCTGAGCCTCGGACCACCCGGACCCGCGCCCGCCTCAGCCTTTCGCAACCTGGACCTCCGCACCCCCGCTCGGGAACTCCGACACTAAGGATCTTCGCCCCCACAGACCCCCAGCCACCAGCTTCCAGTCCACCCCCCCCCCGCTCGGGCCCGGGGACATTGCGCTCCCCTTCTCGATCCTGGGGACATTGTGCTCCCCTGCTCGGCCCCAAGGACATTGTGTCCCCCTGCTCGGGCCCGGGGACATTGTGCTCCCCAACTGCTCCCCCACTCCGCCCGAGGCGGCCATTTTGGGAAGCCCCCACTCTGCCTGAGGCGGCCATTTTGGGAAGGCCTCACTCCCTCTTCCCCCTTGAGGTGATTCATCTCCCCCGCCCCCGCCCCGGGCGACGACGTTCTTGTTCTCACCATGTTACCTTACCTTAGCCGCCGCCTACGGCCGCCACCCACCCCGGACAACCTCAGGGCCCCCCCGCCGCCACAGGGTTATTTGGTCATGAGCTCTGGGACTCTCTTGGCTGCTGGCCGCTTGACTTTGAGTCTGATCGGGTAGGGTCGGCTCGTCCCCTGACCCTGGTCATCGCCAGCTTATTAACACTATTGTAGTGTGCCTTACCGTACCATGTTGCTATATTAGCGATCTCGCTTGTTATTGTTTATTGTCGTCAGACTTTGAGTTTGTCAGGTCGCCCCTTAATCGAGTCTACCCCCGACCCTGGTCATCGCCCCTTTTATTAACACGACTATATTGTATCATACTGTATCATGTTACTATATTAGCACTACCATATTGTATCATACTGTATCATGTTGCTATATTACCGATTTCGTTTATTACTGTTTATTGTTGTCAGTGCTGCCACCCACCTCTCTGGCCTCGCCATGTCCCTCCTTCCCCCCTCCCCCTCCCGCCCCTTCCTATCCTCCCCTTCCCCTTCTCCTTCCCCTCTCTTGCTCAGCTCTTTCCCGCTCTCTCCTCTGTCTCCTCCCCCCCTCCCTTCTCCCGCCCTAGAACCCCACTTTACCAGCGCTACCCCTCTTCCCCCTCCCCCTACTCTTCCCCCCACCAAACCCCCTCTTCACCCCCTCCCACCTTCTCTCTTCCTCACCCACGCCCCATCCCAGTCCTCCTGTCCCACCGCTACCCCTCATCCCCCTCTCCCCGTCCAGGGCCCCGCCACCTCCTTCCCATCCAAATCCTCCCCTCCCCCCGCCCCTCCCCCCTCCCCCCCTTGCACCCACAGCTACTTTCAAGTGTGGCCTCTGGAACCCCCGCTCTATTACAGGTAAGCTACCTTTCATCCATGACCTTTTCCTCTCTCGCTCTCTCCTCCTCCTCGCCCTTTCGGAAACGTGGCTCTCTCCCGAAGACACGGTCTCCGCCGCCGCTCTCTCCAGCGGAGGCCTCTCCTTCTCCCACTCCCCCAGACTCACCGGTAAGGGAGGAGGCGTCGGCTTCCTCCTCTCGCCCCGTTGCCGCTTCCGCACTATCCCTGCCACCCCCCCCCCCCTTCCCCTCCTTCGAAGCCCATATCATTCGCCTCTACCACCCCCTCAATGATCTGGCCACCTATTTCCTCACGAAAATCAACACGATCAGGTCTGAGCTCCCCAAAGTCACCCCTCCGCCTCTCCCCTCCCCCCCACCAACCCCCTCCCCAACTTTCCCATCCTTCCCTGCAGTATCCTCAGAGGAGATCTCCTCCCTCCTCGCAAGTGCCACCCCCTCCACCTGTGCCTCGGACCCCATTCCCTCTCACCTTATTAAAACCATCGCCCCTACCCTCCTACCTTCCTTAACTTCTATTTTTAACCACTCAATCTCCAAGGACTCCTTCCCCTCTGCCTTCAAACATGCCCACGTCTCCCCCATCCTAAAAAAACCCGCTCTTAACCCCACTTCCCCCTCCAGTTATCACCCTATCTCCCTACTACCCTTCCTTTCCAAAATCCTAGAACGGGTCGTCTACAGTCGATGCTTAGAATTCCTTAACTCCCATCCTCTCCTAGACCCCCTCCAATCTGGCTTCTGTCCCCTCCACTCTACCGAGACTGCTCTCTCTAAGATCACCCGTGACCTCCTTCTGGCCAAATCCAATGGCTCCTACTCCATTCTAATCCTCCTTGACCTCTCTGCTGCCTTTGACACTGTCGACCATCCCCTCCTCCTCCATACCTTATCTCACCTTGGCTTCACGGACTCCATCCTCTCCTGGTTCTCCTCTTATCTCTCTGGCCGGTCATTCTCGGTCTCCTTCTCAGGCTCCTCCTCCCCCTCCCATCCTTTAACTGTTGGAGTTCCTCAAGGATCAGTTCTTGGCCCTCTTCTGTTCTCCATTTACACTCATTCCCTCGGTGAACTCATTCGCTCTCACGGCTTTGACTACCATCTCTACGCAGATGACACGCAGATCTACATCTCCGCCCCTGTCCTCTCCCCCTCCCTTCAGGCTCGCATCTCCTCCTGCTTCCGTGACGTCTCCACCTGGATGTCGGCCCGCCACCTAAAACTCAACATGAGCAAGACTGAGCTCCTCATCTTCCCTCCCAAACCCGGTCCTCTCCCAGACTTCTCTATCACCGTGGATGGCACGACCATCCTTCCCGTCCCGCAGGCCCGCAATCTCGGTGTCATCCTTGACTCGTCCCTCTCGTTCACCCCACACATCCTATCCGTTACCAAGACCTGCCGGTTTCACCTCTACAATATCGCCAAGATCCGCCCTTTCCTCTCCACCCAAACGGCTACCTTACTGTTACAGGCTCTCATTATATCCCGGCTAGACTACTGTGTCAGCCTTCTCTCTGACCTCCCTTCCTCCTCTCTCGCCCCGCTCCAGTCTGTTCTTCACTCCGCTGCCCGGCTCATCTTCCTGCAGAAACGATCTGGGCATGTCACTCCCCTTCTTAAACAACTCCAGTGGTTGCCTATCGACCTCCGCTCCAAACAAAAACTCCTCACTCTAGGCTTCAAGGCTCTCCATCACCTTGCCCTTCCTACCTCTCCTCCCTTCTCTCTTTCTACCACCCACCCCGCACGCTCCGCTCCTCTGCCGCCCACCTCCTCACCGTCCCTCGGTCTCGCCTATCACGCCGTCGACCCCTGGGTCACGTCCTCCCGCGGTCCTGGAACGCCCTCCCTCCTCACCTCCGCCAAACTGATTCTCTTTCCCTCTTCAAAACCCTACTTAAAACTCACCTCCTCCGAGAGGCGTTCCCAGACTGAGCTCCTCTTCTCCCTCTACTCCCTCTGCCATCCCCCCTTTACCTCTCCGCAGCTAAACCCTCTTTTTCCCCTTTTCCCTCTGTTCCTCCACCTCTCCCTTCCCATCCCCACAGCACTGTACTCGTCCGCTCAACTGTATATATTTTCGTTACCCTATTTATTTTGTTAATGAATTGTACATCGCCTTGATTCTATTTAGTTGCCATTGTTTTTACGAGATGTTCTTCCCCTTGACTCTATTTATTGCCATTGTTCTTGTCTGTCCGTCTCCCCTGATTAGACTGTAAGCCCGTCAAACGGCAGAGACTGTCTCTATCTGTTGCCGACTTGTTCATCCCAAGTGCTTAGTACAGTGCTCTGCACATAGTAAGCGCTCAATAAATACTATTGAATGAATGAATGAATGAATGAGAGATTCACCACCAGGCGGAAACACCCAAACAGTCGGCACTCACTGGGCTTGGTACGATCAGTCATTTCAGGGTTTCCCCCTGTGTCTTTCACATTCCGGACCGATAGGAGACCCGAGAAATAAGCAATGGAAAAAGACATTCTCTAAAGGTAACTATCAAAGGCAATAAGACTAAAAGGAAATGGACCAGCTGCCATGATAAAATACTGCCAATCGACTCTTTCTCACCAGGGAAAGGCTCTGCTAACTAGTCGCTGCAGAGCATGGAGAGAAAGCAGCAGGAAACAATACCCTGCAGATAGCAGAGGAGAATAGCTTGCTCTGGTTGGAGCGGGCCGATTTTGGGGAAGGAATTTATGGGAGAAAAATGCTTCTGACTGGTCTCTGTACGAGATAAGCCTAACCTTATGGTGCTTAGCTTAACTTGTAGGCATTACTCCATGCACATAGGATGATAATTTTGCAGCCGTGAACCACCAGCCTGGCCTTGGAGCCTGGCTCAGGAGCCCTGACTTGAGCAAGTCGACCAGATTAATGGTCAGCATTTCAGGCTCTTCTCACTCTCCTGCCCTACAGTTGCCTGAAATCTCCTCTAGACAGTTTCCATAATCCAGACCTAGACACACCAGGATAGGGAAGCAGCATGGCCTAGTGCTTGGGAGTCAGAAGGATCTAGGTTGTATCATTTGTCTGCTGTGTGACCTTGGGTAAATCACTTCACTACTCTGTGCCTCAGTTACCTCATCTATAAAATGGAGATTAAGACTGTGAGCCCCATGTGGGACAGGTATTGTGTCCAACCCGATTTGCTTGTACTCACCCCAGGGCTTAGAACAGTGTCTGGCACAAAGTAAGCACTTACCAAATACCATAATTATTATCAAAAGAAGCAGCGTGGCCTAGTGGAAAGAGCACAGGCTTGGGAGCCAGAGGACATGGGTCCTAATCCCAGGGCCACCACTAGTCCGCTGGGTGATCTTGGGCAGGTCACTTACCTTCTCTGTGCCTCAGTTAATTTCCTCTGGAAAATAGGGATTAAGACTGTGAGCCCCACGTGGGACAACCTAATGACCTTGTATCTACCCTAGTGCTTAGAACAGTACTTGGCTCATAGTAAGTGCTTAACAAATACCATAGTTATAATTATCATGTGGGACGGGGACCATGTCCAACCCCATTTGCTTGTATCCTCCCCAGTTGCTTAGTACAGTGCCTGGTGCATATGAAGCGCTTAACAAATACCGCAGTTATTATTATTAGACATGATAAAGGCTTGCTCTTGGCCCTCTGGTTTGGCAGAAATCAGATACCCCTGGAGGCTGGGGCAGCTGATGGAGCTGCTGCTATTTTCCCCCCGCTGGGACCAAGCAAGTTCAAAGAGAGCAGCTTGGTTTAACAAAATCAGGGTTTTTCAGAGGGTGGCCATTCTTCTCATTTAATGGTGGCTAGTCCATGACTGAGCCCTAAGTGGGTGTGGACCCTGGAAGCCGCACCATCCAGACTCAATCTGGGGAGGGGGCAAATTAAGGACAGGAGCTTCTGCAGGGATTGAGTGATTGTAATGCAAGGACATTCTATTTCAAAAACTCCTCTCTCCGCCTCCACCCTACCTGCAGAATGTCAATTCACCTGGGCTTTCAAATGCTGGTGCCAGCTCTGTCTTTGCATATATGAGAGGTGATATGATCCGAAGGTCAATTGAATCTCTGTTCAATGTGAAGCACCGCATTGTGGGACACAGAATAGCAAACTTTCGGGTACCTAAGCTGCTCATAGATGCTTGGCTTCTATTCAGCAACTGTGAATTAACTCGTGATTCCTTGATGTTCTTAATTTAGAGACGCTATCAGGCACAAATGCAGGTAAGCTCGAAGGAAAGCTCTTCGAGTACATACCTCACCAAGCTGGGCCTCTGGTTCTATGGGGAGAGATATGGTCTAATTATACTGGGGATCCCCCACAGCACTCATTCACTTAAATAAGGTTCCTGTCCCACCAGCTTCTCATTACCAAAACAAGAACGGAACTGTTATTGATCTCTCCTCTTATTTTTTTAGGCCTGTTGGGTATTGCATTTGTGAACATCTGGGATTGATATTTTCTGCTTATCAGTGAATCAGCAGAAAAGGGAAGAAGAACTGACGAGCCCCAGATGTTCAGCGGTTTGCTCTATCTAAATAGATTACGGATATTAACCCACATGGTGTCTTACTGTTTTATATTCGATGGTTCGGGGGTTTTGCAGATGCTGTAAAGAAAATGGAGTGAAAGCAAGACAAAAATATTCCCGGTGACAAAACGGAAGGTTTCCTTCAAATCATCAATCTGCCCATCTTGAGTTTCCTTGGCACAATCTCACACCTTTCAATTCGGTATAAGACCCTTTGGGAATAGAAAGAAAGAGCCATGAAAGTGTAATTTTAAAACTCCATTGCTATTGATGGCTTGTGTTTTCATAAAGACTTGAGGGCGGTTGTCCTCATTAATCCACACTAGAAATCTGCGGGGAGGAACACTGTCCCCATTTTAAAGATAGGTAAAATGAAATAGAAGGATAAAGTCATTTTCCAAGCTCCAAAAAGTGATTCAGGGACCGACTATAAATGATAAGCAAAGATAGTTCTTCTCATTGTGGATTTTCCACAATTACTCTGACAAAATCTGATAGACAATTATTCTCCCCTGCCCTTCAGAAGGCATATCTCCTCCAAGAGGCCTTCCCAGACTAAGCTCCTCATCTCCCACTCCCTTCTGCTTTGCCCTGATCTACTCCCTTTGCTCTTTTCCCCTCTCAGACCCACAGCACTTATGTACATATCTCTAATTTATTTGTATTGATGTCTCTCCCAACCCCTCTTAACCCCTTCTAGACTGTAAGCTCACTGTGGGCAGGGAATGTGTCTGTTTATTGTTGTATTGTACTCTCCCAAGTGCTAAATGCAGTGTTCCGCACACAGTAAATGAATACTTAAGTACGATACACTAGGGATTCTTTAGACTGTAGAAGAGAAGGTGAATTGGGTGACATAATAATTGTCTTCTCAAGACGATGAGAGTTTTAAAGAGGATGCTGACCAGTTGTTTTTATGAGCTCAGAGGATCAAATGAGAGGAAGTGGGCTGAAATTCAAACAGCAGGGAGTCAATTGGGCATAAAGAAGAATGTTTTGGGTATCAGGATGATCAAGTACTGGATTATGCTACCAACTAGTGTGAACTGAGCATACCTGAAAAACTCTCATTTTAAAAAATAATAATCGGCTCCTATATGTAAGGTAGGAGGATGAGGTGTCCTCTTGAGGTTCTATCAGTCAATCAACAATGTGTATTGGAGCACTTAAAGTGGGCAGTCCACGGTACTAAGCATTAGGAGAGTGCAGTGGAAATGAAAGACATGATAATAATAGTGTTTATTAAGTGCTTATTATGTGCCAAGCATTGAACTAAGCATTGGGGTAGGCACAAGATAATCAGATCCCACATGAGGTTCATGGTCCAAGTAGGAGGGGGAACAGGTATTGAATCCTCATTAAGCAGATGAGGGAACTGAGATACAGAGAAGTTAAGTGACTGGCCCAAGGTCACACAGCTGGTAAGTGGCAGAGCCGGGATTAGAACCCAGGTTCTCTGACTCCCAGGCCCATGCTCTTTCTACTAGGCCATGCTGCTTCCTCCATTCACGTGCAAGAGCTTGGCCCATTCTCTTTCTGTACTTCTTCTAAATAGAAAGAGTAGGGCCCATAATGAATGTCTAAGGAAGTGGCAGTTGAGGCTACAGCTTGTGAGAGCCTGGTGGGTTGATCTGATTTCATGGGGGCCGGCTCACTACCACACTGATCAGAGCACTTATATCCTGCCCTGACTACTAAATCAGCAAACTCACTGACCTCTCTGCCTCCTGTCTCTCCCCACTCTGCTGCCCGGATCCATTTTTATAAATAACCATTAAGTCTGTGTCTCCCCACTCCTCCTAAACCTTCGATGGTGCCCATCCACCTCTGCATCGAATGGAAACTCCTGGCCATCTGCTTTAAAGTACTCAATTACCTTGCCCCCTCTTACCTTAGCTCTCAGATCTCCTATTACAGTCCAGCCCACACATTACAGTCCTCTAATGCCATCCTACTCTCCATACCCCAATCTCATCTAGCCCATCAGGGAACCCCTTGCCCATGTTCTCCCTCTGACACGGAACTCCCTCCCCCTTCATATCTGACTTATGATCACCTTGCCCACTTTCAAGCCATCCTAAAATCAAATCTCCTCCAAGGGGCCTTCCCTGACTAAATCCTCATCTCCCCTACTCCCTCTCTCTCCTACACTTGGATCTGTAGCCTTTAAGCCCTTTATGTCCAACCCACCATCCGCCTCACAGCACTTATGTACATATACTTAAACCCTGCTTTTTCCCTACCTGTAATTTATGTTAATATCTGCCTCCCCCTCTAGACTGTAAGCTCCTTGTGGGCAGGGATTGTGTC
The DNA here is from genome assembly GCF_004115215.2 of Ornithorhynchus anatinus. Taxonomy (NCBI): domain Eukaryota; kingdom Metazoa; phylum Chordata; class Mammalia; order Monotremata; family Ornithorhynchidae; genus Ornithorhynchus; species Ornithorhynchus anatinus. The sequence goes on along the minus strand of NC_041753.1, from coordinate 50,442,724 downwards.
TACCTACTCTATTGTATTGTACTCTCCCAAGTGCTTAGTACAGTGCTCTACACACTGTAAGCCTTCAATAAATGTGTTTGATTGACGTAATACCATCCTAGTTCAACAAAGGCTTCTAGCTGCTCCAGGATCGGAATTCAGAGAAAAATCCCTAAGAAAGTCTTTCTTTTCCCAGCTGTATAGATTTGAAAAGTCTGTTTGATTTTAAGTACTTTTCCAAACACAGCATATTCAGACATGCACAGTCACATAAGCCCACTCATTTGCTCAGTGTGAAGCAGCAATGGCAGGTGGCAAAAAAAGAAACAAATGGTTTGTCTCTATTCACAAAACCATTAATTATCTGGATTATCTTCCATGGCGGTACGGAACAGACCCCATAGGAAAACCACAGCTGGGCTAGGCCGAGGCAGAAATCAAAGGCACTCAGTGGAAATGATGCTTGCAGGTGTCACCTAGCTCCCTCTTGCTGCTGTTCACTGAGGACCCTGTAGCCAACACCATGGACACCTTAGATATCCCGCTGACACCTCAAACTTGATATGTCCAAAAGAGAACTCTTAATCTTCTCACCCAAACGCTGTCCTTCCGCTAGGCTTTCCATCACTGTAGACAGCACCACCATCCTCCCTGTCTCCAAAACCCATAGCTTTGGCATTACCCTTGACTCATCTCTCATTCAACCCATATATTCAATCTGTCACCTGATCCTGTCAGTTCCACTTTCACATTGCTAAAATTCATCCATTCCTCCCCATTCAAACTGCTTCTACGCTGATCCAAGCAAGCGCTTATCCTAGCCCATCTTGACTACTGCATCAGTCTCCTTGTGATTGCCCTGACTCCTGTTTCTACCCACTCCATCCATCCTTCATTCTGCTGCCAGATCATTTTTCTATAGAATCATTCAGTCAAAATCACCCCACTTCTCAAGAACCTCTAGCGGTTGCCCATCCATCTCTGGATCAAACAGAAACTTCTTACCATCAGCCAGCTAGCCCCCTCCTACCTTACCTCACTGATCTCCTACTACAGCCCAGCCTGCACACTTTGCTTCTCTAGCACCAGCTTGCTCACTGTTCCCCAATCTCATTTATCTTGCCAATGACCCTTTTCCCCTGGCCTGGAACTTCCTCCTCCTCCTTATACATCAGGCTACCACTCTCCCTACCTTCAAAGCCTTATTAAGTTCACATCACCTCCCGGAGACCTTCCCCAATTAAGCTCTCATTTCTCCAACTCCCTCACCCTTCTTCATCATCTCTGCACTTGGATCTCTATCCTTTGGGCTCTTGATATTCACCCTACCTTCAGGACCACAGCCTTTATGTACATATCTGTAAACATATATTTATCATAGTGTCTGTCTCCCCCTCTAGACTGTAAGCTCTTCGTGGGTAGGGAATTCACCTATCATCTCTGTTGCACTGAATTCTCCCAAGTGCTTAGTTCAGTTCTCTGTCTACAGTAAGCGCTAAATAAATACTACTGATTGATGGGTAAAGGGGGACTTTTGTGAGTTCGGGTACAGGGAACTCAGCAACTAACCTACACAATGGAGAGTGGGTGGTCACATTAATCAAAGGATGTTGGACCCATGTCTTTGTCAGATCTTGGAAAGTGCAAGAGTAGCAGGGTCTGCATCAGGCAATACAAATTTTTGGTAGGTTTTTTTTTTTTTTTTCCCAGGCAAAGCCCTCTTCTGCCTAAAATCTGCCTGGAGCAAATCTAACCCCAGCTGAAGCAGCGTGGCTCAGTGGAAAGAGCACGGGCTTTGGAGTCAGGGCTCATGAGTTCGAATCCCAGCTCTGCCACTTGTCAGCTGTGTGACTTTGGGCAAGTCACTTAACTTCTCTGTGCCTCAGTTCCCTCGTCTGTAAAATGGGGATTAAGACTGTGAGCCCCACGTGGGACAACCTGATGACCCTGCGTCTACCCCAGCGCTTAGAACAGTGCTCGGCACATAGTAAGCGCTTAACAAATACCAACATTATTATTATTACCAAACCAATGCACACCAGGAGAGCACAGTGTAGATTGGGATAATATTTCCAGAGTCATGTACCCAAAAACCCTCCTGAAACACCTCTAATCATAATCATAATAATTATGGTACTTGTTAAACGCTTACTATGTGCCAGGCACTGTATAAGCATTGGGGTGGATACAAACAAATTGGGTTGGACACAATTCCTGTCCTATGTGGGGCTCACAGTCTCAATCCCCATTTTACATGTGAGGTAACTGAGGCCCAGGGAAGTGAAGTGACTTGCCAGAGGTCAGACTGCAGACAAGTGGCAGATCCGGGATTAGAACCCATGACTCTCTGACTCCTAGGCCCACGCTCTATCCTACACACCATACTGCTTCCCATATAGCTACAGATTGGCCTGTGTGATGGATAAGGTGCCTGGATTTTTCAGTCTCCCTTGATCTCTGGAGGCTTTTAACCAACCCAAAAATACTATGACAAAAGTAACTACACTACTTTATAACTGTATCTCACCCTCAACTCTCCCACCTCCATCCCCTCACTCACATTGTTTTTCCAGGCTGGAAGCCTTTCCCCCACTCTACCCTGACAGACCACGGTTCTCCCAAAGTTCACAGCCTGCCTAAACTCCCACCTCCTTGAACAGGCCTTCCCTGAATAACTCTCAACATACCAAGTTACATTAAACCAAGAGCCACCTCTAGCACTGACATAATTATTGAGTTATAGCATTCTTCAGTAGCAGTTGTGTATAGAAGCATAATCAATTGTCCAGCCTATTGTTTATCTTGATTAATCAATGAGTAAATACTTCTCCGATTGTTTCCCTTGTTAGAGGGAAAGCTCCTTGTGGGCTGGGAAGGTGTCCTGTGTGTCTGTCACACTTTGCCAAGCACTTAGTAGAGCATATTGCATCCAGTGAGTGCTGAATAAATAGCCTTACTACTGCTACTATTATTCTGTTCGCAGACCCTTGTTTGTATGGTGTGAAATGAGAGTTACAAGTAATTGTACTGTGAAGTTAAATAGGAGTAGGATTTCTTTGGGGAATCAGCATTAGGTTTGCCCCCAAATAATAATAACAATACTACTAATAATGGTATTTGTTAGCATTTATAATGTGCCTTCCAAGCACTGTACTAAACATCGGGATAGGTACAAGTTAATCAGGTCAGACGCAGCCCGTCCCACATGGGGCCACCATGGGACCTGGCCATTTCTACAAATCCGGAGAAGTGACAATCTTTGAATATATAACTGGCTTTTACACCGAAGATGCTTTTTTTATGGCAGTTGTTAAGTGCTTACTATGTGCCAGGCACTGTACTAAATGCTGGGGGAGACACAGCCTAAACATGTCAGACACAGTCCATGTCCCACTTGGGGCTCACAGTCTTAATCTCCATTTTACACGTGAGGTAGCTAAGGCACAGAGGAGCTAAGCGACTTGCTCAAAGTCACACGGGAGACAAGTCGTGGAGCCAGGATTAAAGCCTAGGTCCTTCTGCTTCCCAGGCCCGTACTCTAGCCACTAGGCCACGTTTTCCATTTCATTTAAGGCTAGAACAGGAAAAGAATGGGTTTACATTTCCGTTGAGGGGTTTAGATAAAAGATAAAGAAGGATTTTTGGACAGATCGTTAAACCTCGAATTGGCTGATCAAGAGAGATTTAGGACTCTACTTCTCTGGAAGTCTTCAAAAATAAGATAAAGGTATAGGGATTGGTTGGCCATTCAAGTCCCCTTTATACCTAAGAGATTGTAACCTGTTGCTGGCTAAACAGGTGATTTTGATGTTCTTAGCCCTCCATCCACTGCTTATTAAACACAACATTTGGTGAGAATTCTAACAGCTGATTTTTTTTTAAGGTATTATAACCAGGACTAGACGATGAGAGGAAAAACAAAACAATAATACCCAGGAAATGCTGGTTCCAGTGCCCAGAAGCAGAACGATGATGGGCTGGACAGTATTTTTAAGTAATTGAACACAACTAAATTCTACCGTGGAATGAATAATAGCTTCTAGATTAGAAAGCCAATGTCAAAATATGTCACGCTATAAGTGTGTTTGTTTGTTTGTAATAAACAGTTCGTTAACCATGGGTGACAAGCATTTTGCTGGTAGGTAACAGCAGGCAGTGGGTGTTCTGCCATCAGCAAATTTCTATTTAAGGAATATTTGGAAAGGAGATGAATTAGCTATATGAAAACCAACAAGAGAAGAAAGTGAGGGAACAACTAAAAATGGATTGGGAAAAGGCCTAAAAAGAATGACATGGCAAATGGGAGTGAAATAGTCTAAACAAGGAAAACTGAAGTTATTTTCTATTATCTGAGGCGGGGGAAAAGGTGCTTATTGTTATAAAAGGACCAAGTAAACAGATTTAGCATTTAGGCAGCACCTTTTATTTGAGGAGCATACTAAGCTCAGTTTTCCCCTTCTGAGAGTAGGCGAGCACTAGCAATTCATCTTCCTAATGAGGAGGAGAGAGGCTTCCCATGACACCTACTGAATCTTCTCCTTTGTCCAAATTTAGCAGATTATAGCCTGTCAGCTTTCAGCAACTTGCCGAACATCCAGAGAGAGAACAATATCTATGCCCACTTTCCCTTCTGTCGTATTGTGATCTCCCAAGTGCTTAGTACAGTGTGTAAACGCTCAATAAATACCATTGATTGATTGATTGCCCTGTATTGTTGGAAAGCCCTAGGTTTCTACAGTACTTCTCTCTTTCTCTCAGATATATATGTATGTGTGGGTATATATATATATGTATCAATATATAATAATAATAATAATGGTATTTGTTAAGTGCTTATTATGTGCAAAGCATTGTTCTAAGCACTGGGGGGATACAAGGTAATCAGGTTGTCCCATGTGGGGCTCACAGTTTTAATCCCCATTTTACAGATGAAGTAACTGAGGCACAGAGAAGTTAAGTGACTTGCCCAAAGTCACACAGCTGACAAGGGGCGGAGTGGGGATTAGAACCCCATGACCTCTGACTCCCAAGCTTAGGGCTCTTTCCACTGAGCCACACTGCTTCTCTGCATTTATATACCCACAGACATACATGCAAACACATGCATATGCATACATGCATGCCATGTGAAGAATATACCACTGATGGTGAAATTCACATACTGAACAACATTCCTGGTCACACTGTGCACACGAAAAGGCTTTGCAGATCCTGCCCGTTTCCTCTTTTTCCTCCTTGTTTAGTTGTTTATGCAGCTTTAGTTTGAAAAGGGCTTCTTTTTTCTTGATGTCAGTATGGCATGTTACAGTGCTTAGCCCTGAATTGGCACTCAGTAAATAAAACTGATTGAGTTCACTGTCTCATGCACTTTCCAACAGCTCCAAAAGAAACGGCACGATTGTGATTCTATGTTCTAACTGAAGAAAATGTAAGGGCAAATAGGTTGTGATGGCTAAGGTTAGAGAAGTAGCATGACCTAGTGGAAAGAGCACAGGCCTCCGAGTGAGTCAGAGGGCCTAGGTTCTAATTTTGAATCTGCCACTTGCCTGCTGTGTGATTTTGAGTAAGTCACTTAACTTCTCTGTGTCTCAGTTTCATCATCTGTAAATGGGGATTAAATACCTGTTCTCCTTTCACTTGGACTGGGACCCCCATGTAGGATAGGGGCTGTGTCAGATCTGGTTATTTTGCATCTACCCCAGTGCTTCATAGAGTGCTTGACACATGGTAGGTGCTTAACAAATACCTCTATTATTAATAATGTGATTCAGTGAATTTTGCAGTGAATCCGTGATTGACCATTTATTTCCCTTTGGAGATCATTTGATATTCTAAATAATCACAATAATTAATAATTATGGTATTTGTTAAATGCTTACAATGTGCCAGAGCACTATTCTAAGGGCTGGAGTAGATACAAGGCAATCAGGTTGTTCCACGTGGTGCTCACAGTCTTAATCCCCATTATACGAGCGCTTAGTACAGTGCTCTGCACACAGTAAGTGCTCAATAAATATGATTGAACTGAATGAATGAATGAATACAGATAAGGAAACTAAAGCCCAGACAAGTAAAGAGGTCACACAGCAGACATGTGGCAGAGTCAGGATTAGAACCCATGACCTTCTGACTCCAGGTCCCTACTCTATCCATTACACCATGCTGTTTCCCATCAGAAGGCCCATCACACTGTCACCCCATAAGGAAATCTGTCTATTTTTTTTTACCCAGGGTAAATACTACTAATAACTATTATGGCATGTAATAAGTGCTTAGTTTGAGACTCTGCTGAAACGAATGGGGCAGGACTCTTATTAGAATGAATTATTCAGAATTCCCTTACTACTGAATGTGGAAGATAAGGAACGGGAGAAGCCAAAGTTGAATTATTGCTTCAGCAGGGCTGCTGGTTTGGGGTGAGCTGGTGGAATTAAAATGAGAATCAAGTATAATTTGATTGTGAATCCCATGTGGGACAGGGGATGTGTCTGAGCTGATTATCTTGAATCTAGCCAGAGCTTAGCACTGTGGTTGGCACATAGCAAGCGCTTCACAAATACCACAATTATTATTTTGGATATAAAGGTGAAAGCAAAACTATTTTCCCTTAGGTGATCTACATATTCATACTTATTGTTCTTATCAGTATATATTTTTTTACTTTAGTGAAGTTGGCATAACTTCAATTTCAAGGTCCTACTCACCCTGTAAATTTTAATCAACTTGGTGCAATTTTTCTGGGCAATTTTTCATTATGGTAGAAAATCAATTTAAGTTTGCTGAAAATGTATAATAAAACTGGGCTTGCAATGAGGATTTTTTTTTAAATTGCCTTTCTATAAAACTGACTGATAGGAAAAAAATAATTTCTTCTCTCTCTCTTTCTCCCTCTTTGTCTCCAACAACCACTCTGATTGGCTCTGTGATGATTCCTCAGCAGCACCTGACTGGAGGGGTTCCAGGAAAAGCAGGGGTGAGGCTAGGAAAAGGTGGAGAAGGAGTTGTGAGAAAATGGGGGAACAGGAAGGCAGGAGGTCCAGGGCATAAGAACTTGGTGCTTTCAGGAGAGTTATGGCAGAGAAAAGAGGTAGAATGGATCCATGGCAAGAGAGCCCACCCGAGGAAGAAAACAAACTAATCCCTGGAGAGAAAGACTATGTCAGGACACAATTTTGAGCATTTCTTAAATGACTTCTTTCCACACAATATGTGGCTCTCAGTCTGGATCCCTCAGAATCTCTAGGTGGCTTGCCAGTTTTCTAATGCTCAGAATCCATTTAAACAGCCAGGGAAACTTGGGAAGACCATCCAGGCTGCCTATCCACTCTGATGGGATTTCCAACAAAGCAGAGCATTGATCAATCGATCAAGCAGTGGGTAGCAGGCAACAGAGTTTGTAGACATGATCCTTGCCCTCAAGGATCTTGCAATCACTGTGTCTCAGGCATTTATTCAGCGTGGCTCAGTGGAAAGAGCCCGAGCTTGGGAGTCAGAGGTCATGGGTTCAAATCCTGGCTCTGCCACTTGGCTGTGTGACTGTGGGCAAGTCACTTAACTTCTCGGTGCCTCAGTTACCTCATCTGTAAAATGTGGATTAACTGTGAGCCTCACGTGGGAGAACCTGATTACCATGTATCTTGCCCAGAGCTTAGAACAGTGCTCTGCACATAGTAAGCGCTTACCAAATACCAACATTTATTGAGAGCTTACTGTGTGCAGAGCACTATACTCACTGATTGTTTGGGAGAATACAATGGGGATGGTAGACACATTCCCTGCCCACAAGGAACTAACAGTCTAGAGGCCTTAATGCTCCATGATGTCCATTTGGAGAGTCTTCCAGTGGAACCCAGTAGCTACATTTCCACCTGAACTGGGGCCTGTTGCAGGGCTAACAAATACGCAATCTGTCAGCCAACTTTTTTTAGCCAAATATTTTTAACCTCTTTTGACTAACACCTTTTATTCCCACTAGACTGTAAGCATGCTGTGGGCCAGGAACGTGGGTACCAACTCTGTTGATTGGACTCTCCCAAGCACTTAGTACAGTTCTCTGCACACAGTAAGTGCCCAAATAAATAACATTGATGATAATGATGATGATGTTCTAACACACCAGTGTGTTGAAGCCATGGGAGGGAATGAGTTCTCCAAGAAAGTTAGTGTAGATGGAGAAGGAGACTCAGAACTGAACCTTGAGGGACTCCCACAGTTAGAAGGTAAGAGGTGGAGGAAAGCCCGCAAAAGAGACTGAAATGAGCAGTCATTCTTCGGTAACTGATTGGCGTCAAGTGGCTTCAACTACCCCCTGTATGAGGATGATTCCCAAATCTACATTTCCAGCCCTGATCTCTCTCTTGTCAGTTCAACTTCACATTTTCTCTAAAATCCACCTTTTCCTCTCCATCCAAAGTGCTACTATGTTAATCCAGGCCCTTACCCTATCCCATTTTTATTACCGTATCGGCCTCCTTGCTGACCTCCCTGCTTCCTGTCTCTCCCCACTCCAGTCCATACTTCACTCTGTTGCCTGGATCATTTTTCTACAGAAACATTCAGTCCATGTTTCCTCCCTCCTCAAGAAACTCCAGTGGTTGTCCATCCACCTCCGCATCAAACAGAAACACCTTACCATTGGCTTTAAAGTACTCAATCACCTTGCCCCCTCTTAATTCACCTCATTACTCACCTCACCTACTAAAACCCAGCTCGCACACTTCGCTCCTCTAATGCCAACTACTCACTGTAATCTGATCTCATTTATCTCGCCACTGACCTCTCACCCACATCCTGCCTATGGCCTCCCTCTTCATATCTGACAATTACTCTCCCCACCTTCAAAGACATAATAATGAAGGCACATCTGCTCCAAGAGGCCTTCCCTGACTAAGCCCTCCTTTTCTCTCCTCTCATTCCCCTCTGCTTGCCCTTCCACTTGGATTCCCTCCTTTCATTCACCCCTCCTTCAACCCTGCAAATGAACAATGACATTTATGTACCAGCACTTAGTACATGTCCATAAGTATGTAATTTATTTATTCATATTAATGTTTGTATAGACTGTAAGGTCACTGTGGGCAGGAAATGTGTCTACCGACAGTTATATATTGTCCTCTTCCAAGTGCTTAGTACAGTGCTCTGCACACAGTAAGTGCTTCATAAATACAATCGATTGATTGATTAAGAGGAAAGAAAGATCCGGAGACAGACACATAGGGAGTGATGAAACACTAAAACACCAAAATGCCATGAAACACAAGGACAGATACACAATAAAAACAAAATCAGTGGGTTGCTGTAACTAGAGGAGCAGAATTTCAGGATCTTTGTGGCTCAGAGTCCACGGCACCCCCACAACCACAGTGCTACAGTAGCCATCTGTCTTTGTGGAGGCCTCAAGCTGCAGCTGGTTTTTGTTTTTCCAGCCAGGGCGGTGGAAGACAGTATGGGGTAGAAACTCCTCATCGCTGCGGTTCCTGTCCGGTGGCGGAGGATACTGCAGGTTAAATCCCCCTGGCCAGGAATACGCAGAACATGCCAGGAGCAGAGGTCCTCAGGGACGGGGAGGGAAGGAAGGACTCTCCCCAGTTGCTTTGGTCAGCCGTGGTGGGACGACAAGTAGACAAACAGCTCAGGGCAGATATAAGCCCACCTTTTTAAATACATTCTACCTTGGCTTTTAGTGTATACACAGTTCAACAAAGATGATGAGTTAATAGCTTGATTGCTAATCCCAGATTGCATGCTAGTTAATTCACTTCCATTTCCTGACTGCTCTCCAGATTCTTTTTAAAAATGGCCCAGTGTGGGAGCCGGCGTATTTGGCCCTGGTTGATCTTTTTAGTTCATATTTTATTTAATTTATTTTTTGCCTTGCAAGACAGAAAATACCCATCTAGATTGATGTGTTTTCCTGAAAAAATCACCATCCAAACAAAGGCCGGCTGACTTTTCTTCCCACTCACTCTGAGAAGGTTTCAAATACACCGCTAAAAAGTAAAATAATAAAAAAAAAACCCTGGCAGTTGATAGCAAAAACAGGCTAAAAGGGAGGCTGGAAATCAAAGGAGTCAATTTATAGGAACATAACCAGTTGCTGCTGAAGCTAGCTGTGCAAACAATTTAATAAATAAAAAAGCCGCTTCTAAGGTTCTGGCAATTTTCACAAAGTGGGATGAAAGAAATGGAATCCAAGTCTTTTGAGTGGTTTCATCCTTGTCCGAAGATGAGGCTGCTGACATTTGATTTCATCCTGCATGGGTCATAGCTGGAAACTTCCACACTGCCCACAGGCTAAGAGGGCAGGGAACTTTTTCTAGCCCCTCACCCAAAGGCGGTGAACAAAGTCTTCATAAATAAGGCTGCTCTGGGACTAAGGGAGCTGCCACTATTTGCTGCTGGCTGCCTCTTCGGGAACTGAGAAACCAATATGAGCCACCTAGGGAGCTAATCGATGGATCGATTGACGAGATAATACATGCGGTGCTGAGCAAACAAACCACTGGCATTATAACTGATTTCTTATTATTAGAGAATTACTATTTTGGTATTTGTTGGCGAGGACGTGGTCACTGGTGATTTTGGAAAGAACAGTTTCATTGAATGACACGGAAAGAAACTAGTTTGTAGACAGTCAAAAAGGGAGGTGGATATCCCCCTGTAGGTTCTGGAGTGGGGGACGGGATGCATCTTAAAGCCTCAGAGTCTACTCCAGGCTGAAAATAGCAAGACCCAGCAGGTTGCAGTTCCGGTGGCCAGGGAGACGGCGGAGAAGATGATAAGTCCCTGAGTGGTGATATGTGGATTTTGGGTCCTAAAGCAGGCCCACGAGCATAAGCAGCATGGCCTAGTACACAGAGCATGGGCCTGGGAGTCAGGACGGGGGTCCTAATCTCAGCTCCGCCTTTTGTCTGCTGTGTGACCTTGGGCAAGTCACTTAACTTCTCTGTGCCTAAGTTACCTCATCTGTAAAATGAGGATTAATACTGTGAGCCCCATATGGGACAAACCGTGTATTAAAAAAAATAAATAAATAAAAGCAGATGGTCCCAGCAGCTCGCCGCTCCGGTGGCGAGGAAGAAAGTCTTTGCTCTTGGGAAAAGCTGGCAACAGCATCTTTTCAGAAGGCAGTAAACCGTTTTGCTTTCTGGAAAATTAAAATGGGAAGATCATAAAATGTTTTTATTCCCACAATGGCTTACGTGACATCGCTACCAGAATAAAGTATTCAAAAGAGGCTACCTCATTTCTGGGAAGAAAAAAAAAGGAATGCGGGAACGCGATTGACTTTTGAGCATAATGCAATTTCACGGAACCTGGCTTCACGGGATATCGCTGAGGACATTTGAAGGGCACTCGTGTATTCCGTTTGGAACTGAGGACTCTCTTCTCTAGCCTGTCCACTTCATGCATTTTGTGCATATCACATTTCTCGTTTGTTTGTAGGTTTGCAGCATTCCTTTTTGTTTGTTTTTCTCTTCTGTATGACAAATGGTGATGTGTCAAGCTTTCTGTCACTTATCTGCCAGTGACAGCACTCCCTTCTCAATGAGATGATGGGCCCGTCGTGGCGGCTGCGGCTGCTGTGGCTGCAGCTGCAGTTACACTGATACACGTCTTTGTCAGCCATGGGCAGGTTATAAGACGGTACAGTGAATCCAAGCTAATCATTTGTACCAGTGCAGGCATCCGACTGCCTAGGAGATGCTGTTCTCTGGCAGGAAAAAGACCAGTTGATAGGGAGTCTAATCTGAAGAACAAACTGTTCCTTTTCCACAGTTCATTAATGGTTATCTAAACTTCCCCCTAAATATTGTACTGGGAATATTCCCTTCCTTGTCTACCCATCTCACCAGCCTCCTCGTTTTTTCCGTTTGCTTGTGAGGACTGAGTGGCTGTTCCAGGAGCCAACCTAATGGAGTTCTGAGCTGGTTTTCTTACTCTTTATACACCAAGGAGTACAAGGGTGGCTTTCTATACCGAAACTCCTGGTTTTCAGCTGGCCTGCCCCCCGCATAGTATAGATATGCCTTTGTGTCCGGTATTAAAAAACAAAAACAAAAAAAAGAACAAATGAAGCCTCTGACTTTCCCCTGCTTCAGCTTCTACCATCAAATTCCATAACTTGGTAGCGGTACCCGTGTTTTCAGGCAGCTAGGAGAGGACACAGTGGCTCTGGAGCCAGGGGAGAAGCAGGGGCCCGTGAATCAGTGGTCCCCATGGAGGGACGTACGTTCTAGGTTCCGTAGGCTTCCACGAAAGGAACCATATGACATCAATACGTACACTGTGTAGCCTGGGCAACACACATAATGTGCATCTGCTGCTTCTCTTTCAGCAAAGGGGCTCTTGGAATCTGTGGTCAGCAGAGTCTCAAATCCAGTTTCTCCTCTTCCCCGGCCTCCTCAAAAACCTGCACACACCTATTTGACATGCTGCACAGTGGCAGGCAATTGGAATATGTCGATTAAAAAATGCTGTGGAGATGAAATTGGACTTCTGCAACAAAATGACAATGAAAGCAACTCCCTCATCTTTCAAATGTCCTTTTCCTATGTTCTGCAGCTCTAGTTTCTAACTTAGTTTTCACAGCCAGCCTGCCTTGTTTCCGTTTCCTCTAGGCATGGTCTACATAGGTTATGTAACACTTCCAAGCCCACTACTTTCCGGGTATCTATGTTGCTTTTCCAACTCCCCTTCATTACCACCTCTATTATTGAAAATAATGTAGTAGACCTTAAGCTCATTGTGGTCAGGGAACATGTCTACCAACTCTGTTTATATTGTCATATTGTATGCTCCCAAGCGCTAAGTCCAGGGCTCTGCAGTCAATAAGTGTTCAATAAATGAGACTGAGTGATTGATAGACACAAGCAGCTTCAGTAGTACAAACAAGGTGTCAGCAAAATTTCAGCCCTTGGAAGATTCTGGGGGCAGTATCCTAAAGAGCAGATTCAGTACTAAGGATAATTATTAAATTTACTCTAAGCCAAGTGCTAGAGTAGATTTAAGATGATCAGATCAAACACGGTCCCTCTCCCGCCCAGGGCTCCCAGTCTAGGAGGGAGGAAACTGAGGCCCAGAGAAGGAAACTGCTCTGCCCAAGGTCACACAGCAGGCAAGTGGCAGAGCTGGGATGAGATCTCCTGATTCCTGTCCTTCTGCCCCAATTCTTCCTTCCCAAAGACTGATGAAATTTTGCTTATGTCCTATAGAGACCTGGGCTTCTAAAGTGGATTTCTGACCTAAACTGACACCTAAATTGATCAGAGTCAGATAAGGTAAGTTACTTCCCATCTTCCCAACCCCCATCTCTTTGGAACGTGCTTCCCTTCTAATACTAAATCAGACAGCCTAATTTTAGCCTGCCTATTTATCAGATTTGGGGCTACGAGTACGCTTGGTCTAGATGGGTTGTGAAGTCCATCCCAGGAATTTACTTTAGCTGTCTTTGCTAAAAGTCTTCAATCAAATCTAGGCTGGCATGAGATTTTCTGGGGCCGATGTCAGGGAAGTCAAAAGGGGGAAGAGGTTAACTTGGAATTTGTGCTGAGTGTATGGGCAGATGTGTCCATTCACATTTTAATAGATGTTTTTCATCCTAGCTTGACCCAACTATTAGCAGGAAGTCAGGATTCATCAGGCCACATCTAGATTTGCCCGGTAATGGGTAGGACCTTCCATAACATAACATGCAGGTCAAGTCTACTTTGCTTTTATGCTCTATTTGCATATTCTAAGAAAACTCCCTTTATCATTCACCCTACCACTTACAATTACAAAATATGTCTCAAATCCACCAAACCACAGCCCTCCTATGATTCCCACCTCCTTTAGGCAGCCTTCCCTGATTAATTTCCAACATGCCAGGTCACAGCAACCCAATAACCCCACTCAGCATTCATGAATTTCTGCTTACCTGGAACACAGGCATATAAGGCCACACTGCTGTTGAGCCAGTGAAGGGGGCTGAGCTATGGGAATCAGAGATCATGGTTTCTCATCCTGGTTCTGCCTGCTGGGCTAGGCCATAAGTGCTCAAGATTCCCTACTGGAGAACCACATAGAGCATGCCATGAAGTGGATGAATTCAGAATTCAGCAAGAATTCTTAAAAATAACTGGCCAAAGCGGGCGGCAAACTTCTCAATAGCTAGCAAGGCAACCGCTCTCTGGGTCATGGTGTTCTCTGTTCAGGGTGGCTGTGGAAGCGCAGACAGGAGGATTCTAAGCAGGGAACACATTCCCCACCTGCTGCTCCCTGCCCCCCACAATCCACACAATTGATCAGACAGACCCCAGACCCTCGTAAGGGTCAGTTCTGGGGAAGAGGTCTCGTAGCAAGGCGCACACCCCAAAATCCGCTCCCCATCCCCACAGTCCACATATGTCTCCAGAGAGGCTTGGGCCCTCCCCCTTACCCCCCTACCCCTGCCACAGGGGTCAGCTCCAGAGGAGAGTCCTGCTTCCCTCTTCCCTGTTGTTGACCCTGCTCAGAAGGTCAGGTGATTTTATAATTTAAAGTATACAGACACTGAACCAGGAGATGCTATAAATTGCCACTTTATAGGAGCATCTTAAAGGATTTCTCCTGATGATGTTTTGTAACACAAAATGAGCCAGTTTGTCATGGAACCTATCACAGGTATGGCCAAGGCAAAGTGTGAGGCATAGATTATCTTCCCCTATGCTAGACTGTAAACTCCACGTGGGCACAGAATACCTTCAATTTGGAGTATTTTTCCTCTAGTCCCAAACTTCTAGTATAATGCTAATCACAAAATAGGCCCTTGACTAGTGATTATGTTTACATCTCAAGTGCCTGGGAACGATGACCATTTTAGTTCTCTGGCATTCATGAGAGACAAGAGCTATGCTGGGTCTAAAATGGGGGTGGCGAAAGGTCTTGGTGACAGTGTTAGGTTGGGGCATATGGAATACTATTAGATTGTAAACTCCTGGAGGATCAGGAATTGTACCTGTCCTTCAGAAGATACTCTAAGGGCCTGGAGCAGTGCTCTTCAACTTGCAGGAAGTCACTAAAATATTTGATGATAGGAATGATTATTGTATTCGTTAAGCACTTACTATAGGCCAGGTGTTGTACTAGGCACTGGGTCAATGATCAGGTGCCTACCTGCTAACTGGTTGTCTGACTTACAGTGTATCCATTTTCCTCCAATATAATGCATGTAATCCCAGTGTCTAAGTGATTCAGAGGGCTTTTGTAAAGGGTTTCATTTAAGGTAGCTGTGATTCTCACATTTTTCTTTAATACATGAATTTACGGGCTTTGGAGTCAGGGCTCATGAGTTCGAATCCCAGCTCTGCCACTTGTCGGCTGTGTGACTGTGGGCAAGTCACTTAACTTCTCTGTGCCTCAGTTCCCTCATCTGTAAAATGGGGATTAAGACTGTGAGCCCCACGTGGGACAACCTGATTCCCCTATGTCTACCCCAGTGCTTAGAACAGTGCTCGGCACATAGTAAGCGCTTAACAAATACCAACATTATTATTATTATTATTATTACTAAATTACAATTCATTGCCCTGGAATTCTGATCTTCCCTAGTCATCCTAAACAGGTGGTTTATATTCTTTAATATTTACAGCGTTATGTGGGGAGTAGGGGCTAGAGGAAGAGGGGAGATGCATGGGTGTCGTTTTTTTATCATTAGTTGGCAATTGGGTTATTATCAGTATCAGTATTGATTGAGTATGAATAAGTCATTGGTGGGGGTAGTCTACAACATCCAACTGAACTGCTCAGCAATAAGCTCCCTGTTCAAGGATAGCTGAGAGTCTTATAAACTACAACCAAGTATACCATACTCTCTCAACTGCTTAATACAGTGCTCTGCACATGGTAAGCGCTCAATAAATATGATTGATGGATGGATGGATGGATGGATGGATGGATGGATGGATGGATGGATGGACAGATATTACATTTTTTCGTATTCATTCACTTCAGCCAGCAGGACTCCCTCATTGTTGTTCCTTTCCATTTCCCTGAGCCCATAACGCTTAGGCGATGTCACTAAAGATTGATAGCCCACCCAAGGAACTATTACTGCACATTTGATTTTTGCATTTAATGCAATTGAGCATGCCAAAAGGCACATGGGCTAGTGGAAAGAGCATGGCCTCGAAGTCAGAGGACCCAGGTTCTAATAAGCATGTGGATGTGTCCCCTTTTAAGCACTTGATATTCAACCCACCCTCAGCCCCACCACACTTATGTACACATCCATCATTTATGTATTTATTTTAATGTCTGCCTTCCCCTCTGGACTGTAAGTTCTTTGTGGCAGGGAATGCGTCTACCAGTTCTGTCGTAAAGTCCTCTCCCAAGTGCATAGTATAGTGCTCTGCACACAGTCAGCGCTCAATAAATACCATTGATTAACCACTGATTGATTAGTCCGAGTCCCACCACTTGCCTGCTGTGTGAAGTTGGGCAAGTCGCTTCCCTTCTCTGTGCCTCTGTTTCCTCATCTGTAAAATGGGGATTTAATACCTGTTTTCCCTCCTATTTAGACAGTGAGCCCCAAGCTGGGTAAGGACTGTGTCCTACCTGTTTACGTTGTATCTAGCCCAGTGCTTGGCACAAAACAAGCACATAACAGATAGCCTGTGGGCAGAGCATTGTACTACGACCTTGGGAGTATTATTATTATGATTTTCTCATTATTATTATTACAGCATGCTCTTCCATTCTTCAAATCTCCCCTCTTCCCCAATTCCCGCCTCTGGTCTGAGCTCAGTGATGAATAACACTGTTCCCTTGATATGACAGTAAGCAGAAGGCTCAGACAATGCTTTGATTATCATTGCCCCCTGTCCTCATTACAGGAGCTGCCAACATCCTGTAACCCACATTCTTTTCACATTCATTCTTGATCCTTGTTGCGGCTCCACACCAATTACAACTTCCTTGGAGAACAGATTCCATTTTGTGCTTCACTTTTGTGAAGTTTTGTGCAGTTGAATTTGGACACAGCGATGGGCCATTGTCTGCATTGATGGCTTCTCCGAAACCGAGCAGGTTGAAAGGAAACCTGGAAATCCCTTTCCCCAGTCCCTGGATTGCTGTATTACGGGTAACAATGTCTGCTGCTTGTCGGAAAGAAATTAAACAGGTGGTATGAATGCCGAACAAAGTTGCGATGAAATTAGGAATACTGTAATCACTCATAATTTAGGGCTCATAATCATAGAGCCTGATTTCATATGATAGGCTCAGGTCATTATAAAGAATGTGCTCCTTCTTCCGTTTAAAACTAAATAAAAGGGGCAGTAGTTTACGACTGCTATATACTTGATGAGACATTAAAGTTTTGCACTGCAGCAGGAGCTGAAGGGAAAGAAGTAGCTGAGAGGAGATTGGATTTCCTTAGCACTTCTGTGTTCCAGATTGTGGTCTCTGTTATAAGCAGACATGAAAACTGTTACACTTTTTATAGTCCCTTTATGTGCCTATATGTGCTTTGTATATAATTAACGTGGACAATCTTGTGGAAGCTGTAGTTAATTGATTTTTAAACTGCAAATCACATAGCCCATGTGTAAGCCAACATCAAGGGACCAGTTGGTTCTTCTGTCTCTTTTTTTAGGCAGATGCCACACGGGCTTTCTGCCTTCATGCAATTCATTTCGTTGAGTTATAAACAACGGCGCCGATGACAAAAAAACCAACCCTTCTCCCTCTAAATGCACAGTGTTACCCTTCATCTCTTCTAGTTTTTTGAAGACTCTTGAGATGCATTCAACTACAATGACGACAACTCTGACGATGACTCTGACAACCGCCCATCCTCCTCTAGTATTCATTCTAATTACGAATGCATCTTGGGTGGCTTCCAGCCGTCACATGGTTAAATTTTGCGAGCTATTAAAGCAAAACCAACTCCAATGCCCCAGCAGGGAGCAAGCTTTTCAGCTAATCATTTATTGTGAATGTCACTCAGGTACTTCCATTAATGCGAAACTGCCATGAGTACTGGTTCTGTCAATATTATGCTGGATATAAACCAACATAGATTAGCAAAGAGCAGAGGCTGTTCATGGCGTCTCTGTTTCTAAGGGGGTGTATCGCTTCCTTCCCTTGCCGTTATTTGACTCTGGGGTGAATTGGTGTATATGAAATGGAATGTATTACTGCAATGCCACTCTTTTTACTGTCCCTCTTTCAGCAGCACTAGGTCTGGGGTTCTTCAGCAGGAATGTGAATGGCTGTAAAGGTCATGTTTGAAAAATTGGCTCACTGAACACACCTCCAAAAGATGATTTTAGTGCCTGAAGGGGATAATAAGAATAATTGAAGGGCATAACACAACAATAATGATATTTCCTTCCATTCCTTTCCCACCCAGGAGAAGTGGCAAGAAATCAAAGCTCAGATATTCTTCCTCGTAGGCACACAGAAGTGATATCAGTGATTGTAGTTCTCAAATCAAAGAATTAGGGGTAATGTGTTCTCATTTTTGGCCAGTTTATTCCCATGAGAGGAAGGAATGAAGGGTAAATCAGGCAGAGTATTGTAAGATTTTAGAGGTTAACTTTTACTCTGCATTGAAAAGCACACTCACCTCCTATTTAGCACATCATATTTCAATTCCTCTCCTTTCACTCTTGGGAACTCATACTTTTTAAAACCTACTCTCATCTAGTCTCTCACCTCCTCAGTCTATTTCTCTCCCTCCCCCCGTCCTTACTTTTTCTTTAAAGGTATTTGTTAAGTGTTTACTATGTGTCAACACTATCCTAAGGGCTGGGGTAGATACTTTTATCAGGTTGGACACAGTCCCTGTCTCACATGGGGCTCGCAGTCCAAATTGGAGGGAGGAGGATTTAATCCCCATTTCACAGAAGAGGTAACTGAAGACCAGAGAAGTTAAGTGACTTGCCCAAGGTCACACAGCAAGCAATTGGCAGAGCCTGGATTAGAACCAAGTCCTCTGACTCCCAAGTCTGTGCTCTTTCCACTAGGTCATGCTGCTTCTTACTTCCACTCCAGCACTTCCGCATCACCTAAGCACCTGGGTACTTAATGACAATGAAAGTAGGAGTAAACTACTTCTTCCAGGAGGGCTGTTCCCAATTCAACCCTCCACAACCTTTCCAACATCCCAACTGTTGGGAAGGCAGGCTGCTGCAGGAGGAGTAAAAGTAGGGCCAGCCCAGTCATTCGATCTACCCCCCACCCTCCCCCGGCATATCCTGGAGCATCACTTGGATTTGTCTCAGTTTTCAAGCTGATCTGATTTCAATGCTGTACTTTATTGCTTTGAAAGTTCTGTTGTAGCACCACTGCAACTCTCTGAATGGCTGAACACAATAGGAAGAACCTCCAGAGTCAAATTTCCTTTCCTTCTTTCATTAAATCATTTCTATTTCAGAGTTTATGGAATCCCTCAAGGCTCAGTTCTGGGTCCCCTTCTAGTTGCCATCTTCACCTATTCCTATGAGAACTCATTCCTATGAGTTCTATGCAGAGGATTCCCAAATTTCCATCTCCAACTCTGATCTTGGTCCTTCTCTGTAGTATTTCCTCGTATTTCCTCCTGCCTTAGGACCTCTCTACTTGGATGTCCTGCCAACACCTCAAATTTAACACATCCATACATGTCAGAAACAGAACTCCTCGTCTTCTTACCTAAACACTGTCCTCTCCCAGACTTTCCCATCACAGTAGATAACAACACTACACTCTCTGTCTTTCAAGCACTTAACTTGGCATCATCTTTTACTCATCTCTCTCATTCAAGCAGCACAATCAGTCCGTCCCCATAATCCTGTTGGTTTTATCGTCTCATCATCTCTTGACTCAACCCTTTCCTTTCCACCCCATTTGCTACAATTCTGATCCAAGCACTTAGCATATCCTGACTCGACAACTCCATCAACCCCCTTACTGATCTCACTGCCTCAAGTCTCTCCCTAGTCCAGTCCATACTTCACTCTGCTGCCTGGATCATTTTTCTAAAAAATGTTCTGAGCACATCTCCCCACTCCTCAAAAACCTCCAATAGTTGCCCATCCATCTCCACATCAAACAGAAACTACTTACCACATAGACACTGAAGTACCAAGGATCAGTGTAGAAGAGGAGGAAGGTGAGAAAAGCATCAAAATTGCTCAAAACATTCAAGGTAGGCTAAGTGCCACAGTAGATGATGGTAATAATATAGGTGTATATAACATGGGTTTCATGAGGGAAAATAAGGGATTGATGAAATGGGAAGGTGCCAAAGCAGTACTGGGGGACAAAAATTAAGCTGACCTCAGAGAGAGCAAGAGAGAGAAGTAAGACTCCCTTGACCCCCTCAGGATAGAGCTACAAGGGAAATAGTGACATCTGGAGTGAAATAGACCTCTGTGATGGTGAGGAGAAGCAGTGACTGAGAGAATTCCAGGCCATAAAGTGTCAATTTGACCCATCAATTATCTACATTCTCAAGGCATGGCACTCAAGGCATGGCACTTAGAAGCAGTGTGGCTCACTGGAAAGAGCACGGGCTTTGGAGTCAGAGGTCATGGGTTCGAACCCCAGCTCTGCCACTTGCCAGCTGTGTGACTTTGGGCAAGTCACTTAACTTCTCGGTGCCTCAGTTCCCTCAGCTGTAAAATGGGGATTAAGACTGTGAGCCCCACGTGGGACAACCTGATTCCCCTGTGTCTACCCCAGCGCTTAGAACAGTGCTCGGCACATAGTAAGCGCTTAACAAATACCAACATTATTACTTAATAATAATAATAATAATAATAATGGTATTTGTTAAGCACTTACTATGTGCCAAGCACTGTTCTAAACACTGGGGTAGATACAAGCATATCAAGTTGTCCCATGTGGGACTCACAGTCTTAATTCCCATTTTACAGATGAGGTAACTGAGGCACAGAGAAATTAAGTGACTTGCCCAAAGTCATACAGTTGACAAGTGGCAGAGCCAGGATTAGAACCCAGGACCACTGATTCCCAAGCCCGTGCTCTTTCCACTAAGCTATGCTGCTTTCTCCACTTCTTCTTCTGCCTTCATTCTTAGTCTTTCCTTTTCCTTAAATAATGGTTGGGCTCCATAGTCAAGTACCTTCATAGCCAAGTACTCCAGGTAAAAGTCCTTATTTAAAAATAATAGGTTCTGCTCCTACTTGCCCACTGACTATGGAAACTCACAGGATATGCAAATGCCTTGGAGTCTTATGGAATGCTTCTTCAGAGCAAGAGGAGTGTGCTTAAATTTAACAGCCAGTATTTTTTGTGTGTGTGTGAACTGGGTTAATATTGCTAAATAATGAAAGCTTCTTTAAAAAATGCAACGTGGAAATTACTCCATCTTAAATGTGTGTGTGTGTTTTTTTCCTTTATGCTCTGCAAATTTACACATCTTCTGAGATTCCAAATACCCTCAACGGCAATAAGGATAAATCACAGTAGTAAACACAATATTCGGTGATCTAAAAAAGGAGTCGTGAGTATCTCTTAAAATGTCACCAGGAAGCATTTAATTTCCATTTAAAAGGCAGTTATTGTGAGTAATTATAAGATAATTAAATATTGATTATTATAAAAGTCTTATTGTGACTTAGGATATATGTGGTGTAGAGTAAATCTGGCTGCTTTGACATAAACTCAAAATGACATTAGTAACAACTACGTAATTACATTTGAGAGTTAGTAAATGAGACTAAGCATATGCATTATTTAAGGTAAACGAGTCAAATGTTATGGAAAACATCAAAGAGAAGTTTCCAGTATCTTTTCCCTATCATGCCTTTGTCTTGCTAAACAGCCACTAAAAACTGAAACAATGCTTTAAGTTTTTACTATCAAATTATGTCTCATTTTCTGTATGTAATTTGGAATTATTTACAAGGCAAATTACATCCATCCCTCATGCACCTATTACGTTGTAGCCCTAGGTGTGCTTAAATGCCACCAATACTAAATTATTATGCTGCAAAGGTCCTCCCTCTTCATCTTACTTAATTGCTGTAACACTTCTGTGTTATTGCTCTGTTTATGAACTAGGGAGTGAGTTGCCTTACTGCCTACTTTTGTCTCCTAAAAGGAAAAGTGGCAGTCCAGTACAGCACTCTGCAATGCTGTAGGTACTCAAATAATGGTTGACTGACATTTGATTCTTTTGAAGAGCGAGGTTGCCTGTGAGCGGTGTGCATTTGAGAGAAAGGACACTGCTTGACGGGAGCAGTGAAGAAGCAAACACATTTTCAAATTATTTCGAAAGGATTCTCTTCACAGACCTCTGGTGCTTGACTCTCTCCGCCGCTAGCCACTTGACTTTGAGTTTGATCGGGTCGGGTTGGGTCGACCCCCGACCCCGGTCATCGCCCGCTTATTAACACTATTGTATCGTATCATACTGTACCATGTTGCTATATTACCGATTTTGCTTGTTATTGTTTATTGTCGTCAGTGCTGCCACCCACCTCTCTGGCCTCACCAGCCGCTTGACTTTGAGTTTGATCAGGTCGACCCTTAATCAAGCCTACCCCCGACTCTGGTCATCGCCCGCTTATTAACACTACTGCATTGTATCATACTGTATCATGTTGCTATATTACCGATTTCGTTTGTTACTGTTTATTGTTGTCAGTGCTGCCACCCACCTCTCTGGCCTCACCATGTCCCTCCTCCCCCCCGCCGCCCCTTCCTATCCTCCCCTTCCCCTTCTCCTCTCTCGCTCAGCTCTTTCCCGCTCTCTCCTCTGCCTCCTCCCCACCTCCCCTCCCGTGCCCTAGAACCCCACTTTACCAGTGCTACCCCTCTTCCCCCTCCCCCTACTCTCCCCCCACAAAACCCCCTCCTCACCCCCTCCCCCCTTCCCTCTTCCTCACCCACGCCCCATCCCAGTCCTCCTGTCCCACCGCTACCCCTCATCCCCCTCTCCCCGTCCAGGGCCCCGCCACCTCCTTCCCATCCAAACCCTCCCCTCCCCCCGTTCTCCCCCCTCTCCCCCCCTTGCACCCACAGCTACTTTCAAGTGTGGCCTCTGGAACCCCGCTTCATTACAGGTAAACTACCTTTCGTCCATGACCTTTTCCTTTCCCGCTCTCTCCTCCTCCTCGCCCTTTCAGAAACGTGGCTCACTCCCGAAGACACAGTCTCCGCCGCTGCTCTCTCCAGCGGAGGCCTCTCCTTCTCCCACTCCCCCAGACTCACCGGAAAGGGAGGAGGCGTCGGCTTCCTCCTCTCACCTCGTTGCTGCTTCCGCACTAGCCCTCCTCCACCCTCCCTCTCCTTCCCCTCCTTCGAAGCCCATATAATTCTCCTCTACCATCGCCTCCAGATACTTGTCGCTGTCATCTACCGCCCTCCTGGTCCCACCTCCGACTTCTTCAACCACCTAGACTCCTTTCTCACCTTCCTTCTCTCCTTCTCTCTGCCCACTCTGATCCTCGGAGACTTCAACATCCACATGGATGTACCCGATGACTCCTCTGCCGCCCGCCTGCTATCCCTCCTCGACTCTGCTGACCTCCTGCTCCACCATACCGCGCTCACTCACCGACTCATTCACACCCTCGATCTCGGCATCTCCTACCGCTGCACTATCTCCTCCCTCACCAACTCTGAAATCCCTCTCTCTAACCATAAGCTTCTCACCTGCCTCATCTCTCACACTCCCTCCCCCTGCAAATCTTTGCTACTCCCCCATAGAGACCTCCGCTCTCTTGAGCCCATCCGTCTTTCCAAAAGCATCTCTCCTCACTTTGCCGCCCTGTCCTCATTTCCCACTCTCGATGATCAGGTCTCTGCTCTCAACTTCACCCTCTCTACACATCTCAACTCTCTCGCCCCCCTTTCCCTCGGCCGCTCTCGCTCCACTAACCAATAGCCCTGGATCACCTCCTCTGTCTGCCTCCTACGCTCCTATGCTCGAGCTGCTGAGCGCTGCTGGCGAAAGTCCAAGCACCAAGCCGACCTCACACACTTCAAATTTATCCTTTCCTGCCTTAACTCTGCCCTCTCCTCCGCCAGGCAAAACTTCTCCTCCCTCATTGACACCCATGCCCGTCACCCCCGCCAATTGTACTGGACCTTTAACTCTCTCCTTAGGCCCCCTGTTCCTCCCCTTCCCCCATCTCTCACCCCCAATGATCTGGCCACCTATTTCCTCACGAAAATCAACACAATCAGGTCTGAGCTCCCCAAAGTCACCCCTCTGCCTCTCCCCTCCCCCCCACCAACCCTCTCCTCCACTTTCCCATCCTTCCCTTCAGTTTCTTCAGAGGAGATCTTCTCCCTCCTCGCAAGTGCCACCCCCTCCACCTGCGCCTCGGACCCCATTCCCGCTCACCTTATAAAAACCATCGCTCCTGCCCTCCTCCCTTCCTTGACTTCTATTTTTAACCATTCAATCTCCAATGGCTCCTTCCCCTCTGCCTTCAAACATGCCCATGTCTCCCCCATCCTAAAAAAACCCACTCTCGACCCCACTTCCCCTTCCAGTCATTGCCCTATCTCCCTACTACCCTTCCTTTCCAAAATCTTAGAACGAGTCATCTACAATCTCTGCTTGGAATTCCTTAATTCCCATTCTCTCTTGGACCCCCTCGAAACTGGCTTCCGTCCCCTCCACTCTACCGAGACTGCTCTCTCTAAGGTCACCCGTGACCTCCTTCTTGCCAAATCCAATGGCTCCTACTCCATTCTAATCCTCCTTGACCTCTCTGCTGCCTTTGACTGTTGACCATCCCCTCCTCCTCCACACCTTATCTCACCTTGCTCAACTGTATATATTTTCGTTACCCTATTTAATTTGTTAATGAATTGTACATCGCCTTGATTCTACTTAGTTGCCATTGTTTTTACGAGATGTTCTTCCCCTTGACTCTGTTTATTGCCATTGTTCTCGTCTGTCCGTCTCCCCCGATTAGACTGTAAGCCCGTCAAACGGCAGGGACTGTCTCTATCTGTTGCCGACTTGTTCATCCCAAGCGCTTAGTACAGTGCTCTGCACATAGTAAGCGCTCAATAAATACTATTGAATGAATGAATGAATGAACCTTGGCTTCACGGACTCCGTCCTCTCCTGGTTCTCCTCTTATCTCTCTGGCCGGTCATTCTCGGTCTCCTTTGCAGGCACCTCCTCCCCTTCCCATCCTTTAACTGTTGGAGTTCCTCAAGGGTCAGTTCTTGGCCCTCTTCTGTTCTCCATTTACACTCACTCCCTTGGTGAACTCATTCGCTCTCACGGCTTTGACTACCATCTCTACACAGATGACCCGCAGATCTACATCTCTGCCCCTGTCCTCTCCCCCTCCCTTCAGGCTCGCATCTCCTCCTGCCTCCAGGATGTCTCCACCTGGATGTCGGCCCGCCACCTAAAACTCAACATGAGCAAGACTGAGCTCCTCATCGTCCCTCCCAAGCCCGGTCCTCTCCCAGACTTCCCTATCACCATGGATGGCACGACCATCCTTCCTGTCTCTCAGGCCCGCAATCTCGGTGTCATCTTTGACTCGTCTCTCTCGTTCACCCCACACATCCTATCCGTTACCGAGACCTGCCGGTTTCACCTTTACAATATCGCCAAGATCCGCCCTTTCCTCTCCACCCAAACGGCTACCTTACTGTTACAGGCTCTTGTTATATCCCTGCTAGACTACTGTGTCAGCCTTCTCTCTGATCTCCCTTCCTCCTCTCTCGCCCCACTCCAGTCTATTCTTCACTCCGCTGCCCGCCTCATCTTCCTGCAGAAACGATCTGGGCATGTCACTCCCCTTCTTAAACACCTCCAGTGGTTGCCTATCAACCTTTGCTCCAAACAAAAACTCTTCACTCTAGGCTTCGAGGCTCTCCATCACCTTGCCCCTTCCTACCTCTCCTCCCTTCTCTCTTTCTACTGCCCACCCTGCACGCTCCGCTCCTCTGCTGCCCACCTCCTTACCGTCCCTTGGTCTCGGCTATCCCGCCGTCGACCTCTGGGCCATGTCCTCCCGCGGTCCTGGAACGCCCTCCCTCCTCACCTCCGCCAAACTAATTCTCTTCCCCTCTTCAAAACCCTACTTAAAACTCACTTCCTCCAAGAGGCCTTCCCAGACTGAGCTCCCCTTCTCCCTCTGCTCCCTCTACCCCCCCTTCATCTCTCCGCAGCTAAACCCTCTTTTTCCCCTTTTCCCTCTGCTCCTCCCCCTCTCCCTTCCCATCCCCGCAGCACTGTACTCGTCTGCTCAACTGTATATATTTTCATTACCCTATTTATTTTGTTAATGAAATGTACATCGCCTTGATTCTATTTAGTTGCCATTGTTTTTACGAGATGTTCTTCCCCTTGACTCTATTTATTGCCATTGTTCTAGTCTGCCTGTCTCCCCTGATTAGACTGTAAGCCCGTCAAATGGCAGGGACTGTATCTGTTGCCGACTTGTTCATTCCAAGCGCTTAGTACAGTGCTCTGCACATAGTAAGCACTCAATAAATACTATTGAATGAATGAATGAATGAAATTTATCTCTTTCCTTTTGGTGCTTTTTTATGGTATTTTTTAAGCACTTACTAGGTGCTAGCCACTGTTGTAAGCACTGGGGTAGATGCAGGATAATCAGGTTAGACACAGTCCTTGTCCCACATGGGGATCACGGTCTTCATCTCCATTTTACAGATGAGGTAACTGGGGAACAGAGAAGTGAAGTGATTTACCCAAGGTCACACAGGAAACAAATGCACTAGCCGGGATTAGAACACACACTCCATGCCTCCTGCTTGCCTCTTCTCTCTGCACTTCAGTCGTAAGCTTCTGGAGGGCAAGATTTGTGTATTGGCCTCTCCCAAGTGCCCTCATCCTGTCTCTGTCCCGGGACGCCTTCCCTCCTCAAATCTGACAGGAAATTATTCTCCCCTCCTTCAAAGCTTTATTGAAGGCACATCTCCTCCAAGAGATCTTCCCTTAGTCCCCCTTTCCTCTTCTCCCACTCCCTCCTCCGTCTCCCTGACTTGCCCCCCACACCCCACCCCAGCCCCACCGCTTATCTTGTGTTATGCTGTCGAGTCGTTTCCGACCCATAGTGACTCCTTGGACACATCTCTCCCAGAATATCCCACCTCCATCTGCAATCGTTCTGGTGGTATATCCATAGAGTTTTCTTGGTAAAAATACGGAAGTGGTTGACCACTGCCTTCTTCCGCGCAGTCAACTCGAGTCTCCACCCTCAACTCTCTCCCGTGCCGCTGCTGCCCAGCAGCGGTGAGTTTTGACTTGTAGCAGATTGCCTTCCACTCTCTAGCTACTGCCCAAGCTAGGAATGGAATGGATATGCCTCTGCTTGACTCTCCCTCCCATAGTAGAGACTACTAGAGTCCTGGAAACTTTCCAGGTGCAATCCTGAGAGGGGGTTTAGAGCACTAGCTTTTGTCAATGCTTTAAGTTCTCCTTTGGGAGGTAGAGGTGGGTGGGATGATTTTTGAAGCAGCCCCACAGCACTTATGTGCATATCTGTCATTTATTTATTCATTTTGATATCTGTCTCCTCCCATCTATCCTGGAAGATGGATGCAGGCAGGAAATGTGCCTGTTTATTGTTGTATTGTACTCTTCCAAGGGCTAAATACAGGGCTCTGCACACAGTAAGTGCTCAATAAATACGATTGAATGAATGAATGAACAAAGTCCTCTGCGCACAGCATACGCTCCATAAATACCATTGACTGCTTCTCTCCTTACACCTCCGCTCACACTCTTCACTCCACCCTTAGTGTTATCTAGTTGTAAGTTGACACAAAAATTCAGCTGTGGCAGACAGAGGTGGCAGCACTGCTGTCGGGAGACTGGAAGCTCATTGAGGGCAGGGAATCTGTCTATTCATTGTTATATTGTACTCTCCCAAGTGCCTAGTACAGTGCTCTGCATGCAGTAAGCACTCAATAAATACGACTGAAAATTCGATTGAATGAGTGCCTCGTTTTGGGTAGACGCTTCAAGAATATTGGGAGCCAAAGGGCACAGATGAAAAGAGCCGCAGACGCAGCCGGCAACGACTATCTTTGGGTACCCATACCCATACGGTCAGGACAGTCAACCTCTCATTGGCCTTTTCGTCTGCCATCACATCAATCGGTAAGCTTCATTCCAGGTGGCAACATTTTTCAATTCTGTAGACAGCTGTACATCTGACTTGAGTGTCAGAGAGCCCTCTTACAGCAAGTGATACGCATATAGAATCGGGGCATATACATACTGTCCGCCCTCTCCTGAGGGTTTTGATCACCTGTCGAGTGCACTGACAGTGGTGTGTGGCTTGTACTGTGCCCCCAGACAAAGCCCTTTTTCAAGTTCAGCCATTTCACTTTGGCATCTTAAACAGTTCTTTTCAAAGTACGTTAATCTCCATAAGCTTTTCTTTTATTAATATGCTGTAAGCTCCAAAGTATTGTTTTCCCCCAACAGAGTCTCAGTACTGAGAAAGCACTTGCCCTTGTCTAATCACATCTGCAAGTAAGCAAATATTGGCAAAAACTCATAAAACCTTATTATTCCCTCAAGGCAAATGATGTCAACCTCAGTGGCCACTGTTGCCATTTATAAATATGAATCACAAATTTACATCGCCTCTGGATGTCATAAATAGACTTTCTCCTAAAATATGAGCTCACCCAGGAAGGGTCAGTATTAATAATATACTCAAAACAGGCTTTTTAAAACATCTTAATGTTAAAAGGTTGTCTGCCCAGGCTCAATCCCTGGAGACAAATTAGAAATCTCGCTTCTTTGTTTATACCCCAGCATCTGCTGTATGATAAGCTGAAATTGGACACAGGCAAGCAGGGAGCGCAGGCAAATGTGTTAAAGACAGAGCAAAGTACCATCTCAGGCAACGCTATATAGCAGTAAATTTGGGAGACTACAGCTTCCTGGTGGTTACCGGGAGAAGGTGATTCCTTGAGCAGAGAGCATAGGAAGTTTGGGGAACTTAAAAATCAGATTTGAAAACAGTGACAGGCCCCGAAAGGGGCAAACACATGAATACGACAAGCCAGGACCTTACTAAATGTTCTCAGTCCTAAATCTCTAACAGAATTCCCCAATCCTAGAGCTTACAGTCTAGAGGGAGTTTACAGTCTTAGTGTCTTGCTAGTCACCCAACCCTCAGTCCCACAGCACTTGTGTACATAGTCGTAATTTATGTCTTTATGCTAACGTCTGTCTCCCCCTCTAGACTGGAAGCTCCTTGTGGGCAGGGAACATGTCTTCTAACTCTGTGTATCATACTCTCTCAAGCACTCAGTACAGTGTTCTGCACACAGTAATGATGGTATTTGTTGAGCGCTCACTACGTACCAGGCCCTACATCAGGCACTGGGGTGGATACAAGCAAATTGGGTTGGACAGACTCTGTCCCTGTCCCACACGGGGTTCACAAGTCTCCATCCCCATTTTAAAAATGAGGGAAATGAGGCACAGAGAAGTGAAGTGACTTGCCCAAGGTTACGCAGCCGACAAGTGGCGGAACCGGGATTAGAACCCATGGTCTTCTGACTCCCAGGCCCCCTGCTCTGTCCACACCGTCATGCTGCTTCTCAAGCACTCAAGCACTCAGTCAGCACTTAATAAATACCAGTGATTGATTGATTGATATGACTGGCAGATGTCGATCATAGGGGAGGTGGTGCCATGTTGGGTCATAATTCAACTCCATCTACTAGGAATTGGTAGATTTGATAGGAGACCCAGACGCATTCGTAACCAAAACAAAAGCCTCTTACGCAAATCACATATCTGTCTTATTAGCCCCTACCCCCACGGAGAGATTCATATAGACCTATATTCCCCCATGTCAAAATTGCTCTATTTGACGTAGAAAGGCATCACAGAGCCTCTGACAAGCATATGCTGACAAATGTTAGGCACCAGTAGGCATGAGAAAAAGAGAGGAGCAGATTTTGTGAAGTTGTTTTCTTTTGCAAGAGTATAATAGACAGTGTTGGATCTCTTTAGGCTGGATTTTTGGTACAGTTAAGGTTTTGATTGAACATTTACAGCCCCAAACCCTGGAGCTACTAATACGATTCTCTTTTACAGCCAGGGACTGGTCTAGACGCTCTGGTAATTCTACGGCAAATAAAACATCACAGGATGAGTAATAACAGAATGAAAGATTTCAGAAAACATTTAGCACCCCAGGAGATGGAGCCAAGATAGGAAATGGGCTTTTTGAAAAAGGGGAAAAAAAGGAAAAATGGCATAATTTTGCAGAGTTATGGTAAATGTCACAGAAAATTCAACAATTTCCTTTGCGGAATTTAGAAAATGAGTGCACATAATTCCAACTGGGTGATATCACAGTGAATTTGAAAAGTACCCCAAGGCAATTCAGACCTGCTTTCATATTCAAACAGAATGAAAGAAAACATCAGTATTCTAAGTGTGCAAAAAAAAAAAAAGCTGCATACAAACACAAACTAAACAATCAAAGGACTCAGCTGTCAAGTTGCAGTTTCACTTACAAGGAACCCTTGGCCTAAGGCCTGTATGATATGCTAAAAAACCTCAGCCAGGCACAAGTTAACCTTAGATGTTCGGAGATGCTGTCTAGGATTGAGGATATAGACAACAGTCTTACCTAGCCACCTTTCTAATTAAAAACATTAGATTCACAACTACAGGAATACTGCATAATTCGATGCTTATCTGTATGGCAAGATCTCAGAGCCCAACCTGTAGTTTTTAACAACACAGTGAGTGGTTCTCAGAGATGTGACCTATTTCGACTAACCATTAGAAGCCTTAGCCCTTATTCCCCTGCTAAACCTGTGTCAGAAACTAAAGGTCCAAAATGATTTGAAAAGACTGTAGAGGGCTGAATTCAGGAAGCTCATAGAAAAAAAAGACAATTGTCCATCACTGAGACACATTATCATGTAAAAGAGGGGGAAGTCATTTCTGTGGCAGGAAGGTGAGCGGATATATTTTCCAAGTCACAGTGGTAAAGAGAGAGCAGAGGTAGGGGGTGAGGGAATGTAAACATATCCAAAAGGCTTTCTGGTTGTTTTAGCGGAGTGATAAATCTATCAGTCAATAAATGGTATTTATTGAGCACTTCTTGTTGTTGTTGTCTTATGTTGTCGAGTCGTGTCCCACCCATAGCGATGCTGTAGACACATATCTCCCAGAATGCCCCACTTCCAGCTGCAATCCCTCTGGTAGTGTATCCACTGACTTTTCTTGGTAAAAATACGGAAGTGGTTTACCATTACCTCCTTCCGGGCACTAAACGAGTCTCTGCCCTCGACTCTCTCCCATGCTGCTGCTGCCCAGCACAGATGAATTTTGACTTGTAGCAGATTGCCTTCCACTCAGTAGTCACTGCCCAGCTAGGAATGGAATGGGTATGCCTCTCTTTGTCTCTCCCACCTGTAGCCATGACTGGTAGAGTACTGCAAACTCTCCAGGTGTGACCCTGAGAGGGGGTTGAGCACTTACTGTGTGCAAATCAGTCAATCTTATTTATTGAGCACTTTGTGCAGAGAACTGTAGAGCATCTAGACCGTGAGCCTGTTGTGGGAAGGGATTGTCTCTTTGTTGCTGAATTATACTTTCCAAGCGCTTAGTAGAGTGCTCTGCACACAGTAAGTGCTCAATAAATATGATTGAATGAATGAATGAACGAACTGTACTAAGCCCTTGGGAGACTACAATATAACAATAGACTCCCAATAGACTCCCTGCCCACACTGAACTTATAGTCTGGCACTTGGGAGAGTACAATGTGACAGAATTGGTAGGCACACTCCCTGCCCACAGTGAGCTTAAAGAAAAGGGTTTTGAACATAGGGAAGCAGCGTGGCTCAGAGAAAAGAGCCTGGGCTTCGGAGTCAGAGGTCATGAGTTCGACTCCCGGCTCTGCCGCTTGTCAGCTGTGTTCATTCATTCATTCAATAGTATTTATTGAGCGCTTACTATGTGCAGAGCACTGTACTAAGCGCTTGGGATGAACAAGTCGGCAACAGATAGAGACAGTCCCTGCCATTTGACGGGCTTACAGTCTAATCGGGGGAGACGGACAGACGAGAACAATGGCACTAAACAGCGTCAAGAGGAGGAACATCTCGTAAAAACAATGGCAACTAAATAGAATCAAGGCGATGTACAATTCATTAACAAAATAAATAGGGTAACGAAAATATATACAGTTGAGCGGACGAGTACAGTGCTGTGGGGATGGGAAGGGAGAGGTGGAGGAGCAGAGGGAAAAGGGGAAAATGAGGCTTTAGCTGCGGAGAGGTGAAGGGGGGATGGCAGAGGGAGTAGAGGGGGAAGAGGAGCTCAGTCTGGGAACGCCTCTTGGAGGAGGTGATTTTTAAGTAAGGTTTTGAAGAGTGAAAGAGAATCGGTTTGGCGGAGGTGAGGAGGGAGGGCGTTCCGGGACCGCGGGAGGACGTGACCCGGGGGTCGACGGCGGGATAGGCGAGACCTAGGGACGGTGAGGAGGTGGGCGGCAGAGGAGCGGAGCGTGCGGGGTGGGCGGTAGAAAGAGAGAAGGGAGGAGAGGTAGGAAGGGGCAAGGTGATGGAGAGCCTCGAAGCCTAGAGTGAGGAGTTTTTGTTTGGAGCGGAGGTCGATAGGCAACCACTGGAGTTGTTTAAGAAGGGGAGTGACATGCCCAGATCGTTTCTGCGGGAAGATGAGCCGGGCAGCGGAGTGAAGAATAGACCGGAGCGGGGCGAGAGAGGAGGAAGGGAGGTCAGAGAGAAGGCTGACACAGTAGTCTAGCCGGGATATAACGAGAGCCCGTAATAGTAAGGTAGCCGTTTGGGTGGAGAGGAAAGGGCGGATTTTGGCGATATTGTAGAGGTGAAACCGGCAGGTCTTGGTAACGGATAGGATGTGTGGGGTGAACGAGAGGGATGAGTCAAGGATGACACCGAGATTGCGGGCCTGCGGGACGGGAAGGATGGTCGTGCCATCCACGGTGATAGAGAAGTCTGGGAGCGGACCGGGTTTGGGAGGGAAGATGAGGAGAAGATGAGGAGGGAAGAAGATGAGTCACACAGTCACAGCTGTGTGACTGTGGGCAAGTCACTTAACTTCTCTGTGCCTCAGTTACCTCATCTGTAAAATGGGGATTAACTGTGAGCCTCACGTGGGACAACCTGATTACCCTGTATCTACCCCAGCGCTTAGAACAGTGCTCTGCACATAGTAAGCGCTTAACAAATACCAACATTATTATTAGGCTTGGGTTTAGTGGGAAAGGAAGGAAAGACCTTAACAGTGCTTTAGAACTTTGGAAATTGAAAATATATGTCTGCTGGTTTCTTTCCCCCTCCTTCTCCCTCCCCCCAACATTAGCGGTTATGTTTTCCACTACCTGATAAAGTAGGCTTCAATGTGCTGAAATGAACCAGGACAAGAGCTGAGCGTTTTTTAATTTTACCAGCTTTTAAAATTCTCAGTCTTGCTACTGCTTCCTCATTTTCTTTAGCTGTCCTGCTTTTTTCAGTATCACTCATGCTTTCCTGTGCTCACGGCATCACGATCTTACAACTAAACAATGGGCCAAACCAGAGAATAATTTCAACATTCTCCTGCCCTTCCAAGACTTCTTTAATGGAAAATGCACGGGCCTGGGAGGCAGGGGACATGGGTTCTAATTCTGCTCTGCCATCTGCCTGCTGCGTGAGATTAAGAAAGTCACAACTTCTTTGTGCCTGTTTCCTCATCTGTAAAATTCAATACCTGTGCTCCTTCCCCTTTAGGCTGTGAGCCCACCCCCCAAGGGACAGTGACTGGATCTGACCTATCTTGCATCTACCCAGCATTTAGTACAGGGCTTGGCACATACTAAGCACTTAACAAACACTACAATTAGAAATTGCCATCACCTGGCTCAATAAATGGAGAATACACAAAGACATGAAACTTAGCTCAAGTGTATTCATTCAGGCGCTGAAAGCCAAGTGATGCGGACTGACAATTAGTCTCCATGTCATGTACCAGTCTGCACCCGGCAACCTTGATATTTAATCAAAGATATCGACAACAGAAGTGACTCCAACTTCTGCATTTCACTACCTAGGCAGCACTCTGGGCAGTCATACAAAGATAGAAGTAGAAAACCTAATCAAGAAGGGTAGCATGTCCTGTAATAGACATGGTCATACCAATATAGTTTTGTAGTTTAAACCAAACTGAAGATCCACCTGTGTATCTTTTATATGGCTCTGTGACCTGGCTCTAAATGCCCCCCTGCATCCAAATTTAGAGCAAGACCATCATCATTGACGTAGCATTAAACATCAGTCCATCATGTTTATGGAGCACTTACTGTGTGCAGAGCACTGTACTAAGCACTTGGAAGAGTACAATGCAACAGAGATGGTAGACATATTCCCTGGCTACAGTGAGCTTACAGTCTAGAGGGGAAAACGGACATTAATATAAAGAAATTATGGACACATATACATAAGTGCTGAGTAAGATGAAATGACAGAAATGCTCTAAAGGCATAGGAGTCCAGATTTCCAATTCCATGGCTTAGTGTGGAAAATTAGAATACCTGTGAATGCATTTTAATTCTATAATTAAATCATATTAAATTTATCACTCTAATCATACATAATTTCTTCCTATTAATGTCTGTCTACCCCTTTAGACTGTAAGCTTGTTTTGCCCAGGGAATATGTCTACCAACTCCATTTCACTGGACTTTCCCAAAAGCTTAGTACAGTGCTCTGCACACAATATGCACTGAATAACGCATTTGGCATTTAAATATTAAATGCTATTTAAACCCAGTTTTCATAATTGTCTTATTTGTGTATTTCCAAGAGCCAAATTTAGTTCCTCTTTATTCACATGAATAGAAATTAAGATTTGAAATTAGCAAACTACATTAAAGGAGAAAGCTATTTTATGTTAAAATGAAATAAGAGTTAGACAAAATCTGATATCAAAGAAAGAAGGAGACTAGGCAGACTAACTGGAGTCAAGGATGCAGGAAAAGAATTCCTTTATCTTTCATTCACTGAGTGGTATGTTATTTTCATACATTATGGTATTGTAAGAAGCAGGATGGCCTAGTAGAAAGAGCATAGATTTGGGAGTCAAACGATCTGGGTTTGACTCCCAAACCCAGATGGGACAGTGGGTCCTACCTTCACCACTTTTCTGCTCTGTGACCTTGCATAAGTCACTTAACTTCTCTGGACCTCAGTTTCCCCATCTGTAAAATAATGGGGATACAATACCTGTTCCCCCTCCTCCTCCTCAGACTATGAGCCCTGTAAGGGACCGGTCAGACTGTCTCTTATCTGTATGTCTTGTATGTACTCTAACACGCTTAGTGGGTGATCCCTCCTCGACTCTGCCGACCTCCTGCTCCACCATACCGCGCCCACTCACCGACTCGTTCACACCCTCGATCTCGGCATCTCCTACCGCTGCACTATCTCCTCCCTCACCAACTCTGAAATCCCTCTCTCTGACCATAACCTTCTCACCTGCCTCATCACTCACACGCCCTCCCCCTGCAAATCTTTGCTACTCCCTCACAGAGACCTCCACTCTCTTGATCCCATCTGTCTTTCCAAAAGAATCTCTCCCCACCTTGCCCCCCTGTCTTCACTTCCCATTCTCGATGATCAGGTCTCCGCTCTCAACTCCACCCTCTCTACACATCTCAACTCTCTCACCCCCCTTTCCCTCGGCCGCTCTCGCTCTACTAACCCACAGCCCTGGATCACCTCCTCTGTCTGCTTCCTATGCTCCTATGCTCGAGCTGCCGAGTGCTGCTGGCGAAAGTCCAAGGACCAAGCCGACCTCATATATTTCAAATTTATCCTTTCCTGCCTTAACTCTGCTCTCTCCTCCGCCAGGCAAAACTTCTCCCCCTCTCATCGACACCCATGCCCGTCACCCCCGCCAATTGTTCTGGACCTTTAACTCTCTCCTTAGGCCCCCTGTTTCTCCCCCTCCCCCATTTCTTACCCCCAGTGATCTGGCCACCTACTTCATCACAAAAATCAACACAATCAGGTCTGAGCTCCCCAAAGTCACCCCTCCCCCCTCCCCTCCCCCCCACCAACCCTCTCTCCTACTTTCCCATCCTTCCCTGCAGTATCCTCAGAGGAGATCTCCTCCCTCCTCGCAAGTGCCACCCCCTCCACCTGTGCCTCGGACCCCATTCCTGCTCACCTTATAAAAACCATCGCTCCTGCCCTCCTCCCTTCCTTGACTTCTATTTTTAACCACTCAATCTCCAATGGCTCCTTCCCCTCTGCCTTCAAAGATGCCCATGTCTCCCCCATCCTAAAAAAACCCACTCTCAACCCCACTTCCCCTTCCAGTCATTGCCCTATCTCCCTACTACCCTTCCTTTCCAAAATCCTAGAACGAGTCATCTACAATCTCTTCTTGGAATTCCTTAACTCCCATTCTCTCCTGGACCCCCTCCAAACTGGCTTCCGTCCCCTCCATTCTACCAAGACTGCTCTCTCTAAGGTCACCCGTGACCTCCTTCTTGCCAAATCCAATGGCTCCTACTCCATTCTAATCCTCCTTGACCTCTCTGCTGCCTTTGACACTGTCGACCATCCCCTCCTCCTCCACACCTTATCTCAGCTTGGCTTCACGGACTCCGTCCTCTCCTGGTTCTCCTCTTATCTCTCTGGCCGGTCATTCTCGGTCTCCTTTGCAGGCGCCTCCTCCCCCTCCCATCCTTTAACTGTAGGAGTTCCTCAAGGGTCAGTTCTTGGTCCTCTTCTGTTCTCCATTTACACTCACTCCCTTGGTGAACTCATTCGCTCTCACGGCTTTGACTACCATCTCTATGCAGATGACCCGCAGATCTACATCTCTGCCCCTGTCCTCTCCCCCTCCCTTCAGGCTCGCATCTCCTCCTGCCTCCAGGATGTCTCCACCTGGATGTCGGCTCGCCACCTAAAACTCAACATGAGCAAGACTGAGCTCCTCATCATCCCTCCCAAGCCTGGTCCTCTCCCAGATTTCCCTATCACCATGGATGGCATGACCATCCTTCCCGTCTCTCAGGCCCGCAATCTCGGTGTCATCTTTGACTCGTCTCTCTCGTTCACCCCACACATCCGATCCGTTACCAAGACCTGCCAGTCTCAACTTTACAATATCGCCAAGATCCGCCCTTTCCTCTCCACCCAAACGGCTACCTTACTGCTACAGGCTCTCGTAATATCCCGGCTAGACTACTGTGTCAGCCTTCTCTCTGATTTCCCTTCCTCCTCTCTCGCCCCACTCCAGTCTATTCTTCACTCCGCTCACTTAACTTCTCTGTGCCTCAGTTCCCTCATCTGTAAAATGGGGATTAAGACTGTGAGCCCCACGTGGGACAACCTGATTCCCCTATGTCTACCCCAGCGCTTAGAACAGTGCTCGGCACATAGTAAGCGCTTAACAAATACCAACATTATTATCTTCCTGCAGAAACGATCTGGGCATGTCACTCCCCTTCTTAAACACCTCCAGTGGTTGCCTATCAACCTCTGCTCCAAACAAAAACTCTTCACTCTAGGCTTCGAGGCTCTCCATCACCTTGCCCCTTCCTACCTCTCCTCCCTTCTCTCTTTCTACTGCCCACCCAGCACGCTCTGCTCCTCTGCCGCCCACCTCCTTACCGTCCCTCAGTCT
Organism: Ornithorhynchus anatinus; assembly: GCF_004115215.2. Lineage (NCBI taxonomy): Eukaryota > Metazoa > Chordata > Mammalia > Monotremata > Ornithorhynchidae > Ornithorhynchus > Ornithorhynchus anatinus. The sequence goes on along the minus strand of NC_041753.1, from coordinate 50,405,121 downwards.
TGCCTATCCCACCGTCGACCCCTGGGCCACATCTTCCCACAGTCCTGGAATGCCTTCCCTCCTCACCTCTGACAATCTAATTCTCTTCCCCTCTTCAAATCCCTACTTAAAGCTCACCTCGTCCAAGAGCCTTTCCCAGACTGAGCTCCCCCCTTTTTCCCTCTGCTCCCTCTACCCCCCTTCACCTCTCTGCAGCTAAACCCTCTTCTCCCCTCTTTCCCTCTCCTCCTCCCCCTCTCCCGTCCCACCCCCTCAGCACTGTACTCGTCCGCTCGACTGTATATGTCTTCATCACCCTATAAATAAATAATAATTTTGTTTATTTTGTTTAATGAGATGTACATCACCCTGATTCTATTTATTTGCCATTGTTTATGTTCTTCCCCTTGACTCTATTTATTGCCACTCTTCTTGTCTGCCTGCCTCCCCCGATTAGACTGTAAGCCCATCAAAGGGCAGGGACTGTCTCTATCTGTTGTCGACTTGTACATTCCAAGCGTTTAGTATAGTGCTCTGCACATAGTCAGCGCTCAATAAATACTATTGAATCAATGAATGAATAGTAAATACCACAATTTCTCCACTGTTCTGAAACCTCTGATGGGCTAGCAGGCAGCTTGCTGATCCTTAAACACAATGGAACAAGAAGGGATTTCTTTGCCAGTTTTTTTTTTTCCCTCAGAGTTTTCATAAGTTTAGGCATCTATACCTGACCTGGACTATTGTTAAAACAGATTTAATTAAGTGTCATAGCAATTTAGAATCTGACATCCTCCTTTGTCTTCTTCCAGAGCGTCCCATAACTGACGGTCACTTGATCTGGTTCCAAGATCACTCCTATAATCCATTTAGGGCTCATAATCAATCTCATAGAAAATTCAGTCAGCTGATTGATTAGGTACTAAATTTTGTCTTGTGTTAGCTGTCTTTTCTCTCTTGCAGCTTCTAGGAACCACTGCTTCCTTCCCTTCTCTCCTTTTAGTAACAGTTCAACGAAGCAAAAGAAACAGCAGGGCCTAGTGGATAGTGGGATTGAGAGTCAGAAGGACCTGGGTTCTAATTTAATCTCAGTCACTTGTCTGCTGTGTGATCTTGGTAAAGTCACTTAACTTCTCTGTGCCACAGTTACTTCATCTATAAAATGGGGATTAAGGCTATGAGCCCCATGTGAGGCACTGACTGTGTCCAATCTAATTACTTTGAATCTACCCCAGTGCTTAGGACAGTGCCTGGCACATTCAATCATTCAATTGTCTTTATTGAGCACTTACTCTGTGCAAAGCACTGTACTACGGGTTTAGTAAGCACGTAACAAATACCATGAAAAAAAGTAAAAGACAATGGGTGAACAGAGTAAATGACACTGAATCTCTCCCAGTCATTTGAAATAAAACAAGAAGACAACAAGGTCAGATGCAGATACTCCCTAGCAGTCCCCGATCAGTTAGGCATCATTGACCACGTTCTCAGTGAAAAATAGACCCAGCTAAGTTATAGATAACCCTATAAATCTTTAATGGTAAGGGGAGATAAGGAGGATGGGAAAACCTTCCCTTCAGGTCACCCCACAGGGCATTTTACAGCCCCCTTTGAACTAAATGAAAAAAACCATCATAAGGAAGCTGTACTTTAAGGTAGCGTAGGTTTTATGCCATCAAGTCCAGGACTTTACACATAGTAAGCACTCAATAAATGCTATTGATCAATTGACTGTCTTCTCCTCCAGCTCTGTGATCAGTGTCCGGAGAGTGAGGCTCTGCTGGAACAGATGCTCCTCACACTGCCTCAGTTTCTGCAGATTCTCTGACTTCCTTCTCCAAGCTTTGAAGTCACGACTCCAGCTCCTCATCCAGGAATCGGTGCAGTTTCTCAAACCTGGAATGAGATTCCTTCTCCAGTTGTGCACCTCCTCCTTCAGCATTAACAACCTCTTTTTCTCCACAGCTAGCACTGTCTGAACCTACTCCATTTCAGTCCACAGAGGATTGAGAACCTCCTGGAACTTTCCCTGCATTACTCTTCTACAGGACACACACCATGTTCTCCATGTTTCTTGGAATGGTAGCAGGAGATGCAGGTTACAGTTTCACTATCTTGACCAAGCAATTTCTGTATCTGTTGGGATCTCTCACACAGCTCCTCTCCTGCCTGGCTCTGCAATAGGTGGGGGGAATGGGGAGGGGGCGGCAGGGGGGCAGTCTGAACTGTTTCCCAGTCAGTGCTAGCTTCCCTAGATGCTGATTAATCGGGGTATTTCTCCGCTGAAAAAGCCTCATGGCACTCTGGACAGGAGAAGGATGCCTGGTCTTTTTCCCAGCACCAGGAGACACAGTTGGTGTGGAGAGGAAAGGGCAGATGGGGAAATGTCGTGAAGAAAGAATCAGGTGGATTTGGGCAGTTGATTGAATGTGAGAGCTGAACAACAGTGAGGAGTAGAGGGTGGCCCCACGCCTGTGGGCTTCTTGGACAGGGAGGATGGTGGTGTTATCAACTGAGAGGGGTAAGTTAGGAGAAGGAGTGGATTTAGGAGGGAAGATGAGATGTTCAGCTATAGACATGCACTGTACTAAGCGCTTGGGAGAATACAGTATAACAATAAACAGACACAGTCCCTGCCCTTAAGAAGTCAGCATAGCTTCATAGCCCAAGAGCCTAAGTACTGGCTCTGGGATCCTCATTCATTCAGTCATATTTATTGAGCACTTACTGTGTGCAGAGCACTGTACTAAGTGCTTGGAAAGTACAATTAAGCATCTAACCACCTCTACGATCATGCCTTTTGAATAGAGTAGAAATTAAAGCTTATTGCCACAACCAACACCTTGAGGTACCAGTATTTGTTTGGGCCAGCGTATTAAAGTGTTACCTCAAGATTACCCTAGGTGTTGCCAACTTCTGAGTCCCTTGGTGGGCTTGGTTTGAAAAAGGACAAGACTGAATTTATCTAGGTCTGTTTTATTTAATAGCTCAGTCCTCCCAATGAAGGAATGGGCTATTGATTCTCTTTTTGTTTGAAAATAGGAAATAAACAGGGAACTGGAAAAAGGGGTTTAAGATTGTGAGTCCCATGTGGGACAGGGACTGTGTCCAACCTATTAGCTTGTATCTACCCCAGTGCTTAGAAAAGTGCTTGGCACATAGTAAGCACTTAACAAATGCCATTATTATTATTATTATTATCTGAAGCTTTAGCCTAAATCCACTGGAATCCAGGCTCTGATCCTGCTTTGAGGGGGTATGGGGGACTCTCTATCTTCTTCTCTTTCCCTCCTGCATGCATGCACATGAGCCATATTTCATTTTTGAAAATGGCGTTATTGTTGGTGAGATCTTATCCATGCATGTTAGTGTGATTCAAAATACTAGACTACTGTCTTGCTGACACATGATGGATTCTATTGACCTCCTCAAAGTCTTTACAGATTAGGGAGGATAAAGGGCATTTCTCATCTTCTACTACAATATGTTCTTTGCATAGGCTGAAGTACAGCAAGGAGAAGAGGGGAAATTAAAGAATGGTAAGAGTGAGAGAGGAGAAGCGAGTAAAGAAGAGTGGTAAGAGGAGGAAGGAGGGAAAAAAAAAAGGGGGTTAAGGAAGCATTGAAAAGAACTCCAGCAGCTACTGCTGCTATGTCCAAGCCATGGCCCTCTCCTTAGGAGCAACTGTTAGGGCTACCTAGATTACCATGTTGCTTGATTAAAAGAAGCGTTAGAGAGAAAGTGAACCCTCTGTCCTGGAGAATGTAAGAGAGACATCTGTAAGGAAGATATCAATCAATCAATAACATTTATTAGGCACTAATTTTTTGTTCTAAGTGCTTGGAAGAGTACCATACAATACAGTAGGTAGACAAAATACCTGCTTACAAGAATTTTACAGACTAGAAGAAGAGACAGACATTATAATAGATTACAGAGGGATATGTAAACAAGTGCTATGGTGCTGGATGTGGGATGAATATTTAAGATTTTAAGGAGGTCAGACCCAAGTGCATAGGTAATAGGGGAAGTGGGGCTTAGTCAGGGAAAGATTCTTGGAGCAGATATGACTTTAGTAGGACTTTGAAGGTAGTATTATCGACAAGAATGGGTGCGGGTTCGTTTAGTCGATGAAGAGACGAAAGACTCTGAGAGAATGAGTCAAAGAGAAAGGCAGTAGGAGAGTGGCGAGCAGCCTGTTCACCGCAGTGGGGTACGATTGACTGCTGCCCAGATCTGAGGCTGCCCCGCCAGCTTTATTGGTACAGCAGAACCTGACACTAGCACAGGGTGCCCAATCGGGGCTAGACACGTAGGAACAGTAGCCAATCAGTAAGCACTTCTGTGGTAGTGTGACACTCAACTGGTTCCCGTAATGGTTCCCGTCACACCCGACTGACCCGCACAAGTTGGCACGCAAAGATCGAATAGTTCACGTGACACGAAGGCAGCCATCTTGGGGTTGGCCTCACCATCATTCTCACACATCGGCAACAGTAGGGAGTGTGATGATCTGTCAGATAAGAAGGGGAAAGGATTTCAGGCCAGAAGGAGGATGTGAGCAAGGCATTGGTGGTGAGACAGATGAGATCAAGGTAGAGTAATTTGGTAGGCATTAGAGGAGGAAAGTGTATGGGCTGCCTTATAGTAGGAGAGCAGGGAGGTGAGGTTGGAGGGGGAAAGCTGACTGAGTGCCTTAAAGCCGATCTTAAGGCACCTATCTTCGACGTAAAGATGGATGGGCAGTCACTGGAGGTTTTTGAGGAATGGGGATGAATTGTGCTGTTGTTGGCATTGTTTTTTAATGGTATTTGTTAGGCACTTACTATGTGCCAGGGACTGTACTAAGTGGTGGGGTAGATACAAGCTAATTGGGTTGGACACAGTCCCTGTCCCACGTAAGGCTCACAGTCTTAATCCCTATTTTACAGATGAGGTGACTGAGGCCAGAGAAATTAAGTGACTTGCCCAAGGTCACACATCATAGGAGAAGAGGCATGGCTCAGTGGAAAGAGCCCGGGCTTGGGAGTCAGAGGTTATGGGTTCGAATTCCGTCTCTGCCACTTGTCAGCTGTGTGACTGTGGGCAAGTCACTTCACTTTTCTGGGCCCCAGTTATCTCATCTGTAAAACGGGGATGAAAGACTGTGAGCCTCATGTGGGACAACCTGATTACCCTGAATCTACCCCAGGGCTTAGAACAGTGCTCTGCACATAGTAAGTGCTTAACAAATTATTATTATTAACATTATTATTATTACAAGTGGCAGAGCTGTGTTTAGACCCCAGGTCATTCTGATTTCCAGGCCTGTACTCTATCCACTAGGTCACGCTGCTTCCCTAGGTAGTTGGTAGTGGTATATGCGTGAGTATGCATGTGTGCGTGCAAGCACATGCTTAGTAAAGGAGGGAATTGAAGGCAGTCGAGTCTGAGAAGAAAGTAGAGTTTCTTTGGAAATAATAAGAAAGAGAGAATTCTGCTAATGTAGTTGGGGAGGAATTTTAGGTCACAGAGAAGTGAAAAGCTAGAAAGTTGAAATCTACCTAGCTCGTGAAGGATGAAACTCAAGAAAAGGGAAATCAGTTGTGAATGGGAGGAGGGGAGAGCTAAAAAAAATCATGTTGCAAATGCAGGATAGATGGGGAAGGGTGGGTGGAATGGAGTGAAAAGTTAGCCAGGAAAAGGTTAGCAGCTGCAAGTGTTTTGGGTGAACAGATAATGGATGGGAAACTCAAAAGGGATGCAGGCTTTGAAAAAGTTCGAAATGGCTAAAGTCACCCTTGACTTCACTGTCCATAGCTATGATTGTGACTCTTCTTCGTATGTGAGGCAGAAATGTGACTTAAAGATCAGCTGGAAAAATCAAAGGCAGTCATCTGTGTGACCTTTCTCAGCCTGATAAGTAATCAGATTCTTTCTGAGGATAACAGCCTTAAAAATAATCCATCTCTCTAATCAGTTGCTTACAAAAGAAAGTTCATGACACACTTTCACAAGGGCTTTATCAATTTCTCTACCAATCCCGCCATAAAGCATATCATTTTGGCAGAGGTCCAGAAGACTCTACCCTCACAGCGTGCTGTCCTAAGCATGTTCATTGATCTGTCTGGAAAGTGAGAACCTTCACACTAAAGGAAACTCGGCAGAAAAGCCTTTTGTTAGCAGAATTCGCTTCAGGCACCCATCTTCTAATCCTCAGTGTTTTTATATTGGTTGCTGCCAAACTGCTGACACTAGGTTTACACTAGAGCGATAAACCAAGCACATCATTGCCTCCCTTCAGCGCTTCTCCAACTTTTATCCTGAGATGCCACAAAAGTTCCTGCTCCCACCCCACCCCCTACACCACAAAAGAAGATGGTGCAAGAAATATAGGGTTTGGAGAAGGAGGGAGGGATAGCAACATTCATGGAATGTCTTTGGAGGGGGCGATGGGATAAGCCACAAAGTGTTACTGGGGTGACAGAGAATGGAGGAGGGAGTGAACATGGTTGGGGGCGGGGGGAGGTTGAGTTAACTTCATTAAGTCATCAGTACTTTTACTGAGCATCTACTGCTAGCAGATTACTTTTCTGGGGGCTTAGAAGCGAAGTTCACCATCCCTGCCCATGAGGAATGTACAATTTAATGGTGGAATCAGATAGACTCCAATTTGGGGGATAGCTACTATCCTGTCGGCAAATGTAGTTAGGCCACCAGGGACCAGAGAGGGAGATGGGGGTGGGGGTGGGTGGGAGGGGGAAGCACTGGGGCCTTCAAGGTGGGGGTAGTTGAAAGGTCTGGAATAGTGGGTGAGGGCTTTGGACACTGGATTCAGTGAGGGAGGTAGAGTTGCATTACTGAGCAGAAGCAAGGACAGAGTTATAGCAAGAAAGGATATTTTTGAAATACTGGAAGTCAGCTGTCAGTGCTCAGCTGCACAAGTGCAGGAGCAGAAGCAACAGATGTGGGGTGACATGGGTGTTAGGGTGCAGTATTAGAGATCAACCATCAGTGGGTGCAGTTGGAGAGGAGCACGGCACGTGGAAGGCGATCACATTTCATTTGGGAGAAGGACAGTGGAGACAGGGCATCCTCTGGGGGGATGCTAGAGCAGAAAGGGTAGGGGGAGGGGAGGAAAGGAAAAAGAAGCACTTAGAAGAGGGACAGTCTGTAAAACTAACCTCTTGTTCTTCGCTCACTGTCCAGGAAAGCGGTCTTACCACAAACCGTGGTAACCTTCCCATCCGTCTAAATATTGGTAAGGCAGGTTGGGCGCCTATGTTGTCAGATGGGAAAGGACGGACTGGTGTGGACACCTGGCTTCTTGATGCTGCCCTGGCCAGAGCCCCCGTGATAATGGGGGCTCCAAGCCACATGACTTTGGGCTTACTCCTGGGGTGTGTGTGTGTGCGTGTGTGTGAAGGGGGCAGTGGTGAGGCAAGTCTAGTTATTTGCTACCTCGTTGCAATCTCAGATGAAGACTCAGTGGTAAGGGGCTCAGGTTTTCCCATACTGAATTTAAGGTGCCAGGAGGCCAACAGACCAAATGAGCTAACCTATGGAAAATATCTCAGTCTCTCTCTCGCTCTCCCTCTCCTTTTCTTCCATATGCTATTTCATTTTAAAGGCTATTAAAGTAGTCAAATTGACCTTCCGAGGCATTTATATAGCTTCCACTGATTTATATGGAAGGGTCAGGTCTACGTCAGAGACTGGAGGCTGGCACTAAGATATTGCAGTACTCAAATACTGCAGTGGCCAATGTATCCTCAACTTGGCATGTATAGTGCTTTGTCTAATGGTAGTTATGTAGATAAAGCTCCAGCTATCAAAGAGGATTTCTGCCCTCTAAAAATGTATACTCAAATCCACATGGTAGGCAAGAATAGTATCCCTTCCGGGTTTAACATTCTGGCTTTGTTCTCTAATCAGCAAAAATCTTTTTTTCCCCAGTCAGTATTTGTTCATGTATTTCCAGAGGCTGGAGAGGGAGAATATTATGCAGAGAACACACCCAAGCATATAGCTGGATAGATTAAAAGATCCAGATGGACACACAATGTACTAACATAAATACATAAAAAGCCAAACTAGAGCACTAAGTAGTGGCACTTATTGTACAATGGTACTGAATACTGCCGCTTCTTCTATTTCTAAACCCATTTAGATTTCAGGCCTCATTTGCAGCATTGGTTCTATTGCTCTCTGTAACCCAGGGGACTTTGGTATTCTCTTCTTCACATATATTAGCTTTGGTTTTTTTTTTTGTTGTTGTTGTTTTAAGTGTGAAACTTTAAGGCTAACTTATTCCAAATCTTCTCCAAAGCTAGCGAGGGTAAGAGTGTCTAACTGGCTTTAGCTGAGCAAGTGCAGAATAATATAATTACTACTAGTTCTTCCTACCAAGTGAACTTGGGTTTATTATTATTTCATGCTTTCTTGTAATTAGTTACCCTTCTTTGCTGAAGTCATCCATGAAGGCTCAGAAAATCTTGAATCAAATAGAGAATCATTATTATTATCAATTATTATTACTATATTTGTTAAGCACTTACTATGTGTCAAGCACTCTTCTAAGCACTGGGGTAGATACAGTTTATCAGGGTGGATGCAGGCCCTCTCCCACATGGGGCTCACAGCCTAAGTAGGAGGGAGAACAGACACTTCATCCCCATTTTAGAGTTGAGGAAACTGAGCCAAGAAACTGAGGCACAGAGAAATCAAATGACTTGCCCAAGGTCAAACAGCAAGCAATTGGCAGAGATGGAATGAGAACTCAGGTCCTCGGAATTCCAGGCTCAGACTCTTTCCACTAGACCATGCTGCTTCTTGGTAGCTACTTATTGTTCAGCAAAAGGGAGGTGGTGTTTGACCAAATGAATTAGATGCATGGCAGGGCTTCCCACAATGGGGATTGCAAAGCATATCACGTGGACTCAGCCAGTAAAAGTCTTTCACGAACATGACTATTTGCTGATCAGAGTGGAAAGGGCAGGGGGCTGGGTGGCAGGAGACCTTGGTTCTAGTTCCAGCTCTGCCACTGGCCTGCTGTGTGACCTTGGGCAAACCACTTAACTCCTCTGATTCTCCGGTTCCTCATCTGCCTGCTCTCCCTCCCTCTTAGACTGGGAACCCCAAGTGGGACAGTGACTGTGTCTGCTCTAGTTATCTTGTACCCACCCCAGCTTATATAGTAAGCACTTAATAAATACCATAAATAATTGTAATTGAAGATGTAATTGAGGGAATGTGTTATTTGCTAATCACATTAGCAGCTCAAAAAACCCAACAGATTTTTTTTACCAGTTAGTCCAAGTTGTTTGCTTTTCAGGTTAGCAGAAGGTTTATGAGAACATCCCTTAGGAACTGCATATTCTCCAGAGAAGTTGTATACATTTATACTCCTTCTCTGCAAGATATCATAAAGTTTGCCCATCTCAGTGACCCTGGTTTCTAGAGTTTTCCTGTTAAGTAGCTGGGGAACCAATTTTTTTTTTTTTTTTACTATATTTAAAATCTTAATACATGATCGGGAAGAAGGATTGGACAGTAAAATCTCCAAGTTTGCAGATGACTCTGAGTTTATCAGAGGGACAAGTTAGGGGTGCTAGAAGGCTTGAGAAGAGTAAGACACATGGACGATAGGTCCACGATGAGTTATTACAGTGAAAAGTAATAGAGGTTAGAAGGTATATTCCTAATTATCTGGTTTGATGTCAAGAAGGACAAACATCACATTTTTCCTCTAAGCATCCTTTTGGTGCCTGTCAGAAGTACAATACTTGGCTTGATGGACCATCAATCTGATCCAGCTTCAAGAAGTTCAGGAGGCAAAGAGGCACAAACGAAAACTGTTCTTAGTGCTGTGGCCACAGACAAATCCACACAGCAAAGAACAAGCTTTGCTCTGTACATGGTGTGGTCAGAGCTGCAATTCCCTTCACTGAACACGCCCATATACAGACAGCTGTCCTTCATGTTCACGGGTGATGTTACTGATAATAATAATAATGTTGGTATTTGTTAAGCACTTACTATGTGCCGAGCACTGTTCTAAGCGCTGGGGTAGACATAGGGGAATCAGGTTGTCCCACATGGGGCTCACAGTCTTAATCCCCATTTTACAGATGAGGGAACTGAGGCACAGAGAAGTTAAGTGACTTGCCCACAGTCACACAGCCGACAAGTGGCAGAGCTGGGATTCGAACTCATGAGCCCTGACTCCAAAGCCCGTGCTCTTTCCACTGAGCCACGCTACTGATGAGATCCTATCCAGATTTTTGGGTGACTGTGGCTGAAAAGACTGATGCTACCTATACTCTCTTGGGCATTGTTTCCCCAGGAAAATAGCTTCTTGCATTTGTCCCCTAAATATTTGTCCCCTAAGGGGGTTTCTATTTGATATTGTACTGTAAGATTAATGTTCACTAGACACAGTCCCCTGCTTGCCAGTTTTAAGTTTGGAGTTTTAAGTTTGGAGATTTTTTTAGCTCTTTCCAGTGTATCAATAATAATAATTTATAATAATAATTAGGGTATTTGTTAAGTGCTTATGACATGTGAAGAACTGTCCTAAGCACTGGAGTAGTTACAGGATAATGAGTCCTACATGGGGCTCACAGTCTAAGCAGGAGGGAGAACTGCTTTGAATCCCCATTTTGCAGCTGAGGGATCTGAGGCACAGAGAAGTTAAGTGACTTGCCTAAGGTCACACAGAAGACACGTGGTGGAGCTGGGATTAGAACCCAGGTCCTCTTATGCCCAGGCCCGTGCACTTTCCACTAGGCTGTGCTGCTGCTTCTTAAATAGGGCTGCTCAGGTACCCAGGTTATCACCAAACACCACCGCTGCTCAACATTGATCAAATTAGCAATATCTTGGCCCACCTAATTGCATCAGACTTTTGTTTAGTCGATCAGTGGTATATATTTGTTCAGAGCACTGTCTCGAATGCTTGGGAGAGCACAGTGCAGTCCATAGGATACGATCCCTGTCATCACGGAGTTTACAGTCTAGCAGGGGAGAAGGATGTTAAAATTAATTGCAGGTAACGGAAGCAACTAAATACGGGGATATGTACATAAGTGCTTGGACTGGAGAGAGGAGAGGCTGGAGGCGAGGAGGTCAGTGAGGAGGCTGATGCAGTAGTTGAGACTGGCTATAACAAGTGTTTGAGGCAGCGTTGTAGCAGTTCAGATGGTGAGGGAGGGACAAATTCTGGCGACACTCTGGAGACTGAATCAACAAGATTTAGTGATTGATTGACTAGGGGAGTTGAAGGAGAGTGATGAGTCACCTAAATTCCAAGGTTACATTTAGGGTGGGGTGGAGAGTGTTCTACTATCAGTAGAAAGTGGGATTAGGTAAATGTCATCATTTTTGAATACGAAGGACAAACATATGTGTGGGGGAAAATTCCAGGCCTGTCCATGCTTTTATTTAGACCAATTAGCCATCGTTATGATCCATGCTCTACATCACCTTGCCCCTTCCTACCTCTCCTCCCTTCTCTCTTTCTACCGCCCACCCCGCACGCTCCGCTCCTCTGCCGCCCACCTCCTCACCATCCCTCGGTCTCGCCTATCCCGCCGTCGACCCCTGGGCCACGTCCTCCCGCGGTCCTGGAACGCCCTCCCTCCTCACCTCCGCCAAACTGATTCTCTTCCCCTCTTCAAAACCCTTTTTAAAACTCACCTCCTCCAAGAGGCCTTCCCAGACTGAGCTCCTCTTCTCCCTCTACTTCCTCTACCACCCCCACTTCACCTCTCCGCAGCTTAACCCTCTTTTCCCCCCATTTCCCTCTGCTCCTCCCCCTCTCCCTTCCCATCCCCTCAGCACTGTACTCATCTGCTCAACTGTATATATTTTCATTACCCTATTTATTTTGTTAATGAAATGTACATCGCCTCGATTCTATTTAGTTGCCATTGTTTTTACGAGATGTTCTTCCCCTTGACTCTATTTATTGCCATTGTTCTTGTTTGTCTGTCTCCCCCAATTAGACTGTAAGCCCGTCAAACGGCAGGGACTGTCTCTATCTGTTGCCGACTTGTTCATTCCAAGAGCTTAGTACAGTGCTCTGCACATAGTAAGTGCTCAATAAATACTATTGAATGAATGAATGAATGAATACTTGGTTATATTTGCTTGAAATTGCAACGCAAGCACTCCGTCGGAGACAACTCTCCAGTTTATTTCATTTTAACTTCCTTTTTTTTTTCCCAAACAGACCCCAACTGAGTGACTTAGTCCAAAGCAAGCCTTGTGACATTCAGAGATTCAAATCTCCCCCTTTTTTGCCTTTCTGGGATGAATCTTCATCAACCAGAACCCATGAGCTCCTTGGTTCTGTCACAGTTGCTTGGGTTCAGACATTTATCTGAATTCCACCGCCACCTCAATTCCCCCTCAGATCTAGCCTGTCTATCTGCAAAGGTTTTTGAACGGCATTGAGCAAGCTTGGACTTTTCACTGACATGCTGTCATGGCCACATCTTTCTGCTGAGTGGATTAATAGTCTCAGGGAAAGGAATTGAAAAATGAGTCCTCCGCCTTCTCAGTGACACCAGGTTCATTTTGCTCTCAAAACTCCAGGCTAAACGGGACCTTTGAGATAAATTTTGCATTAGTTTATCTCTCCAAATGAATATTACCCAAGTCTGTATTTAATGTCACTGGGCTCGCTGCTACCCATGCAATTGCTGGCATATTTCTACCAAGTTGGTGTCAGAATGCAAAATTAGTGACTAATAAAATGAAGCAAGCAAAAGGAGAATTGTGAGTTATTGAAATGATTGGCATGATATATGAATATCATTAGCTCTTCCTTAAAGAACATTTATGTGATTATATGAATGCAAAAAGGCAATGCAGTATTTTAGTATTTCTCTAGTCACTGGAACACACTGAAGCAGATGGACTGTGTGACTGATGATTCAATAATTGCACTCATTAAAAATGTTCACGCTTTTAATTCCCCCCCCCTTACATTGCTTGAAGAGCTGAGGAATGAAATGGTTTTGTCATTGTCAGCAGCTAGATAATTGAGTTTGCTTTGATTTCCTGGGGTGTCCTTACCCCACCCCCATGCTGTGGATTGACAACTCCAGAACATTTGAATCAGGCCCGGCTGTCTTAAAGGAGACAGATATCACAGCATGAGTCCTCCACTCACGCCATAATCTCAGTCAGCATCCTACCTCACAGTATGCACTTGCTCTCCCAAACAAATGGTCGTCTCACCACCCCCTTTTTTCCAGGTTACATGCACATGAAACTCAGATTTCAGAAAAGCTTTGAGGGGCTTCTAACTCTTGCACTGGAAGTCTTCCCATCATTTATCCCACCTCCAGGAGGAACTCAGTCAGAACAATGGGGTTCCACGTGGACCTTGGCTTCCAAATAGGTGTTGCAAGAACACAAACAGCAGAGCAAGTAACCGACAACTGAAACACAATAATGGCAGCTAGACTGTAAGCTCATTGTTAGACTGTAAGCTCCTTGTGGGCAGGGAAGGTGCCTGTTTACTGTTATACTGTACTCTCCCAAGCACTTAGTACAGTGCTCTGCACACAGTAAGTGCTCAATAAATACTACTGGCTGACTGACTGACTGACTGACTGCCTCACTAGATAAGCAGAAAGTCTTCCATCTCTAAGAACAGTCCCTATGGAACAAAGCTTCCTATTGTATGGGCTAGTGGCGTAGCTTCAGATAGTCAAGGCTGGGCTAGTGTAACTAATTTACAGCCAATGTGTTGTCTGAGAGAGAGGAAACCCAGCTGATCACCCGACTTGTTTCAGTTCCTGGACAGGAGCTGACAGCAATTGGCCCAGAGACAAAACAGTTCAAATTTCAACAGGTTTTTTGTGGATGCCCAGTTTTTAAACTTGGTATTTGTTAAGTGCTTTTGTGTGTCAAACACTGTTCTAAGTGCTGGGGTAAATACATTATAATCAAGTTGGCAACAGTCCCTCCCCCAGATGGGCCTCAAAGTCTAAGTGGGAGGGAGAACAGGAGAACTGAGGCACAGAGAAGTTAAGTGACTTGCCCAAGGTCCCCCAGCAAGCTTTTGCCAGAGCTGGGGTTAGAATCCAGATCCTCTGACTCCCAGACTCGAGCTCTTTCCACTAGACCATGCTCCTTCTGATTCACACTGCCACTAGGATCTTTTGACAAAATCATTCATTCATTCATTCATTCAATTGTATTTATTGAGCACTTACGGTGTGCAGAGCACTGTACTAATAATGTTGGTATTTGTTAAACGCTTACTATGTGCCGAGCACTGTTCTAAGCACTGGGGTAGACATAGGGGAATCAGGTTGTCCCACATGGGGCTCACAGTCTTAATCCCCATTTTACAGATGAGGGAACTGAGGCACAGAGAAGTTAAGTGACTTGCCCACAGTCACACAGCCGACAAGTGGCAGAGCTGGGATTCGAACTCATGAGCCCTGACTCCAAAGTCCGTGCTCTTTCCACTGAGCCACGCTGCTTCTTGGGAAATAATAATGCTATTTGTTAAGCACTTACTCTATGTCAAGCACTGTTCTAAGCACTGGGGTAGATACAAGGTAATCAGATTGTCCCACATGGGGCTCACAGTTAATCCCCATTTTACAGATGAGGTAACTGAGGCACAGAGAAGTTAAGTGACTTGCCCAAAGTCACACAGCTGACAAGTGGCGGAGCCAGGATTAGAACCCATGACCTCTGACTCCCAAGCCTGTGCTCTTTCCACTAAACCATGGTGCTAAAGAGAGTGACAATCCCTGCCCACAAATAAGCTCACGGTCTAGAGAGGGGAGACAGACATCAGTATAAATAGACATCAATATAAATAAATACAATTACATATATATACATCAGTGCTGTGGCATAGGAAGAGGGGGGAAGAACAAAGGGAGTAAGTCCGGGCAACGCAGAAGGGAAAGGGAGATGACTGCTCAGTAGTAAAGGAAAAGGTTTTGGGTAATTTGGTAGGGTCTTTCACCCTTCCATCTGCCTGTGAGAGATGCAAGAAGAGACGAGAATATGCTTGTACATCATTGAGCCATTATCTAAATTGGAACAACCACTGTGGAATGTAAAATCCAGAAAAACAACCTGTTTTCTCTCTGCTCATCTCTGCGTGGCTCAGTGGAAAGTGCACGGGCTTTGGAGTCAGGACTCATGAGTTCGAATCCCAGCTCTGCCACTTGTCAGCTGTGTGACTGTGGGCAAGTCACTTAACTTCTCTGTGCCTCAGTTCCCTCATCTGTAAAATGGGGATTAAGACTGTGAGCCCCACGTGGGACAACCTGATTCTCCTGTGTCTACCCCAGTGCTTAGAACAGTGCTCGGCACATAGTAAGCGCTTAACAAATACCAATATTATTATTATTATTGTTTGAAAATCAGGCAGTACCAGAGTTCTGGCATGGGTGGTAACTGCTGGAGGCTTCAGGGGTTCTAAGTCTTCTCTCCTCTTGGAGAGAGTTAGAAATATTCCTTGTTGTATCTCCCAGGTAATGGAGTGGTTCAAAGTCACACAGGGAAATAAGGATATTTTAAACTACTTTGGGGTGTCTCAGAAAAAAGGACCAGGGAGACACCATGGTCACACCTGAAAGGCTTAAATTATCTCGTAGTGTCCCTCCATAATTCTATCTCTTCCATGGCCTTCCCTAACTAAGCCCTCATTTCCCCTACCTGCCTTCTCCTCTGCATTTGGATCTCTACCCCTTAAACACTTGGTAGTCACCACCCTTTCCGCTCCAAAGTGCTTATACACTGCCATTTCCCCTATATGGAATTTATTTTAATGTCTGTCCTTCCCTCTACACTATAAACTCCTGATGGGCGGGGATAGTATTTACCAACTCTGTTGTACTGTACTCTCTCAAGCACTTAGTACAGTGCTCTGCTCACAAAAGGCGCTCAGTGATTCTCAAAACCTCAATTCCTGCTGCCTGCATGTCCTTTGAAAGGGAGCTGGCACTCAAATAGCTGTGACCCACTCAAACATTGTGGCTCCCAGGAAAGTTGGCTGATTCTCCCCTTGACCCTAGAGTAAGACTGAGTGAAGGGGAGAAACCAACAGGTGCCTCTACCAGTTATATATTGATTTATACCCATCCTCGGTACTTCCCCATCTAGACTGTAAGTTCTTTGTGGGCGGAGGGTACATCTACCAACTCTGTTATATTGTATTTCTCCCAAGCTCCTCATTTATTGAGCAAGTGCTCAATAAATACGGTTGAGGATGAGGATGAGCACAGGATACGGGGGCAGGCCAAGATGTGGATCTTGAACCCTGGGTAATTTCTTCCTGCCTGGCCACCTCCTGCTCTTCCATTCCGGTCTTGCCCCTGTTTGGCCCCCACAGCAGCGACTGCACCACGAGACCTCTCACCTCCCCCACAAGGGTGGGCAAGGCACCAGGAGGAAGGAGGTCAGAGGCAGGCAAGGACCCAGACCAGGCAGCTGCTTCAGGAAGGGAATAGAGTTCCACCAGGGGAAGGGGAATGATTAGAAGGGAAAGTGCGCTCCATCGGGCTGCCCTTGCGGACGACTTTTGGTGAGGGTTGGCGGTGGTGACATCAGTGGCTTCCGCAGCTGGACTCTAGATTTTGAGTGCTGGGGTTGGGGCATGGGGGATTTGGCCTGGGGCCCAGGGCTAGCCCCTAAACTCTCAAGCTAACCCAGCCTATTACTACTTCTCTCCAGGTGAGGGAAAACACATTCCCTGGTGAGAAGGAGAGAATTGAACTCATTAGCTCATTAATCTTTTGAAATAGAGTGAGGAAATAGATGTCTGAGAAGATTACCTAGTAAAAGTGGAACTCGAACCAAAAATCTCTTGGCTTGGTTTTCCATCTGTTCAATTATATTCCTGCTGGGTTTAGTTGTAATGAACACTACTTTCACCCCCTCACCCCAATTTTACCCCAAGTGGGAAATATACAAAAATTCTAGGTGCCGTGTCAAGCGTGTAAACACAATAATCATACTTTATGTCTTAATATCATTTTCTTCTTAAAGAACATTAGTGACTCACTGCTTAAAATGAACATCTATTTAATAGTAAAAAATTAGTTGGGGAATCAGTGCCCCAGAAGGGAAGAAAGGAGCCAAATGTGTTGCACGGGCAAAAATAAGCATTCTCTTGTAATACTGCAAAATTCTCTGGTATGGAGAGAAGATGGGAAAGAAAACAAACACACAGAAACAGATATGCCAACAAAACAAGAACAATGGAAACCAAAAAAACCCAATGATCTCACTCACCACTAAAATATCTCCAGGAAAATGTTCAATGATAGACATTTCCAGCTCTGAGGAAATGGAAGCCACATGACTGCTCTAAACATGCCTCTAAACTATGACCCCTTATAACCCTCTTTGGATTACACTTTCAAAAGCCATTTTCTCAGGGAACCAGACTGCCACTTATTTATTTGACTTAATGTGGGCAAAGAACAAGTCTCCCAACTCTGTTATATTGTACGTAGTACTGTGCTTTGCATACAGTAAGCGCTCAATAAATCCCACTGATTGGCTGATTGATTCTCTCGTCCCCAGCCCTCGGAGTGCCACAGAGGGACGCCAGAGTCCCTCCATTTCTTTCTCACATATTTACCCAATGGGGGGAAATCTCTATGTGCCCCTGTGCCTCCCTAATAATGTGGTTAACCCAGAGTGCTCAGGGACCAGCAGCGTTGGTTGGGACTGAGTCTGCCAGAGCTTTGTGTTCGCAAGCTTCTTTGGGCTGTGGGATCTGGGCTAAGCCAGGGCAGCTCCTGACTATTGATTCAGGGAGCCCCAGGAGGCAGAGATGATAGAGACCATACCCCAGGCCCAGAGCAAGTCCCTGAAGCTAACACAAAACCTTGCTAGGGATCTGCGCTTGCCAGCAATTCAGCCCTGAGGACCAACTGTGTTGTCACGGAGCTGCAGAGGCACTGGGATTGGGGTCAGAGTAGAGTGGCCGCATTACCTCCGAACAGGGGCTCAGGCTGCAGTGGAAACTGCACGCATGTGGATTCACCCATCTCCTCCATATCCACGGAGGGAAGTCTCCAGAGATTCTCAACGCCTGCATCTCTTTCACGGAGCCAGCTCACTCTTCAACATTGGAGAGGATAGAACTGATCAATTTCTCTCGTATCTTGTCTGTTTTTCCAATGGCCCCTTGCTTGCTTCCTCCCTCTAGCCTGAAACTCTCTCCATCTTCAAAACCCTTCTAGAATCATATCTCCTCCAAGAAGACTTCCTTAATTAATCCCTCATTTCACCCTCCCTTCTGAATCACCTAGGCACTTGGGTCTGTGTCTCTTAAGCATTTTGATAATCACTCCATCCCAGGCCCGCAGCGCTTATGTACATATCCTTATACTCTTGCCACTTTCCCGCTCTGTAATTCATTTCAATGTTTGTCTCCCCAAAAGCTAGACTGTAAGTTCTTTGAGAACAGGAATCTTGTCTAACAGGTCTATCGTGCTGTACTCTCCCAAATACTGTATCATACTGTATCATGTTGCTATATTAGCACCACTGTATTGTATCATATTGTATCATGTTGCTATATTACCGATTTCGTTTATTACTGTTTATTGTTGTCAGTGCTGCCACCCACCTCTCTGGCCTCGCCATGTCCCTCCTCCCCCCCCTCCCCCTCCCGCCCCTTCCTATCCTCCCCTTCCCCTTCCCCTCTCTCGCTCAGCTCTTTCCCGCTCTCTCCTCTGTCTCCTCCCCCCCTCCTCTCTCCCGCCCTAGAACCCCACTTTACCAGCGCTACCCCTCTTCCCCCTCCCCCTACTCTTCCCCCCACCAAACCCCCTCTTCACCCCCTCCCCCCTTCTCTCTTCCCCACCCATGCCCCATCCCAGTCCTCTTGTCCCACCGCCACCCCTCATCCCCCTCTCCTCGTCCAGGGCCCCGCCACCTCCTTCCCATCCAAACCCTCCCCTCCCCCCGCCCTTCCCCCCCTCCTCCCCTTGCACCCACAGCTACTTTCAAGTGTGGCCTCTGGAACCCCCGCTCTATTACAGGCAAGCTACCTTTCATCCATGACCTTTTCCTCTCCCGCTCTCTCCTCCTCCTCGCCCTTTCGGAAACGTGGCTCTCTCCCGAAGACACGGTCTCCGCCGCCGCCCTCTCCGGCGGAGGCCTCTCCTTCTCCCACTCCCCCAGACTCACCGGTAAGGGAGGAGGCGTCGGCTTCCTCCTCTCGCCCCGATGCCGCTTCCGCACTATCCCTCCTCCCCCCTCCCTCTCCTTCCCCTCCTTCGAAGCCCATATCATTCGCCTCTACCACCCACTCCAGTTACTTGTCGCCGTCATCTACCGCCCTCCCGGGCCCACCTCCGACTTCTTCAACCACCTTGACCCCTTTCTCACCTTCCTCCTCTCCTTCTCTCTGCCCACTCTGATCCTTGGAGACTTCAACATCCATACGGATGTACCCGACGACTCCTCTGCCGCCCGCCTGCTATCCCTCCTCGACTCTGCCGACCTCCTCCTCCACCATACCGCGCCCACTCACCGACTCGGTCACACCCTCGATCTCGTCATCTCCTACCGCTGCACTATCTCCTCACTCACCAACTCTGAAATCCCTCTCTCTGACCATAACCTTCTCACCTGCCTCATCTCTCACACTCCCTCCCCCTGTAATCTTCGCTACTGCCCCACAGAGACCTCCGCTCTCTCGATCCCATCCATCTTTCCAATAGCATCTCGCCTCACCTTGCCGCCCTGTCCTCTCTTCCCACTCTCGACGATCAGGTCTCCGCTCTCAACTCCACCCTCTCTACTCATCTCGACTCTCTCGCCCCCCTTTCCCTCCGCCGCTCTCGCTCCACTAACCCACAGCCCTGGATCACCTCCTCCGTCCGCCTCCTACGCTCCTATGCTCGAGCTGCTGAGCACTGCTGGCGAAAGTCCAAGCACCGAGCCGACCTCACACACTTCAAATTTATCCTTTCCTGCCTTAACTCTGCCCTCTCCTCCGCCAGGCAAAGCTTCTTCTCCTCCCTCATCGACACCCATGCCCGTCACCCCCGCCGATTGTTCCGGACCTTTAACTCTCTCCTTAGGCCCCCTGTTCCTCCCCCTCCCCCATCTCTCACCCCTAATGATCTGGCCACCTATTTCCTCACGAAAATCAACACGATCAGGTCTGAGCTCCCCAAAGTCACCCCTCCGCCTCTCCCCTCCCCCCCAACAACCCCCTCCCCTACTTTCCCATCCTTCCCTGCAGTATCCTCAGAGGAGATCTCCTCCCTCCTCGCAAGTGCCACCCCCTCCACCTGCGCCTCGGACCCCATTCCCTCTCACCTTCTTAAAACCATCGCCCCTGCCCTCCTCCCTTCCTTAACTTCTATTTTTAACCACTCAATCTCCAAGGGCTCCTTCCCTTCTGCCTTCAAACATGCCCACGTCTCCCCCATCCTAAAAAAACCCGCTCTTGACCCCACTTCCCCCTCCAGTTATCGTCCTATCTCCCTACTACCCTTCCTTTCCAAAATCTTAGAACGAGTCGTCTACAATCGATGCCTAGAATTCCTTAACTCCCATTCTCTCCTAGACCCCCTCCAATCTGGCTTCCGTCCCCTCCACTCTACTGAGACTGCTCTCTCTAAGGTCACCCATGACCTCCTTCTTGCCAAATCCAATGGCTCCTACTCCATTCTGATCCTCCTTGACCACTCTGCTGCCTTTGACACTGTCGACCATCCCCTCCTCCTCCATACCTTATCTCACCTTGGCTTCACGGACTCTGTCCTCTCCTGGTTCTCCTCTTACCTCTCTGGCCGATCATTCTCGGTCTCCTACGCTGGAGCCTCCTCCCCCTCCCACCCTTTAACTGTTGGAGTTCCTCAAGGGTCAGTTCTTGGCCCTCTTCTGTTCTCCATTTACACTCACTCCCTCGGTGAACTCATCCGCTCTCACGGCTTTGACTACCATCTCTACGCAGATGACACGCAGATCTACATCTCTGCCCCTGTCCTCTCCCCCTCCCTTCAGGCTCACATCTCCTCCTGCCTCCGGGACGTCTCCACCTGGATGTCGGCCCGCCACCTAAAACTCAACATGAGCAAGACTGAGCTCCTCATCTTCCCTCCCAAGCCCGGTCCGCTCCCAGACTTCTCCATCACCGTGGATGGCACGACCATCCTTCCCGTCCCGCAGGCCCGCAATCTCGGTGTCATCCTCGACTCGTCCCTCTCGTTCACCCCACACATCCTATCCGTTACCAAGACCTGCCGGTTTCACCTCTACAATATCGCCAAGATCCGCCCTTTCCTCTCCACCCAAACGGCTACCTTACTATTACGGGCTCTCGTTATATCCCGGCTAGACTACTGTGTCAGCCTTCTCTCTGACCTCCCTTCCTCCTCTCTCGCCCCGCTCCGGTCTATTCTTCACTCCGCTGCCCGGCTCATCTTCCTGCAGAAACGATCTGGGCATGTCACTCCCCTTCTTAAACAACTCCAGTGGTTGCCTATCAACCTCCGCTCCAAACAAAAACTCCTCACTCTAGGCTTCAAGGCTCTCCATCACCTTGCCCCTTCCTACCTCTCCTCCCTTCTCTCTTTCTACCGCCCACCCCGCACTCTCCGCTCCTCTGCCGCCCACCTCCTCGCCGTCCCTCGGTCTCGCCTATCCCGCCGTCGACCCCTGGGTCACGTCCTCCCGCGGTCCTGGAACGCCCTCCCTCCTCACCTCCGCCAAACTGATTCTCTTTCCCTCTTCAAAACCTTACTTAAAAATCACCTCCTCCAAGAGGCCTTCCCAGACTGAGCTCCTCTTCCCCCTCTACTCCCTCTGCCATCCCCCCTTTACCTCTCCGCAGCTAAAGCCTCATTTTCCCCTTTTCCCTCTGCTCCTCCACCTCTCCCTTCCCATCCCCACAGCACTGTACTCGTCCGCTCAACTGTATATATTTTCGTTACCCTATTTATTTTGTTAATGAATTGTACATCGCCTTGATTCTATTTAGTTGCCATTGTTTTTACGAGATGTTCTTCCCCTTGACGCTGTTTAGTGCCATTGTTCTTGTCTGTCCGTCTCCCCCGATTAGACTGTAAGCCCGTCAAACGGCAGGGACTGTCTCTATCTGTTGCCGACTTGTTCATCCCAAGCGCTTAGTACAGTGCTCTGCACATAGTAAGTGCTCAATAAATACTATTGAATGAATGAATGAAATACTTAATACAGTGCACAGAACACTCTGCACACAGTAAGTGCCCAACTAATAATATTGATTGACTGAATTCCAGGAGTGAGATGAGGGGAAGAGTTAGGACTGGGACTGTGCTGATGGCTTAGAGAATGTGTGGTGTCCATCTGGATAAACTCCCTACCTTGTTCCCCCAGGGGTACTACTCACTGCTGTTGGGGGTGATCCTACAGGGAAGCATCCATATTGGGATTGCCAAACACACGGCTGCACAGCTCACACAGGGCAATATCATATGACAGCAACATGCCCCAGTATATTGCCAGGATTAGCTAAAGGCTTAGTCACCTTTGAACCCGGGTTAGGACCTGACCCAGTTTGGCACAATCAGACCACGAGTTTCAGTCGAGAGGAGAATGGGGCAGTTACGAATCCCTCTGAATCCTGTTGTCTGTCTAGAAGAGAAGAGGAAAACCAGGAATTGAGAGGTCCAATAGCGGTTAGTAGAAGAGCTGGATGGGTGTGGTCAGAGAACATGTCTACCACATCTGTTACATTGTACTCTCCAAAGCGACTAGTATAGTGCTCTGGCACAGCAAGTGTGCAATAAATGCAATTGATTGATTAGAGAGTTGATTTATGCATGTAAGGGAAAATGTTACGTGCTCCGTTAAGATGTGATCGATAGCCCTGAATAAAGAGCGGCAGACTCGATTGCCTGAGATGCTAGCATGTTAAGAGCACAGCAATTTGTTTGATTCTGCTTCCCCACATTGACATCACTACTGCTGTTGCCTCTCATCCAATGTCACAGCAGAGGGTTAGGGATAATGAAGATCCTAATCAATCAGTCGATCAATGGTCACTTTCTGTGAGCAAAGCACTGTATACAGGGCTCAGGCTTAGTACTGTGCCTGGCACTTAATAAGTGCTTAACAAATTCTACATTTCTTATTCATTCATTCATTCAATAGTATTTATTGAGCGCTTACTATGTGTAGAGCACTGTACTAAGCGCTTGAATGTACAATTCGGCAACAGATAGAGACAATCCCTGCCCACTGACGGGCTTACAGTCTAATTGGGGGAGACAGATGGACATAAAACAAGACAACTTAATCACGATAAATCGAATCAAGGGGATGTACACCTCATTAACAAAATAAATAGGGTAATAAAAATATATACAAATGAGCACAGTGCTGAGGGAAGGGGAAGGGAGGGGGAGGAGCAGAGGGAAAGGGGTGAAAGGGGGCATCGCTGAGGGGAGGTGAAGGGGGAGCAGAGGGGGAGCAGAGGGAGCCGAGGGAAAAGGGGAAGCTCAGTCTGGGAAGGTCTCTTGGAGGAGGTGAGTTCTCAATAGGGCTTTGAAGAGGGGAAGAGAGTTAGTTTGGTGGAAGTGAGGAGGGAGGGCATTCCAAGACAGCGGTAGGACGTGGGCCAGAGGTCGATGGCGGGATAGGCGTGAACAGGGGACAGTGAGGAGGTGGGCGACAGAGGAATGGAGCACGCGGGGTGGGCAGTAGAAAGAGAGAAGGGAGGAGAAGTAGGAGGGGGCAAGGTGATGGAGAGCCTTGAAGCCCAGAGTGAGAAGTTTATTATTAAGCACTTGATAGAATACAATAGAATAGAGTTGGTGGACATGACCCTCGAGGACTTTACAGTCTAGTGGCTCTGAAACACAACACCCTCCTTGTCTGTCTCAATCTTCTTCCCAGATCTTGTTGCACAGAGTTGGGGTTGAATTACTCTGTGGAAGGAATTCCTGTACACTGTGTCCATTCAGCAGAGCCTAAGGCAAATTCTAAGGCCTTATTATCATACTTTTTTAAAAAAAGAAAGAATCATCCACAAATTTCCCCAAATGTTCGGAGTTTAGAACCAAGGTTGAAAAAGGAAATGGCTTTTAAGTCTCACTATTTTCAGGAGATGAACAACAATAAATATTATACAGACCCAGTGGAGAATTATTTCATTGCTCAGAGCAAGAGAATATTGTCCCTTTTCCTGGGTGACTGTTCACTTTTGGCAACAGTCTGAAATTAAATTCCCAGGGGCCAAGTCTTATGTTGGTGGGGAAATGTCCCAGAACCCTTATGGGGGACCAGGCCTAAATAAAGGAATCTAATGAGAAATTAACATTCCCAGGACTGGGCCAGACAGTCCGAGGGAGAAAGACTGAACCAGAAAGGTTAGTTGCTCTGTAAGAGGAGAATCAATGAATAGCTAAGAGCCTTTATCAAAGGATTTGCAGTTGAAAGGGTCATGTATCTTTCTTTTCAGCCACACTTCAAGCTCAAGAGCTTTGGCAGCTGTGTCATCTTTGAATGCAGAGGACAACAGTGTTTATATGTAGAGAAATACAATCATTCGTCTACTCAGAGCATTGACTCTAATAGCAGTACTTAAAGAATGCTTTTACCACCCAGTAGGCATGAACAACCACCCTCTCACCCTTAGGGTGAAAGGGCCTAGGATGGAATCTCATCCAACCCAAGGGACTCCAATGACTTAGAGCATGTTAAAATCATCATTTTTAATGCCTCTTGGGATTTGTAGGGCCATTTATCTATGGGTCATCATTTTAGACTCTATACTTATTGAGGTAGTGTTTGGCCCCAATTTAGGGCTAGATGAAATGCCCCTGCTGCCTCCACTTTCCTTTCTCCAACTCTCTTTTTGACCCTTTACAGTCTGGTTTCCATCCCCTAAGGCCACCAATGGTCTCTTTGTCACCAGATCTAAAGGACTCAACTTTGTCCCATTTCTCCTTGACTTCTCAGCTGTTGTGGACTACTCCTTTTTCCTGGAAATACTATGCAGCTCTGGTTTTTCTGATGCAGTTTTTTTCTGGTTCTCTTTCCCAGTGTCTTTGGATGTCTCCTCTGCCTCCTACCCTCTAACTGAGGGTGTATCTCAAGGTTTCATTATTAATAATGATGGTATTTATTAAAGGCTATGTGTCAAACCATGTGCTAAGTGCTGGGGTAGGTACAAGGTAATCAGACTTAATCCCCGTCCCACAAAAGGCTCATGGACTGTGAGCTCCTTCTGGGCAGGGAACGTGTCTACTAACTCTATTGTATTGTACTCTCTCAAGTGCTTAGTACAGTGTTTTGCACACGGTAAGCACTCAATAATTACCATAGATTAATTGATCGATAGGGAGGGAGGATAGACATTTTATCCCCATTTTACAGATGAGGAACCTGAGGTCCAGGGAAGTTATGTGATTTGCCCAAGGTCACAGAGCAGACAAGTGGCAGACCCAGGATTAGAACACGGATCTCCTAACTCACAGTCCTGAGCTCTGTTCACCAGGCCACCCTGCCTTCTCGTCTCACTTTACACTCAGTTCCTCGGGAAGCTGTTCCTTCCTTGATTTTAACTATCGTAACTATGTGGATGCCTCCAAAATTCACCTTGTTAGGCTTGAGCAATGCAATCTCACATTTCCTCCTGTCTCCAGGACATCTCTATGTGATTGTCCAGCTGGCACCTCAAGTTCAACAGGCCCCAAACTCTACATCTCATCTTCCCGCTCAAATCCTCCTTTTCACCTAGGTTCCTGCTCAAGCAGTCTGCTGTCACCACAACTGTTTCCAGTAGGAAGGAGGCTGAACATTTTAAGGCATCCCAGCGGGGACTCTGTTGGCCAAATAACCTGAGTCCCAGCTGTACTTCCTTGTCCAAAATGGCGGTGAACCAAATGAGCTTGACCCAGCCATGTAATAATAATAATAATAATTACAGTATTTGTTAAGCACTTACTATGTGCCAAGCACTGTCCTTAGTGCCAGGGTAGATAGAAGGTAATCAGGCTGTCCCACATGGGGCTCACAATCTTCATCCCCATTTTACAGACAAGGAAACTGAGGCACAGAGAAATTAAGTGGCTTTCCTAAGGTCACACAGCAGACAAGTGGCAGAGGTGGGATTAGAACCCACGTCCATTGACTCCCAAGCCCCTGCTCTTTCCACTAAGCCCTCCTGCTGTTCTCTAATGACTCTACTGCAAACAACCTTGTCCCTAATGATACCTGCTTGTCAGCTGGCAGTGCTTTAACCCAGGGGCAGCTTCAGCTGTGGTAAGGGACATCAACTTCAGACCCCACCGCTAATCCCTCTTTCTTCCTCGCACATGCTAGTCCACATTACCCGGGAGCTCAAGGGGCAGAAGAAACACAAAATCAAAGAATAATAACAAACTTTAAAAGAAATAACTCACTGTGGACAGGGAAAGAGTCTGTTATATTCATTCATTCATTCAATAGTATTTATTGAGTGCTTACTATGTGCAGAGCACTGTACTAAGCACTTGAAATGTACAATTTGTATCGCACTCTCCCAAGCACTTAGTACGGTGCCCTGCACACAGTAAGTGCTCAATAAATATGGTTGGTTGATTGAGAAAGGGGGTTTACCTTCCTTGCTGCCATTCAGATACCTAATCCAAAGGTAGAAAGTAGGGAGTGACTTAACCTCTGCCAGTAGCACAGTGATCCCTTCCAAATGGAGCAGCATGGGGCCCAGGAGTTTCACTCTTGTGAGTTGACAGGCACACCTGCTTGATCATCTCTTTCTCCCCAGGAGTGCTGGATCCCAGGGAATCTTGGGGCAGGAGGCTCCAAATGGGCAGCACCAGCAAAAACATACTCTAAGATGAGATTTGATTAAAATCACTACATACCCAATTAATTGTAATTGTTGTTTTGTTAAACACTTATTATGCACCAAGTGCAGAGGTAAATAGAAGTTAACAAGGCCAATCACAATCCCTGTCCCGCATGGGGCTCACAGTCTAAGGGAGAAGGAGAATAGGCATTGGATCTCTACTTTCTGGATGAGGAAACTGAGAACCAAAAAAGTTAAGTGACTTGCCCAAGATCACATGGCAGGCAAGTGGCAGAGCAGGATGTAGAACCAAAGGCCTTTGACTCTTAGCTATGAATAGGACTTTTTTTAGGCTATTTGTTTAGCACTTACTATATGTCAGGCACTGTTCTAAGCGCTGGGGTAGATACAAAGTAATTGGGTTGGACGCAGTTCCTGTCCCACACGGGGCTCACAGTCTTAATCCCCATTTTACAGATGAGGGGATTGAGGCCCAGAGAGGTGAAGTGATTTGCCCAAGGTCACACAGCAAAGTGGCAGAGCCGGGATTAGAATCCATGATCTTCCAACTCCTAGGACTGTGCTCTATCTATTAGGCCATGCCGGATCTGTAGCAAATTCTCCCCTACCAAGTTGAGACCTGCCTTGGTCATTCCATTTCCTCCTTCCTCTGACTCCCCTGAAACCCCCTCTCACCACCCCACCCCGACCACCTCCACTTCATTCCCAAGACCAAACTCCAGGGCTTTCGGCAAGAAACATTTGTCACCACACCCATTTTTATCAACAAATGGAGGCCAGTGGAGAACCTTACTCCCAGAGAACTAACTTCCCCAAAGGACTCAGTGACCTTAATCTCATGATAGTGGAGATCCTGGGGAAACTGAGGAATTGGCCACCTTCTTTTACTCTTTCCTTTACCAGATAGATATAGCTTCGGTTAAAGGTGAATCCCTAACAGCCTATTTCCCTCTCATGAGAGGATGTTCTGAAACTCAGCTGATGGCTGTATTTAATCTCTTTGGAGGCCCAGCTGGGAACAATTCTCCCAGAAAATCCCTTCTCCTCCCATTAAGCAAGTTAATTTCCAGAAAGTAAGTCCCTTCTAATGCATTGTCTGGCTCACTCAGTCCATATGGATCCAGCCTAAACCCGGTTAACCCCTTATAGTACAAAAGAAACACTAAGTGTAGAGTGTGACTCAAGAACTTCAGTTCAAAAAGATGGGTTATATGCTATGAAAGAGGTGTATATATTTATGTTTCAGCTGTTACTCTGTTTCCATATATGTTCAGGTTCCTGGAATTTTCTGCATTGCCTTGCTATTGGCAAAATCCATAGCCTTTTTTGTCTCCTCATATGTTTACCTTATGGAATTTATTTTTATTGGGAAAGGTCTCACAGCTGTCATGTCTTTTATTTCTGGAAAGGTCTCGCTGTGTGTATTTTACGTGTCATAAATTTGTGAATGGATGATGTCCCACCTGCTGGCTGTCAGCCAATCAGGACAGATGCCAACAGGTGAACTATCTACAATATCGTATTCCAGTTATCTGAGATTTGATTCCCTGTTTGGCTTTCTATTTTGTACATTTTCATTTTGCCAACTGTGTCAATAGTCCATTCTTGGTGACCTGCTGTAACCCAATCCCATCTGTGTTCAGTGGCTCAGCCTGGAACCATTCTGACCACTCTTGGCTAAGACTCTCTTTATCACTGTGTCAGTTTTCTAGTAGGTCTTTGATTCTAATTTGTAAATTTATTTCAATTCCCAACAGGATTTTGAAAATAACTCCCTCACCAAAGTGTGCATATTGTCGGGAGTCGCTCTGTGCAGCACTAAGAATGTAGAAAGCACTATGGAGATGTATATATGTGTGTTGTGGGGGTGGGGTGAGTATCAAAGTACTCAATGGGGGACGGACATCCTTGCCTAGGTAATGCCAATGGGAGAGAAAATAGCATAGGGAGGTGAGAGGTTCTGTAGGGAAGGCTTCCTGGAGGAGGCATGATTTTACTAAGGCTTTGAAGATGGGGAGGATGGTGATCTGTTGGATATGAAGGGGAGGGAGTTCCAGGCCGGAGGGAGGACATGCACAAGGGCTCAGTGGCTAAAGTGACAAAAATCAAGGTACAGTGAGTAGGTTGGTGTTAGAGGAATGAACTTTGTGTGGCCTGCGTTGTAATAGATCAGTGAGGTAAGGTAGGAGGGAGAGCTGATTGAGTGCCTTGAAGCCAGCGGTAAGGACTTTTTGTTTGAGGCAGAGATGGATGGGCAATGATTAGAGGTTTTTGAGGAGAGGGGAGATGCGGAATGAATTTTTTAGACTGGGCAGCAGAATGAAGTAAGGACTGGAATGGGGAGAGACAGGAGGCAGGGAGGTCAATAAGGAGACTGAGGCAGTAGTTAAGGCAGGATTCAATAGCTGTCTGAAGGGAGAGGAAGAGGAGGATTCTAGAGATGTTGTGGAAGTAGAACCAAGATGACTTGGTGACACACTGAATAAGAAAGGGAAAACAGGAGAAGAAAGAAGAGGGATAAGAAGGAGGTGATCAGGAAGGGATCAGGGCGAGGAAACTCACAAAAATCGGACAGGCAAGAAGAACAGAAATCAGGAGGGAGGGAAAGGAGACAGAAACAGAAAAAAGAGTGACAAAAAATACATGATACATCACAGGAGAAAAGGACAATGAGACACACAAGAATAGATAAGGAAAGTATTAATAGGTCACAAGTGAAAATGGAATCACATCAGAGGGATCTGGCCAGGATGGGTACAATAGGACTAGGATCAGCATGCCAATCACAGTAGGTTCAGATACAGGGAATGACCACTAAACTAGTCGTCTAATATTTGTGATACCGTTTATCCTGGAGATGATTCTTTTTGAATCTGTTAAAAACCAATACCCAATTCCTTGCAGTCATTTCCCAACTCCTTCTCTAAATTTTTTACAGGCAGTTGCTAAGTCTCAAAGTATATCTTTATTTTGATAGTGTCGTGTTTTTGAAGCTCTGTTTTTTAATGTCCCTTCCAGTCACCACGTGAGAGAAGTAATCTCTCCCTTGTCCTATGCCCTAACTACCTGATCTTCCAACCATCACGTGGTTTTCGTAGTTCTCTAACCTCTTGCTGAAGAGTATTGTTTCTTCCCTACTACCTCTCCCATAGACTAAGTCCCATCCCATACGCATTTAAGTACTCCCCTAACCCCACACCGTGTAGTATGACCAATTCCTGATACTCTGCCACTTCCCCTTCTGTCATTTATTTTAATGTTCATCTCCCCCATTAGACTAGAAGCTCCTTGAAAGAACTGTATTGTACTCTCCCAAGCATTGAGTACAGTGCTCTGTGCATGGTAAACTCTCACTAAATACCACTGATTGATTGATCTTAACCAATGGACTCAAAGATTCCACTTTGTAGGAAAGGAAAGGAATTGGCAGAATAGAAGCATGTCTCCATAGCAAAAAAGAATCGAGGCAATCTTCTAGATCATTTAAGTAGAAGTCGAGCTTTTGGCTGGATAGTCCAGGTAATCATCTTATTCTCGTAGAACTTTCTCTGATTTCTGGGGAGAATAGATTTCTTCCAAAAAACATCACAGTCAATTCTTCCGTAACGTGTGTTTTAGGTCTGTGTTTTGGAAAGAAAAGCTATTGTGGAATTTGGAGAGGTAATTCTGACAACATGCATCTATTTGGATAGAATGGGATGTTGGTCAGAAGAAATGATTTTGCGTAGCACATGGCGTTTGTTAAAATGTAAGTACTACAACATGAGATTTCTTCCAGAATGTAACCGCCCTCCCCCCGCCCCCCCGCCATTAGGGAACTGGCTGTACTCTATCCAGCATTCACAATACTGAAAACCCAGATTTACTGATAACACAAACACACACACACATCATATATGACATATATAATGTAGGATACCAGTATATCCATGTCTATATCAGTATACCTAGATATAGATATACTGTAAAAAAAAAACCCAAATTGTTTTCTGTATGTGAAGCTTAAGAAATGGTGCATTCCTTTTGTCATCTTCAAATAGGTCTCTCTGAATCTTGCCTTGTGCCGCTTGGTGGACTTTACTGTAGCCTGCTATTTATTTAGGATTAAAATATAATTGCGATATAACCTTGCCTTAGGATATGTTTGTGTTCCCAGAAAAAGAAAAAAGTTTATCTGTTGCAGCTGTTGAGGGAGAGCCAGCATTCTACTGTTTCTTCGGGGCTTGTGTCTATCCTGAAGAAAGGTTAAGAAATGAAAAAGAAAAAGAAAAATGGCTTTGAAGGAGTGGAAAATTTCTGTGGTAGCTGATAGCAAATACAGAAAGGCTTATTTGCATATAGATGTTGCAGCTTATAACTGTATAATCCTCTGAGAGAGTTCTTGTTGTTTAAATCTGCACACAGTCCAGCATTGGGCAGCCCAGCTCCTAATAAAAACCAAATCAAAACTTTGGGAACTCTCTACCTTAGAGGTAACAGGGCTTTTTTAGAATATCCATTTACATCTGAAAGAGAGGGCAGTCTAGTGCTGAATTCATTCTCATAGGAAAAGCAAGAGGAAAGGAGGAAAGACCAGATGAAGAAGGAGAATGCAGGATTGGGTGGAAAAAAATGAAGTTAACAAATTTGTCATTTGATTCAAGAAACCCATTAGAGGAGCTTTCTTGAAAGGATGGGGTGAAAGATGAGAAAGGAACACAGGATGGCTGAAAAGGGATTAAAGAAGGCTTGAATATCTGGGTCCAGATGAGCAGCCAAAGGCCTGAGAAAGATGAAAGGGTTTTTTAGGTTCCAGGCTCCCCATGCCTTTTTAGGCAAACAGTAATCTACTTTGCAGACTAAAGGCTTTCAGACTGAATGTTCCCCTGAACTTGACCATGGGCTAAGCAGATAACAACAGCTCGGAAAACAAGATAATATGGAAGGAAAAGAGATTACAAAAAGGTCAAATGATTGGCTGGAGGATAAGAAGAGGAGTGAGAAGAACCTAGGGGAAAGGGTTACAAATAGGAATCAGGCCAGGAAGATTAATGCCTTAGCCGTAGAAGAACAGAAGATGTGAGAGTACCAAAGAAAATGAGAAATGGAATGGGAATGGTGGAAGAGAACTTCAAGAAAGATGAGTTCTAAGGATGATTAAGGGAATCTGGATGAAAAGGAAGGACAAAAGCAATTTTAAATCGGACGAAGGACAGGGAATGGAAGAGATGATTATGTTCAAACGGCTAGAAATCCTCCAATCTTTTAGCGAACATATTTGTATCTACTAAAAATTGATCTGTTAGAAAGTTTTCTGCCTTTTAGTCTGTATCTCCCCCATTGTTGAATAAAGATACACTGACAACAACAGAAACCAAAAGCAGTGTTATCTCTTGACTGGGCTCTAGCTAGCAGTCTTTTCATTTTGACATGTGGAATTGAGTAGACATCTACTAACTGAAGTGTCACATACCTGAACGAATTTGGGACAAATAAGCATTCGGAAGGAATCTTTAAGATTTTTAAAGAGAACCACAATGAGTAAAATGCTTTGCATTCTACAGGTAGAAAGCATTTCAGTAACAAAGTACTGTACTCATTTAAAATGAAAAGATTCTGGTCCTCCTAGCAGCAAAGATACACTGCCAAAGGCATAAATCTGGTCAATTAGTTGGGTTTCATTTCACTTGAAATAAACTTGAGTGCAAATGGAAGAATGCTCCAGGTCCACATTTCAGATTGTTCATCACAGAGTCCAGATTTGGAAAAAGTAGACTGAGGAAAGGTGTGCTCAAAAATATGCTAAGAAGGTAAATTTTCAGATTTCTGGGAGGATAGCTCACTCCCAATGATCTGGCCACCTACTTCATCACAAAAATCAACACAATCAGGTCTGAGCTCCCCAAAGTCACCCCTCCCCCTCTCCCCTTCCCCCCCAACCCTCTCCCCTACTTTCCCATCCTTCCCTGCAGTATCCTCAGAGGAGATCTCCTCCCTCCTCGCAAGTGCCACCCCCTCCACCTGCGCCTCGGACCCCATTCCCGCTCACCTTATAAAAACCATCACCCCTGCCCTCCTCCCTTCCTTGACATCTATCTTTATCCACTCAATCTCCAATGGCTCCTTCCCCTCTGCCTTCAAACATGCCCATATCTCCCCCATCCCAAAAAAACCCTCTCTCGACCCCACTTCCCCTTCCAGTTATCTCCCTATCTCCCTACTACCCTTCCTTTCCAAAATCCTAGAACGAGTCATCTACACTCACTGTTTAGAATGCCTTAACTCCCATTCTCTCCTGGACTCCCTCCAATCTGGCTTCTGTCCCCTCCACTCTACCGAGACTGCTCTCTCTAAATTCACCCATGACCTCCTTCTTGCCAAATCCAATGGCTCCTACTCCATTCTAATCCTCCTTGACCTCTCTGCTGCCTTTGACACTGTCGACCATCCCCTCCTCCTCCATACCTTATCTCACCTTGGCTTCACGGACTCCATCTTCTCCTGGTTCTCCTCTTATCTCTCTGGCCGGTCATTCTCGGTCTCCTTCTCAGGCTCCTCCTCCCCCTCCCATCCTTTAACTGTAGGAGTTCCTCAAGGGTCAGTTCTTGACCCTCTTCTGTTCTCCATTTACACTCACTCCCTTGGTGAACTCATTCGCTCTCACGGCTTCGACTACCATCTCTATGCAGATGACATGCAGATCTACATCTCTGCCCCTGTCCTCTCCCCCTCCCTTCAGGCTCGCATCTCCTCCTGCCTCCAGGACGTCTCCACCTGGATGTCTGCCCGCCACCTAAAACTCAACATGAGCAAAACTGAGCTTCTCATCTTCCCTCCCAAGCCCGGTCCTCTCCCAGACTTCCCTATCACCGTGGATGGTACGACCATCCTTCCCATCTCTCAGGCCCGCAATCTCGGTGTCATCTTTGACTCGTCTCTCTCGTTCACCCCACACATCCAATCCATTACCGAGACCTGCCGGTCTCACCTTTACAATATAGCCAAGATCTGCCCTTTCCTCTCCACCCAAATGGCTACCTTACTGCTACGGGCTCTTGTTATATCCCGGCTAGACTACTGTGTCAGCCTTCTCTCTGATCTCCCTTCCTCCTCTCTCGCCCCACTCCAGTCTATTCTTCACTCCGCTGCCCGGCTCATCTTCCTGCAGAAACGTTCTGGGCATGTAACTCCCCTTCTTAAAAACCTCCAGTGGTTGCCTATCAACCTCCGCTCAAAACAAAAACTCCTCACTTTAGGCTTCAAGGCTCTCCATCACCTTGCCCCTTCCTACCTCTCCTCCCTTCTCTCTTTCTACCGCCCACCCCGCACTCTCCGCTCCTCTGCTGCCCACCTCCTCACCGTCCCTCGGTCCCGCCTATCCCGCCGTCGACCCCTGGGTCATGTCCTCCTGCGGTCTTGGAATGCCCTCCCTCCTCACCCCCGACAATCTAATTCTCTTCCCCTCTTCAAATCCCTACTTAAAGCTCACCTCCTCCAAGAGCCCTTCCCAGACTGAGCTCCCCCCTTTTTCCCTCTGCTTCCTCTACCCCCCCTTCACCTCTCCGCAGCTAAACCCTCTTTTACCCCCATTTCCCTCTCCTCCTCCCCCTCTCCCATCCCACCCCCTCAGCACTGTACTCGTTTGCTCAACTGTATATATCTTCATCACCCTATTCATTTTGTTTAATGAGATGTACATCACCCTGATTCTATTTATTTGCCATTGTTTTATTGCCATTGTTCTTGTCTGCCTGTCTCCCCCAATAAGCCAGTGAAAGGGCAGGGACTGTCTCTATCTGTTGCCTATTTGTACATTCTAAGTGCTTAGTACAGTGCTCTGCACATAGTAAGAGCTCAATAAATACTATTGAATGAATGAATGAATAAAATGAATGAATAGTTTTCACTAGCTCATCACTGCATCTGTCCTCCCTAACAGTTGCCTTGCATAGGAGGACCGGGCAAAAAAGTGTGGATGACATCAGTTCTCCTGCCAAAACAACTCAAGCACATGTCCTGCTGGCCACAGGACATTCCTTTCCCCTCTTAACCATTGGTGTCTGAATCAGAGGACCTGAGGCCTAATCCCAGCTCTGCCACTTGTCTACTGTGTGATTAGGGGCACGTCACTTCACTTCACTGAGCCTCAGATCCTTCATTTGTAGAATGGGATTAAGACCGTGAGCCCCATGTTGGACAGGGACTGTATCCAACCTGATTATCTGTATCTGACCCAGTGTTTAGGACACATCTGCCATGTAGTAATTACTTAATATATACTATTTTTTAAAAATCATCACCCAAATCGCCAGGGGTTCAGATCAGCCACTTGTTTGCTGTGTGCCCTTGGGCAAATCACTTAACTCCTCTGTGTCTCAGTTACCTCACCTCTAAAATAAAAATCAGATGGTGAGCTTCATGTGGGGCAGTGACTGTGTCCATCCTGACTGTCTTGTATCTACCCCAGTGCTTAGTACAGTGCCTGGCACATACCAAGCACTTAACCTATACTGCAAAAAAAAAAATGCTCACCCAAATCACCAGGGATTCAGAAAAGTTATCAACAGTATTTGCATGGACCAAGTGGGCAAATGTGCAAGAGATTCTCTCTTAAAGTAACTCACATTCAATGGCTGTGATTTCACCATCAGCAATAGGCACTCGAAAAATACCGACTGACATTTTGTTCCCTAATTTTCTCTCGGAACATTCTCCTAATCACCACATTCCTAATCCTCACTGATAACCCCAACTCTGGGTCAAACCTGGCTCTTGGCAAGCATGAGACAAGCATGAGTCAAGCATGGCATTTGTCAGGTCAACAGTTGGACAACAGTTTGATGTATCGTTGAATCTGTTCCCTGTCAAGGTGATTAAGTTAAAGTTTATAATGCTATTGTCCTTCAAAGAAACAAACCAGCAGAAAAGGAAGCAGAAAGGAAGCCAAGGCAACTTTCTTCCAGATGTTTTAATGAATACTGGACTAAAATCCCTCACTATTTTGTGGCATATTGTATTTTCTTTGACTTTATGGAAACATCTATTTGAGTTTTTCCAAACCATTTGGTTTAAAACCCCGTGGCTTTTTGAACTATGTCTTCTGTGCCCTGCAAACAAACCCACTCTGTATGTGGTATTTTGTTTATTATCTTCTCATTGTCAGGAGTTGGATTAGCACGGGGATGTTTTTAACTTGATTAATCTGAGGGAATGCTTTGGAGGTTAAAGGTCCAGAAATCAATACTAATAAGAACCAGGTGGATAAACAGGTTAAAGGAAAGATCACATAAAATAGAAATCCTGATTTGGTTGCTGAATTTAATTTTAAAGAAGAATTTTGTAAACAATTTTCATCCTCCAGGACTGTCCAGGACTAGAAAAGTCAGCCTTAGTATGTTAGCTTCTGAAAGGTAGGAACCATGTCATTCATTCATTCATTCATTCAGTCAGTCATTCATATTTATTGAGCGCTTAGTGTGTGCAGGGTCCTGTACTAAGCAATTGGAAAGTACAATTCGGCAGCAGAGACAATCTCTACCCAACAATGGGCTCACAATCTAGAAGAGTCATGTTTCTGTTCACATAACCCCAAATGTGTTTTGGATGTTCAATAATTTTTATACTGACATATCATGTGGCTCAGTGGAAAGAGCTCGGGGCTGGGAGTCAGAGGACCAGGTTTCTAATCACAGTTCTACCACTTGCCTGCTAGGTGGCCTTGGGCAAGTCACAACTTCTCTGTGCATCAGTTTCCTCCTCTACAAAATGGGGATTCAATGCCTGTCTCCCTCCCATTTAGACTGAGAGCCCCATGTGGGGTGGGGACTGTGTCCAACCTGATCATCTTGTATTTACCCCAGTGCTTAGTTTTTTGCACATAGTAAGTGCCTAATGAACACCCCAATTATTATTATTATAATTATTCTACTGTACAAATGACAGTAAGTATTGGTTTCTAATTCATTATTTGAACCCTTTATTCAAATGCCTAGAATGGAGCACTGCACCAAAGGGGTGCTCAATAAATGTTACTGCAACTACTACTTTATAGCCTTAGAGTAATTGTGACTGAATATCAACTTCTAGAAACCTTTGGATGCCACGTATTTTAAGCAAACATGAAACCAATGATTCCTGAGTGCCTCTTTGAAAGCGAAGGGTCTTTTAAGATGAAATACCATCTCTCAGGGGATCTCTGCCTGAGCATTTCTCCAGTGTTGCTGCATTCTCTGTCTACTCGAATTTATGACTGACCAGGCTCCTGGGTCACCCAATTCAATAAAATGTCAAGTGTCCAATGGTTTTTGCTTTAGCAATTCGTGGTTCCAGATTTTGTTCAAAATCTAGGACTTCAGCCTATTTCTACACTGCCAAAAGCTGTGGTCAACTTGGAACCCATCACCTTGCACACGTGCACATTGTGTTATGGCTGACTCATTCAGGACCCTGAGATGGAGAGAAGTCAGAAGTGTCTGGCGACCACCCTCACTCTGCCATCATGGATATGAGTGAGAAAGCATCCAATATCAGCTTAGCCAGATAGTTTGTTCTGTTTTGGCCACCCTTGAAGAGACTCTTATTGGAGAAGAAAGCACAAAGTAGCTCTGGTTGTGTAGCGCTGCTCCTTCAGAATCAAATCTGTCTTGAGTTTTCACTTGCAGGAATTAACAGCCCTGGTCTCCCTGAGGACTGCCATGTACATGAGGTAAGGAAAAAGACTTATTTTTTGGTATGTGTGTGTCAACAAAATCCTACATGGGGAGAATATTAGGGGAAATCATCTACAAGACTGTTGCTAGTTGAGGTATTGCTGGAATTCAGTCAAACAAATTTTTGAGCGCTTAATCTGTGCAGAGCACTGAACTAAGTACTTGGAAGAGTACAACAGAATTAACAGACATGTTCCTTCCCCATAATGAGCTTACAGTTTAGACGTGGAGACGGACACTAATATGAAAAAATAAGTAAAGTATAATATATAATCTATATATTCATCTATCAATACATAGTACTATATGAATGTATAATTTAAAGATATGTATATATGTGCTGCAGGGTTGGGGGTGGGGCGTATATCAAATTTCGAATGGAGTGACTAAGGTAGAGTTTTAATTAGGACAGGCATGGGTGCGTCTTAAAAGCTTTACCTCTTCACCTGGTCTGTCACTATGTTCGAGCCTTTGATGTTTTGATATGATCTGTTTAAGCTTTTAGAATATTTTTTCTTCACTTTTCCCATATTTTTGTTCTTTGATTGGAATGACTACAATGTTGCACAGCACACTTTCCCAGCTTAAAACAAACCAAATAATGTTTAACACCAACACATTTGCCCTGG
Source organism: Ornithorhynchus anatinus (assembly GCF_004115215.2). Taxonomy (NCBI): domain Eukaryota; kingdom Metazoa; phylum Chordata; class Mammalia; order Monotremata; family Ornithorhynchidae; genus Ornithorhynchus; species Ornithorhynchus anatinus. The sequence goes on along the minus strand of NC_041753.1, from coordinate 50,367,040 downwards.
TGGAACAGTTTCTTTCCTTTCAATTAATCTGATGGGATTTTTAGATGTGTTAGCTTCTTCAATTCATCCAGACAACTGTCAATTTAAAAAAAAAAGGCACCAGAAAATGGGCTCACCTTCTAAGATAAACCCTCAAAGCAGAACAAGAAGAAAGATTTCCCTAATTATGCTATTTAAAATCTCACAGCTAGAAATGCCCAGTATTTGCTTGTAGATTTCAGATTAAAGAGAGGAAAAAATATATTGACCTTACTGTATTTCAAAGGAGTTGGCTAGTGCCAGATTTCCTCTAAACAATGCATACTGTTTAATAGAGTTGATTAGTGTAGATAAATATTGGTTCTCACTAGTTTTAAGTGAAAATGTTGTAGCTGCCATTTTGGAAAAGTCTCTTGGATTTATCCTGAACTCTCAAGATGGGGGCACCTTCAAAGAGCTAACGGTGCCTTGAAAGCAATCACTGGCATTCTCTGTTCTTGAGGAGAAGTAGCTTCCATTTTGGAGCACAAAGAAGGGGAAATATTCACTGCTTGGTTTTCCATGTGGGGTAGTTTTTTTGTGATATAAAGACTGAATAATACTGATTGTTTACACTCCAGAATCTTAATGGCATCACTGACGTCTGTCACACTACAGAAAGCTTCTAAAGGAATAAAATGAGCACGAATTTGCATAAGAAAATATTCCCAAACTTTAAATTGTGTTATGTTGGTCAGGGAAGCTGTCTTCACTATTTCATGGATGTGGACAGATAAAAGCAGCTATTATCCTGACTCACTTATGAAAAATAAGATGGACAATTTATAGCCTAGGTTAGATCTAAAAGCAATGCAAAAAAAAAATGTTGAAATAACCTGAAGATGACAAGACAGCATTACTATTAAACTTTTTGAGAAGTCGAATAATGAACTGTAGAAAACTTGTCTTAGATAATGATGATGATGATGATGGCATTTGTTAAGCGCTTACTATGTGCAAAGCACTGTTCTAAACACTGGGGGGGAATACGAGGTGATCAGGTTGTCCCAAGTGGGGCTCCCAGTCTTCATCCCCATTTTACAGATGAGGTAACTGAGGCACAAAGAAGTGAAGTGACTTGCCCAAAGTCACACAGCTGACCAGCAGAAGAGCAGGGATTTGAACCCATGATCTCTGACTCTGACTCTGAGCTATGCTCCTTCTCTAGATAAGATTAACATGGTATTCCTTTTCCCTCCTTTGAGTTTGTGTACACCTACTGCCTCCATTTCCTAATAATAGTCACAACTGTGGTATTTGTTAAGCATTTATCTTGTACCTAGTGTTGCAGTAATTACAAGATAATCAAGTTGGACAGAGTCCCTGTCCCACACAGGGCTCAAAGTCTAAGAAGTGTTAAAACAGGCATGTAATCCCCATTTTGCAGATGGAGAAATGGAGGCTCAAAGAACTAAAGTCATTTGCCCAAGGTCACGCAGCACACAAGTTCCAGAGCTGGGATGAGAGCCAGTTCAGTGCTCTTTCCACTAGGCCTTGCTGCTTGTCCTCCAACTTACTCCTGGACCTTCTACAATTTGGCCTTCACCCCCTTTACTCCAAAGTCACCAACAACCTTCTTCTCGTCAGGTCTAACAGAGTCTACACCATCCTAATCCTCCTCGATCTCTTGACTGCCTTTGACACTCTGGACCACTCCCTTCTCCTGGAAGTATGATCTAACTTTGTTTCTGGCACAGTCCTCTGTGCACTAGCTTGTCAGCTTCTTGAGGCCAGGGATGGTGTCTACCAATTCTATTGTACTCTCTCAAGCTTTTAGGACAGTGCTCCGCACCCAGCAATCACCCTGCACCCAGTAAATGCTTAATAAATAACACTGATTGGTAGATTCACTTACTTCCCTGGTTAGTCCTTCTCAGACTCCTTCACCAGTTCTTTCTCTGCCACCCCTTCCTAACTGTGGGTGTTCCTCAAGTTTCAATTCTGGGTCCCCTTTTCTTCCCAATCTACACTCACTGTTCTTGGACAGCCCATCTGCTCCATGGCTTCAATTACCATCTCTATGCAGATGAAACCCAAATCTACTTTGCCAAACCTGACCTCTCTCCCTCTGTACAATCTCACATTTCCTCCTGCCTCCAGGTCATGGATGACTCACCATGTTGAGTGAGTGTTCAGTGCTCACTCAATATGTCCAAACCTAAACTCCTCATTTTCCCTCCCAAATCTTCTTCTCCACCTAAGTTTTCCCTGTTGACACCACCAACTTCCCAGTCTGTGAAGCTCATAACCTGGATCCCTCCCTCTTCTTAAATCCCTATATTTAATCCATCTCCAAATCTGTTTTTCCTCCACAACATTTCCAGAACCTTCTCGATCCAAAATGCTGCCATGCTGGTCTAGGCATTTGTGATATCCTGATGTGACCACTGCATCAGTCTCTTCTCTGACTTCCCTACCTCCATATCTCCCCTCTCTAGTCCACCCTTCACTTGGCTGTAGGTATTGTCCTTCTAAACATCATTCCACTTATACCTCCCCATTCCTCAAAAACTTCCAATGAGAGTATCAAACAGAATATCTGGACCAGAGGTTTTAAGATACTTACCCATATTTCTTGCCCCAGTTATTCTCACTCCTCTTCCGCAACACACTAGTTTGTGCACTTCATTCTTCTCAAGCCAACTTATTCAATGTGCCTCATCCTGGTCTCTCCCACTGTCAACCTCTTGCTTGTGTCCTTCCTTTTGCCTGGAATTCCCCCTCTCTACATATCTAGCAGACCACTATTAGCACCATCTTCCAAACCCTTCTCGAATCACATCTCCCCCAGGAGGCCTTCCCTGATTAACTCTCATCTCTCCACCTTATGTCTGTGCCTGCGACCAGTTCGATGTCATTTGGGTACTCACAGGCCCTGTACCGCTTATGTCCATATCTTTATACTCTACTGCTTCCTCCTGCCTGTAATTTATTTTAGTATATGTCTTCCTTGCTAGATTGTAAACCCCTTGTCGGCAGGGATCACATCTTTCATTTCTACTGTATGCTTCCAAGTGGACAGATAAAAATAGCTATTATCCTGACTCACTTATGAAAAATAAGATGGACAATTTATAGCCTAGGTTAGATCTAGTGCTCTGCACACAAAGGCTACTCATTTAATGCTATCCACCGAATGTCTGCACATTAGGAGGGTGGTTTCTTCTATTTTTAAAATCCCAGTCTTCACATTTCTGCATGGCAAATGAGGAGTTTACGGTCATTATTCTCTCTATTTTTCCATGTTTGGGCCATAGTTGAACATCTATCAGGCATAAAGGAGACATGGGCCAGCTCTTTCTCCTCCTTCACCTGGAATTCTCCCATTGAGCCAAATCTACTCCAGGGGGCAGCTGATACCTGGAAGCAACCATGTTCTCGATGTGGGCCTTCTGGGTGAAAGGGAAAGCTATGTTTGCTGCACTTCGACAGGAACGTTTCCTCTCTTCAAGGGCACCAAGAACCCAAGAGTCAGATGGGAAGATTGTTGCTACTTTATTCTCAGTGGCTCTTTCAGGACAGACACCAGACCACCCACTTTGAGGCTAAACTTGCGCTGCAATTCTTAGGTATGATGCAGTTTTCTCTCTTTTTCTCCTTGGATAAGGATGACTGCCCTGTCTTAGGGAAGAAAGAGGGGAAGAAAGTAATGGAAAGTTTAGATAATAATGATGATGACTTTTTTTATTTAAATGAATCTGGACTTCATACATGGTTACAATACAAGTAATAGCAATACAACCACCAGTTTTAAGTGTCATTAGTCCTCATAATCATTTTATTGCAAGTTCCTCTGTTAGATTGTTAGCTCCTGGTAGGCTGAGATAATGACTTCTACACCTAATGTACTCTTCCAAGCTCTTCAAAAACAGTACTCTACGCACAGCAAGTACTCAATAAATATGATTGATGGATTATAATCATCTATTGGGAGAGAAAAATATTCTGGTCATGTGAGAAGTATTTAATAAAACCACCTTCTGAATAGCAGTCAGGCTGAGTTGAACTCCAGCTCCTGAAAACTCTCAATTATCTGAGATAATCATTGTCTTTACTTCAACTGTCACATCAGCTCTTCTGTCAGCCCCTCATATTTATTTATCTTCTCTGCCTAGGTATTTGGAATCTGTTTGCTTAGGGGAATAGCAAATCAATAATCCCACTGTTTTATTACATTTATCAAATAGCAGAATGACTGGCCTTTTGCCCATGATTTGTCCATCTGTTAGAGTTCTGTCCCAACACAATTTAAAGTAGTTTTTTTCTGACATAATATTAGGCTTATAGTTACAATCTGATGTACCCCCTACTTGTAATTTTGTGTCTATCTTCCCTGCTAGATTGTAAGTCCCTTGAGGGCAGGAATCCTATCTATGAATTCTAGGGTTCTCTCACAAGCAATTTGTACATGCTCTGCACAGAGTTAGTGCTCAGAAATTACCATTGATTGATTGATTTAGGTGACTATTGTTACACAATCTCAGCGACATTATGGTACCTTAGGTATGAGCCTCAAAACCCAAAGCAATACATTCTCCAGTTAAATGTTCTCTTCAGCCACCACCCACTTTTGAACCTCTCATCAAGAAATTTTCCCTGTAATGTATACTAGTGATACCCTTTACTGCTAATCACCCTGAATACATCAGAAGAAACCCTGTGGTATATAATAGTACCTATGATGGCATCTTCTATCTCTTAGAGGATTATTTTGCAGAAACCTCAATTATATACAATGTCTAAAAAGTGACATATTATTCCCACGAAGTGTTAGAAGGTGGGTAGACTGCATCTCCCTCTGCAGATAGGGGAAATGACAGAACCGAGCTTCAGTGGATTGCTACTTAAGGAGGTGATGCAGTGACCGAGCTGGTCTCCTGGATTCTAATATAGCCTTCTCTCTCAAAGTCACAGGGTATCTAACCTCCTTTTCCTCTGCAGTTTTATTTTTTTAATGGGGCCACAGTTGGGCTGCAGAATGTTATTGCTCCTTGTGGGCAGAGAACATAGCTACCAACTCCATTATATCGTACTCTTAGTACAGCGCTCTGTATGCAGCAGGTGCTCAATAAATACAATTGATTGATTGATTATTGCTGCTTTTGGCCTGGATTCATTCATTGCAGGCTCTGATGGTATTGTGAGCTATGATCCAGAATGCACCCTCCCTTCTCTTGTGATTGGAGGTTTGAGTGGGTATAGAGAAGGCCTCTAGCCTTTGTAGGCTGATCCAAACCGCCCAAGGTCATTTCAATCTTTGGAAGCTGTTTCTGAGGACAGACCAATATGAGAGCTTACTGGTATGGGCCAGAAAACAAGAACCATTCTCATGCTAGTTTGGCTCTTTCCAAGACTGGTTCACCAGAGCAATAAAAAGGTTCAGTTATAGTACAGTTTTGAAAATGGACAACAATGGGGGGAGCTAGTGACAAAATTGGAACTTGGCAATACATTATAGGGTTAGGTTTTTTTTCTTATCTTCACTGCTCTCTTTTTCACCCAAATTCATTATGATGATGATGATGACAATGGCATTTATTAAGTGCCTACTAGGGTTTAAGCCCTTTGCTGGAGACAAGATCACCATAGCAGATAGAGTTTCTGTCCCAGATGGGGCTCATAATCTAAGAGTACTTTCCAAGTGTTTAGTACAATGCCCTGCACACAGTAAGGATTCAATAAATATAATTGAATGAATGAATGAACGAATGAATAAGAGGCAGTGAGAGAAAGTGTTTTATCCCCATGTTCCTGATGAGGAAAACTGAGACTGGAGAGATTAAGTTATTTGCCTATGATCAGACAGGGCAGGTAAGATCCAAATTGCCTGCCTCCCATTCCCACGCAGTTGTATGCTGCCACTCAAGGAGCTGACCTCCTTGTGCTCCCCTTTTCTTTGCCCAGCCTCCACTAAGGCTTGCTCTTACTACTAACTGCTACCTGGACTGAGAGCTCCTGCAAGCAGAGATTGTCTTGTATTTAATTTTCTCTGTACATTCCCAAGTGCCTCTTTGAGGGTAACTTGCAGAGTAGGCACACAATAAACATTAGTGATGATGACGACGACGATGATAAAAGTGTTGAAGACAATATTCCAGCGATGGGACTGAGTTTTATAGGTTTTTAATTGTAAGAGAGCTGTGACAACCCTATACATATCGTCACGGATCAAAACCAACTAGGTTACAGAAAACACAGCTTTCATTTTGTAATAACCACTTTACAAGTTAAAGTGGCCTGAGCAGAGCAGAGAGATCAAATTTGGGTGCTGAAGGACAAGGGCAGACACACAATCAAGAGCGAGAATGATATATCATAATAAATTATGTACTATGGTTGAGTAAACCATCCTTTGCCGGGCCCTAATTTCTCATTATAGGGTAATCTTTCGTAACATCATTGTTGAAGGAGATTGTATCAAGACTCCATATAATAGTACTCTGTCTAGTCTATTGTGTAGCAGGAAAAATTTAGCCTTCAGAGATGCCAGACTTTCATTCTCTAGGAGCTTAAGTGACATCAGAGTATGTAAATTATTACTTCTCCCAAGGATCTAACTTGCAAACAAGTGAGGGTTATATCCTTTCCAAGGTTTGTCCATCCTGTAATTTGTTCCCCACTGACCGTTTCCTCTCTCTTTGCCAATGTGAGTTCTCTTCTGCTCTTTTATAGATGAAGAATCATGAAGCTGAAAAGGCATGATAGTACATGCCGACACTGGAGATGGACTAACGTTTGCGTTATTGTCATAGGGATGTCTTTTTAATAGAAAATGTAACATTTCCCTATCTCTAGTTTCTCCACCATCCAGTCCATACTTCATTCTGATGCCCACTCCTCAAAAACCCTCAACAGCTCTCTCCACATCCAGCTGAAACTCCAGACAACAGGCTTCGCAGCATTCCACTTGTTCTCTCCCTCTTTCGCACCAATTGTCTTTTTTTAATGGCATTTGTTAAAGCACTTAGTATGTGCCAGGCACTGTACTAAGCACTGTGGTAGATACAAGCTAATAGGGTTGGATACTGTAATGTCCCACATGTCCCACATGGTTCATAGTATAAATCCCCACTTTACAGAGGAAGAAACAGAGGCACAGAGAAGTTAAGTGACTTCCCCAAGGTCACACAGCAGACATGTCTCACAAGCCCGTTACCTTGGTATTACCCTTGACTCATCTCTCATTCAACCCACATATTCAATCTGACACCAAATCCTGTTGGTTCAACCTTCATAACGTCGCTAAAATCCATCTTTTCCTCTCCATCCAAACCATCCAAACTGATACCATGTTAATCCAAGCACTTATCCTATCCCGCCTTGATTACTGTACCATTTTCCTTGCTAACTTCCCTATCTCTGTCTCTCCTCACTCCAGTCCACCCTTCCCCTCCATCCTTCCCTCTGCTGCCCAGATCATTTTTCTACAAAACCATTCAGTCCATTTTTCCCCACTCCTCAAGAGCCTCCAGTGGTTGCCCATCCACCTCTGCATTAAACAGAAACTCTTTACCATCAGCTTTAATGCAACATTACCTTATCCCCTCCTACCTTACCTCCTTGATTTCTTACTACAACCCAGCCCACGCACTTCATTCCTCTAATACCAACCTACTTGCTGTACCTCAGTCTCTTCTATTCTTCTCACTCACATCCTACCTCTAGCCTGGAACGTCCTCCCCCTTCATATCACTTCACTCGCCCCACCTTCAAAGCCTTATTGAAGGCACCTCTCCAAGCAGCTTTCCCCAACTAAGCCCTCATTTCCGCTTCTCCATTCCCCTCTATGTCACCCTTATACTCGGATTTACACCCTTTATTCACCCCTCCTGCCCCACAGCACTTATGTAAATATCTGTAATTTATTTATTTATTTATATTAATGTCTATCTCCCCCTGTAGACTGGAAGGTCATTGTATATAGGGAACATGTCTACCGACTCTGTTTTATTGTATTCTTCCAAGTGTTTAGTACAGTTCTGTGCAATCATATTTACTGAGCACTTACTGTGTGCAAAGCACTGTACTATGCACTTGGGAGAATAACATTATGATATATAGCAGAAGCATTCCCTGCCCATGAAAACCTTACAGTCTAGAGGGTAAGTACTCAAAAATATACAATTGATTGATAATGATAACATTGATTGAGGTAAGAATGATGCAACAGGAAAGCAGTGTTGGATTAATTCACAGAATCAGCTAGCTCTTTTTTCATTCATTCATTCATTCAATCATATTTATTGAGAACTTACTGTGTGCAGAGCACTGTACTAAGCACTTGGACAGTACAATTCAGCAATAAAGAGAGACAATCCCTGCTCACACTGGTCTTACACTCTGGATGGGGGGAGACAGACATCAAAACAAGTAAACAGGCATCTATATAAGTAGAATTATAGATATATATACACATCAAAACAAGTAAACAGGCCTTACTCATTAATGTTGGCCCCTCTGACAGAAGAGGTTTTCTACAGGCTCAGAGACATATCACTGTATTCCACAGAACTTCTTTACAGACCTGTCAGCTTCCCCGTCATCCGATGCTGTATGGAATGGGACAAGGAAAAAATCTATGGGAAAAGGGACCAGCTCTCAGATTCTACCTCCTCTCTCCCTTGAAGAGCATATCCTCACTACCACTTAAGCTTCACATCTGGTGGCATCCTTTCTGCACTAGCAATTTGTTCCTTTTCAGGAAAAGGCACTTGTCTTCAGGCAGGGAGCTCATGACAGCAGCAGCAGAAATGTTTCATTGTAAAATTACGTTTGCAGACCACTGGTCAGGGCACAGAAAGGGGTGCCAAAATTCAGAGCCCTCACTACCTCACTCCTGTACAGCTCGATTGCCTTGGGCAAGAAATTTTACCTCCTAGTGTCTCCTTTTTCCCATCTGTAAACCAGAGATAACAATGCAGACCTCCTATCCAAGGCTGTTTGGAGGCTCTCAGGCAATAGTTGCAAGGGATTTGTAATGCATAGATGAAAGGTGCTTTGTAAATATTATGGGCAATAGGAAGGAATGCAGTCAATATAAACCCCTTCCAATGGTACAGGGTGTCTTCTACAGATTCAAGGAAAGAGCAATGATTCATTCTAAATAGAATTTTCCAGAGATGCCGTGGGAATTCAAGCACTGCAGAGGGAAATTCTATGAGTCACGTGTATCCACGTTTTCACTCTGGTACAGCTGGGATGGGGAGAAGGGGGAATAGGCCGGATCGTATGTGACGGGGTGAGGTGTTAGGATACCACATGGCCCAGGATGAAATGTACAGAGGTGAAGATGAACAAAGCTAAAGGCTGTGTCTCTCCGCCTTACCTCACCCTGTAGGGTTGTCCTCCGGTTCCAAGATGACACTGCCAATGGTGAGACTGCGTCTGTGACTATCCATGTAGTACTAGTAGTCATAGGCTGGATAAGCAGCGTGACTTAGTGGAAAGAACCCGGGCTTGGGAGTCAGAGGTCATGGGTATTAATCTGGGCTCTGCCACTCGTCAGCTGTGTGACCTTGGGCAAGTCACTTACATTCTCTGTGCCTCAGTTACCTCATCTGTCAAATGGGAATGAAGACTGTGAGCCCCACCTGGGACAACCTGATTACCTTGTAGCTACCCCAGTGCTTAGAACAGTGCTTGGCACATAGTAATCGCTTAACCAAAATTATTATTATTAGTAGTATTTTTTTGAGTGTCCACTGGGTTCAGCGTACTTTTCTAAGCTCTCGAAAATGACACCTTCCCTGTCCACAAAAGGCTTTCTCTCTAATCGGAGAAATAGAAATAAAAGTAGTAAGAAATAGAATGATCAAAGTCAATAATTGAATAAGTGAATATACATGAGCATTGAGGATGATTAGAAGAAAGTACATCCATGTACAAAGAGTGGTGCATACCTTTTCTGGACTATTTAACTATTTCAATAAGCATTGATCAGGGACTGTTGGCAGTCATTATCTTAAGCTTACCAAATATGTTTTAAAAAAAGAGAGGAAAATTGTGTTCTACTACCAGCAGCCAATGTTCTGAAGTGATTTTTGCAGTATTAGTGATGTCTCTGAGACATATATCCTGTGCCCAGCCACTCACAGTGAGAGATGGTTGGTAGTAGTAATAGTAGTAACATGCATTAATGTCTGTCTCGCCCTCCAGACTGTAAGCTTGTTGTGGTCAGGGAACACGTCTACCAACTCTGTTATAGTGTACTGTCCTAAGAGCTTAGCACAGTGCTCTGCACACACTAACCACTCAGTAAATATGATTGATGGATTGACTGCACGGTACTAGGCACTTTGGAAATACAGACTAAGTGAAATGTTTCCTGCCCAAAAGGAGCCCGTGATGAACCACAGATACCACTGATGAGTATTGAAATTAGTGGCCTCACCCTTCCTTTTTCCTGCTCTGTCCCACAAAGTTGTTAGCTCTGAAATATTTTGTTCTTGTGATTTCATTCTCTAGCTACTCCCTGGATAAGCTTCCTAGAGAAGTAGAGATGAAATTATTAAGGAAGATAAAACATTCATAATTTTGCTCACCTTACAGGAAACATCTAAATATGGATACAATTCTCGGGTGGATTTTTTTTAAATGATATTTGTTATGCACTTACTTTGTGCCAGGCACAGTACTAAGCACTGGGGTAGATAGAAGCTAATCAGGTTGGACACAGTCCATGTCCCACGTGGGGTCAGAGTCTTAATCCCCATTTTCCAGATGAGGTAACTAAGGTACAGAGAAGTTAAGTGACTTGCCCAAGGTCATACTGAAGACAAGTAGCAAAACCAGGATTAGTACCCAGATCCTTCTGATTCCCTGGCCCATGCTCTATCCACTAGGCAATGTGGCTTCAATTTTTAAGAGGAAGCAGTATTATGTTACCTTCTACTCTCCCAAGCACTTAGTACAGTGCTCTGCATGCAGTACTGGCTCAATAAATACCAATGATTTATTTGAATTTGACTGGAGGTTAATCTCCATGAATGTTGTTTTTTTTCCACTGCCTCCCTTTGAGTTCCTTCTGTTGATTACACAGTGCAAATGGCATCTTTAGAGGACTCTCTGAGCTCCTGCTAGGGTTTGGCCAGCAATAGCCTATTTTTATTTGCTTTTCCAATCAGCAGGCAGTGCCCGTGGAGACTTACGCAGGTGAAAGAAAACAAGACTGTGGAGAGTGAAGGTCAACGTTTCCCTCCTGATGTTTATGATATGGTATAAGAGAAGAATGATTCCCACTGATTTCTACTGTCTTTCCCATCCCTTTTTCCACTGATGTGACAAATATATGAAGGAGGACCAGGAGGATTTTTTCTTCATTAACCACGAGTCACTTGACTCATTCTACGACCTAGACAGTGGGACAGGGACTGTGTCCAACCTGATTATCTCGTATCTACCTCAGTGCTTAGTACATAGTAAAGGTTTAATGAATCCCATCATTCTTATTCTCATTGTCCAACAGGTTCTTCTTTTTTAGGCTTTTGTGCTCATGCTGCTAATGAGGGCATTTTAAAAACTACTGGTTTGGAAATGATTTGCAGAATTTAAGGTTCATGGCAATTAAATGCTGTTAATTGCGAGGTTGCATTGACTCAGTAAAACTGACTGAGAGGAGTTGCATGCCATGCTGTAGAGGGCCTGCTACATTTAACTGGAAAGATCTTGCACAGAATAATAATGTTGGTATTTGTTAAGCGCTTACTATGTGCAGAGCACTGTTCTAAGCGCTGGAGTAGACACAGGGGAATCAGGTTGTCCCATGTGGGGCTCACAGTCTTCACCCCCATTTTACAGATGAGGTAACTGAGGCACAGAGAAGTTAAGTGACTTGCCCAGAGTCACACAGCTGACAAGTGGCAGAGCCGGGATTCGAACCCATGACCTCTGACTCCATAGCCCGGGCTCTTTCCACTGAGCCATACTAAACCCAAGAATACATGTAGAGGAAAATTCACGTGATTTGCCAAACCGGAAGTACACTGAACAGTAGCACCCCACAGGGCATCAGACATGCTTCATACGCTACTTCCAATACGATGTTGAACCGCTATTGTGTCTCAAGCCAGATGCGAGACTAAGTTCCCCATTTTGCTTCTAAGAAAACAGAGTCCTAGAAAATTCAAAAATAGTATTAAAATTGGATGATCGTTTCTGGAAGCAAAATGGATGCACATTTAGTCTTGTTTTCAAACCCTTTGCATCAGGAGAGCATTAGCTTTCCTTCCTTAGTGTGAAGGAGAGAAAACCCTCATTTTACTCCCCTTTCAGGTTCTCTGACTACTGTCAGTCTTACACCCAGCTGCAGACTAAAAAAATCAACCAGTCACTACCCTGCTACCCTGCTCTGTATAGATTTACATGCCAGACACCATAGCTGTTCTACAGAAATGCCAGTATAGGGAAAGCCCAGAGCAGGGATAGAGAGGTTGACCAGCATACACAGGAGAACACCCTGGTGTCTGGTACTTAGGCTAAAAAGAAATTGTTTTCATCCATGGCATAGTAAGTAAAATTCAATTATTTGGCATGCACAGGCCTAAGGCTTTGGGGAGAATGAATGCATTGATATTCTGGACAACTCTGTGTTTGTATTGACATGCAGTTTCCTTTCCTATATCATCTGCAAACATAAAGATGACATGGCCAATTAAAATCCGAGAGCTACATGTCCTGTGCAACAGGAAGGATGTAAGTACTTAGGTACTCGAGCTAGTATTCTCTGTAGACAGCAAAACCTGAACAATTGCTCTATAGTCAGCTGAAATGGTGTAACTCTTGAAAGGTGGATAGATGATTTGCAAAGCAAAACCTCAAATGGTGTAGCATAGTAGTAGGAAGCTGAGAAGCATTTGGAGATCATAGATCATAGATCAGGCTGACATTCAACAATCAGAAATGTGGTGAGAAAAACATCAGGCACTGTGGGTAAAATGTGCAGCAAGAAGCATTTCGTGTACAAGTTACACGTACACAGTGTAGAAGCCTCTGCTGGTGACATGTTAATCTTATCGTCAAACTGAACCACACACTCCAGGCTAAATACTCCTCTTCATCACCTGAATATGAGTCCCCATCTTACCCCTCCATCCCTTAAAAGGACAGAGATCTAAAAACCTGGACAAATTTTAGCATGCTGGCAGGGAAGGAGGACCTTCTTCCAGACAGTAGACTCACCACGCCCTCTCCCGGCCCTCCTTTCTCCGCATCCATCTTCCTTCCCAGAGTCCTCTTGCCCCTAAAACTTCCCACCCAAAAAAGTCATCTGACACACCTCACACTCGTCACTTGCATCCCCACACCCCTGTTCTCCTCATGTGCTGCTCTCTCCTCCCACAAATCCATTCCACTGTAGTCTGTGGAACCCTCACTCCACTGTGGGCAGACTCCCTTTCCATTCTTCATATGTTTCTGGTCGGCTCCCCCTTCTTCCACTCTCTGTTTCTTCCCACCATCTAAAACTGTTATCAACCACCCACCTGGTTCCACCTCTTCATTTCTGACTCCTTTCTGACCTTCTTCCATGTGCTTCTTTCACACGCTCTGATCCTAGGGGATTTCAACCCTCCATGTTGATGATTCCACTGACCTCCCAGCCATCCATTTTCTTTCACTTCTCAATTCTGCTGACCTCCTGCTTCATCCCACCTCAATCACACATCACTGGGGACCACAAACTAGGTGATAATCTCAAAACACTTAGCCATCTCTATCATCACCAATTCCAACTCACCATTACCTGATCACATACTTCTAACCTTCCAGCTCACTCTCACCCGCTCCCCGACAAACCCTGATTTGACCCTGCAACTGCAACCTCCATACTCTGGACCCACTTGTCCAAACCCTGGCTATCACACCCCTTCTGGACTCCCACTCCACCCTCCTCTCCCTTGTCACAAATTTATATATGGGCTCAACTCTACCTTCTCGACCACTTCTGACTCACTTGATCCCCTCTACTTTCATCACTCTCACAATACCAACACTTAGTTCTGGGTCACCTCCACAGTCTGCTTCCTCTACTTCTGCCATGGAGAAATCCAGGCACCAGCACTAGCTCTAATTTTGCCACTACAAGGACCCTCAGTCCTGCTATGAGTCAGCTATCTTTTCTGCTCACTAACTCTTCTATTCTTTCCCCACAAGATTCCATGGACACAAACCCCATCAACTTTCCCGAACTTTAAAATTCCTCTTGAAATCCCTAGTGTCTCCATCCCCTCTCCCAAACTCCTGAAGATTTTTCCAACAAAGTTGGAAAAATTGAAACGATGAGGCAAGAACTTCCCAGAGTTTATCCATCACCTCCTCAGTACCCTACTACCCAACCTTTCCTTTCACCTGCTTCTCTGATGATGTTCAAGAGATCTTCTGCCTATTTTCTATATCCATCCCCTTTACCTATGCCACTGACTCCATTCCCCCTTTGCCTCCTCAGAGCATTTTCCCCCTACTCTTCTCCTCTTTTTCCATCATTGCTTTCTTCAAACTCTCACTCCCTGTTGACTTCTTTTCTGCCTTAAAATATGCCCAAATCTCCTCATACTTACAATTCCACAGCCACCTCCAGCTATTGCCCCATCTCCCTGCTCCTATTTCTATCCAAATTCCTGGAATGGGTCATTTCACCCATCTCCTCCAGCATACCTCATTTTGAATAGTTCCCGGTATCCCAAATCATGTAAACTCTTCAACAATCTCTAGACTTACATATAGACATTTGTTCACTTCTATGTTTTTGTAATGGTAGTTGTTAAGTGCCAGGCACTGTTTTAAGATCTGGGGTAGACTCAAGCTAATCAGGTTGGAAACAATCTTAATCCCCATTTTACAGATGAGGTAACTGAAGCAAAGAGAAGTTAAGGGATCATTCATTCATTCATTCAATAGTATTTATTGAGCGCTTACTATGTGCAGAGCACTGTACTAAGTGCTTGGAATGTACAAATCGGTAACAGATAGAGACAGTCCCTTTGACGGGTTTACAGTTTAATCAGGGGAGACAGGCAGACAAGAACAATGGCAATAAATAGAATCAAGAGGAAGAACATCTCATTAAAACAATAGCAAATAAATAGAATCAAGGTGATGTACATCTCATTAACAAAATAAATAGGGTGATGAAGATATATACAGTTGAGCGGACAAGTACAGTGCTGAAGGGATGGGATGGGAGGGGGGAGGAGCAGAGGGAAAGGGGGGAGAAGAGGGTTTAGCTGCGGAGAGGTGAGGAGGGAGGGTAGAGGGAGCAGAGGGAAAAGGGGAGCTCAGTCTGGGAAGACCTCTTGGATCACACCACAGACAAGTGATGGAACAGGGATTAGAACCCAGATCCTTCTGACTTCCAGTCCCCTGTACTTTCCACTAGGCCACAATGCTTCAATCACATTCTGCTTCAAATACATGCTGCTTCAAATACATTCAAATACAAATAAGATTTGAATTTCAAATTCAAAAACACTGAATACTTGATTTTGATTACTTTGTGAACATTCTCTCCCCCATTACCTTGTAGGCTCCCTTTGGGCATGGAATGTGCTACTTGCTTGTTTTGTGGTAATTAATTTAATTATGGTATTTTTTTAAGCACTTACTATGTGCCAAGCACCAATCCAAATGCTGGGGTAGATACAAGAGATTCACGCTGGACACAGTCCCTGTCCCACACGGGGCTCACAGTCTTCATCCCCATTTTACAGATGAGGACACTGGACCACAGAGAAGTTAAGCGACTTGCCCAAATCCACACAACAGATAACCGGCAGAGCTGGGATTAGAATCCAGGTCCTCTGACACCTAGGCCCATGCTTTTTCCACTAGGCCATGCCACTTTCCTGATTGCTTAGCAGTCAATGAATCAATCATATTTATTGAGAGATTACTGTGCACGGAGCACTGTACTAAAAGCTTGGGAGAGTACAATATAACAGAGTTGATAGACACTTTCCCAGCTGGCAAGGAGCTTACAACCTAGAAGGGGAGAAAGACATCAAAATAAATTACAGATATGTACATAAGTGCTGTCGGGCTGGGCCGGGATGGTGAATAAAAGTGCAAAGTACAAGGATGAAGCTGAAGGGAGAGGGAGGAGGGGAAATGAGGGTTTAGTCAGGAAGGCCTCTAAGAAGAGATCTGATTTTAATAAGGCTTGGTAAGTGGGTAGAGTGGTGGTCTGTTGAATATGAAGTGGGAGGGAGTGCCAGGCCAAAGGCAGGATGCAAGTGAGGGGTCAATGCAAGATACATGAGATTGAGGTATGGTGAATGGGTTGGCGTTATAGGAGGGAAGTGAGTGTGCTGAGTTTTAGTAGGAAATCAGCAAGGTAAGATAGGAGGGGACAAGGTGATTGACTGCTTTAAAGCCAATGATAAGGAGTTGCTGTTTGATGCTGAGGTGGATGGGCAACCATCGGTGCTTCTTGAGAAGTGGGGAAACATGGTTTGAATTTTTTTTAGAAAAATGAGCCAGGCAGCAGAGTGAAATACCTACTGGAAGGGGGAGAGACAGGAAGCAGGGAGGTCAGCAAGAAGGCAATGAAGTTTTCTAGGCAGAAGAGAATAAGTGCTTGGATAAATGCAGTATCAGTTTATATGGAGACAAAGGGTGGATTTTAATGACATGAAGATAGAACTGACAGGTTTTGGACAGATTGAATATGTGGGTTGAATGAGAGAGATGAGTTGAGGATAATGCCTAGATTATGGATTTATGACAGGGAAGATGGTGGTGCTGTCTACAGTGGTGGGAAAGTCAGGGGGAGGGCAGGGTATTAGTGGGAAGATGAGGAGTTCAGTTTTGGACATGTTAAGTTTGAAGTGTCAGAGGTACATCCAAGTAGAGATGTCCTGAAGGCAGGAGGAGATGTGAAACTGATGAGAAGGAAAATGATCAGGGCTGGAGATACAGATTTGGGAACTGTCTGCTTAGAGATAGTAGTTAAAACCATGGGAGTAAACGAGTTCTCCAAGGTGGTGGGTGTAGATGGAGAATAGAAGGGAATCCCAAACTGACCCTGAGGGACACCCACGGTTAGGGGGTGGGAGACTGAGGAGGCGCCTGCGAAGGAGACTGAGAATTAGCCCAGTGCAATGCAGTGCACCTACTGAGTGCTCAGTCAAGGTTACTATTACTATCTACTCCTGCTGATTATTATCATTATGGTATTTATTAAGCGCTGTACTAAGAATTGGGGTAGACACAAAGTAAGCAAAATTGGACAGTTTTCATCATGTACAGGTGACGAATCAATGAATCGATGAATCAATACTGTATACCAGAGAGAACTCATGTTTGCTTTCCCATATTCTGCTTCGTTCATAAACTAATCATTCTGAATGGATTATACCATTTGGAAGAAAACTCCCCCTCCTCCCCAGCTCATTTAGTGAACTTGGATTTTAGTGGTTGGAGGGAGCACAGTTGTTAGGTGCTGCTTTTCATGTCACAGTTTTTGCAGAAAAGGAGAGCACGAACCAGGATTGTTAGCATGTTTTAGCCCAGTAATCTTTTCATAATCCTTACACTATGATTAGATGATAATCTATAAAGGGGCAGGTCCTGCTCTTTGGATAATTACAGGAATGCTTATAAACTCTATTTTAGAGCACAGTAAGGGTTTAACAATGGCTTGTGTCAGATGTTCTTAAAGATCAGATGGAACATTTAATCTTCATATTACTTGCATTTCATCTTCTATTAAAGCTGCAGGGGAAATTATAAATGTTAAACATACCTCCTTTAAAAATCAAAGGTGCAGTTATTTTGCAAAAGCCCCGTTTACCATCAGCTGCAAGAAAGGATCACAGGAACAAGCCCAGCAAAAAGTAAGGGTAGTATTTAAATAAAATACTGCAGTTCCCTGCAGTTTCTCTTGGAGCCCTCTGCAGGAACAAGAGTCTTTTGATGCAGATTTCATTGATCTCCCTGCAGGCTCTGACAGAGCCGGTAATTCCCTTCAGGGAATTTTATGTTGCCAAAGGGTACCACTAAACATCAACACCCATACTGCCACTTGAATATTTTAATAAGAGAACTTTTGGAGATCTATCAATAAGGTCCTTTTTTATAATATATATAACTTTCTTGGCATGGAGAGAAAACATGTAACTTTACACAAAGCACAAGGGGGATGGGGTTGTTCATCAGGATGCACCATTGCCAAATGCTCCATTTATTTTACACTATTTAGAGGTAAATCACTGTCCCCTCTTTCCAACCACCTAACTTCTGAATTCTAACAAATCATGTGACTGATTTAGATTGTAGAGAGGGTGCCATCTTATAAGGGTGTGTCCCATAAATCGTAAGTGTAAATTAGAATAAACATGTCCATAATGGTCAATTTCTTGAGGGTGGCTTTAAAATATTGTATTGATTCAAATACCACACATGCTGTTTTCAGCAAATTTTGCTTTGAAAAATCAAGTTGTGGTTAGTGTTCAAAGGCCAACTTTCCAGCTTGGGAGGGCTTAAAGGGGTATCCTCTGGCATTAACCCGAGAGTCGAAAAGGGCCCATCTTGAGCCCATATCTAACCTGAGGGTGGGCCTGAAGAGACCTTCCTTTAATCCCAGAATTTCTTAATAAACAGCACCCAGGCTGACTTTTTTCCCCCACAATATTGGGCGGGGGGGAGATTCAAAACAGGGCTCAGAGTTCATTCAGGGAACCATTTTACTTATAAGATTGTTACAAAACAGCAAGTTCAATGACCTTTTTCCTGTGGTATTTCTGGAAAAGATGCTATAAAGTGAAGACAAATACTAACCCAGGGCAGCACTACAAAAATAACAACAAATTATCCAAAACACAGAAGAATAATTATTTTTTTGTTTTCTATTTATTTGAAAAAGGTGGTAGTGACCAAATTACTCTCAGTTTGTTTTTGATGTGGTTGGTTACTTTCTGGATGAGCACCATGTTAAGGAAAACTAGCACTGTAGTATTTGCACCTTGGTCTTCACCACAGGCATGTTCAGAATCTTTGCTGTTACCATCGCATCATGTTCTAACTAGATAAACATGCCTTGGGGGAAAAATATTTTCTGATTCCCTAACAGTGTTCTAGCCAAAATGTGTAGTGGAAACATATGTCGTGAAACATTTGAGTATATTTGTCCTGCACGGCAACGGTATACTTGGAACAGTACACCCAGCTCTGCTATAATATAATAACATGATTTGGATATAGCCCAAAGAAAGAATGAGGGATACTCTTCCCATAACACAAATCCCTTCTAATGTAATCCGATCCTCAAATTGGTGTAAATAGGTTAGGTGTAGCAAGTGGATGATGCCCAAATCTACCTCTCTAGCCCTGACCTCTCTCCTCTGCAATCTTGCATTTCCCTGCTTCCAGGTCATCTCTACTTGGGTGTGCCATAGGCATCTTGAGCTCAAAAGTCCAACTGTCTTCCCACATGATCTCTTCAGCTTCATTTTGTCATCCAGGTTGACAACACCACCATCCTCCCTGTCTCTGAGGCATGTGACTTACCCTTGACTCTTCCCTCACTTTCAAGCGCCATATTGAGTTTATCAGCAAATTCTATAAATTGTACCTCCACAACCTTTCCAGGATCTAACCCCATCCTCTCCTATCCAACTGCCAGCACCCTGGTCCAGGCACTAGCCAGATCCCAGTTTGAATTCTGCTTCAAGCCACCTCCCTGACTTTCCTGCCTCCTGTCTCTCCCCTCTCCAGCCCATATGTCACTTATTTTCTAAAACACTGTTCTGCACTCTACCAACTCCTCAAAAACCTTCAGTGATTGCCCATTTCTCTCTGTATCAAGCAGAAACTCCTGACAATGGGTTTCAGGTATTCAATCATCTCTCACTCTGGCTCCTAATAACCTACTCTTTTATGGTATTTGTTAAGAAATATGTGCCAAACACGGTGCTAAACGCTGGGGTAGATACAAGGCAGTAAGTTTGGACACAGTTCATGTCCTACATGGGGCTCACAGTCTTAATTCCCATTTTACAAATGAGGTAACTGAGGCCTAGAGAAGTTAGGTGACTTGCCCAAGGTCACGCAGCAGACAAGCGGCAGAGTCGGAACTAGAACCCAGCTCCTTCTGATTCTCAGGCCTGTGCTATATCCACTAGGCAACACTGCTTTCTACTCTTGTCTCCTACTACACTCATCTTGCACCCTTCATACCTCTCAAGCTAACCTAGAAGCAGCGTGGCTCAGTGGAAAGAGCACGGGCTTGGAAGTCAGAGGTCATGGGTTCGAATCCCGGCTCCGCCACTTGTCAGCTGTGTGACTGTGTGCAAGTCACTTCACTTCTCTGTGCCTCAGTTATCTCATCTATAAAATGGGGATTAAGACTGTGAGCCTCATGTGGGACAACCTGATTATCCTGTATTTACCCCAGTGCTTAGAACAGTGCTCTACACATAGTAAGCGCTTAACAAATACCAACATTATTAACATTATTACTTCAGCACAGTCAACCTCCGGAAGCACTTAGGTATGCCCATCTGTAATTTAGTGTCCGTCTTCCTTGCTATGTTGTAAATTATTTGAGGGCAGGGATTATGTCTACTAATTATGTTGTACCTTCTCAAGTCCTTCATAAAATGCTTGAGCTCACAGAGGCTCAATAAATAGCACTGATTGCTCGAGTAGGAAGAAATGTTCTTCAAAGAAACTTTTCTTTACCTTTCCTTTTTCTTTTTCTTTCATTCTAGAAAATGTGTAGTTTTGTGGAGTCAGTCAAGGAGTGATGCTGCTCAGTTGAGCCCGCCGAGGGACAGTGTCTAAATCCCACCTGTGTATTCTCTTCCATCACTTACAACAGTGCTCTGAACAAAGTAAGCGCTTAATAAATACAATAACTACTACTGTCACCATGTAGGACTTCTTGTTTAATTATGGCATTTCTTAAGCACCTACTATGGACTAACTTTTGGGGTAGTTATAAGTTTATGAGAGTGGACACAATCTATGTTCCACCCTGGGCCCAGAATCTATGCTATTCCCATTTCAAGTGACTTTCCCAACATTACACAGGAAGCCAGTGTCAGGTCTAGGACTCACACCTGGATCTCCTCACCTGCAGCACTGCGCTCCTTTCACCCTATGTTTTTTGAAACATTACAGCATTTATTACAGTAAAATAACAGTAATTGGCAAATGTATAAAGCAGTCTGCTAGTGGTAGACCTAACAATAGGTGGACCTATACAATTTGTAGGGCAAAATGTCAGTTGTGTTGGCATTGACAAACAATCTCCCTCTCAACACAGTAATTCCCACTGAATCAATGGTCATTATAATTCCATTTTTCCCATACTATGAGGTTCTTCAAAAACATCTCTCCACACTAAAGGAGAGCTCTCTTTACAAATACTGGTCCCCATTAGGGAGTAATTGCCATACAAATAAAGCAGATCCTTGGTGACTAAGGCAATGAAATTCACACCTGACGCCATTGGCTTTATGTTTTCTCTTTTTCTTTTTTTTCTTGTCCTACTTTCTGGCCTCTTTAACCTTAGAAAAAAGATCTATCTTTGGTGGATTATCATTGAAACTGTTTACGGAAAGAGAGTGTTTTGAGAAGGGGTTCGGAAAAAAGAATTGAAGGATGATATAGGTTAAAGGAGCTAGAAAAGGGAGTGGGACTTTTGTTTAGGTTCCTTTTACTTTCCTTGTTTTTATAATGTTCTGTTCTGAAGCTATATGTCATGAGTGTACTTCTTCCAATAAACCACTCAGGTAAAGGTAAAATTCACCCAAAATGACAAATAATTGAAGATGGTCTAAATAATATAATATATACAGCACCAAGCCAATGTTGATTTTCTCAGACCCCTGTGGTAATGGGTTCCACCATAAAACAGCTGGTTTGGGTTGACATCTTCCTAGTATATAAATACCATAAAAGTAGATACCTACCGATATCAACGAAACATTTTTTGTACTAGCAAAAAGGCACCTGTAGAAAAAGGATCACCTTCTAGAAACTTGATCTCAGGTCAGTTGCCAACATGGCTCTCAAATAGGACACTCACTTTCTAGGCAGTGGCATGTCACTGATTGCATCATTATCCAACAACCTGGATCTAGACAAACAACCATAGAGGCTGTTGGCCTGGCAAGGCAACATCACTAGGTCTCACAGCATAAAAATGACTCTTGTGGTATTGTGATCCTAAAAAAAAATGGAGCCTTGCAACATTAAATCAATCCATCAGTCAAGGGAATTGACTGCAAGCTTACTATGTGCAGAGAACTGTACTGTACTCTCACTTGGGAGAGTACAATAAAACAGAATTGTGGAATGAACAAGTTACTACTCTCCAGTCTGGAAAGACTTGGGCTAGGAAGGGGCTATGAATGAAGTTTACCAAACCAAATGTGGACAAGTCAAATGTGGAATCGTTCAGCAAATTCTACATCAAGGTGAGGCAACGTTTTCATTCAATAAGTGGTAAGAACATGGAATTCATTAGCATAGGAAGTTTTATAGATAGAAAATATCAATAGGTTCAAAAGGGCGTGCATAAACTAATGGGTGGGCAATCCATAATAAATCACTGAGGGAAATTGAGGAATATAGGAGGGGGAAGTAGGGACATTGGACAGTACATCCCTAATTATCAATCAATCAATCAACAGTATTTATTGAGCACTTACTATGTGCAGAACATTGTACTAAGCACTTGGGAGTGTACTATACAACAAAATTAATTATTTGGAAGGATCTCAAGGAGGGCAACCATCCTCCAAGCATCTCATTGCCACTGTCAGAGAAAGAATGCTGGGATAGGTGGCCCATTTGTTTGACCCATAAGGGTATGTCTTACTTGTTTATGAACATGTGAAATTAATGGTGGGCTGCATAGGCTAAAGAAATCCATGACCATCACCATGATAGTCAGTAAGTCGTGATATTTATTGATGACTTACTCTGTGCAGAGCATATGGCCCCATATACACTTCCACAGCACTGCTAAGCAATGCAGTTCTCTCCACCCTCTTAAAAGACAAAAGAGATACTTTTGAGACATCAGCCTTTCATTGATCTTCTAAACATGCCTTATAATACCCAAAGAGATGTCCAATATAGCATAGAGAACTAGCCAAGATATGAAGGCACAACCTTCATGTCAACTTTTCAGGAAGTCATTTCCGCAGGTAATGCCATGGCAAATGGGAAGTGCCTGGATCAATGACAGTCTTAAAAGTGAGGGATTGTCTTACACTTCAGACATTTTCCTCAAAATGTGAAACACTCAAGAAATGTCATAGGACATCAAAGACTAAAACTGACAGAGTGTGGTTATTTAGTTAAGATATTTATTAAGTACTTACTATCATGGTAAGTCTTGGGTCAGATGCAGAAGGAATAGATCAGACACAGTCCCTGGCCCACACACTGGGCTCACAATCTAGGTGAGGGTAGACGGATGAAAATAGCAGAAACAATGAATTAGAAATGGCAAAAACAAGCTGCTGAATCAAACGACCAAGGCAATAATGCCAAGATAAGTGAAAGAACAGTTCTTGGAAGGGGGACTCCTAGCTGCTTCAGGGAAATAGTCTTTATTTCAAGGACCATTGCAGCCATCTCAAAGTCATAATGATTGTAAAATCTCACTCATTCAACTCACATATATGATCTATCCCAAATCCTGTCAGTTCAACCTTCCCAGCATTGCCCCACCCAAACTTCTAGTGTGCTGATCCAAACCCTTATCATTGTTGAC
Source organism: Ornithorhynchus anatinus (assembly GCF_004115215.2). Taxonomy (NCBI): domain Eukaryota; kingdom Metazoa; phylum Chordata; class Mammalia; order Monotremata; family Ornithorhynchidae; genus Ornithorhynchus; species Ornithorhynchus anatinus. The sequence goes on along the minus strand of NC_041753.1, from coordinate 50,343,303 downwards.
CTCCCTGCCCCTTGTCTCTCCCTACTCCAGTTGATACTGCCCTCTGCACTTTTCTAAAAAAAGTTCCATCCACATTACCCTACTCCTCAAATATTTCTAGTGATTGCCCCCCCGCCTCTGCACCAAACAGACCCCTTATTGTTGGCTTTAAAGAACTCAATTGGCTCACCCCACCCTTACCTTACCTTGCTGATTTCTACAACCCAGCCCATACACTCTGCTACTCTGATGCCAGCCTACTCACTATAACTCATTCTTGTCTGTCCCTCTGCCAACCCCTTTCTCATGTCCTCCTTTGGTCTTGGATCTCTCGTCCCCTTACTATCCAACAGATCACCACTCTCCCCACCTTCAAAGCCTTATTAAAATCACATCTCCTCCAAGAGGCCTTCCCCTACTAAAATCTCATTTCCCCTACTATCCCTCCCTTCTGTGTTGCTTATGCACTTAGATCTGTATCCTTCCAGCACTTGATTTTCATCCTTCCTACAACCCCACATTACATATGTACATATTCATAATGCGGATCCATATATGGGAAGCATCACAGCCTAGTGGAAAGAGCACAGTCCTGGCAGTCAGAAGTCCTGGGTTCTAATTCCAGCTCTGTCACTTGACTACCGTATTACCTTGGGCAACTTATGTAACTTTCCTGTGCCTCAGTTTCCTCATTGGTAAAATGGGGATTCCATACCTGTTCCCCTTTCTACTTAGGGTGTGAGTCCTATGTGGGCCGGGGTCTGTGTCCAAACTGAATACCTGGCATCAACCCTAGTGTCTCTCTTTATTGCTGAATTGTACTTTCCAAGCACTTAGTACAGTGCTCTGTACACAGGAAGCTTTCAATAGATACGACTGAATGAATGAATGCTTGGTACTGTGCTTACCATGTAGTAAGTGCTTAACAAATACCACTGTTATTAATTATTTTAACATCTGTCTCCCCCTCTAGATAGCAAGCTTCCTGGGGGCATGGAAAGTGTCTACCAACTCTGTTGTATTGTGGTCTCCCAAGTGCTTAGTACAGTGCTCTGCACACAGTAAGTGCTCAATAAATACTATTGATTGATTGATCGATTGAATGAAACCACATCCATACTCTTCATCTCAACAATGTCAACAATTTCATCGTATGACAGAAAATCACCAATAAGAGGCTCTGGTATACAGTCTGCAAACACTACTGAACCAGTGCTTATAGCAACATTTAATAATAATAATAATAATAATAATGTTGGTATTTGTTAAGCGCTTACTATGTGCTGAGCACTGTTCTAAGCGCTGGGGTAGACATAAGGGAATCAGGTTGTCCCACGTGGGGCTCACAGTCTTAATCCCCATTTTACAGATGAGGGAACTGAGGCACAGAGAAGTTAAGTGACTTGCCCACAGTCACACAGCCGACAAGTGGCAGAGCTGGGATTCAAACTCATGAACCCTTACCACTTAGGCTCAGCAGGGCATGTGGAAAGAATGGATATTACAAGCAGTTACTGAAGGATAAGCCAGAAAGGGGCACAAGCAAGTTTCCTGATGAGACAAGATCACTTGTAGCGTGGCTCAGTGGAAAAAGCATGGGCTTTGGAGTCAGAGGTCATGGGTTCAAATCCCGGCTTGGCCACTTGTCAGCTGTGTGACTTTGGGCAAGTCACTTAACTTCTCGGTGCCCCAGTTACCTCATCTGCAAAATGGGGATTAAGACTGTGAGCCCCACGTGGGACAAACTGATTCCCCTGTGTCTACCCCAGCGCTTAGAATAGTGCTCGGCACATAGTAAGCGCTTAACAAATACCAACATTATTATTATTATTGTAAATTGTTACATCATGAAACTAAAGATGCTATTCTTTGCTTAACAAATGCTTACAGTCTACCCACTCTGGATAGTAAGCTCAGTGTGGACAGGGAATGTATCTGTTGTATTGTACTCTCCCAAGGGCTTAGTACAGTGCTCTTCACACAGTAAGCACTCAGTAAATATGATTGATTGATCGATTAATAGTGCATACAATAACCTGATTGCTTCTCAGTGAATACAGTTCCTGAATACAGCAACCAGGTTCTCCACTTTTATTTTCCGGGCACTGCCGCTTGTGGATGTTATCTGGGTAATGAGTCTGTAGATCTTCTGCAGAGACAATTGAAAGTTCCAATCAGTAGTTAGCCCAGCATTTGGGATGAAATTTGAGTGTTTTAATGCATTTAGAGTGTCTCGATTCAGCTGCAAAAAGAAAGCTCAGGTTTCCTGTCATCTTCAGATCTGCAAATTCATAGACCATCTTCAGCTCTGGAAATAATAATATTATCTCTGGCACATTTATGTTTATGCTGCACGTCCAAGGTTCAAAGAAATATACTGCCTGAATTTTCATCAGTGTATAATCTGAGGCATTATTTACGTTTACTCATCACGTCACACACCCCATCCCCAAAACGCATATAAAGCCAACAGTCAGAAATCCACAAGTAGAAATGTATCAGTAGCATCATGAGCTTAGGATCTGCATGAGGATTTCAGAGGTGTGGTGAAAAAGAATCTCTATTTTTGAAAGTCAGACTGTAAGAATATGTTAATACGATGAATTATGTGGCTCACTATCTGACTATTTCACATTACCACATCTTTCTGCATTTTATGGTAGACACTATTCATTTTAGTGAAGTGTGAGGCTTGAGTATGTGTTTTTTTTGCCTGAGATGTCACATTAAATCATGCTGTTGACACTCCCAGCACTGGTAATTATTTATTAACCTACTTTAACTATAAGAAAGAAGAAGAGTTGGCAGACAAGAGGCATGCAGATAAATGCATATGGTAACAACTACACTTTGCTATATACCTAGATTTTTTTAAATTTGCGCTGTGATCTGACTCAAGTTTACCCACTTAAAAAGAGAGATAGTTAAACTGTGTTAATTCTGAAATCAAGGAACTAAGATAATCGTGTCTACCGACTCTATCGATTGTACTTTCCCAAGGTTTCTAGTGCAGTGTTCTGCACCTAGTAAGTGCTCAATAAATACCACCAATTGAATTTTTTATGGTATTTGTTAAAAACAGCATTCTGAGCATAGCAGCTCTTGATCTAAATGACTCTGTTTTTGTCTCAGGAAGTCCCCCATTTCAGGTGGGATGTATATCACATCCTCAAATTCCAAATTCCAGGGGACAGGAGATTGCTTCTTACCCAAAACAGATGAGGCCTGCTTGAAGAGTCTCTTTTGTCACTGAAGAAAACACACTTGTCCGAGTTCTTTTGTGATTGGCTACTTCTCCTATATGTTGCAAATAAAGGCACAGCCAAACAGGAGAGGGGTGCCGTTGTGTCACTCGTACCTCTCCGGAGGTGAACGGGCACTCGGTCATATTCCTCCCTTTTCTGATCTATCCAACACTGTCTCTGAGTGTTACTTTCCTTGCTTGCGTCAACACCTTGGGTTCGAATCCTCACTGCCTTTTTAGTTCCATTCCCTTTTCGAGTACAGTTTCTTGGCGACCACGAAGGGACCCTCGTGCCGTGACCAACTTCAACGCAGAATGGATCAGGGAGGCGACGGTGAATCCACCTAGCGCACAATCGTAAGTCTAAGGGATCTGCTTTTAGGGCCTGGATCCTCCCTCCCTCCTTTGACCTGGTTCTGCTTAATTAGGAGCACCCGTCAGAGAGCGGGTAAGCGATGTTTCTTTCGCGGAAATAGGGAAAGGGTTCTCCTCCCGGTGTAGGGTTGGAGGATTTCTAGTGAAAGACGTTTCACTAGGGTCTGGGAGACGTCCTAGGGTCTGGGAGATGTCCCAGGGTAGGGTCTGGGAGACATCCTAGGATCCTAATCACTTAGGCAGGACCGTTTATCAGTATGGGGTCAGGTCACAGTAAGCCTAGTGAGTGTTTAATTAAATTGCAGAAGTTGTGGGACGAGGGTGTCCTTCCGGTACAAAAAGGAATGATGAGAAAAAAATTATTGCAGTGTCATAAAGTATGGACCCAGTTTCAAGATCAAACCGGCCATTATATCTGGCCTGAAGGAGGTTAGTTTGATCCTCAAATTCTCCAAAGACTCCGGGAGATCCTATGTGTCTCTCATGCCGGGGAGATGCGTTATTGGTATTTATGGGCTGAGGCGGGAACAAGAGAAAATCCTGGCAGTGTTCCCGAAGCACTAGCCACCCCTAAATCGTCTATTCTCGGGTGCAGTTCTCCTCAGCCACCTGGACTATATCCTCAGTTGCCCATTGCCCCCTCACTTAGCCCTTCCCCACCGTCCTACCTCCCACCGGTGCATCCACCTCGCGCAGTCATGGCCCCGGTACAGGTATCTCATCAACAGATCCCTGTTGAGGGTGGACAGTTAATGGTTACTTCCCTTCGCTCCCATATCCCATTCCAGCCCCAGACACTGTTGTTGTGGCAACAGAATACTCCTCCCTTCGTCCAAAATCCTACAGAGGTCCACAGATGAGTTTTGGGCATCTTTAGGACCCATTCTCCAAACTGGGCAGATGTAGAGGAGCTGTTGGAACTTTTTTTTACTAGAGATGAGAGGCAGCGTATACGCGCCCAGACCGTAAGATTAGAAGGTGAAGGCCAGCCCCATGTGGCTTGGCCAGTTGCGGATCCTAATTGGAACTTGAATGTAGAAGGAGACTGGCAGCGCCTCACACAGGCTCGTCAGACCCTATTAATCGCCATTCAGGAGATAGGTAGAAAACCTCCTGATTGGGATTCCTTTAATGGGCTGAGGTAGAAGGACATAGAGACCTCAGATGAATTCTTTAATCGATTAAATGAAGTGGCTGAGACTTTAGAACAGTTGAATTTGAATAATGATCGGGACATCAGGGCTCTGGCTACCGCCTTCGTTAAACAAGGGAAATTTTCTAATTATTTTGATAAATTCATTCCCGGATGGAGTTCTAAGCCCCTTACCGAACTCAGAGGGATTGCTCGTCATGTAGAGACTATGAAACAGGACAATGCAGCTAAGCTCCTGGTAGCCCAGGCACAAAGAAACTCCCCGAGGACCACTGAACTTGGAGAATTGCCCGATTCTCTATGGAGCACAGGACCCTCAGCAATTTAACTGAGAATCCTGGAATTTGTGCCCTAGGGGTTATTGTGCCAGGACTGTCTGTATGTCAAAACCTCTCTTTTTCTGGATGGCATGCCTTTGCTCTTGGCCTCTTCCCCACTGTGGGCATGGAAAGTCTCTCCCCCTCTCCCTTTTCAATCTCTCTGCTGAGCTCCGTCTGTTAGCCAACTACACAGGAGACGCCATCACTGCCCTTCAGTTGGAGGTGAGTTCCCTGTCCTGTGTGGCCCTACAGAACTGAATGGCCTTAGATCTACTCCTCGCCAATCAGGGAGGGGTCTGCGTGGTCCTAAACCAGTCCTGTTGTTTCTACCGGGATGAGTCTAGTCGCATAGAGACTGACGTTCAGAAAATCACAACTCAAATGGGTCGCCTGCCTTCCCAGCGCGACTACGCTTCTGGGTTCTGGTGGGATTGGTTGGGACACTCGAACATGCCTGCTTGGCTGGGAAATTTGACCTGTGGACTAATTGTCTTTGTCCTCCCTATTATATGTGTCCTTTTCCTGGTTTGCTGTGTCGTTCATCTTCTAAAGTTGTGTTTCCAAAAGGCAGCCCAATTGATCATGCTGTTGCGCCCATCAGGAGCACCCCTCACATGGGAAGACCTTCTCGAGATCACCCAGCGCTTGGACAAGACCTACAGCTCCCCATAGGCGCCGTTTCTCATGGAAGACCTTTGTACCTCAAGGAGGGACATGTGATCTCTGCAGGGTCTGGGCCCTGCTGGGATCAAAAGGGGGGATTGTTAAAAACAGCATTCTGAGCATAGCAGCTCTTGATCTAAATGACTCTGTTTTTGTCTCAGGAAGTCCCCCATTTCAGGTGGGATGTATATCACATCCTCAAATTCCAAATTCCAGGGGACAGGAGATTGCTTCTTACCCAAAACAGATAAGGCCTGCTTGAAGAGTCTCTTTTGTCACTGAAGAAAACACACTTGTCCAGTTCTTTTGTGATTGGCTACTTCTCCTATATGTTGCAAATAAAGGCACAGCCAAACAGGAGAGAGGTGCCGTTGTGTCACTCGTACCTCTCAAGAGGTGAACGGGCACTCGGTCATATTCCTCCCTTTTCTGATCTATCCAACACTGTCTCTGAGTGTTACTTTCCTTGCTTGCGTCATCACCTTGGGTTCGAATCCTCACTGCCTTTTTAGTTCCATTCCCTTTTCGAGTACAGTATTTATTAAGTGCTTACTATGTGCCAGACACTTTACTAAGTGTGAATTATCTAGTTTGGAGTATACAATATTTTCAATTAAAGTACAATAAAGCATTTAGCCAGTTAAGGACTAGCATTTGCTTCAATTCATTTAACCACTTTGAAAAGCCACCAAGTTCCATACTGTTGCTAGATCCCCTTCCTGAAACCTGGCTCCACACTCATGTCTCCACTCCTCAAAACTCTCAATGGCCTCCCACTTTCCTCTGAATCATGCAGAATCGTCCTATTAGCTTCAAGGCTCTCCACCAGATTTCTCCAGCCTGCTCTCTTTGTTCCTCCAAAACCAACCTCTAGCTGTATTTCTTTCTTGACTCTCCGGTCTCTATCCCTTCACTCACACTGATCCCCCAATCTGGAACTCCCTCCCCCCTAATTTGATGTCACAACTCTCCCCAGCTTCAAAACCCTCCTAAAACCCCTACCTCCTCCAACAAGCCTTCCCTGATTCATTCATTCATTCAATCATATTATTTAGTGAGCACTTACTGTGTGCAGAGCACGGTACTAAGCGCTTGGAAAGTATAAATCGGCAACAGAGACAATCCCTACCCAACAGCAGGCTCACAGTCTAGAAGGGGGGTAGATTACCTCAATCATTCATTCAGTCAATCATATTTATTGAGCGTTTACTGTGTGCAGAGCACTGTCACATCAACCTATCAGCCACCTCTAAAACTTACATATTCAATAGTAGTAATGGTGAAAATGATAATAAATTCTAATTATAGTACGTGCCAAGTACTGTTTTAAGCACTGGGGTAGATACAAGATAATTGGGTTGAACACAGTCCCTGTTCCACATGAGGCTCACAGTCTAAATAAGGGGGAGAACAGGTATGCCCATTTTACAGTTGAGGAAACTGAAGCACAGAGAATAATAATAATGATAATGTTGGCATTTGTTAAGCGCTTACTAAGTGCAGAGCACTGTTCTAAGCGCTGGGGTAGATACAGGGTAATCAGGTTGTCCCACGTGAGGCTCACAGTTAATCCCCATTTTCCAGATGAGGTAACTGAGGCACAGAGAAGTGAAGTGACTTGCCCACAGTCACAAAGCTGACAAGTGGCAGAGCAGGGATTTGAACCCACAACCTCTGACTCCAAAGCCCAAGTTCTTTCCACTGAGCCATGCTGCTTCTATCTGACTTGCCCCAAATCACACAGCAAGCAAGTGGTGGAGCCTGGATTAGAACCCAGGTCCTTCTGACTCCCAGGCCTGGGCTCTCTCAACTAGGCCAATGTTGCTTCCTGCTGCTTCTTAGTGAGACATCTATTAATGTACCACAAAACCCAAGTGTGGTGATATATGGCTGGGGGTCTGAGTCAGCAGAGAAAGTGGTTTGATAATCAAATTTAGAGCTTGTCAATCCAAGATTGGTGTGCTTTACATGGAATTTTCTGCAAAGGAAAGTCACCAAGTCTACACCAAGACTCTGACACTCTTGGTAGTCATAAATGCTTAATCATCATGGACTGCTTAAAAAGCCATACTAAATTATAATAATCAAATTACTTCTGTCTACATGACTTAGAGAACAACTGGATTTGCCAGCAGATGGAGCTGAGATCAGGAGGAAATGCAATCTAGATCTGGTTTCTTGGTTATTTCCTCCTTTTAGTTCATTTTATATGAAGTTCTTAGCATTGGTGGTTCAGTGGTAGAATTATCTCCTGCCACATGTTCAATTCCCAGCCAATGCAAATTTATTTTGGAGAAGCAGCATGGCCTAGTGGATAAAGCATGGTTCTAGGATTCTAGACTGTAAGCTCATTGTGGGCAGGGAATGTGTCTGTTCACTGTTATATTGTACTCTCCCAATCTCTTAGTATGATGCTGAGTACAAAGAAAGTGCTCAATGAATAGGATTGAATGAATGAATAAATGAATAAATAAAAAGTAACAGTCACTGCAGGTGGCCAAAAACCGGGACAGCCAATCTTTACAGGCAAGCCAGTGTGAGTGAATAACAGATCAATCAATGTTATTGAGCCCCTTTGTACATAGCACTGTACAGAGTATTCAAGATAGCATTCATAGACTGATATGTTTATGAGTGGTGAGGATGGGCATATGTTTATAAGCAAGACTGTAAGCCCGTCAATGAGCAGGGACTGTATCTGTTGCCGATTTGTACATTCCAAGTGCTTAGTACAGTGCTCTGCACATAGTAAGTGCTCAATAAATATTATTGAATGAATGAATGAACTAAGGGTGGCTTTGGGGTTGGTCAATTTGTGGGTAAAGAGACTGAATCAAGGAAGGCTTCCTGGAGGTGGTGAGATTTCAGGAGGTCTTTGAAGAGAGGGGGAAGCTGCCTTTCCATTTGAAGCATGAGGAGTTCCAGACAGAGGAAAAGGCATGAGTAAGGGGTTGTAAGCAGAACAGTTGAGAGCTAGGTACAGTTTAAGGTAAGTGGGTGAAGAGAGAAAGGGAGAACCTTGAAGTCAGTGGTAAGGAATTCCTGTTTGATGTAGAGGGAAATAGAAGACCACTGGACGGTTTTGTGGAGTGGAGAGTGTGCCAATAAATATTTTAAGAGGATTATCTGAACAGCAGTGTATAGTGCAGAGTGAAGTGAGGAAAGGTTGGAAGGAGGGAGACCCGTGAGGAGGTCGATACCTACGAGTGAGATGGCAAAAGCTTCAACTAGGGTGGTGGCTGTTTGGTGGAAAGGATCGCTAGTCACAGATAGGTCTTCTCAACCACACACACACAAGCACATATATATACAGGATCTTTCTGTAGGCCCACAGTGTCACCTCTGAGCACAAAGTACAGTATAGTAATAGTTCTCTAAAGGTATGTTTCTGCCAAATCATGGTAAACTGCCTGCTTTGCTTTTAGTTCAGTGGGGACTAGGCAGTCTCCTTGGCAGTAGTACTTTCAGCCTGTTCTTTATCTTCTTGGTTCATTAATCATCTGCAAGATGTAATTGAGTAAGCTGGCTCAGAGCCAGAAAAGACTAAGGCTTGGAGCAGGGCAATCAACCTCACAGGAAAGCTCTCTGCTTTTCTGGCGGCTGTCCAGTTCCAAGGCTTGTAAAGATCCTATGGAGAGCTGATGGGGAATCTCAGACCTTGGTGACCCTGGGGTCAGGTTTTAAGGCTGTATTATAGGAACCATAACAATAGCTAACTGAATGTGTATGAAAATCTGTACTTTGAATAAGAGGATCCAAAAAAGATTCCCATTTTGAAATACCTCACAGGGACCCATGAGGGTTATTTTACATCCCAGCCACTTGGGGTGAAGCAAGAGTTGAGAGGAGGAGGGGCGCCTCTTCTCCCTCTACTCCCTCAACCACCCCCCCTTCACCGCTCCGCAACTTAACCCTCTTTTCCCCCCATTTCCCTCTGCTCCTCCCCCTCTCCCTTCCCATCCCCTCAGCACTGTACTCGTCTGCTCAACTGTATATATTTTCATTACCCTATTTATTTTGTTAATGAAATGTACATCGCCTCGATTCTGTTTAGTTGCCATTGTTTTTACGAGATGTTCTTCCCCTTGACTCTATTTATTGCCACTGTTCTTGTCTGTCCGTCTCCCCCGATTAGACTGTAAGCCCGTCAAATGGCAGGGACCGTCTCTACCTGTTGCCGACTTGTTCATTCCAAGCGCTTAGTACAGTGCTCTGCACATAGTAAGCGCTCAATAAATACTATTGAATGAATGAATGAATGAATGCCATTTGGGTTCAAAGGGAGGAGGGAGGTTGAAAGAGGTGTCTAAACACTTCCCTTTCCTGGGAGGTGGTTGGTGTTTGGAGGGAGATGCCCTCCCTTTTTATCTGCCACATAAACTAGGTTGCAGATCTGTGCAAGTAGGCTCTCTGTCTCTCTGTCTCTCTCTCTCTCTCTCTCACTTGGAAGGTCTGATCTAATTCCAGGAACTGGGGAGAGAAAGAATACTTGAGGATGATGGAACTTTGACCTAAGTCCTCAGACTTAAGGATAGTTTGGAGGGATCTATCTCTCTGGCCCCATTGATGAAGACCCCTAGTAGAGCTATATTGCCTGCCTATCTTGAGCCCTGAGGCTGACAGAAGCTGCAGGAGAGAAACAAGGAGGATTAAAGAAGTGGGGGGAGAGAGAGGGCAGAATAACCCTTTCTTCTTTTTTGTTTTATCTTCTCTCTTCTATCTTTCTTCTTCCTCTCCATCCCCTTTGTTTTCACTCCTTTCCCCCCTATTCCAGACCTTTAACTACCACCTGAAAACCCCAGTATAGCATTCACTGAAAGCCCACTGTATGCAGAGAACTGTACTAAGCACTTAGGAAAATACAAAAAAGGAAAACACAATTCCTGCCCTCAGGTGTTTTCAAGTCATCCTTAGGATCCCAAGTCTTGGTAATACCTTAGCAAAATGTAATTTTCTCATTTCAAAATAATGACCATGAAGATCAATTTGAAAGTAATACATAATATGATTGCAGCATGGGTTCACGGCAGGGACTGCTTCCCATTCAGCGGGGACTGATAGATCCACCCTTGTCTTCTTCACCCCCTGGATCCCCCAGCTGTCTCAGAGCACTCCCTTTAATGGACCCAGAGTCACTGTCTCTAATTCCTATCTGTGTATTCTCTCCCAGAGTTTAGTACAGTCTTTTGCACACAGTAAGTAAATAATAAATAGTACTACTACTACTACTAATAAATCAATCACACTTATTGAATGCTTACTGTGTGCAGAGCACTGTTCTAAGCATTTGGGAGAGTACACTATAACAGAGTTGGTAGACATGTTCTCTGCCCATAAGGCGCTTACATTCTACTCCTTATCCTCCTCGTCCTCCTCCTCCTCCCAGTGCTACATGTCCTCCTTGTTCAGGTCGCTACAGTCCATGCCAAGTGCCCCCAAAGATTGCTTCCAACTGGGGACTGTTAACAAACTAACAACCCTCCTGGTGTTATCTAGTAGCTGACTGCCATTGGCCAAGACCTGGCTAAAACTGCTAATGGTGGGAGGAGCCTGAGGAGATTAGATCATAAGCTCCCTGTAGCCAAGGACTGGATCTACCAACTCTCTCAAATGCTTGTCCGCTGGGTGACCTTAGGCAAGTCACTTAACTTCTCTGTGCCTTAGTTACCTCATCTGTAAAATGGGGATTAAGACTGTGAGCTCCACGTGGGACAACCTGATTACCTTATCCACTCTTCCCCTGGTCTTCATTTCATTTACTTCTCCAAAGTCAATCAGGAGCAAGGGTAATATCAACTTCTGCTTCTATAATGATATGGATCTGTAGTCTATGTAGGTCTGACTAGTCTATTTAATTAGTTTTTGCATTATTTTCCCATTATTTGCGAGGCTGAAGGAAGTGTTAGGGAAAGGTGGTGGAAGGTATCAGCCGAGGAGGCAGAAGTGGTTCTACTTTGCTGTCCAGTGTTATGTTCTGAATTCCAGAAACTCTGGACAGTTCAATTTTAGATTTCTCAGATGGAAGAGGCTTATTTTATATTTTGGGGATTGATTTTAATATCAATAGAGTAGCCTTTTCACTTGTTAATGTAGGTAATGCTTTTTTTAGCATTCTCTTTCCAAACCAAATTAATAAGAGTCCCTTTCCTTTTTTTCACTCCCCTATTGTGCTAGGGAGTTTAGTAAGGTTGCAGCTATGCAGTCAAGTGAGACATGCCTCTCCTATTTTAAATTCTGACAAAGAAAATGATTTTAGAGTGAAACTTGGCAAACAGCTCTCAGGCTGCCAATGAATTATTCTAGAAAATTTCAAAACATTGACTTTTAACATTCACTAACAAAGTCATGCCAAGTTTGCTTAAAGGGACATTGCGTTGTTTGGGTAAAAAAAAATCAAATTCAATGGGCTTGTGCATCTGGAACATCTAATATAGGTATAAAAATGCTAACTTTGCCCATTTTTTCCAAGTTACACAGGCTGTAAATATTGCACACATATGGGATTTCTTCACACTTAAAAATTTAAAAGCTGGTAGAAAATGAAACTAGCCCTTTTCTTCAGAGGGGGCTGAAAAGTTGTCAAGAATGCTTACAGAATAGCACTTCCTTAGAGATATATTTTTACTCTTGTTTTCTGTCTTCTTTTTCTGACATTTTAGATGCCCAGCATATTGAAATGCAGGTTGAAACACCTGAACATCCCTTGAGCTGTCATCTCTGATTTGCCAAAATTTGGGACACTAGAATAATTTTGTAGAAAACAAAACTATCCTACCCCATATCCCCCAAAGAATCAGAGAGTGCTGAAAAAAATAGTACCTCTCCCATTGCTGAGCCAAACTCTTCCCAACAGGAAGGAAGAAGGAAAGTCTGAGGAGTAAAATCTTCTGCATTTCCTACCACTCCCATCCCTTTGCCATTTAATGCGACTCTTTTTAGCATTTGCTCTACCAGTTACTGCCAGTTCTGACTTAGAGATGCAGAACTGGTCAACACTCCTGTGTAGTAGCTCTCCCACCAATCAACCAATGGTATTTATTGAGCACTTACTAGGTGCAGAGCACTGCACTAAGCATTTGGGAGAGTACAACACAATAGAGTTGGTAGACAGGATCCCTGCAAAACAAGGAGCTTACAGTCTAGAGGTGGGGCGGGACACTGACATAAATTATAGATAGGGAAAATGGCAAGGCATAAGGATTTGTTCATAAGTGCTGTGGGGCTGAGGGTGGGGTAAATATTAAGTGGGGTACAGGTCACAGTACAGTAGAAGTGCAAGGGTGATACCGAAGGAGAGGGAGGAAGGGAAAAGTAGGTTTATTCAGTGAAGTCCTCTTGGAGGAAATGTGATTTTAATAAGGTTTTGAATCTGGGGAGAGTGGTGGTCTGTCACATATGGAGGGGGAGGGAGTTCCAGGCCAGATGGAGGATGTAGGCAAGAGGTCACTGGTGAGATAAATGAGGTACAGAGAGTAGGTTGGCACGAGAGGAATGGAGTGTGTGGGCTGCATTGTAGTAGGAAATCAGTGAGGTGAGATAAGAGGGGGAGAGCTGATTGAGTGCCTTAGGCACCCAACAATAAATTAGGGCATTTAATGTCCCAGGAAGTATTATTTGTATATTTCCCACAAAGAAAACAATCCTGGCAAATCAGGACAGGTCACTCCCCTAACAGCAAATAAACATAATAGTGTGTATAGCTAGACAGAGCATTATGTAGAATAGGATCTTGGTTTCATATGCTGAAAAACCCCTTTAAATATGGATCTAACTAATCCATATATTAATTTATGCTAATTTAGACCACTACTTACCCCCCCCCCCCCCCCCCCACACACACACACACACACACACTTCCTCCCTTTGCCTTTTCTACTGATGCCAAAGGAAGCCGGGTTTTTATCTGAAGAAAGAAGTGTTTGATTTACAGTTGTTCTCAAAGCTTCAGTGTAGCTGCAAGCGGTAGGATAAGTAGAAGCAGCAGTGACTTATCTGCCCCAGTCATTCAGCAAAAGACAAATAGGGGTATACACCAGAAAACTAAGTCTAAACTTAAAAGGCATATTTACACACAGAGAGACACCAGAAGAGCCACACCATAATACAGGAGTAAAAGGGCTTTTTCAAAAAATACTTACACAACTCGTGACCATCTGTAATGGTCTGTCTAGTGTCCGTCTATTCCAATAGCTTGTAAGCTCCATGAGGTAAGGGATCATGTCTACTAACTCTACTCGACTCTCCCCAGTGTTTACCTCAGTGTTCTGCAACTGGTGTATATGATCCCTGATCTCAAGGAGTTTACAGTAGGGTTGGAGAGAGACATTAAAATGAATTACTATTAGGAGAAGTAGCAGAGTATAAGGATATGGACACAAGCAATCAGGATGGAGAGTGGGGTATCAGAGTGTTTACGACTCAAGTGCGTAAGTGATTCAGAGGGGAGGGAAAACATGGTGGGGAGGTGAGAGATGAGTCAGGGAAGTGGTCAGGGAGTGAGTCTACCAACTCTGTTATCTTGTACTCTCCCAAGTGCTTGGTACAGTGTTCTACACACAGAAAGTGTTCAATAAATATGATTGATTGCATTATTGGAAGGCTCTCTGGAGGAGATTTGATTTTAGTAGGGCTTTGACACTAGGGAGAATGGTCATCTGTGGAATATGAAGGGGAAAGGAGTTCCAGACAGGAGGGAGGAAGTGAGCAAGGGGTCGATGGTGAGAAAGACAAGATTGAAGCACAGTAAGTAAGTAGGTTGGGGTTAGTGTGCAGTGTGTGGTCAGGGTTGTAGCGGGAGAGAAGTGAGAAAAGGTAGGAGGGAGAGAGATCGTTGAGTGCCCCAAAGCCAATGGTGATGAGTTTCTCTTTGAGGTGGAGGTGGATGGGCAACCATTGGAGGCTTTTGAGGAATGTGGAGATGTGCATAAAACCATCTTTTAGAAAAATGATCCAGGCAAAAGAATGAAGTATGGACTGGAAAGGGGAGAGGCTGGAGGCAGCAAGGTCAGTGAGGAGGCTGTTGCAGTGGTCAACTCATTCTTTTCCTATTCACAAACCCACTCCCAGGGCTTTATTCTCATCTTTCCCCCTGCCAATCTCTTGGGCCCACTCTCCCCCTTGTCTGGAACTCCCTTCGTTTTCCAAAAAACTTGGCTCGCGGCTGGAAAATAGAGAGAATTCCATTTTTAGAAGTAGTGAGCCATAGCGGAAAAAGCACAGTCATGGGAATCAGAGGACCTGGGCTCTAATCCTGGCTCCTCCACTTCTTTGCTGTATGACCTTGGGTAAGTCACTTTACTGGGCCTCAGTTCCCTCATCTGTAAAATAGGAATTCAATAACTGTTCTCACTCCTACTTAGACTGTGAGCCCCATGTGATACCTGATTATCTTGTATCTATCCCAGCACTAAGAACAGTGCCCGACACATATTAGCACTTAATACTATTATTATTATTATTATCATCATCACTACTACTAATTCAAACCAGAAAGGACACATGGGTACTTATTCTTTCACCAGTATCAAATCTGCACCCTTCTGCCTTACTTCCACTCCTGCTACCCCATCACTTCTTTGGATTGTTGTCCCAGTTACTGAATAGAGACTGGAGCTTTGATGATGATGATAGTATTTGTTAAGCATTTTACTGTGTGCCAAGCACTGTTCTCAGCACTGGGGTAGATGCAAGTCAGTCACATCAGATGCAGTCCCTGTTCCACATGGGGCTCACAGTCTAGGCAGGAGGGAGAACAGTTTGAAAACATGTGTCTACTGTGTCTCTGGCTACAGGTAAATGGCAGCATAATCTTATGGATGTAATGGCATATGCTAAAATGGCTATCACAGAATATGCTAGTGAAAATGTCTTTTGCCTTCTCCTGTAGTGCTGTGGTGGCTTTTTAATTCTGCTGGTGAATTCATATACATCAAAAACCTGCAATCACCTGCCTTCCAATCCCCCTACCTGTAGACAAAGAAGTTTGGGAGGGAAAGGTAAAAAAAAAAATCGAACAAGGCCTAATCTCTCCATTGAGCTAGCATTTCCTGCCTTTTTAAGTCCGCACGTTCCACACAGCAATGCAGGGACCTTGGCAGTGTGACTGCTCTTTAAACATCATCAATAGTGTGATGATAACCCTTGATTTCTTAAGGGCATGTACATCAGTCAAAGAGTCCCTCTCTAAACTCTCCTCTTTCCACATGCAGGCAATTTGAAAAGTCCAACGTTAGTTACTGTAAAATCTAATCGGACCCCCTCACTGCAGTCCTGAGAGCTGTTCAGTAAATTGTCCACCTAGGAAAGGAAAGGAAGGAAAAACACCCATGCTGACCTCCCTTCATTAAAAGGTGGTCTCACTGGCCACTGAGGTAATTGGTTTCAATTGCTATTTGTTATGACTTCCCTCTGACTATAATGAAGCATGTTGATGTGCAAGTGATATCCCTGGGGGAAACGAGACATAGGCGTATATTCTGTCTCTGGCCAGGCAGCCTCTGGAAGCCTAAGATTTCTCCACAGACCCCTGGGAACAGCTTCAGTCTTTCAGAGAATCTAATACTACAGGATAACCTTGGGTACAGTTCACTTCAGCAATTATAGCCACAATTTTTCTTGCCCCTTTAATTCCTCAGAGGTGTGAAGGTGTGAGAATTAGTGACTGAGAAAGAGAAGGAATTAGAGTGAGAGAGAGAGCGAGCAAGAGCATAACCGCCTATTTGATTAATTCAAACTGTTTCCATTCACCAATTCATTCACAGACAGTTCAGAATAGATGTTCACCAAAGCCCTCATTTCAACCTGATTGACCCTCCTCTTACTTAATACCTAATATCTGAGGACTCTTATTTAAGAGCCAATATACGAGGACAACTGTACACTGGTCATAGGAAAATTACTTGGCTAATCACTGGATTTGAAAGTCACATGAGGAGTCTAGGTTTTACACCAGATAGGCTGGAGGGGAAACAACGTACTGGACTAACTCCCAGACTGTAAGGGCCAAGGAGATGGGATGAAGAAGGAAACAGAAAAGACTGCATCCTTCCAAACCTGTCCATTTCTCTTTGAGTAAAATACAAAGAAGAGTCAGTGAAGGGGACTACCAATCAGATATTGTGGAACCTGGGTTCATCTGCCAGTGACTGGTTGGGTGACCTATTGTAAAAGACACAATCTCCATTGTTCTTTTACTTGTAATTTGGGAACCTCATGATTTATTCATGGATAAAGAGCTTTCAGGGATATGGATGTAAAAGCATTTTATAAAGGAAAAGTAAAATATAATTTCTAGCACCTGAAACTAACTTGCTTTTTTAGTTGCTTTTTGGCTCTGCAATTGTTTTAACATTTTCTTGAAGAATCATGATCTTTCAAGCAATGATTAATTCAGAAGGTCAAAATTATAGTTTCCAATCTAGTAGCTATGCCACGTGTCACGCAGAATACAATTCATATTTGAATAATGGTAAATTTAAAGGTACTAGGCAGATAATCAAAAATATTTTAGAAAGTTGAGTTTTGGATTTGGTATTGAATTTTGAATTTATCTCCTCTGGGTTTTTTTTTTAAATGAAATTTATTAAGTGCTTACTACTCAAGCTCTGTTCTAAGCAGTAGAGTAGATACAGGTTAATCAGGTCAGACAGATCCCTGGCCCACATGGTTCCACATAGACTGTCCCACAGTCTAAAGAGTGGGGAGAACAGATATTGAATTCCCATTTTACAGTTGAGGAGAGTGAGGAACAGAGTAGTCAAGTGACTTACCCAAGGTCACACTGCAAGCCAGTGGCAGAGCTAGGATTAGAACCCAGATCCTCTAACTCCCAGACCCATGTTTTTTCCACTAGGCCCCTCTGCTTTGGGCCTTTACTCCATTCCAGGTTGGGCTATTTTAGATTTTTGAGTTTTGAAATTATGTATTCAATTCCATGAGTCTCTAGCAAAAAGTCTCTTTGTAAGTTTTAATGATAAAACTGGACATACCATTTTTGTATAACGCAGGTGATTATAACAACTCCATTTTTAGAGTAGATAGACCCAATTTTCTATATTCAAAGAAGATTTGTAAAAAACATGATCTCTTACTTGAATTTTTTCAATAGCTATCCCTGATGAAAATAAAACCTCTTATATACAAAGGGACCAACCAGTAGGTGAAGTCATTCATGGAAGAACATAAGGGCACTTGGTACAGAAATGTTTATTACAGAAATTCATGATCCAAATTTCATTTGCAATTGATGCCATCTATCGATTACATTTATCAGGAACCAATAGTGTGCAGAGCACTGGACTAGGCAAAAAAGGTAAAAGGCATGATCCCTGCCTCCAATATAATAGGGGAGACAGACAGACACAACTTACTTACAATTAGTAGAAAGAAGAGGAAAAATAAAGATCCAACTGGTAAGAAGGAAAAAGAAGAAGGAAAGATGGGAGGTGAATAAATCAAAAAAGTACAAAGGGTGGTGGAGTTTAATGAGGTGGTGCTTCCTGGAGGGATTTCAGGATGGCTTTGAAGGTGGGGTAGTCAGGGTATGGCAGGTTTGAAGGGGAAGAGAGCTCCAAGCAAAGAGGCGGGAAGTGGAGGTGGAGGTGTAGAGCATGAGGCCTAGTAAGAAGGTGCGTTTAGGAGGAGCAAAGAGTGCATGTTCTCTAGCAGGGCAACAAGGAAGAGACAAACAGCGCTAAACCTATCACTCAGCCCTTCTTTTCTTCAGGGTAATAGGGAAAGGTTAGACAAGATACCTTCTAATAACAAAAATAATAATAATGGTAGTAATAATATTCTTGAAGTGCTTACTCTCTGCCAAACACCGATTCAAGTCGCTGTCCCACATGGGACTCCAATCTAAAGTGGATGGAGAACAAGTATTTAACCCCATTTTACCAGTGAGAAAACTAGGGTAGAGAGAAGTTAAGTGAACTGCCCAAGGTTACACAGCAGACAGGTGGCAGGTCTGGGATTAGAACCCGGGTCTCCTGATGCCCAGGTTCGTGCTATTTCCACCAGGCCACACTGCTTCACAGTGCTGACTTGTCTAAGGCAGAGGGAGAACATACACTGAATCCCCATTTTACAGATGAGGAAACTGAATCACAGGGAGGTTATGTGACTTGCTCAAGGTCACACAGAAGGCAAGTGGCCAAGCCAGGATTAGAACTACTCAGGTCTTCTGATTCTCTAGTGTGTGTGAGCCATGTAGCCATGGTCCACGTGGGACAGGGATTGTGCAAATCTGATTATTTTGTATCTACTTCGGTGCTTAGTACGGTGACTGGTACATAATAAGTGCTTAACAAATATCAAAATTATCATTATTTTTATTCAAACTTCAAGATAGTTCCCTATGCTGGTGCAGGGGTTTCCAAAATCACTCAACTTGTGAATACCAACAGCAAGTCAATACTCAAAAGAAAAACCAGGAAAATAGGGACCCTGAACAGGTAGTCATCCTGAAGACGTCTTGTGAAACCCAGTTCAAATGTTCGTGCGGGCATACACACACACACACACACACACACACACACACACACACACTCTGTTTTCTTCTTTCCTTCTGTAAATCACCCACCCAACCATACCGAAGAACATAAAACAAAATGGGATAGATTTGATGAAAGCCAGTATAAAACAAGATAGAACTATGTAAATCATAGCTAACAAATAAAGCTATAATGGAAGCATCTTACCCACATCTGATTCACTCACATATACTTATTCAAATAACAAATAATCTTAGATAGCGAATCTCAAATTTGATTTCAGTCTCATAGTCTGAGTTAATACAAAACGGCTGCCAAATTTGCCCACGTAAATCCTAGCTATCTTATTTTCATCACATTCTCGGAATTGGGAAAAATATAAGAAAGATAACATTTTCACCCTCCTCACTTAGTACACAATAAAATAGTTTAAGTAGGATAAGTGCAAGTTGCTGGAACGATCGAATCACGCAAACATTTCCCAGGGAACATGAAAATATGTTTTTCCCCCCAAATGCAGGCATAACAGGATAGGACCAGTGAGTATGAAATATGTTAATTGTTTCATGTTCTTTCATTTTGGGTTTAATGTGATAAGATGTGTAGCACAGAGTGAAGTGTTCATCTGGAAGAAAGAGTATTGAGTGACATATTTCCTATTAAAGCCCATTTAAACCTACTGTAAGAAAACTCTTTCATATTGCTCATACTATAAAATAACCATTCCATTTAGAAATCAAATCAGTCATTCAAATCACCATGCATGTGCAGTGTAGGTGAGTTATTGTTGCCATGAGAGTTTTAACTTTTCCTTTTTCTGTCTCTTGGAGGAGTAAATGATTACTGCAGCAAAGATATTGACAAATGAATATAATCCCCCAGTGAACTAGGCTCAACAAACCACTCTCTAGGATAAAATGCTCATCCATGTGAGGTATATTAGGTCTTTCGGGGCCCTAGCATATGTTTGGTAAATACCTGAATCCATTCCAGGGCACTAACTGGTGACTTGTTTTCCTGAAAGAGTTGATAAAACTCAAACTGGGAAATTCTCTTCTCATCAAAGGATCAGACAAGCCCTCTAGTAGCATAAGTGAAAGCAGCGTGGCTCAGTGGAAAGAGCAGGGGCTTGGGAGTCAGAGGTCACGGGTTCAAATCCCCACTCAGTTGCTTGTCAGCTGTGTGACTTTGGGCAAGTCACTTCACTTCTCTGTGCCTCAGTTACCTCATCTGTAAAATGGGGATTAAGACTGTGAGCCCCATGTGGGTCAATCTGATCACCTTGTATCCTCTCCAGTGCTTAGAACAGTGCTTTGTACATAGTAAGCACTTAACATATGCCATCATTATTATATGTGAAAACTGCATAAGTGTATTATATACTCTTCAAACCATGACCACTTAAGTTGGTAGCAGTCAGCAGGAGTATAGTATCACATCTGTGGCCAACATTTTCTTCCATTGCTTGATGGCAAAAGCTCTTTGATTTTTGGAGACGTTCTTTCATTGGAATAGGTTTTTTTCAGGAAATGGAGGTGTGTTTTGAAAGTGAGTGAATTTTCCTCAGATGTAATATAATGTCCTTCAAGGTTATAGGCTATAGAAGACAATCCACATACAATTAATGTGGACTGGAACAATGAATATCTTCTCTTGGATAAGATTCTGGTTTTAATATCATACCATGAATCCACCTTTTTGCTCAGGTGCACTATTAGGTCAGCTGAGTACCATGAAAAAAAAAAACTATAAGTTTACATCAATAGGACATACCCTATGCCCAAGGATAAACTGTGCGGCGCCCTTGACAAAAACATTCGCCTCACCCCACATATCGTTTGCTGGTTACAGACTCTGGACAATTTGCTACCCCTACTGCTGGCAGCTTCTCCTCCAGGAGGCCTTCCCCAATTCATCTGTCATATCCTCACCTTATAACTCCCTCAACTGCTACGTAAGAACTTCCCCATCACCTCAGCACTAGAATACTCAACATATTGGAAGCAGCATGGCGTAGTGGATAGAGCATGGGCCTGGGAGTCAGAAGGTCATGGGTTCTAATTCCAGCTCCACTACTTGACTGCTGTGTGGCCTTGGGCAAGTCACTTAACTTCTCTGTGCCTCAGTTACCTCATCTGTCAAATGGGGATTAAGACTGTGAGCCCCATGCAGGACAGGGACTGTGTCCAACCTGATTTCCTTGTATTCACTCCAGTGCTTACAACAGTGCCTGGCGCATAGTAAGCGTTTAACAAATACCATTATTATTATATCTTTCTACCTCATTATTTCCCTCTATCTGTAATCTGTCTCTTCCCCACTAGAGTGTAAATTCTTTGAGGGCAGGGATTATATCTTCCAATTTTAGTATACACTCCCAAGCACTAAGTACAGTGCTCTGCACAGAATAAGTACTCAATCAATCAATCGATCATATTTGAGCACTTACTGTGTGCAGAGCTTTGTACTAAATAATAATAATGTTGGTATTTGTTAAGCGCTTACTATGTGCAGAGCACTGTTCTAAGTGCTGGGGTAGATAGAGGGTAATCAGGTTATCCCATGTGAGGCTCACAGTTAATCCCCATTTTACAGATGAGGGAACTGAGGCACAGAGAAGTTAAGTGACCTGCCCACAGTCACCCAGTTGACAAGTGGTAGAGTCAGGATTCGAACCCATGAACTCTGACTCCCAAGCCCGGGCTCTTTCCACTGAGCCACGTTGCTTCTCTGCAGCAGCATCTACTAAATGCTTGGGAGAGTACAATATAACAGAGTTGGTAGACACGTTTCCTGTCCACAATGAGCTTACAGCTAGGAGGAGGAGACAGACATTAATATAAATAAATCACTTAAGGATACATACATAAGTGCTGAGGGAGGGGTGAATAAAGGTAGCAAATAAGGGAGTGGGGGAAGAAGAAATGAGGATTTAGGCAAGGAAGGCCTCTTGGAGGAGATATGTCTTCAATAAGGCTTTGAAGGTGGGGAGACTAATTGCCTGTCGAATATGAAGAGGGAGGACTTTCCAAGCTAGAAGCAGGAGAAGGGAGAGAAAGAGATTGTTGGTGAGATAGATGAGATCGAGTGAGTGAGTACGTTGGCATCAGAGGAGTGAAGTGTGTGGGCTGGGTTGTAGTAAAAAATAAGGGAGGTAAGGTAGGAGGGGGTTGTAGCCTGTAAACTCATTCGTTCATTCATTCATTCATTCATTCATTCATTCATTCAATAGTATTTATTGAGCGCTTACTATGTGCAAAGGACTGTACTAAGCACTTGGAATGTCCAATTCGGCAACAGATAGAGACAATCCCTATCCAATGACAGGCTCACAGTCTAAACGGGGGAGACAGACAGCAAAACAGAACAAAACAAAAACAAGACATCATCAAGATAAACAGAATCCAGGGGATGTGCACCTCATTAACAAAATAAATACGGTAATAAATAAATAAATTATGGGCAGGGAGTGTGTTTGCTAATTCTATTGTATTTTACTCTCCCAATCGCTTGGTACAGTGCTCTGCACATAGTAAGCACTCAGTAAATACCATTGATTGATTGAGGGGGCAAGGAGATTGAGTGCTTTAAAGCCTATGGTAACACGTTTCTGTTTGATGTGGAGGTGGATGGGAAATGACTGGAGGTTTTTGAGGAGTGGAAGGACATGGACTGAATGTTTTTGTAGAAGAATGATCCGGGAAGCAAAGTGAAGAATGGACAGCAATGGGAAGAGACCGTTAGCAGGGAGGTCGGTAAGGATGCTGCTGTGGTAATCAAGGTGGGATAGGATAAGTGCTTGGATTAAAGTGGTAGCAAATTTGGATGGAGAGAAGAGAGCGGATTTCAGTTATTTTTTGAAGGTTGAACTGACAGGATTTAGTGATCAATTGACTAGGTGGGTTGAATGAGAGAGAGTCAAGGATAAGGCCAAGATTAAGGGCTTGTGAGACAGTAAGGATGGTGGTGTTATCTACAGTAAATGTATATGATTGATTGGTTGATCGACAGTTATTATTCCTGACTTCTCCGTCCCCACTGCTAACTCCTATCTTCACCTAAACTTCACTCTGGATAATAATAATGTAGACTGTAAGCTACTTGTGCACAGGAATTGTGTCTACCAACTCTACTGTAAGCAGTGTGGCGGTGGATAGAGCATGGGCCTGGGAGTCCGAAGGACCTGGGTTCTAATCCTGGCTCCACCACTTGTCTGCTGTGTGACCTTGGGCAAGTCACTTAACTTCTCTGTGCCTCAGTTTCCTCTTCTGTAAAATGTGGATAAAGACTGTGAGCCCCATGTGGGACAGGGACTGGGTCAACCCAATTATCTTGTATCTACCCAGAGCTTACTAGAGTGCCTGGCACGTAGTAAGAGTTTAACAGGTATCATTATTATTAGTATTATCATTATTATTACTTTCATTCAATCATTCATTCAATAGTATTTAATGAGCGCTTACTATGTGCAGAGCACTGTACTAAGCACTTGGAATGTACAAATCGGCAACAGATACAGTCCCTGCCCTTTGACGAGCTTACAGTCTAATCGGAGGAGACAGGCAAACAAGAACAATGGCAATAAATAGAGTCAAGGGGAAGAACATCTCATAAAAACAATGGCAAATAAATAGAATCAGGGTGATGTATATCTCATTAAACAAAATAAATAGGGTGATGAAGATATATACAGTTGAGCGGACGAGTACAGTGCTGAGGGGGTGGGATGGGAGAGGGGGAGGAGGAGAGGGAAAGGGGGGAGAAGAGAGTTTAGCTGTGGAGAGGTGAAGGGGGGGTAGAGGGAGCAGAGGGAAAAAGGGGGGAACTCAGTCTGGGAAGGCCTCTTGGAGGAGGTGAGCTTTAAGTAAGGATTTGAAGAGGGGAAGAGAATTAGATTGTCGGGGGTGAGGAGGGAGGGCATTCCAGGAGGACGTGGCCCAGGGGTCGATGGCGGGATAGGCGAGACCGAGGGACAGTGAGGTGGTGGGCAGCAGAGGAGCGGAGCGTGCGGGGTGGGCAGTAGAAAGAGAGAAGGGAGGAGAGGTAGGAAGGGGCAAGGTGATGGAGAGCCTTGAAGCCTAGAGTGAGGAGTTTTTGTTTGGAGCGGAGGTTGATAGGCAACCACTGGAGGTGTTTAAGAAGGGGAGTGACATGCCCAGATCGTTTCTGCAGGAAGATGAGCCGGGCAGCGGAGTGAAGAATAGACTGGAGGGGGGCGAGAGAGGAGGAAGGGAGATCAGAGAGAAGGCTGACACAGTAGTCTAGCCGGGATATAATGAGAGCCTGTAGCAGTAAGGTAGCCGTTTGGGTGGAGAGGAAAGGGTGGATCTTGGCGATATTGTAAAGGTGAGAACGGCAGGTCTCGGTAACGGATCGGATGTGTGCGGTGAATGAGAGAGATGAGTCAAAGATGACACCGAGGTTGCGGGCCTGAGAGACGGGAAGGATGGTCGTACCATCCACGGTGATAGGGAAGTCTGGGAGAGGACCGGGCTTGGGAGAGAAGATGAGCAGCTCAGTTTTGCTCATGTTGAGTTTTAGGGGGTGGGCAGACATCCAGGTGGAGACGTCCTGGAGGCAGGAGGAGATGCGAGCCTGAAGGGAGGGGGAGAGGACAGGGGCAGAGATGTAGATCTGCGTGTCATCTGCATAGAGATGATAGTCAAAGCTGTGAGAGCGAATGAGTTCACCAAGCTTTCCAAGCACTTAATACAGTATAGAATAAAGCACCAATAAATACCGGTGCTTGATTGATGGATAATAGCAATAACGATAACAATAATAATACCGATGGTACTCATTAAGTGGTTACTATGGGCCAAGCACTGTACAAAGCGCTGGGATAGATACAAGATTATCAGGTCAGACACAGTAACTGTTTCACATGGGACTCACACTCTAAGAAGGATGGAGAGCAGGAATTTTATCCCCATTTTGGAGGCTTCCTACTTGAATATGTGCATTTCTTTAATGTCTATTTACATATTCACTTAATTCATGCCTAGATTATCTTCACAATCTTGAGAGCTTTCTGTGACCCCCCTCTGTGCAGTGCAATGAAGGCCTTGCCTTCCTCAGAGTAGGATGCAGATCTTGTGCCATGAAGGAGTTAATGCACTTTTCATTCCTTTATTCAGTAATAACCTCCTGCCTGGAAGAGCCCCCAAGGCTCACAAACTATCCACCCCAGGAACTGGATCATTGGCTCTTCAACATTGCAGCTATTATCACTTAATCATACCCTAGTAACAAATGGAAGCCATGTGCTCATTTCTTCTGTTCAGATTGATTTTGAAAATAGGTATTCTATGGAGAAAAGAAAATATTTTAATCAGGATAGACAAGGGATGGGGAAGGATAGGGAGCATTCAATTGGGCAGAAATTGAGTAGTAAAGCAATGGGTCTGTTCTGTGATCAACAAGGAAAAATCAGCAACATGTCATACCTAGAGATTGTCCTGAGTGAAAGTTAACATGGCACTGACTGTACCACTAGGGATGATTTTTCTAAGCAAGCATCTTCTGCAAGACTGATCAGCATAGATGGTTATATGCTTTTTTTTTTTTAAGTGGGGTATCGCACTATCTTAGCAAGTGAGAGTGATTGGGATAGGTAAACTAGTCTCTGAGTGGGAAACTAGTTAGAAGACAGAGATACCATCTGTGTGCTGTTACACACCTTTGCTTTCCCCATAATCCTGAGGAGGATTATAGTAGCAAAAGATAAATTTTTTAAAAGTGGCTAGAGACATTTCAGAAGGCTGAGATGTCACCTCGGTAACAGGGTTGAGATGGCTAGGGACTGTGTGAATTTAAATTATTTATCCTCAGGACTTATTTGCCCAGGTATATATTATTTGTGTATGGATTTGATCATAAAATTACTTATTCAGCTATTTTTATCCTGATACATTTGCCCAACTTCCTGTCATAACCTCAATATTCCTTCTGCTCCCACTATTTGTACATAATATTTATTTGTACTATTTATATTTAACATTTATCTCAGTAGGTGCTCAAAAATACCACTGATGATGAAAGAATGTGAGTCTGATTCTACCCTACTGAATTTAGGATGCTCAAAGTAAATTCAGATCCATAAATTTTGGAGTCAATCTATTAATCAATGGTATTTAATGAGAGCTTACTATGTGCAGGGATAGGGACTTCCAGGCCCAAGGGAGGTTATGGATAAGAGTTTGGTGGTGGGATACTTGAGATAAGATTGAGATACCCTGAGTAGGTTGACGTTAGATGAGTGGAGTGTGTGGGTTGGGTTGTAGTGGGGGAGAAGCATCAGATGTGAAGTTGGATGGGCAACCATTGGAGATTTTTGAGGAGTGAGGAGATAGGGACAATTATTTTTTTCTCAGAAAAATGAACCTGGCAGCAGAGTGAAGTACAGTCTGGAGAGGGGAGAGCCAGGAGGCAGGGAGGATGTTGCAGTAGTCAAAATGGGAAATGATAAGTGCTTGGATCAATGTGGTAGTGGTTTGGCTAGAGGGTAAATTGGGAGAGTCTAGAGAGTCTAGAGAGTGAAGGTAGACCTGACAGGATTTCATGACAGACTGAATGTGTGGGCTCAATGTGAGAGTCAGGTGGAGGAAAATGCTAAGGTTATAGGCTTGTGAGATAGGGAGGAAGATGGTGTTGTCTACAGTTATTGGAAAGTCAGGGGAAGGACAGGATTTGGGTGGGAAGATGAGGAGTTGTGTTTTGGAGATGTTAAGTTTGATCTGTCAGTGGGACATCCCAGTAGAGATGTCTTGAAGGCAGGAGGAAATACGAGACTGCAGAGAAGGAGAGAGGCCAGGCTGAAGAGTTAGATTTGGGATTCATCCACATAGAGAAAATAGTTGAAGCTGTGGGTGTGAATGAGTTCTCCAAGGGAGTGGGTGTAGATGGAAAATAGAAGGGGACTCAGAACTGAAGCTTGAGGGAATCCCACGGTTAGTGGGTGGGAGATAGAGGAGGGGCCTGGCAAAGAGACTGAGAAGGAGAGAGAGGAGGAGAACCAAGAGAGAACAGTGTCCCTAAAGCCACGGAAAGATAATACTTCCAGGAGAAGGGGTGAAGCACAGTGATGAAGGCAGCCAAGAGGTCAAGGAGGATTAGAATGGAGTAGAGGCTGTTGGATTTGGCAAAAAGGAGGTCCATGGCAAACTACAAAGTTTCTTTGTAGTGAAGAGGGTGGAAGCCAGACTGTGGGGAGTAAAAGAGAAAATTGGAAGAGAGGAAGTGGGGCCATGGGTGTAGACAATTTGCTCAAGGAGTTTGGAGTAGAATGATAGAAGAGATATAGGGTGATAATTAGAGGGTTGCATGTTGTCAAGGGAGGGGGTTTTCGGATAGGGAATACATGAGCATATTTGCAAGCTGTGGGGAAGAAGACATTATTGGAAGTTGAATGGTTGAAAATGACTGTCACGAGGGAATAATAATAATAACAGTAATAATAATAATAACAGGATTTGTTAAGCACTTACTTTGTGCCAGGCACTGTACTAAATGCTGAGGTGGATACAAACAGATTGGTTCAGAGAAAGTCCCTGTCCTATGTGGGGATAACAGTCTTAATCCCCATTTTACAGATGAGGCACTGAGAAGTGAAATGACTTGCCTAATGTCATCCAGCAGACAAGTGGCTGAGCCATGATTAGAACCCATGACCTGACTCCCAGGCCCATGCTCTATCCATTATGCTATGGAAGGGGCAAATATTTTGATATGGTGCGAAAGGATGGGTTCGGAGTTGCAGGTGAAGGGCGTAGATTTTGAAAGGAGGAGGGAATTCTCTTGAGATACTTCTGGGAAAGATGGGAGAATAAAGAGCGGACAGGAGAGGGAGGGGCTGGAAAGGAGCAGGGGAGATTTTAGGGAGATCAACTCCTGATTCTTTCCATTTTATCAATAAAGTACATACCAGGGCATTAGGGGGAAGAAATGGGGTGAGGGGTTTGGGGAGACAGAGGGTTTTAGGAGGGAGTTAGATGTGTGAAACAGCTGGCACAGACAGTGGGTGGGGGAGTCAACAAGGATGAAGAAATAATGTTGCCGGGCAGAGCTAAAGCAGGCAAGGAGGAATTTTAGATGGATGAGGTCAACCTGATATCTGGATTTCCACCAGCAGCTCTCTGCAGCTTGAGCATAGGAGCAGAGAAAGCATACTGTGGAGCTGATCCAAGGTTGTGGTTTAATGGTATGAAATCAATGGAGAGGCAGGGGAGTGAGGAGTTAAGTGGAGAGGTCAGTGTTGAGGGCATCAATTTACGCATCACAAGAAGATAGTTTTGGTATAGAGACCAAAGGGGATATTAACTTTAGAAAATTAGAGGGCATGAAAAGATTGGGGGTATCTGTGGGCAACAGAACAGAGTTCCGGGGAGTGCATGTGTGGAAGAGAAGGTAGGTGAAAAGGTTGTGCTCCTATCAATGGTATCTTTGGTATCAATGGTACCAAGGATGACTACCTATATGTTTTTATTTTCTCATACATGCTTATTCTTTTGCACATTATGTGTTTGGCCTCTGAAGACAGACTGGGGATAGCTCTCTAGCCCAGGGCTATTCATCGACTAAAATTGATATAGTTTATTACTCTTCTCTGGCAAGCCAGAAGTGTACAGAATCTTTGGTGGAGATAAGCATAAGGCTAAGGAATAAGGCTACATTTCTCCTCCCTATTTATTGTTATTATTGTTATAATTGTTGTAATTATTATGTTATCATGATCATTACTACTATTCTATTTGTTAAGTATTTGCTATGTGTCAAACACAAGGTCTGGGAAAGATGCAGGTTAATCAGGTCAGACACAGTCCCAGTCTCACATGGATCTCACAGCCTACGTAGAAGGGAGTAGGATTTAATCTCCATTTTAAAGATGAGAAAACTGAGGCCAAAGAAGAAATTAAGTGACTTTCCATATGAGAAAGGGTGCTGTTTGCCACACCTCCGGCCACAAATAATCAACAGAAGTACACAAGCAATGAAATCCTGGGACAACTAGAATGCTATGGCAGATAATAAGCTAAATGCCCATAATTGATATGTAGGTTGTTACATGGGACATGATACCGCAGTGGTAAGACTTTTTTTCTGAAGAAAGGTAAGAGCAGGTGTTTCCCTACCTTTGTTAAACGGGCAGGTGGGCATACACTTCAACATTTCTAGCAGGAGAGAGAGCACCTATGCTAGGAAAAGATCACTGGAGGGAGGGAGTTGTTTAACCTGCCTCTGACACCACCTAATAATTGCACAGTCCCAAACACTCATCTCCCAATCCAAGAATATGGAAGAATTTTACCTTTCAAGCCCCTGTTTCGTAGCCAGGTTCCAAACCAAAAATTGGCAGTTCTTAAAATGTTTTTAGAGACGAAGAAAAAAATGTTTAGAAGAAAATAAATTTGGGAGGGAAGAAAGAATGCCAAATCGCCACATTCTTTCTGATGTTCAGGAGCTAATGAACACCACCAGGAATGGAAACACTATTACTTTTCTTCTCCTCTGAGCCTTCATGTTCTCTTCTTCCATCCTCTTTTTAAATTGACAGTTAACTTTCCACCGAAATTCACATTCTAGATAACACACTTGCTGCAGTTCGAAGATAGCAGACATCAAGGCTTACAGATGATGTAAGTTATGACCAAATCAAAGCCATAACACTGTGGCCTGTTGGATGGAGATATGCCATTTATATTTAATATTTCACTACATTGATAAATTAGCAATTAATTAAATAAAACTAATGCTCAGTTTTAAAAAAAGATGCAATTCTCTTCTACTGATTATATCTTCTTGGTAAATCATTTCCAGAATAGGCAAAACCTGTTCTTTCTGGGTAATATTATCTTGCACTAACACTGAAGTGAAAGGAAGAATTTTTAATAACATTTTGCTTTCAGAATTCTCTATATAAACCTTTAGAATAGATTGTGAGAGATTTCAGCCACTGTCTGGGGTTAAGTGAATTCCCCTGGGAAGGGCATTAACCCTTTCAGGGTACCTTGGAGTAGATTACTGCTCTTTGGCACTAAGCTGAACAGTGGTAATAGCCTGGTGTAATGACAATTTTAACCTACCTTGGTAAAGTTACCTTTCCATAGAATGTGTTTCCTTATAGCAGTGGCATTTTTATCTTCAGGATGTTCTCTATTGAGACAATATTGTTCAGTTCAGCCACATCTAAAAACAGGATTAAAGGGCAGAACTTCAAGTAGGAAGTAGCTTAAAATGATTCTGAGTACTTTCAGTGTTTATCTCTCTACTGAGAAATGGACATGTTTCCTTTAATCTGAAAGCCTTTCCCTTTGACTTGAATTGCAGTTCTAACTTAATCACATTCCTAAAAGCACACAACAAAGATTGCTGAGTTTGGAGATATTTTCTAAACCTTTTTCCCAGTAGATATTTCAGCTGCAAAGAAAGGATTTGTTTTTCTTTGGGCTTCCCATCATTCTTAACCAGAGAGTCCAATGAAGTGATAATCCCACCATTTTGGCATGCTCCTCCCCTTCTCTCCCTGACCACTTCCTTCTTGCTCAGTCCACAAAATTCAAAAAAAGTCCTCAAGAAACTTGTTCCATAGTGACAAGCAGGAGAACGACAATAAAACTTATGAACAAACCCAGGAATATGGAATATCAGAAGTAAAGACTACAACTACTGCAGCTATAATTGCTTTTGAAAAAAAGCCTGCTTTTTTTGGTTAGATTTTTGATGTTATTGCACAACTAAACCAGAAAAATTCCTTCTGTCATTTAATTCAAGCTATTACCTCTTTGACTAAAGATTTGAAAGGAGAATACTTAATTCCCAATATATATGACTTGCAACTTTCATATGCACTACACCTCTCCCTGATAAAATGTGAGTTCTGTCAAAAACACATCTGCTACAAATAAGAACAGCATTTTTAAACTGCATATTTGCCCCTGTATCATATCTGCTTACTTTTCTCACAAAACAGAACTTAATTCCAGAACCAAGAATGAATGAGATTTTATACTAGCTCATTATCACTATCAATAAGACTGACATTTAAGTGTCCTGTAAAATACATATTGCTGTTGATGTAAGAGGAAGAGCGGCTTTGTCTTGCAAGCAGTTAGAAAATCACCTTTTGTCTTACAAATTTAGCAGCTTTGAGATGGGAGTCATCAAGGGAGAATAAATATCAACCACATTGTCATTTTCACAGTCTCTTTTGTGGCTGTATTTTTAAGGACAAGACAATAGATGTTTTATAGCTGATGAAAAAATCAGTCAATAAAAATAATCACCTTCCAAATTCATGCTTGTGAACAGATATTATTGAGAGTAATTCTTTTGGTATTGTCTGTGCACTCTGAAAGATGGATGATGATGATTTAACATTCAAAAGAGGGAAAAAAAATCCCACATTCAGAATAATAGATAACCGGTAAACCGCTCAAGTAAAGGAGACTTTGGCTTAATTAAAATGCATGTATCATAGCTTGCAATATAGAAAAAAGAACTGAGATTCAAGGGCTAAAGAGGACAGAAATTCCCTTGCTTTTAACTCTGTGGGTTTCGTGAAAATCCTTAGAGAAATATTGTTTGTGAGTCGGTAAATATCTGCTATGAGCTAGATAAAGAGGGATGAAGTCAAACGATATTGTGTAAACAGAACAGGATCTATCCAAAGACAATCCTTAAGTACACGAATAAGTGCAATCAATTTAGGAGCTATAGTCAGTGGGAGTAGAAGCTGGGTTCAAGCATGAAGAAATAGGAATTTTCACTGCAAAAAAAATACTGATTGAAATATTTTCTAATATTGTTCCAATACCCAGGCCAAAATGTTTAATGTTCCCTAGGACCACTTTTCACTGTTTGGGTTTTTAATCAAAACAGGGGCCTACGGGAGTGGTGGCGGGGGACAGGAGACTGAGAGAGAGAAAGAAAGATTACATAAAAAGGGTCAGGCAGCAGAGGCTTGTTTAAATGATATTGTTGAAAGTAAAATAAATTAACCCCAAACTTCAGAAAAATAAAATCTGTGATAGCGCCACGTAAAAATCTTCAAAGCATACCCTATACAAGTTAAACATATTTTGCCCAGTGCTCTAGGAGTTATCAATCAATGGTATTTATTGAATGCTTTACTGTGTGCAGAGCAAGGTACAACAGAGTTGGTAGACACATTCCCTGCCCACCAGGAGTTTACAGTTTAGAAGGGGTGACAACCAATAAAATTAATTATGGATATGTATATAAGTGCTTGTGGGGTTGAGGGTGGGGTGCTTAAAGGCTTATATAACTCTATGACTATGTAGAGTAAATGCTAAATGAGCCATAACTAGCTCCAGTTTTAAATTTGATCTTAGGCTAAGCATTGTAACTGCCTAAGTAGGATTAACTCCAGTCTGGGCTTCAGAGCTGATTCAGGCTTAGGGATGCCCCCTGGTGATGGTGACATCATTACACCACAGTGCATATGATATCATTGGCATTGTCTCCCCAGCTTTGGCCTGATCCTACCCTTTCCCTGAAATCTGAACAGGGGTAAGATTACATAGATAGACATGCAATCCAGGTGCAAAATTCTTCATTGAAAGACACAACCGACAGTCAATGAGCACAGGCAATCAGGATTCTTGGAACAGTTCCAAGGGCCTTGACTGCTCCGACGCTACAGTATCATATTATGACTATTCAACGTCCTGGGTTACATTGGCTCAACCTCAGGAGATGTCACTTAACCTGCGTCCCAGGTGCTTTATTTGCAATATGTCAACTGGGCACCAAGGTCAATTCAAAGGTCCTGGTAAAAGCCATTTTGCTGGCTAAGGATTAAAAAAAACATGAGGCTGTTAGTATGAAGACCTTATATGTCATGGCTCTTGTCCTGAAACCACAGAAATGTCTGCTCAAGAGAAGAGTACCAGATATGTCTCTACTTCACCGGAAAACCTTCCCATGAAAACATCCTATCATATCCTAGGGTGATAAATCAATCAATAGCATTTGTTGAACACCTACTCTGTACAAAGCACTGTTCTAAGTGTTTGGGACAGTGTAATAAATGGTCATGAATCTCAAATCATCATGTTATGCCTTAGGAAATGTGATTTCCTTTTATCTATAGCTCCCAAACAAGATTAAAAGTTGCTATGAACTACCCAAAATGTCAGAGTTTACAAACTTTGTCCATCACAGAATCTAGATATTCCCAGTTCATCTATAATGTGGGATTTACATTCTTGCAGAATTACACATTAGGGAAAACTTGGATTATAATACTCATTGTGTTCACCGCCTTGTGCATGTATACGACCATTTCTTCTGACATGAGGTAGGGCAGTATTCACCAAGGCTGCAATATCAGAAGAATGTTCCTTAATTCTACTGTTACAGTTGAGCCAAAACATGTAGTGAAAACACATGGTATGGAAGAACTGAGAGTTCTATACTCAGGACAGGTACCTCTTAGGAGGAAAAAGAATCCATCATCTGATGTCATGATCTTGGAGTTGGGGAGGAGAAATTGGAAGACAAGAAGACAAGAGCACCAGGCAGGTATATCATGTCTCTCTTACAAGTTTTAGGAAAACCCAGAGAAGACAGATGTTCCTCTCAGTCTTGAATGGAAACAGGCTTGAAAGTAGATAGGTTTAGACAGTAATAGAAAATTGCTTCAAGCCTTAAATAAGCATTTTTGAAACTTCATAGAGTTAGTTAAATTGTCTTTTAGGCACAGTCAACTCAACTGCAACATTGCTACCAGTATGGTTTTCGAGAATTAAGGCAGACCCTGAATATATCTGGTATACTGACCAATTTGGTTTGTGCTCTTAAGCCTCAAGAGCACAAACCAAACCCAGAAAATTATTGCCCTTTATTAGCAATAGATTGTAAACTCCTCCACTAGATTATCGTGCTTACTGTGCAGAGCACTGTACTTAGAACTTCAGATAGCTCAGTATAATAGAATTCCTAAACATGATTCCTAACCTCAAGGCGCTAACAATCTAGTAGAGGGGAAGTAGAGGGGATAAATTGAGATCCATTAGGGTGAATGTCAAGGAGGCTATCAAGCATACAATTGCTTCAAGCACACTGAGAGCTCTGTTGGAGATGGAACAAAGGGTTGGATGGCTCAGTGGTCTGACCCATTAATTGTTCCTTATGTCTACACCATTCCCTTTGCCTAGAAAGCTTTTCTCCCTTTTCTTTCCCAAGTCAAGCCTCTTCGCTCTTCAAAGTTCTACTAAAACATACCCCCTGAAAGAAGTCTTCTCCCATTAAACTACCCAATCCTGAGCCCTCTGTAGGGCAGGAACTGTGTCCATTCTGATTATCTTGTATCTGCCACAGTGCTTGGAACCTAGGAAGAACCCAATACCACAGTAACAACATACAGTCTATATCCTTATTTAATTGTGTCTATCTGAATCTTGTGTAGAAATTTTCCATTCACTTGTTTTATGCCCCTACACATATACAAGTTATTTAATTGCATGTTTGAATTATTTTTGCTTTGCCTCACTGCCTCCTTTAACCGTAAGCATTCTGAGTGCAGGGGTCATATCTTATTCTTCTTTTGCATTCACCACACATTCTGTACATTCTAGGTTCCTCCAGGAGGTATATAAAGGGGTCAGCTCTTATTTCAGGAGTCCTGGTTTCATATTGTTGAGTTACATCTTGACCAAAGTCTCTCAAAATGATTATTTTGCCACCAATCGACTCCCACCCCTCTTAGTTAGGGCAATAAGCTGTCTCAGGTTCAGTTATTCAAATGTTTTACCTCCTGCCTCTGCTTATTTCTAGCCAAGATACGGTATTGCTGAGGGGCAGGTCTGATATCCTACTGCCTGACTGAATCAGAGATGACAGGTCAGCTGTGCAGGTCACTCAGTCAGTCAATAGTATTTATTGAGTACTTACTGTATGCAGAGCACTGTACTAAGCAGTTGGCAGAGTACAACATAAAAGTTGGTAGACATGTTCCCTGCCCACAGTGAGCTTACAATTTAAAGAAGTAGAGCTTACGGTCCAGAATCTAGAGGTAGGTAGGTTCCTCTCATCACGAGAGAATCATGTGCCCTGGTAAGCTGAGCCAGGTGGCTCAGAGGTGAACACCTGGTCACTGGGTATGCAGTTGACTCATCCAATCACACAACCAGTAGTATTTATTGAGCATTTATAGTGTGAGATTTACAAAGTGAAGAGCACTGTACTAAATGCATGGGAGAGTACAAGATGATTAGTAGACAGGTGTCTGCTATAATTTAGCATGGGAGACAGACACTAAAATTTCAGGCAAGAGCAAACAATAGAGTATAAAGATATGATAATTATTATTATGGTACTTGTTGAGCATGTACTACATGCTAAGCACTGTATTAAGCAATGGGGTAGATAAATGCCAATGTGATTGTGCACAGTCCTTTTCCCACATGGAGCTCACACGCTACATGGGAGGGCACAGGATTTAATCCACATTTTAAAGATGAGGAAGCTGAGGCACAGAGAAGTTAAGCGACTTGCTGAAGGTCACACAGCAGATAAATTGTGGAATCAGGGTTGGAACCTAGGTCCTCTGACTCCCAGGCCCATGCTCTTTCTACTCGGCCATGCTGCTTCCCTGATATGGACATAAGTGTGACAGGGGAGGAGGTCTGAGTACCCATCTGCTTAGACTGCTTGTACTCTCCCAAGCGATTAGTACAGTGCTCTACACAGAGTAAGTGCTTAATAAATGCCACTGATTGATTGATAGGTGAGGGGGCAGTACTGAAGCACTAAGTCAGGATATAGAGTGGGAAGATGAGACTCTAATCAGGGAAGGCCTCCTGGAGGTGATGCAATTTCAGTGGTCTGCTGGATGTGGAAGGAAAGGGAGCTCTATGCTGGAAGGAGGGTGTGAGCAAGAGGTCAGCTGCAAGAGAGACAGGAACAAGGCCCAGAGAGTAGGCTTGGCTTGAAAGGAGCAAATCATGTGCACCAGGGCATAGTGGGGAAAAAAGCAGGTATAACTGGGTGGTTTGGGAGCTGCCTTTAAGCCAATGGTGAGGAGTTTC
Source organism: Ornithorhynchus anatinus (assembly GCF_004115215.2). NCBI lineage: Eukaryota > Metazoa > Chordata > Mammalia > Monotremata > Ornithorhynchidae > Ornithorhynchus > Ornithorhynchus anatinus. Next base: position 50,307,031 of record NC_041753.1, on the reverse strand, counting down.
TCAATCAGTCATTTGGATTTATTGAGAGCTTACTGTGGTGCAGGGCACCGTACTAAGCACTTGCGAGAGTCCAACACAATAATATAACAGACATATTCCCTGCCCACAGTGAGCTTACAGACTGGGAACCCCTGAGAAAGGACTGCCCAATAGTCTTGCTTTGTGCCACTGTCCCCAACAGCTTAATGGTCTAGGTTGACAAGGTAGTCCAGTGACTCAATGCTATCCTTAAAGGAGACTGTTTCTGGTCCTGGGGAAAAGTGCAGGTGGGAGGGTACCAATCTCTTTCCCTTCTAATAGGATTCATGGCCCATCATTCTCATGGGAGGAGGGTGATGACTCCAGGAATGATTCTTTGTCCATGAGATTTTTTTATTCATTTTATAGCCAACATTAAGATTCAGGATAGTTGTATTTAGAATACTAATTAGAATCTTAGCTGCATGTGAAATCATGCTGGGGATGTGCAAAGTTTACAGCTGCGCTTAAATTCTGTTCTCTGTTTGAATTTCTTTTCAGAAAATGTGGGAATGGACCATATTTTCTCCTGTCTCTAGAACATAGTTATTGGGTTTAAAGGTGTGTGGAGGGTGTCGGGGAGGACTTGAAATCCTTCCTCGCTGAGATAACGTGTCATAGCAAAGAAAGCGTGTGTAATGATTGGGAGGAAAATGAACTTGAAGAATCAGAGTATGTTCACTCTGAACAACAAATCTAGCTTAACTTTTTGAATTTGTAGTAGAAAATTGAAAAGCAGTTGTAATCAAGACTGAAATGTACAGTCAGTAATTGGAAATTAAGTGCATATATTTTGAAACGATACATTTGGTGATCATTTCCCTATAACCCTATGAAACCAATCCCAGTGCAGAGTGAGACTTCTGCCTGGGAATTCAAGCATTGTCCAAATTGCTTCAGCGCTTATTGGAAGGTCTTCTGCCTGTGGAGGAAAGCAAAGAATTCAACCCATTAACTGTGCTTCATGAGAACAAATCAGAATCCCATTGCAGAATTTAGCTTGCAGATTAATTAGGGAGTATTCCAAAGGTTTTAAAAGCTCACACGTGTTGACGTGATGAACTTCTGCCCCTTGAAAAGATTTTAAGTGCCCTTCTGAGACATGGAGAGAAAATATGTAAGAGAATGAGAGTCATTTTCTGGGCATTTAGGGATACAGTTATCCGCTCCTTGGAACTCTATTAATTAAAGCAAATGACTTTCAACTGTTACCCTATTAAAGAACTTAGCAAGCAGCAAAATATAATTATTTTTTAATATTGCTTGAAAAAAAAACTGAACCATTAACTGGGATGTATATATATTCACTGAAGAGGAGTGTGTATCTGTGTTAGTATATACGTGCATTTTCATCTGAGAACAAAAGATTTAATCACTCTTATTTGGCTAGGTGGTAGGATAGGACTTGCAAGAACATGGTTCTGGGAGAAAGGTGGTTTCAGGGCAGGACTTCAAAACTGAATACGATGTGAAATACAGTATACTGAGGAGTATGATGAAGAAATCTAAAACTCAGGCAGGTCCTGCTGTGCAGCCTCTCCCCTATCCTCCACTTCCTCAAATATACCTCTCCTGAGCCTTTACTATTCCAATGTTTTCTCCCATGCCTTCTTTCTCTGATAGCCCACTCAACCTAGCTTTCAACAGGAATTTCTTCCCTTTTATTTTGGTCTATTTCCTTCATGTTTTTTATCTAGCCCTTTTTTGTTTGCTCCTTGTTAAATTCTATTTTGTTTTTGGTCTCACCTTTTTGTTTTCTTGATTACTCCTCCCTCCCATATTTATCTGATTCCTGCCCTTTGTTCTCCCTTCATTTTCCATCTTCCGTGTTCTTTTTATTTCATTTTTCTTCTTATTCTGGGTGTCTCCGCCACACTAATCATGCAGCTGCCCTCTGATCTTTACTTGAGTGGAGAATTTGTTTGGTTCCGTAGCCCTGTATCCCTCCCAGTCCTGTGTCGTCCCTCCTCATCTTGTTCTATACCACATAAAATTATTAGAAGATGCATTACTGGTCAAGCCAATGTTCCATCCGATTTAGTGTGTTCTCTTTCTCTTCCTCTCTCACACAGTGGCAACAAGATGCTTGGAGAAACTGTTTGATGGTTGCCCATCTGGACATCCATTCTCATGGTTTTCATGATTTAATCAATAGTACACACTAGAGAGAATACCAACAGAGAGATACAAAAACTGAGGTTTTCCGAATGACATTTAAAAACAGAGGTCTACAGCTGCAAATGCTGAGCTTCATTGCCTGATGACAAAAGTCACTTACTATGTGCTAGATTATAGGGATGCCCTAAGACTTTTGCTTGGGCAAGGAAATGGAATACATTTTAGATTGCGATCATCCCCAAAGTAGATAACCTTAGCCTACTATTCATCCCAGGTATTAGTAAAGCTGAGAGAAAAATCACCTCACCATATGGAAAACTTTGTCCAGCAGGGCCAGATTATGTTATGTAACAGGGAATCAGCCATCAGGAATAAGAGAAATAAACCAGGCTGAGGCTTTTTACCAGAGGTCACCTTGAATCAGTCATGCCCAGAGCTATTGTTGTTGTTAAAATTATCATTATTATTACTGCTATTGTGTGTCAAGCACTGTTTTAAGTGCTGGGGTACCTATGATTTGGTCACAAGACAAAGAAGATTGTCTTTTCAATCAATTGTGCTTATTGAGCGCTTACTATAGGCAAAGCACTATATTAAGTGCTTAGGAGAAAACAATACAACAGAATTAGCAGACATGTTCCCTGCCCATAATGTTCCCTGCTTCCCTAAGAAGCAGTGTGGCTCAGTGAAAAGAGCATGAGTTGGGGAGTCAGAGGTCATGGGTTCAAATTCTGCCTTATCCACTTGTCAGCTGTGTGACTTTGGGCAAGTTACTTAACTTCTCTGTGCCTCAGTTACCTCATCTGGAAAGTGGGCATTAAGACTGTGAGCCCCACGCGGGACAACCTGATCACCTTGTAGCCACCCCAGTGCTTAGACAGTGCTTTGCACATAGTAAGGGCTTAACAAATGCCATCATTTAATTTATTTATACTGCACAATTAGAAAGTGAACAGTTGAAGATGACAGTCAAGGAGAGAAGAAGTGAAAGGGCAAGTATTTTAAAAAGGTATGAAGGGATGGGGCAGAAGCACAGATGGAGGAGGTAGATTTAGATTTAGAGAGATTTCTTCTTGAGGTACTGCAGGGAACTTAAGGAGAGTCAAAGAGTGTGGAGGAGAAGGTGGGGATTGTAGAGGAGCCAGGGAGATTTTAGGGAGATTCCACCTGATGGTTTCAATTTTGTTGCTAATGTACACAGGTCATTAGATGAAAGAGATGGTGGGGGCGATGGGAACGGAGGTTTGAAGAGGGAGTTGAATTTCTGGAACAGCTGGTGGGCGCAGTGGGTACGAGAGTGAATTAGGAGGGAGAAGTATTGTTGTCAGGTAGTGGAAAGGACTGAATTGAAGCAGCTGAGAATGAATTTAAGGTGGATGAAATCAGCAAGATGTCTGAATTTCCTCCAACAGCACTATGCAGCTGGGCCACAGGAGCAGAGGAAGCGGACTGTGGGGGTGATCCAGGTTTACAGGGTAGTGGTACGAGACTGGTGGAGGGACAGGGGAGCATGAGAGTTCAATTCAGTGGAGAGTGTGTTGATTTGTGCATTAGGAGAAAGTAGTTTGGGTATGGAAACCAAATGGGATAAGATGGCTTTAGAACAGTGGAGAGGGTCAAAAAAACTGAGGTCTCATAGGGGGAAAAGGACAGATTTGTCGGGTTGGGGGTGTACGGGAAAGAGAGCAGGTGAAGAAGTTGTGATCAGATAGAGGAATTTTGGAATTGGTGAGGATAGAGATTGAAAAGTTACTGGAGATTAAGATCAAGTCTGAGCCTAAATTGGTGCATGTGTGAGGTGCGATGGAGCAGGAAGTCATTGGAGTAAAGGGGTAAGAGGAGGTGGACAGTGAGAGGATCATTAGGGACACCCATATGAATACTGAAATCCCCAAGGATCATTGTAGGAATGGAGAATGAGAGATGGAATGGGAAAAGGAATCAAAGTGGTTCAGAAAGTTGGAGGTGGGGCCTAGGGGGGTGGTAGATGACCATGACTAGTAACCAGAGTGGGTGGTAAAGTCAGACGATACGGACTTTAAAGGAAGCATAGATTTATGTGTACTATGCCATGACATATATCGTAAATAGCAGGTTGAACACAGTCCCTATCTCACAAGGGGCTCACGCTCTAAGTAGGAAATGGAAACTCTTCCCAGAAGGTCTCAGTGACTTCTGGGAGGTGTAGGTCAAACTAGCCCCTTTGCACCCTGGGCATTTTTCATTTTTTTTGTCCTTTTCTTCCCTGCAATTATCTTGCCAGACTTTTAACCATGCCTGTTTGAAAGGTTTTTGAAGCACACCACTTCAGCTGTGACCTTGCTGTCTAGCAACTAATCAATCAAATGTATTTACTAAGCACTTGGGAGAGCAGAATACAAATCAAATCAAAGGGGAACAAATACAAATTCTAGATCAGAAACGCATATAATCAGGGTGGTACAATGGAGCCAGGGGGCGGGGGGTTCCACTATTAGGGGAAGCAGCGTGGCTCAGTGGAAAGAGCCTGGGCTTCGGAGTCAGAGGTCATGAGTTCGACTCCCGGCTCTACCACTTGTCAGCTGTGTGACTTTGGGCAAGTCACTTCACTTCTCTGTGCCTCAGTTACCTCATCTGTAAAATGGGGATTAAGACTGTGAGCCTCACGTGGGACAACTTGATTACCTTGTATCTATCCCAGCGCTTAGAACAGTGCTCTGCACATAGTAAGCGCTTAACAAATACCAACATTATTATTATTATTATTCCAGGGCTATGGGGTTTAGTATCCACCAAGTCACCCCACAACCCATCTTGAGAACCATTTATCCAAAGATCACCAGGCAGTAATCCTAGAATTTACATTTTCATAAAGCAAGACTTATTTTTTTGGACCAATCCAGTTCAGGAAGATGTCAATGTCTCTCAACTCCCCTCATCTTTCCCATATAAACCAAGACATGTCCAGGCATGAGAGAGAAGCATTTCTTGAATACCTTTACACTTTAGGTTATTGTTCCATCACTGACTTGGGCTTCGTCTGTACTGGTGGGGCAGTGTGGTCTAGTGGAGAGTCCATTGAGCTGGGAGGTCATGAGATCTGGCTTCTAATCCTGGCTCTACCCCTGTCCTGCAAGGTGATCTTGGGCAAGTCACTAATCTTTCTGGGCCTCAGTTTCCTTATCTATGAAAAGGGGACAATTATATCCAGCTCTCCCTACCTCACAGAATGTTATGATAATGAAATTATAGCATTGATGTGGAAGGGCTTTGGAAAAACAAAAGCACTATGCAAAGCTCAAAGTATTATTTTATTTGTAAATAATACATTACATTAAATATATTTCATATAGTAAACTATATCATGGGACCATAATTTTATATTTATACCATATTTTACATACTATATTATGATTTTTATGTTAATAAACTATAACATTATAATCAAAATCTATTGAATATGATATTTACATTAAAAGACTTAAGAAATATTCCAATGACAGTTCATGGGCCGGTGCATTTTCTTCTTGTCCTATTTAACCACTAGATTCATTGCATCTGCCATTTGATGCAAGTGGTAAAAGTATTGCCCTTTGAAAATTGAATGAAAATGTGGTGTAGACACGCTCTATGTAGCAAGAGGATGGGCACCAGTGAACTAGATATTGTAGCTTGCAAAATCTTTCCCATTCACTACTTCATCTTGGTAAGCAGAGCCTAGATGACACTACCAATTTGTCCTCCATATCACACTGGTCTCAAGAACTCAAGGTTAATCGAACATACTTTGGAATGATTTCTGGTTGTATTTTTCCCTTTTCCCTGCTGATCTGCAAATCAAATTTGCAGAGATTTGCAGAAGTTAGCCACTTCTGCTGAATATCCATGAAGGTGGGCTGCTACAAACATTTGAAACCATCTTGCTGTTCCAATAAGATGAAGATAGGTCTTACATTTAATCACAGAAAGATCTGTATGGACAATCCACTTTAAGGACACTGGGACTAGTGAGAGGAATTTTCCAGGTGTCAGAAAGTAGAGGGTGGGAACACCAGCTCTCTCCTTGACTCAGTGTGTGACCCTGGGCCAATTATTCCACCACTCTGTTCCTTCACAAAGAACAAATAAAGATCAGGAACAGTGAGCTACCTAACAGGGATTTATGAAACTGAAATCTTTACACATTCATCTGAAATTTTCCACGTTCAAGAAAGAGTGAGACTCGTCTAGTTTTGGAGAGGAAGAGGATGAATAGATTCAGTGGCTCCCCTGAATTGCACTGGTGTTTTTTATTATCATTTGGCATCTGTTTTGATTTGGGTTATATACTGTTCTGATATTTTTGGTATGAGGACACTCTTTTCTTCATGTTTGGGCAGGCCTTAAAAATTCACTGTCTCACTTGGTTTGGATTGGGGAATGAGGGGCTGAAGATTTGTTCTTTTGGGAATGAATTTCAGATGAAAAGACAAAGATGAGGATGAAATTAGTATCTAGGACATAGTACTCAAATATTAGGAAACCTAGAGGAGTTGGACTGTAGACCTAAAAACTATCCAGGGAAAAAAAGTCAGAATTACACTTTAGATAAACATGACACAATACCAAGAGATTGCAGCTCCCTGCCAGTTCTGAGGTCAGAATATATAAAAAAAATGAAATGGAAAACAATGAACTCCCATTAGAAAAGGGATTAATATGTTCAGAATGATCAAAACGGTTCCAAGTGCAATCCAAGGGTGTCTGCAACTCACAAGCTTTATTCATGCATCTTTAAAAGATCAAGTCCTATAACTTTTCTCTCAGAAAATAAAAGGTGATATGCAGTGCCCAATAACCAAAAGTTATAGCCTTCAATACATACAACACTTATTCCTTCTTCCCCATAAATGAAATTAGAATATGAGAATGAATACAATGATAATAATAATTATGGTAACTTATGTGTTTCCCATATGCCAAGCACTGTGCTAAGCCCCAGCGTAAGATGGAATACCACCAAATTAGATAAAGCCTCTGCCCCCCATGAGCCTATCTAAGGGAGAAGGGGAACAGGTGTTTGGTGTCTATTTTACAGATGAGGAAACAAGCATAGAGAAGTTAAGTGACTTACCCAAGGTCATATAGCAAGCAAATGATGGAGCTGGGATTAGAACCCAGATCTCCAGACTCCCAAGACCTGTGCTCTTTTCACTAGGCCTCATTGCTACATAAGGGATGGTCATGTTTATGGTGATGAATAGAGTGGAAGATGTTCCCCTAAAAAAATTCCATACTAACAGAATTTGGGTGTGAGCCCTCTCTCTCCAGCTATAGCACCTTTTAGAATAGTCTTTCTGACCAGAGACCCAAGTAACAAAACTCTTTCTGTAGTGTCAAGTGATTAAGGAATATACATACTTAAGGTAAATGTTTTTCAAAAGATTCCATCATGTATGAAACACTACCTAAACTTGACTTCAGTGACACTTGTCCTCTCCGGATTCTCCTCCTCTCTCTCCGGCCACTCTTTCTCAGTCTCTTTCACAGGCATCTATCCCACCCTGTTACTATGGGGGTTCCTCATGCCTCAGTTCTAAGTCCTCTTCTGTTTTCCATCTACACTCACTCCTTTGGAGAACTCATCTATTTCCATGACCATTTCTTCAAGGATGACACCCAAATCTATTCCTTTCCTTCTCTGCAGTCTCACATTTCCTCCTGACTTTAGGACATCTCTACTTAGTCATTCTGGCAATATCTCAGAAACAAAACTCCTCCCTTGGCTTCCCTCCCAAGCCCTCTCTTGCCTCTGACATTCCTGTCGTGAGCCCCCCTGGGTCGTACCAACCAGGACCTTCCTGGACCGGGGAGCGTCGGTGACATCTAGTAAAGTCAAACCACACCTGATCACCAACGTTACTGTGGAACAATTTTTTTACTTAGTTTTACCAATGTGCAAGGGAGTGACACATACACACACTCACTCAACTCCAAGATGAGTCCAATACCAGTCTGCTGGTCAAAGGAGCCCATTCTGCTAATGCTGCTTCTTTCTGCTTCCAAATGCTGCTACCTCCTGCTGCTGCTTCTGCTGCTCTCAGTGTGCACCCCTCTTGCTTCTCCTCTGCATACTTCTTGCCCTGCGTACCTCCTCAAGATTCAAAATGACTGCTTTTTATCTTAGGCACTGCAGCTGTGACTCTACATAGCAGTCACTGATTGGTCCAGGCCCATTACTGGGTCGAACAGCGAGAGAAAGCCATGCCTCCCTCCATGCTCTGCCCCCACAGGCCAGCAATCACCTGACTTAGGTAAGGCCCATGAGTACCTTCATGAGCCTCTTCCTTGTTGTTCACAGGATCCCAAACAGCCAACTAGTAAGGCAGCTTGTTGTGGGCTCACCACAGTTCCCACCATTGTAGAAAACACCACCATCCCCCCTGTTTTACAAGTCTATAGTTTTAGGATTATCCTCAACTCACCTCTCACATTCTACCCATCTATTTAGTCTGTCAGCAAAACCTTCACAGGATCTCTAGAATCAACCTCTTCCTCTCCATCCAAACTGCTACCATGCAGGTCCAATCACTTGTCATATGCTGCTTTGACGACTGCATCAGCCATCTTCCTGACCTCCCTGACTCCTGCCTCTCCCTGCTTTAGTACATTTTTTCCTCTGCGGCCCAGATCATTTTTTCTAAAAAAATTATTCTGTACTTACTACATCTTGATCTTATATCTTTGCATATGGATCCCTTGCTCACGTCTCCCCTCTGCTTGGAACTTCCTTCCCTTTCATATCCATCAGACCACCATTTACCCCATCTGCAAAGCACTACTGAAATCAAATTTACTCCACAAAGCCTTCCCTAACTTAAATCACCTACATACCCCTAAGCACTTTTACATTCACCCCAACCCCACAGCAGGTAGGTACATATCCTTTTACTCTGCTGCTTCCCCTGTCTATAATTCCTTTTAATGTCCATCTCCCCCACTAGACCGTAAGCTCCTTGAAAGCAAGGATCATGTCTACCAACTCTACAGTATTGACCTCTCCCAAGTACTTAGAATAGTGCCCTGCACATAATAAATATTCAATAAATACCGGTGATCGACTGATACAGATCCACAGGGCAAGGTACACAAGATTTGTAATAGTGAGGAGCAGGCTTTATAAATCCTAATTAGTACTTTGGGAAGTCCCAAACTTAAAAATAGTGAGAAATGGTATTGAATGAGAAAAAAAAATAATGACTTCATGTGTCTAAGTAAAAGGTGCTTACTGAACATAAAAGCTTAAAGCATTTGATCTTACCTGACATTCTCTCCATCAGAATGATTGAACCCAGCCGTGTTTGGTTTATCGAATGTTTCTATCAGTGCTGAAGAGACGAAGCCTTTTTCCTCGGCTCTCCTTAGCCTTGATTTAATCAGTGGGGGGTTCTTTAGGAAGCAGGGACTGCAGAATACAGCCTGAAAAGTACAGGATGCAGTAAAATCCCAAATACATTTCAAAACCGTCTCATATTGAACCTGTGTATATGTTGAAGCTTTTATCTACTGGCTCCAAGAATTAAGGGTATGATGCTTATAAAGTGCTCTGAATTCCTTGAAAGGAAGATGCTATCTGTTCATTATCGAAATCAATGCTTTCAATGCTCAAAGCTCCTTCCAGTTGAACGGTAGTCACTTTGAAAGATCAATTTGGGACCACTGGGTCGCTTGCTGTACTGTACGCAAAATGCAGGCAGAAGTGCTTTAAACCACTTCCCAGTGGTCTGAACGAGTACACCTTTAACCTTTCTATATCCATTTCACCTTTCTCTCACCTGATGGATTTCAGCCATTCCTTACTTGCTGCTTCTGTTCATCATTCTATGGGGCATTAGCAAAACAGATCAAAGCAGAGAGGAATTAGTTTTGTCCAAAATATTTTAATACCTTGATCAGATATGTTGGCTGCAATTCATCTACAATCCTACTGTGTGCTACTCACTTATATTAATAGCACCACTTTAAAAATATACATCAAAAACACCTTCTAAAGCCTTTTCTCTTAAAAACAGGAGGCAGTGGTTGCTAAACACACTCAAAACGTTTTAAAGATGTGCCTTCTGTTCGAAGGTCAACCCCTTGACTTTGATAGGAGTTTAAATATGGCAAATGAGCTTTATCATTGGGCCTGTAAGGAATCAAATTTTTAAAATAGTTTTAAGGTATTTTAAAAGTATTTTTTAAATACTTTTAGAAATCTGCTTGCAGTTCATATTGACACCACGACACAGCTCTTAAAAACATAAGGAAATCACTGGAACTGCAACCACGTGAGTAATTATAAAAAAAAGCTTTAGGAAATAATTTTAATTTCTCTAAAAATTTGCATATGTTGCACCTACATCACTTTCTGTGCTTCAACCCCATTCCCACAATCGGTTACACCATGCCATGTTACACTTATACCCGTCTGCCTTCACCCTCAAAGAAGATGGTGGAATTAACCCATGAGTGGTTGTGTGAATGAAAGGCCAATGGAGGCCCCACAGACTCGGCCACAGAGCTGATGTTTTTGGTGCCATGTTCGTTGCTTATAGCCCCTGGTGCTGTTTTCACTAATTTTCAGGAACTCAATTCCAACGGGTCCATTCCTTTCCTTCTGGCTGTAAACCATGTGGGGCTACCTGAAGCAATGATTTTTAGCTTTCAGCCATTATGCAGCATTGTCTGAGCCATGGTTTTACTGACTCCCTAGATCATTTTCTCTGTCTTCCTTGCTTTAAGTTTTCCAATGTCAGATGTCTGCACAAGCATTTCCTCAACCTGTGGAAGATGGGGAAAATGCCACAAGACTTCAGAGACACCACCACAAACATCATTTTTTAAGATCTTTGAGGGAAGAATGCTGACTATGGAAACTACCAAGGAATCTGACTGCTTTCCATTGCTGACAAGATTCTAAGTAGAATTCTTGTGGACAAACAACTGAAGATCATAATCAACTGTGTACTGAATTTCAAAGAGGATCTAGATCAAACGCAGCCCAGCAGATTCAGTTTCTCACTTCACCTCTGCCCCTTCTTCCCATGCTCCCCACGGATGCTTTGGCTTAAAGATTGGGAGGTGGGGGGCGGTGGGGAAAAGGGCAGTGGAGAAGCAGTGTGGCTTAGTGGACAGACCATGGGCCTGGGAGCCAGAAGGTGATGGTTTCTAATCCTGGCTCCACCACATGTCTGCTGTGTGACCCTGGGCATGTCACTTCACTTTTTTGGGCCTCAGTTACCTCATCTGGAAAATGAGGATTAAGAATGTGAGCCCGATGTGGGACAGGGATTGTGTCTACCTTTTATCTAGCCAAGCACTTAGAACAGTGCTTGGCACATAGCACTTAACAAGTACCGTTATCATTATTATTACCCCCATCAAGCTAAAGACTATTCCTATCGGATCATCCAAAGATCTGCGGTCAAGGAAAGATTTTCATTTGCCATACCACACAGAACTTAATCATATCATCAAATTGTGTTACCTAATTAGTGAACTATCCAACGATGCATGGAGATACAAGAGATAGAAAAACAGAATCAAAAAGACTATCATGGCTTTGAGAAGATTAATGGACTCTGAGGCAACCGTGGGCCACAAAGCTACATTCTACATGAAAAGCGTACAAAGTTGTTGTGATGTCCAAATCTTTACATGACTGAGAGACCGCGACCTTCTACAGAAGACATATCCAGCGGTTCCATGATGGGTGGGCACATTTTACTCCACGAAACATTGTTCAGGCAAAATCCTTCAAGACGATATGACAAACAGGCATTTTTAATGGCTACTGGTCGATCCATCTCAGAGTTTTCTAGGTCACCCGATCTGAGCTGGGGGTGATGCTGGAGAAGAGGGAGATGGCACTTTCTTTGAAGCCCCATAGGAGAAAGGAACCCAGGCTGTGATCTGGGGAGCACGCTGGGGCTGCGAGTGTGTGCACTTTCATCCAAACCAAAGCAAGTGTGGGTGAAGCAGGAGCCGACACCCGCGGCCAGGATTGGTCTGGGATGCTACAGCCAAGCAGTCGTGGAGAGCTGCTGGTGCCAATGCCACCACCACCAGGCTCGGGGCTGTGGAAGGGGACGGAGCCAGGCTGAGTTTGGAGAGCCACTGCTGCTATAGCTGCCGAGCTGTGTAGGTTGAGGGAGACAAGTGTGCAGGCACCTGGTCTCTACCACTGGACCAGGGGATAGAGAGGCACCTCTGGCAGGGGAGGGCTGTCGAGAGGGGGGTTTTAATGAACTATAATTTCCCACAAGATATTATATGAAGTGCATTAATGTATTCTCAAGAGCCAAATCAATGACCAAAATCAAGTAAATATATTAAAAGCAATGATAAAATTCAGACTAAATATAGCTTCAGGATCAAATGGCAATGTAAATGCATGCCAAAATACTTTAAATTAGCTCATTTAGCATGGATCTATGTAAAAGCTTCATTTTTAAAGCAGTATCTCCCTCAAGGAGCTTATAGTCTAACAGGGGGGACAGACATTAAAATAAATGAAAGGTAACTACAGATATACCACTTCTTCTAGAACAGATTCTCCATGTAATCCCCATGAGCCCGGTTGGGTCATCCCATACGCCACCTTTAACACTTACGTGTGTGTCATTTATTCCATTCATTCAATTTTTGCTTACTTGTGAAATTACCAATTGTGTGCATGTTTGTCCTCTTGCTCCCATTTCACTCACAGAATTTGTGCCTGCCTTTATCCCCCATTATAAGTTCCTCAAGGACAGCAGTTATATCTTTTACTTGTATGCTCTCAGACACGTAGGATAATGCCCTGCACACAGTAGATGCTCAATAAATACTGTTATTTCCTATTCAGTCAACCCCTTCATATTTTTTTGAACTCACACCTGTCAGGAAAACGGCCAATTTCAAGACTGAGTTTCTCCCGAAGATGTTCCTTTACTAAAAATAAGTATCTTCCACAGGACCTTTCTTGGTTGAATAGAATTTTTTTCTGACATCAATCACCTGATAGATATCTTTCCCTTTTATCCTTAAGTTGGTTGCACTGGTTTACACACTGGTCCTTGGCATGTAGATTTATATAAATACATGCATATTTGTGTTTAGGTTAAAATTTGTTAAAGTGGGGAACTGAGTCCTGTTTCTGGGAAAGCAGTCTGGATAAGGATACTTAATTATTACTATTTGCCGCTTCTGTGGCTACTGAGTCATAAAGAAAGCGCTTGGCATATTAGTCTGGGTTATTTCTTGCCCTCGTTTGTTTTAGTTTTAAATAGTGTACTGCAAGAAGCAGTAAAGCCTAGTGGAAAGAGCATGGGCCTGGGTGTCAGAGGACCTGGGTTCTTTTCTCAACTCTGCCAATAGTCTGCTGTGTGACTTTGGGCAAGTCACTTAACTTCTCTGTGCCTCAGCTTCCTGATCTGTAAAGTGGAGATTAAATCCTACTCCCTCCTACCTAGACTGTGAGGTCCATGTGGGACAGGGACTGTGTCCCAACTGATTAGCTTATATTTACCCCAGAGCTTAGTATAATGCTTGGCACATAGTAAGGACATAAAAAATACCATTATTAATTAACCTTAGAGCTGTATTCAATGTAAACAATTCAAATATGGTTTCATTGACTGTAGAATGTATTTTCTATATTCACACCATATATATTTAAAACCTCATCAAACACTTTGATTTTTGTTGCCATTCAATTGTAGGGATCCTGGTAATCTGCTATTAAGCATAATGCCTTTTTCCACTTGTGACCTGGCTTTGACTCTAGAATAATTGCTCAGGGCCTTGCTGAGAAAAAAGAGAATACAGTAGGTCGATTATAACACATTGACTGTATGTGAAGGACCTACTGTACCAAGAGGACAGTGCTATTATATCATGATTCATCTGCAGATCTACAGATGGTGAGTGCAACCCCCCAAAATGCATGGCATCTGAATGTTTTTCTTTACCCATGCATTTTTCCATTACCTTTGAGCTCTTCCATCTGAAGTGGAAAGTTCACTCAGGGGTTTTGTTCACAAATATTGCTGCTTCAATTTGAAATCAATATTAATATTTAAACAAATGAATATATAAACTCTGGAGGGGATAAATGCTGAAACACTGAAGGACTCATCCCCAGTTACAATTCAAAATAAATGGGCAGAATTACCTGTGATTATTTGCTCTAAGCACTAAAATATTGGACTCACCAGAAGGTAGTTTTGTCAGTCGATAGGGAAAGGAGGCTTTTTCTCAGATAAACAAAGCTTGGTTCAATCATCTCTATAGATCCTGGCTGTTCCAATTAATGATGAACATTTGAATAGGGAAAATCATTTGATCTTCTCTAACCACCAACCCCCAAACAGTGTGGCTTCACCCTCTGCTTGCCCTGTGTTTTCTGCTGTACCCTGTAAGATGGAATGACATTACATAACCAATATAATGAGTTACAACTGGACATTTGTGCCTGTGCTCAATCCAACCAAATACTTAAAAAGATACCTGGGGATAAACAGACTCCTCGATAGCTATCAGTGTAATTTGGGTGCTTGACATTCCCACATTATAGCTTGGGGTTAGGCCAAAGATGGTCTCATGAGCACATAACTGCCACAGCACGGGGAAGAGAAATGAAGCCACTGACAGATAAGGAGGAGACAAGGCAAAAAAAAAAAAGGATAGGAGGAAAATGGAGGCAAATCTCAATGGTTTTAAAGGAGAGGGGAGATATTGAGTTAGTTATCTCAGGTATTTTCCTGACAAATGCGCATGAAATAAGGGATAAAAAGAAACGGTTGCATCAAAAACCCCAGGGAACCAAAGTGATAGGACCACCCGAAAATGGCTGTAATTTACAAATTCTGAGTTTCAAAAGATCCTACACTTTTTTGGTGATAAACACCACATCTCTTGATTCAGCATCTTTGGGGAAAATTTCAAACAACAATTATAATAATATGCCATATATATGCATACATATTGTTGTTGTTTGAAATTATAGATGATATACACATATACATATATTTATATATACATAAATATACACACACATGGCATCATTACAAAGAGGAAATCTTAAGCCAGGTTTAAGTCAAGCAGGTCGTAGAGAGTATGAGTTAGCAGGTATTAGCATATCATCTGAAATTCAAATTCAACCAAAATCTTGAAATTCAAGGAAAGAATGCTCCAGAATATTGAGTTTTATTTCCATGGAAACATTTACTTTAGCCCATGACGACAGCACCCCCCAACCCCCAACCCCTCCCACCCAAGAATTTCCCCTACAGGTCAGCTCAAGCTATTGCAAAGAATTCATATCAACTCCAGCAGAGTGGGTGGGCTACTTTCCCATATAGAAGTACCCCAAGTTTTCCAAAAATGGTTCAGATTGTCTTTAATTAAAACTCTTTTAGGATAAGATTCTTGGGTCTGGCAAGAGCACTCAGACTGAAATCTGCCTCACACAGATTTGTCTCATTCCAATCTGTCTCACAGCAGGCTCCCTGCACTGCTGCCATAGGATTCTGGTAGGAGAGAAAGCTTGCAAAGCTCACAAAGTCACAAAGAAAAAAGTTAATGGCCAGAGCTACCTGCAGGCTTTTTTTTTTTTTTTACCTCATTAACTAAAGCTAACTCAGGAAGCATTAAGGGAAAAAGAACCAATTTGGCAACAAACAGCAGGGAAAGCAATGAAAAGAAGTCCAGCACTGATGGTGAGATTGGACTGGATAGCCATGTGGATATCTTCCCCTTTCACCTACACGTCATAGGAAGACAGCACTCGGGAACCGACACATTGCATTTTGGGGTACCTAGTGGATCTGCCCAAAATCCTTAGTTGCGGATCAGAATTAGACCCCTCTGAATCTGAAGGCAGCAGCCCCAGTGATCTGGACACAGAGGGACCATTCCATTCTGGGTCCCCAGTACAACTCCAGGTTACAAAAAAATATACGAAATATTATTACTGAGTTTGATCAATGGATCAGTGATCCATCAATTTTGGTATTCTGTCTATGCAGTGACAAAGGACACGACAAAATCAAGGGGATGCCCTCTTTGACATCGATTCTTAAATTAACTTTTCTCTGCTATATTCTTAACATTATCCATTGTGGACCTTGACTATGAATTAATTCCAACTCTTCTGAAACCTACTAGTATTTTCTGCCTGCACAACCTTCTGTGGAAACAGATTCTCAATATTTACCACCCTTTATTAGTTCATTCATTTGGAATACTTGTAGCATTGTCTTCCCTCTTGGAATCTATTTCTCAGCCTCTCCCTAGACTCTTTCCTCATAACCCCCACATTCTCCTAATCTTTCCTCCCTTTCCTCTAATTTAAGGAAATAAGATATAATAAACCTCAAATGAGCAAAATGTATAATTTGAAAAGAGTCATGAGTAATGATTTCTATATTTGAGAATAAAGTTCTCTTTAATAATGACAGTATTTATTGACTGCTTTCTATGCACCAGGCACTATGCTAAGCACTGGGGTAGATACAAGATCATCAGATCTAAAATAGCCCCCATTCCACACAGAGCTCATTGTCTAAGGGAGAGGGAGGACAGATAATGTATCCCCATTGGTCTTGTACTCTGTGAGTCTCTGTCATTGATGTCTGTCCAAGAGCTAAGTGCTTGAAGAGAAGGGAATGGTTCATTTTGATTAGCCACAACAATCCACTCCCAGTACTGTGCTTTGCAAAAATGCATACTTATTCTCTTCCCATTTGCAGCAGGAGTGGACTATCATAAGAGTACATTTAAAAATAACCCTGGTTTTCCTTACTTGCCCCAGATGGATTGTTCTACCATATATGTGGATACAACTCTCCTGAAAGGGTCACTGGGCCCCCATACATACCCTGTTAGTAATAATAATAATAATAACTGTGGTACATGTTAAGGGCTTACTATGTGCCAAATGCTGGGGTAGGTGCAGGGTAATCAGATCAGACACAGTCCCTGTCCAACATAAGCCTCATAGTCTAAGTAGAAGGGAGAACAAGTATTGAATCCCATTTTACTGATGAGGAAAATGAGGCATGAAGAATTCAAGCGACTTGCCTAAGGTCATACAGCGGGCAAATGGTGGAGCCAGACTTAGAGTCCAGCTCCCCTGATTCCCAGGCCTGGACTCTTTCCATAGACCATGCTGCTTCTCAGGCTGTGTTGCTTTCCAAGGGTTTGGGCCTTAGAGGAAGCTAACTCCTATATCTCAGCTCTGTTGATAGGAGCCACTGGCTGAGGAGAATACCACAGCCAAGAGGGGAAATTATGAGGTTTGGTTAGAGCCTCCAAACACCACTGTGCATAGGAAGGCCCAACCATCACCCTGGACCCAAGAGATCATCAGAGATTATGAAACACTAGCGGATGAATGTGCTGGTGATAAAATACCAGGTGAATGATCACTTTTCTTTTCTTTCTCTACTGACATGCTTATTGCTAGATTTTTCCTAACAAGCAATCTCCAATAGAACAGACTTCGGGGGTGGATGTGGGGAGGGGATCAGTAGCTTCCTTCTCCTAGCATTCATCATCAGCAATCATTTGCTAAATCTCTAGGGAAAACCTGTTTCTAGTCCAGTGTTGTGCCCCGAGTGGGCTGTAGGTATTGTCTTTGACTAGATGACTGATCAGGAAGTGCTTAATTAAGTGCCCTCTTTACACTCGATGCTCATCAAATCTGTCTAAATCTAGTAGGAGAGACAAGACCCTACCAACCACAAAAACACTCTAAAGATATCAGCCTCTCTAGAATACTTTCAAGAAGGAGTTGAAGGGGAGGAGTATGTTTCTGATTGCTCTGGCCTGTTGGAGAATGGATAGAGTTAGCTGGAGATAATCCCCTAATCACCAGAAGGACTAAAACAGAAGTGTTAGCTTTGTTTTCTTTCAGAGGGAACTTCACATGTGAATAATCTATTGGAATGGCAAAAGTAGGGTTAGCATTATGGTAAACCCTAGAATACAAATTTGAAGAACAAAAATAACTTACCACCCTAAAATAAGTCAATTCCCTCCTTGCCTCTTCTCCCCCTCAACCCATTCCCTTCATGATTCTCCCCATCCAAGTAGTTTGATGTTGCCATGGCCTGGCTGGGGATCTTACAGCTGGTCAGATGCCTGGGTCCTGGACCCATCTGTCTCCATGCCCCAAGAGGCAGAGAGCCAGCATAGTTTATATCTGCCACCTCCCTGTCAGAGTGCTTTTAAACCAGTTCTGATCTTCACCTCCTCTCTGCTCATATGCACCTTCCTCCCTCGTTCCCTGGCAGACAGAGCCCAGTGGCCTTTGTCCTCTTACTCCAGCTGAGCTGGTGACTGCCGGTAGTACCTGCTCTGAGGAGGTGACACTCCCAGAGCTACTTATGGTGGCTGTGCAATTCTCAGTTTTTCATTCACAGCGAGGGTGGAGAAGTGGGCTACAATTAGAAAGGACAAGGGAAGACAGTGTTACCTGCAAGGCTTGTGGAAGTGGACTGCATATGCCATTATTTTCAAAAAAGAAGCAAAAAATACGGAACTGGGAGGTTTGAGGGATCCAGGAAAGAGCTTCAAATAGTGAGAATGATAGAGACCAGAATGGGATACCCATCATTTAACCCCCTTTGTCTATGATTCAGGAGTCCTGTTCTCACTGCTCCATCCTACCACACCGATTTGAGACTAGCATTGTTTCTTAAATGGAATAGAAAGGCCCAATATGCTTTCCTCGAAGTCAGCTAGTTTACCACGCAGTAAGGGGTAGGCTTTGATAGTTCAGACACCACATTGGGGAAGCTAAGGAAAACTTTGAAAACCTACCTGCTCCATCCATTATAGGAAAAAAAGAGTCAGGAGAACTGTGGTGTTATTCAATGTTATGCTGTTGGCACTGCACTTAGAAGTTCATAGACAGTGTGTTTTAACAGTGTAGCTTTTATTTTCTCTAAAGAGCAATTTTGGAGGATGGTGAGTTGGCATTTGCAAGAGGTTAAAAGAAAAATAAAATTGTTACCCTGCTGTGAATTTGTTCCTGTGCCTGTTTTATATTTCCAAATAAGAGTCTGTGGCTATATTCAATATAATTGTGAACTGTATTTATAAAAGGTTAAGACAGAGGTTTGTTAATTTTAAAAGTCTGTAAGGGCGCCTAGACATAAGCAAATTTCCAGTGCAAATTTGCTCATTTAGGCACATTTGAAGGCAGGCCATATGCATGTATTACCAGAAATTGTTTTACCATGCTTATGAGAAGCAGCGTGGCTTAGTGGAAAGAGCACGGGCTTGTGAGTCAGAGGTCGCGGGTTCTAATCCTGACTCTGCCACTTGTCTGCTGTATGACCTTGGGCAAGCCACTTAACTTCTCTGTGCCTCAGTTACCTCATCTGTAAAATGGGGATTAAGGCTGTGAGCCCCACGTGGGACAACCTGATTACCTTGTATCCCCTCCAGCACTTAAAACAGTCCTTGGCACATAGTAAGCGCTTAACAAATACCATAATTATTATTATCATTACCAAACTATATACAATATACATAGATGTCCATATGTAAGTGCTTAGTACAGTGCTTTGCACACAGTAAGCGCTCAATAAATACGATTGAATGAACACACACACATACACACATATCATTAAAGGTAAATAAAAAAACAGAACTAAAGATTCTAATTCTAGAGACTTTTCCTACTAGGGGGAAATTTTGAGACCTCAGAGTTATGTGAAAATGGATTTTCCAGAGGGTAATGTGTGGATTTTTAGTTGTATGCTGTTGATTTTGGTCATGTAAGT
The DNA here is from genome assembly GCF_004115215.2 of Ornithorhynchus anatinus. NCBI lineage: Eukaryota > Metazoa > Chordata > Mammalia > Monotremata > Ornithorhynchidae > Ornithorhynchus > Ornithorhynchus anatinus. The sequence continues at coordinate 50,287,121 of NC_041753.1, read as the reverse complement.
TTACATGAAAGACCAATCTCATCCCTTAAAACAACAATTAACCGACCTTTAGTTTAACATCACAGACAGCTCAGGCTTTCAGAAAACCTGAAGCAAAAGATTCAGGGCTTTCAAATCATTACAACACTGTGTGTGTGTGTGTGTGTGTGTGTTTGTGTGCATGTTTAAAGAGGTGTATTCTAGGAGACATTTTGCAGTTTCTTCCAAATAAGACTCTAAAGCTAAAGTGATTGCCCTTATCCCACTTGTCTACAAAACTCTCAAGTTTGGGTTCATGAGCAATAATCAGCCAATCAGTCAATGGTATTTATTGAGCACTTAAGTGCAGAGCAGGGCAATACCGTGCTTGGCCGAATACAATTCAATAGAGTGGATAGACACAATCCCCACCCAAAAGGAGTAGGGGAAAGATCACTGGTCTGGGAGTCAGAGGACCTGGGTTTTATTCCTGCCACCTGTCTGCTATAATAATAATAATAATGGTATTTGTTAAGCGCTTATTATGTGCAGAGCACTGTTCTAAGCGCTGGGGTAGATACAGGGTAATCAGGCTGTCCCACATGAGGCTCACAGTCTTAATCCCCATTTTACAGATGAGGGAACTGAGACATAGAGAAGTTAAGTGACTTGCCCACAGTCACACAGCTGACAAGTGGCAGAGGCGGGATTCGAACCTGTGACCTCTGACTCCCAAGCCCGTGTTTATTCCACTGAGCCACGCTGCTTTTCTAATGCTATGCAGCCTTGGGCCAACACGAGTTCTCTGTGCCTCAGTTACCTCATTTGTAAAATGGGGATTAAAACTGTGAGCCCCAGATGGCACAAGGAGTGTGTCGAACCTGATTATTTTGCATCTACCCCAGAGCTTAGTACAGTGCCTAGCGCATACTAAGTGCTTAATTAATACCATAAAAAAAAGAGTTTACAGTCTACAGGAGCAATTGTGTCCTGAATTCTTCTGACTTTAATCTGGCTGAAGGTCCCCAGTCCTAAACCTAAAGTTATTCTAGGCTACTTCCTTTAATGTCTGGGAATACAGAGTAATGTACTGTGTTTGTTTGGGAGATGGAGGAAGGACAGAATATTCTACTCTAAAAAGAAAATAATGACCTGAAATGAAAGCAGAGCGATATTCCTTTAAATCTAGTGAGAGATAATGGTTGATGGATATGAAATCCTTCAAAGACTAGAGGATCACAAACAAAATAAAAGCCCTTTGCCTGTCTTTGGACCCAGAATGCCTTCTCCCAGGTTCTAGATCTGAAAGCCTTGAATTTTTATCTAAGGATGTCTTGGTTTTGCCAGTGGGGGAGTTGGAAGAGTTGTCAAACATTACAGTGTTAATACCAAGCTAGAAAACATTCTCTTTTCTGTATAAGACATTATTTACACTCCCAGAGGCCATATCATTTAGAGATATTTTTATTTGTTGAACTGTAACCACCACTGGTATGATTTTCACAGGCTCAGCTGTTTGTGTGCTTAACAACAACTTTTAGGGCCAATCACCAGAGAGATTTATTTGAATTGGCATTAACCTGACCTTTATTTGTTTTGATAAATCATGACCAACTCTGAAATAGCCCCATATTTTTGATCTGCTCCTCAACCCTAAACCAGCATTTTCCAAGTGGGAATAACACTTTCACCATAGCTTATTCCCTGGCAATATTTGTGTTCCTAAGCAAGAAATGCCAAAAGAATGAAAGTTCTCATGATACTTTTCCAAAACTTTGAAAAGATAATTTTGCAGGGAGCCAGGGCCAGTTCCCCGAACCTTGTCTAGATCTGAGCTACATTTAGGGAACAGACTCACGCTACACATTTCCTTCTTTAATAATTACAGTACTTGTTAAACGCTATGTGCCAAGCACTGTTCTAAGCCCTGGGGTAGATACAAGTTAATCGGGTTGGACACAGTCCCTATCCCACATTGGACTAACACTCTTAATCCCCATTTTTTACAGATGAAGTAACTGATGTGCAGAGAAGTGAAGTGACTTATCCAAGGTCACGCAGCAAAGTGGTGGAGCCAGAATTAGACTTACTCCCAGGTCCATGCTCTCTCCACTACACCATACTGAAGCATTTTCACTTAGCTGACCATTCATCCTGGATAAGTATCAGTTGCTGTCTTTGATCTCAATAGGCTTGCCTGTTATAGAATGATCATATCTGTTGCCAAAGCTGGGGGAGTCTCTGATTCCCCAAACGTGTGGCAGGACATAGCCTGTGTGAGTCTCTCATTCCTTTCAAATTACTGTCAATTTAGAGACAGCATGCTTCCCCACTTCTCTGTCCTTCATGCCTTTACTCCCAACTTCTTCTGCCCTGGACTATACTGAGTGATTTATATACAGGTTCAGTGGTGGGTGGTTTCTGATTAGGTGTGGTTTTTCATCCTCGATCTCATGTTCTTCCTGATTAAGGGTGCCCATTCCTTGCTATTTCCCTTTCCATCTCTCAACTTCCAGAAGAATAAAAATAAAAAGGATAAAAACCAACCCCTGACCTAATATTTCCACCTTTTGAACAGACTCATTTTGAACAAGAGTGATTTTATACTTGTGATAATGAGGATGATGATGACAGGGACCACCTGGGGAGTACTTTGTGACAAGAATGGTGCTTAAACTCTGGAGCAGGCTTCTGGAGAGGTGGGTGGATTTCCTTTCCCTTCAGACCTGAAAATAGTATTGATAGCAATCCACACATTCCTTCTTCCCCCAAATCCACTATTAAAGAAAGGGATGGAAGGATGATAAAACATTTCCATAGAAAAATAGAGATGAAAGGGGTCAAACCAGGCTAGCAAGATCGATCATAAATTCCTGCAATCCTAATTATCTCTAAAGAGGCCTTTTACCTCTCATTTTTAATTCAAAGTATGAGAGATTGGATCTTGATCTCTAAGACTCCAAAAGTGGGTATATCACCACCAGAGCTGGTAGAGCTACTTTTCTGAAAGACATCCCGACCCACGAACTATACACAAAATCAAATAAAATCAAATCACTGACCTGAAAGGATTCTATACTTTTCTCTCTAGCCAGGATTTGTCACTGGTGATGAGACCAGGTATACCTAGTACTCATGTAACATGGAATGGCATTCTTGCAGAATGCCGTGTTCATGAAACCTTGCATCGTAATGCTAACCCTGGTCCAAATATATGTGTGTGTGCACACCAGCCATGGCTTCTGACACCTTATCCCACTGTATCCAGACAGGCCTGTGTTGTCAGAAGACTGTGCTCTAATCTTGCCCTCTCATTCTAGCCAAAATGCAGAGAGAAAAAACCCGCGTTCTGATAGAACTGAGTGTATTGTGTGTCTCACTTGTATTTGGGGTGGTTATTTTACCCTCTTCAAGAAGCTGTGAGCTCTCACCCCACAGCCCCACAGAAAGTGGAGAGAGATACAGCAGCAAGTGGTTGGCCAGGGCCCAAGGGCACCGTATGTACATTTTTGGAACACGGATGTGTTCCTGTGGCTATCTTGCCAGGAAACCAGTGAATTGTGTTAGATCTGCTAGTCATTAGGTGATGTCTTTCTGGGTAGCTGTTTTGCAAGCTACTCCTCAGAAATGCATTTCAAGTGAGGTGTTCTTGATGCTTAATAGTCACAGAAGCTTACTTTCTCTTTTAGAAAAATCCTTCTCAAAGCACAGCCTACTTATTCATCTTACTCTCTCTCTCTCAAAGATTCAGAATTCCTGTTTTTGTCTTCTGTACGTACTCTGGAGCTCTTCAGTCACCAGCCAGAAAATGAAGGCAGAAGCAGATGAGGAGAACATGGTTTTCAAACTAAATTCAGAAACAAGCAAATCGAGTAGTCAGTGCTTTGACAATGGAATCTTCAAAAACCTGAAAAACCCAGTGGGGGTCAAGGACCACCCTTGAATCATTTTTAGTTCTGCCACTGAGTAGAGAACCACAGAGAAAATGACCAAACTGGGGAGCCAGGATTAGAATCCAGGTCTTTTCGACTTCCAGGCCCATGTTCTATCCACTAAGCCAAACTGCTTCTCAGGTTTTCCACATCTCTGTAAGGGAGAGTGCTTGATGTTTCTATTTCACAGGTGGGAAATCTGAGTCCTGGAATGAGTCAAATGTCACTGTTTTTCCTGCTGCTAGTATTATGTTCACGCTACACACTTACATGTGGTGCTCTAATGTTCCTCCCTGTTATGGAGCCTGCCTCTGGGTATCCCATTCTCTATGAAGTCTTTCCTCAAAGTGAATAAATCCTCTCGACAATTGTTGGTCAGCAAGTTGCTCTTTTTTTTTTATGATATTTGCTAAGCATTTTCTCTGTGTCAGGCACTGGACTAAGTGCTGGGGCAAATACAAGCTAATATGATTGGACACAATCTATGCCCTGCATGGGGCTCACAATCCCCATTTTAGAGATGGGGGAACAGAGGCACAAAGAAGTTAAGTGACTTGTCCAAGGCCGCACAGCAGACAAGTGGCAGAACCAGGATTAAAACTCAGGCCCTCTGACTTTCAGGCCCACGCTCTCTCCACTAAGCCACACAATCTCTTTGCTGTAGTGGTCTCTTAACAGTTTACTCCTGTGTTTCATCATTCCCACTGAGCACATGACTACCAGACATGAAAGAGTGTGAGTGGCACTGGGCAAACCCACTAGCCCTAAAATCAATTTCTTCACCCAGGTTCTTGGTCTTGAAGCCGTTTGGGTGGGTACGGTGGGTGAGTGAGTGAATCAAGGGATATCCGAAAAGTCTTCGGGTGTTTTCTCACTCATTAAATCCTGGTCCCTGACAGAAGATGCTACCAGGTAATCCCTTTTCCTATCTTGACGTTGACAGCATTTATTAAGTGCTTACTACATATGTGCTGAGCACTGTGCTAACCCATAGAGTGGATATAAGGTTATGGCATTAAACAGGTTCCTGTTCTATTCATTCATTCATTCATTCAATAGTATTTACTGAGCCCTTACTATGTGCAGAGCACTGTACTAACTGCTTGGAATGTACAAATTCAGCAACAGTTAGAGACAATCCGTGCCCAATAACGGGCTCACAGTCTAAACTGGGGTGATAGACAGCAAATCAAAACAAGACAAAACAAAACAAGACAACATCATCAAGATAAATAGAATCATGGAGATATATACCTCATTAACAAAATAAATTGGGTAATAAATAATATATACAAATAAGCACAGTGCTGAGAGGAGGGGAAGGGGAGTTCCAAAGAGGGCTCATGAGCTATCTCTTAGTGAAGTTCCAGCCTTGGGCAGTGTGGTCTAGTGGAAAGAACACAGGCCTGGAAGTCAAAGGACCTAGGTTCTAAACCTGCCTCTGGGCCACAGTTCATCTATAAAATGGCGATTCAATATATGTTCTCCCTTCCCCTTGGACTGTGAACGCCATGTGAGACAGGGACTGGATCCACTCTAAGGGCTTAAATACTACCATTATTATTAGTGCTATTATTATTATTATTATTATTTATTTAGCACAATTATTTTAAACACTTTCTTCCAGCTACCAAAAGCCATCAAAACACTGTATGAACCATTTTCTTGTGCTATTTACTAGAATTATGTTCAATCGTAATTTATTGTTAATTATCATTGATCATCATCAATATTGTTTTGCATCTGCACAGCATTGACCCTCTGAGGAGCAAAAGGTACTTAGTGGAGTACATGTGCCACATAGGCAAGATCCTCCCAGAAACTGGGGTTATTAAACTAACAAAGATGCACTACAGCAGAATAGAAACAACTCTTCATTCTGTTGTGCAGTATTCCATGTAACATTCTATTTCAATGTTCTTGATTTATAACAAATGATTCAACCCCATCTTAAAAGTTTCAATTTTGAAGAAATGTAAACCAACCAAAAATATTACTGGTATGACAAACAAAATGAATAATTCATGACATTAATGTTACTCCTTGTTTAATTCATACTGAGTTCTATTTTGCTGTCACAATTTCTTTGTTGCATAATCCTACTCTTTCTTTAGGCCATTGTTTGATAACGTTGATAACTGCTGAGGTGTGTTAGCTTTGCTGTTAAATTCTTCATTACACCCCCATCCCTCAAAAAATGACAGGGAAAAAAAAACAAAAAACAAAAAATCCAACACTTTCAAGTCTTTTATTTTTGTTTCTGATTGTCTGTTTCGATGTGATTTCCACAAAAACTTTCCAATCTCTACAAGTGTTTTACCAGAAGGGAAGTAAAGAGATAGTAGTAAAATAAATTAAATCAGTGTTTACTATTATTTATCCAGCATAGATTGTCCTGCCCCACAGAGGGAGGAGCATTTGACTATTGAGGTGCTGTCATTAGTTCCTCTATTTAATTTTTAGTTTCTTTGAATTTGAAAATATTGAGCTCAAATCTCTCCTCTTTGAAGGGAGTGAAAGTGTGAAGGTTCAGGTTCATAGAACTGTATAGAGCAGAGATGATTTAAATCAGCACTTAGTGGTGATTTGCTTGTGTTAGCAATACTATTGTCACAGGCAATCTTATAGGGCAGAATTTACATAGCCTCAATGTAGCCGTCTTTCTTATTAGGAGACACAAAATATTCTCGAAATTAGGGAGAATCAAACATTATTTTTATCTTTTAAAAATACAATATTAAACCAACAGATCAAATATGAAACCATCAGGCATGATCTCCCTTGCTTCTCTCTAGTCCCTCCACCCCTGACCCTTTTTCAACCTCTTCCCATTTTTCCCAACAGTATCTCAAGAGGACATCTCTTGCCTCCTCTCAAAATCTACCCCCTCCACCTGTGCCTACAACCCCATCCCTTTGCACCTTATCAAAGTACTTGTCCCATCCCTGACCGCCATCATCAACCGTTCACTCTTCGATTGCTTTCTCCCCACTGCTTTCAAACATGCTCATGTATCTCCTAGCCTGCAAAAGCAAAACAAAACAAAAAACCCTCTGACCCCACAGCTCCCTCTTGTTATCATCCTTTCTCCCTCCTACAGTTCCTCTCCAAACTCCTTTAGCATTTTGTCTACGTCTGCTGTCTCCATTTCATCTCCTCTAATTGTCTCTTTGACCCCCTCTGATCTGGTTTCTATCCCCTTGACTCCACAGAAACTATTTCAGAAGTCACCAATGATCTCCTCTTCCCAAATCCAACAGTTTCTATTCCATCCTAAGCCCTCCTCGACCTCTCAGCTGCTTTGACACTGTGGACCACCCCCTTCTCCTGGAAATATCCATCTTTGACTTCACTGACACTGTCCCATCCTGGTTCTCCTCTTATCTCTTTGGCCGCTCATTCTCAGTCTCTTTCTTAGGCTCCTCCTCTGCTTCCCACCCCCTAACTGTGGGTGTCCCTCAAGCTTCGGTTCTGGGTCATCTTCTATTCTCCATCTATACCCATTCCCTTGGAGAACTCATTCACTCCGATAACTTCAACTACCATCTCTATGCAGATAATTTCAAAATCTACATCTTCAGCACCCATCTTTTCCCTCCCTGCAGTCTCGCATTTCCTCCTGCCTTCAAGACATCTCTACTTGGATGTTCCATCCACACTTCAAACTGAACATGTCCAAAACAGAACTCCTTATCTTCCCACCCAAACCCTGTCCTCTCCTGATTTACCCATCACTGTAAACAGCACCACCATCTTCCCTGTTTCACAAGCCTGTAACTTAGGTGTTATCCTCGACTTGTTTCCCTCATTTAACCTATTTATTCAATCTTTCACCAAATCCTGTTGGTTCAATCTTCACAACACTGCTAAAATCTGCCCTTTCTTCGCAACCAAACGGCTACCCCTTAACCAACCACTTATCCTATTCAACCCTGATAACTGCAGCAGTCTCCCTGCTTCTTCTCTCTCCCTGCTCCAAGTGACACTTCACTCTACTGCCCGGTCATTTTTCTACCAAAATGTTCAGTGCATTTTTCCCCACTCTGCAAGGACTTCCATTGGTTGCCATCTACCTCCACATCAAACAGAAACATATTACCATAGGCTTTAAAACACTAAAGCTCTTTGGGAACATGTCTACCAACTCTGTTATACTGTACTCTCCCAAGTGCTTAGTACAGTGCTCTGCCCACAGTAAGTGATCAGTAAATACAATTGATTCATTCAATTATATTTATTGAGCGCTTACTGTCAGCTGAGCACTGTACTAAGCACTTGGAATGTATAATCCGGCAACAGATTGATCGCTCAAGATAACAGCATTTGTAGTGCCCCTTCCCAAACCACTCTTCATAATTTAAATAATTTCTCTTTTCCTAAAGACAGAACGTGCTAAATCAGTAATATATTCCAAAATAATTTGCAATAATCTGTATGTTGGATTTGGGGAGGGGGAAGAGAGGGGAAAGCACAATTGGGCTTAATTTTTTAATATGGCCAAATCTTTAGATGACAATATCCAATACATATGTTGAGGAAAGGCCATGAAATTTCAAAATCTTGTCACTGATATGAAGCAGATGTACAATCTGGAATTTGTATAAATTGTGCCTATTGGTCCCAACAGTACTAAAAGGAATTTTTTCTCTCTTCAGCTCCGAAGATAAATTGGACTCAGATTGCTATTGTCCTGGATCCAGCCAGAATTATCCCTCAAGATTTTAAATAACTCTGGCATTATATATTAACAGACAGCTGCTTGGCTGGAAGAGGATGTCCCATTCAGGAAAATCTGCCCTAAATCGGAGTCGACAAAATAATAACTTAATAAATGAAAACTTAAGAAAACAGCAGAGAATATCCTGAAAATACATACAGATGACAAATAAGTAGGTGGGCCTGAAATAAATGTGGAATTGAAATAAATGTGGATATTCAAGGAAAGCAAAATAAACACAATTTATCATCACCCTGGGATAAGTCACTATAAACTAGTTAAATTATCTTAAGGAAAAGAGGATTCATTATATGCTAGCCTCAATTAAGAAGGCAATAATTCCAGACACTTCTCAAGTGACCAGATAATTTTTTTGAGGTTTTGCTTTGTTGCATGTTTAATATCCATCTTGGCTGGAATTACCCCATTTCACCTCACCATAAAAGAATTGTTGGGGTGTCTTACAGTCATCTATTCTCTTCAAGTGTCCTACCCAGGGGTTTGATAGGATGAATATTGCTGCAATGCTTGTGTATTGACTAGGCTGAAATCTTCTTGAGAATAGAAATCACTCCTAAAAAATTCTATTGTATTGTACTCTCCTAAGATCTTGGTACTGTGCTCTGCACAGAGTAAGCACTCGCACAGCAGTGATCAATTGACTGACTTGGTTCTAGGATGTCTTTTTTTGTGATTCTGTCTTGCTACTTCATGTTAAGTATTGTGCATACCTGGCATTGGTAGAAATGCTCTAGGTGTCAATGTGGCATCTGATGTAAGTCCTGTGCTACTGCACCGACCTTTCATTTTCATTATGGGAGATGATTTGGGGGTTGAGCATCAAGAGGTTGGGTCTTTGAAGGGAGGACCTTTGAGGGTGTGAGAAGAGGAAAAGGAAGGAAAAGACAGGCAAGGAAGGGATAGAAAGCGGGGAAGGATGAGGAGACAGAGGAGAAAGATTTAGGAAGTGGAGAGGTAGAAGAGAATGGGGAAGAGGAGAGGAAAGAAAGTCGGTCCTTATCCTCTGAGGCTGGTTCATGTCCTCTTTCATTATCATTTTAGCATCAGCCAAGTGGCAGAGACTTTGGAACAAGCCCCAGACACGCTAGAACAGCTGGACCAGAACCACTAACGCCCGCAGGATGGTGTCTGTGGACCAGGTCTCCGGGCCAGGAAATGGTGCAGTGGCCACACAGGTAAGCCCCTTGAGGCTGCTTCAGAGTCTGGCCCATCCCATGCCTGGCCTCTGAGGATCTGCCAGGCTGGATGGCTGGCAGGTTGGATGGGAGAGGAGAACTCAATTCATCTTCCCTGGGTTACTGTGGGCTGGGGGGAGAGGATGGTAGGGGCACAAAGGAGTCTCTGACCTGGCTCCTAAGTCAGGAGAGGACTAGAGAAACCCCACAGATGCCACAGTTAAAGTTAGGGTCCTGAATCTGCCATCAAGAGGTGACAAGCTGAAACGACATCTCGTTTCCACTTCCAACTCTAAGGGGCAGGGTGGTCTAGCTAGCTATGGCTGCCTGACTTGCCTAAACAGTTCTGGAGTTGGGGGTGATGATTCCCCCTTCACCCCTATGAATCTAGTGCTGCTGAATCCAGGTTTCATAGCTATAAAGACTATTAACTAATTGTTAAGAATTGATGTCTGCCTGTCTTCATTAGATTCAAGGCCCCTTGAAAGTAGGGACCGTGTCTTTTGCTTCTGTTGTACTCTCCCAAGTGTTCAGTACAGTGCTCTGCACTCTGGCGATCAATAGATACCATTGTTTGAATGACTGATTAATTGAATGTGGTCCTTGTCCTCAAAGAGGTCATAGTCTAAAAGGAGAGATGAGCAGACACAGCAGTTCACAACTCGTTGGAGGAAGAGAAACTGACAGTGCTACAGCTGTTAACAAGTAGTGGTCAAGGTTAAATAGGTGAGTGAATAGAGCTTGAGATTATGAATGGGAGGCAGAGTGAGAAGGTTAGCTTGGAAGGAATGAAGGGTGTGAGCTGGGGAATAGTGCAGAAAGAGAGTAGTTAAGAAAGGGGGAGAGAGATGACTGAGTGCCTTAAAACAGGAATTTCTTAAAGCACATCAGGAGTTTCTGCTTGATGCAGGGAGGAATGGGTAACCACTGAAAAGCTCTGAGGAGTGGGTGATATGCTTTAAAAAATGATCTAGGCAATGGAGTAAAATATGGACTGGAGAGAGGCAAGACGAAGAAATGGAGGCTGACACAGTAGTCTAGCTGGGATATGATGAGGAATCACCATGAAAATTATCTTCGGGAGCTGCCTTTGTACAATAAGAACTACGGAGCTACTGGAAATTTTTGACGTGGGAAATTATATACTTTGATCATCTACTTTTCCACCCATTCCATTGCACAACTTCACCCCTGCATTTATCTTTATTATTACATTCTTCCCCTTGCTACAACTGGTCCTCCTCTCCTGCCATTCTTTCTTCATCCCCAGATTATGCAGTTCTCAAAAACTGGATCTAGGTCCCAGGAATTCTACTTCTTTCCTCCTTGAGTCAGAGGACTTTAAAAGCCCCCATGGGAAGAAAACTCATCCCTAGCCTACCCTTTCACTTGGGTTCGGTTCCACATTCCAACATGACATTTCTCCTCACTCCAGAAAATAGAATTATCACCTGATTTGGAAGGGGAGAACCTAAGATCTGCAAATTGGCTCTGCTGCCTTTTGCAACTCTCTAAACTGGGCTTTTGCTTTGCGAAAAACACTTCATATCACCTCCAGTTTCATTTTTTTAGAGTCTTCTAAGCCTCACATCACCTTCTCTGCTGTGAGTGCATTGGCTGCTTCCCTCATTCTTCCCCCTCCTCTGGCTGGTCTCTCTAGTGGCTATCTTGTCCCACCCACATTCATTAATCTTCCCAAGCCCTCCTTCACAATTCCTCCTTGAGAAAGTTCATGCAAAGGGAAATATCTCCGTTCCCATAACCAATACGCAAAGTGGAGCTTTTGCTCCTCAGGCAAATGCAGGGTAAATAGGGCAGAGAGGAAAAATAAGAATCTTTGATCAAGTGACATTTGCAAAGTTTCCTCTTTTGGCTCTGAAATGTGTGCTGGATCTAGCCCAACCCTGTTTTCAGTCCCAGGTCTCAAATTGCCCTGCTAATACCTGGGTTCTTGAAGAGCTGGGACTTTCAAAATCATCCTGATCCAAAGAGTTGGGCTTGTTGGGAAAGAACTAAGATGTAGGAGGGATGCATGTGAGGGCGGGGGTGGGAGAGGGAGAAGGGGAGGTGGGCTGGGGAGAGGAAAGAACCAAAGGGATGAGAACAAAGATACAAAAATAGAGAGGCAGCAAGGAACAAAAGAAACACACAAAACTGACAGGAAAGAACAAGTGAGAAACAATGAGAGAGCGCGACAAAACCTCTCTGTTGAGGCAGTTATTTTTACTGCAACAAATCAAAAGAAAAGTGGCCAAATACAAAAAAAAAAAAGAGTTCCCAAAGGCATCAAAACAACTATTATTTTACTCTTATTCATGGGAGATAAGCGAAGCTCAAGAAATGAGAGGAAAACCTCCTTTTATATCCTGAAATTTTCATGTTGCTCCATTAGAATTTGACTGCAGAATAGGCACTTAAATCATTCCTGGGTGTATTTTTTTATATTAACAAGATTCTATTGTTTCAGAATTGCAAAGAAGCATTAGTTAATTGAAATCAGCAATCAATCAAGGTTTTTTTTCCTAAAACAAAAAATCTGTAAAACTCAATTTACTTCTATTTAATTACCTTGTTTTACTCCTGCTGTGTTTATTAATAATGAATAGCTCCTCCTTTAAAAATAGCATTGATCACCAATATCCACCGTGGCTGAGGTGATTTGACCTGACAAATGTCATGGGCTGGAGTCTCAGGGCCACTATTCAGCTTTGCATATTTACAACTAAATCAATTTATGAGGCAATCCATACTCCACCTGTAGTGAGCAAGTTATTAACACAATATCAGAAATGAGCTCTCTTTCCAGCATGCCTTAGACTGGTTGAATGTGAGAATGTGGCTTAGTTTCATGAACTTTCAAATCAAAGGCATTTACATTTCTTCTTTTCTTTTCCCTCCCTCTCTGGGTCCTGCTTCTCCACACTGAATGTCGCAAAGACTAATTGATCCATTTCCAGTTTAGGAGAAAACTCTCCGATTGATGTTTTTAGCTGTCTTTTTAACAATGTTAAATGGTTGGAAACTGGTGAAGTGAAAGACATTTACTGCTTGTTGCAAGTGAATGGTGTAAACGGTATTGATCTGCTATGAAGGGTTTACAGTAGGGAAGCATTCGGCACATTATTTAAAGTGTAAATACCTATTTGATTTATTTTTGGCCTTTATCCAAATACTTGTAACACAATTTCACTCTTTTGTGTAGCTTTTTTTTATTTTTTACCATGAGCAGCACCCAGGTCTATCCCATAGATGGTGTTTTTGTTTTATCATTCAAGACGGAAATCCTGGCAAAAAATGTAACGGCAAAACAGAGAAGGAGGTTGGATATCCCTCTAAAATGGAGGAGAAAAACAGCCTCACCACTTCAAAGTTCCATCTAGGTGCCAAGAGGTAAAGCCAGAGCCCCTGGAAGGCAAAGCCTCCAATCTTTAAGGCCCATTGGTACCTCCGCATCTTTGATTACGTTCAAGTGGAAGCCCTTAAAGGGACCACCTAGACATTACAAACCTGGACCAGACTGCCTGTCTACGTGTTTTGCTGCCTGTCTCCCCCTTTTAGACTGTGAGCTCATTGTTGGGCAGGCATTGTCTCTATCTGTTGCCAAATTGTACATTCCAAGCCCTTAGTACAGTGCTCTGCACCCAGTAAGCACTCAATGAATACGATTGAATGAATGGTAAAAGAAAAGCTAAATTCCCTCAGCTCCAGGAGAGATGCAATTAATCAATCAAGCAATGGTACTTATTGAGTGCTTACTATGTGCAAAGCACTGTACTGAGCACTTGGGAGAGGACAATACAACAGAGTTAGCAGACACATTCTCTGTCCACGATGACCTTATGGTCTAGAAGACTGTAAATTCTAGATTCTAAAGTGAACAAGATGGAGAGTTAGAGAGGTAGGAATTAGGTGGAAAAAGAAGAGGAATCTGGTAGGACAAGCATCTCTGTGATTCTAGTCAATTCATCAGTAGCATTTATTAAAACACCTCTGTGCAGAGCCCTGAACTAAGTGTGAGGAAGAATACAATAGATTTGGCTGACATGAGCCCTGTCCTTGAAGACAATCTGAGTAGGGAGTATAAATACTAAAATAGGAGCAAGAAGGAAAAGGGGATATATAATTGAGTTATGTAAGGTTGGGAATACTTAAATGCTTCAGTAGTGCAAGAGTGCTGAAGAGGCATTCCAAGGGATAGAAGCAGGGGAGAGTTAAAATCAGGGAGGCTTCCTGGAGGAGGTAAAATTTTGGAAGGGCTTTGAAAATGGAATGGGCTGTCTTTTATCAAATTTGAAGAGGGCTCAAGGGGGTGAGAGGAAGCTATGAACAGAAGGTGGGCAGAGGGACAGGTGAAAATGGGACACATTGAGTAAGTTGAACTGAGAGGAACAAAGAGTTTGAGCTGGGCTTTAGTAGGAGAAGACTGTGGATAAGTGTGGGGAGAGCTAATTGAGTGCTTTAAAGCCTGTGGTCAGGCATTTCTTCTTGATGTGAAAGGGAATGGTTAACCACTGAAGATTTTTTTTAAGGAGTGAGAAGTTATGTGCAGAATGACATTTTAGATAAACGATCCAGGTAGCAGAGTGTAAAGTATGGTCTGAAAAGGGAGATCCAAAAGGAGGCTGATAGAGTAGTCAAGCCCAGAATATGACAAAATTTGGGCCAATGTGGTGGCCATTTGGATGGGAAAGGAAGGGCAGGTAGAGATAACTTGGAGGCAGGAGGAGATGATAGATTACACAGAAGGAGAGAGGCTAAGGAAAAGGCTAAAACAGATTTGGAAGAGGTCTGCACAGAGAAAATACTTGAAAGGAATGAGTGTAGGTTGAGAAGACCAGGGGTTCCAGGACAGAGCCAGGAACACCCACAACTAGTGAGTGGGAGGCAAAGGAACTGCCAGCAAAATACATTGAGAAGGAGCGGCCAGTGTATTACGAGGAGAACCAGGAAATAATAAGGTCAAACACTGTATTTTGCTTCTATTAAGTCAAGTTAATGAGAAGCAAGGTAACATTATGGCAATAAAGTCTCTCATAACTTTTCTGGGTTGGTTTGGCTTCTTTTGCTTTTGTGCAAAGAGTGAGATCAAAGTGCCAGCTTTGATCTTAGTTGCAAGGAAATTGGTTTTTTAAGAAATTTGATTGGGGGACAGTGCAATAGTCTCAGTCAAGGGATCACTGTGTCAAAGACTCTTTTATTCTTATTCAAAATGCAGAATGATAGGCCCCACGATAGCAAAGTGCCACTGTGGACTATGAAGGCAGCAGTTAGGAAGAAGTTAAGGGCTTTCCTTCTCCTTTAGGAAAGCAAACTGAGAAACACCAGATCTGCTTGAGAGTCCAATGTAAACTAGCAATCAAAGAGATGAATTAGCATAACTGATGGTCTCAGGAAGATGAAATAGCCTTTTATTGCAGATGTTTGCCAAGGAAAATGCTCCCTAGTGAAAGACTCTAAGCAGTTAAGATAGATTTGATGAGGATTTTAATTGCTGTTATGCAACTGGTAATGGAATTTTTTTATTAAATGTCATACAAGAGCCAATTGACAGTTTAGAGGAGGAAAACTCCTCTGTAACAGACATTTTGGGCTTTTCAAACTATGGCTCATCATCATCAGTAGTAGCCTGGACAACAATAAGTAATATTTACCAGGTGTCAGGGAAATTTAGAGAACATGGAGAAGAATCTTTGCCTTTGAGGAACTTACTATTTGATGTCAGTCAAAGATGTATGGAGAAACAAAATGACTGTGAAGATACATATTTACTCACAGCTAAACATAAGCACATAATGGCTGAGGATATATATACCTATAAACAGATAAATAATCTCGAAACAAAGATTTTGGAATGCTTCTTTCGGTTCACAATGAGGATAGAGTATTGGGGAAAGGAAGGATTAAGAGAGTGGGACTGAGAGTTCTTAATAATCGTGGTACTGTTAAGAGCTTACTATGTGTTCACCACTGTACTAAGCACTGGGGTAGAGGCAAGATGATAAGGTCCCACATGAGACTTACAGTCTAAATAGGAGGGAGAACAGGTATTGATTCCCCATTATACAGAGAAGGGAACTGAGTCACAGAGAAGTGAAGCGACTTGCCCTAGGTCACGCAGCAGCCTGTGCTCTTTCCACTTTCCATTAGGGCACACGGCTTCAGGTGAGAGAGGGTGGGGTTATGTAAGAAGTAAGATAATTTGAATTTAGAAGCAGGCAGGACAGGCCTACCTCTGGGAAAGAGAGACAGAAGAGAAGATGAAAAGGAAGGGCAAAGGAAAGTGAGGGGAGCCTTGGAAGGTTAGCCTGCTTGTGTATGTTCATTACTGAAATAAATCACATTTTCTTGTGATCACAATATGTTGTTGAAACAATGCCAGGGTGGGATAAATACTGTGGAATATATCAAAGAACATCATCATCATTGGCTGAAGGATGGGGAATTAAAGTAGAGATTATTATTGTCTAATGATTACCATCTAATAATAATGAGCGGGTCGTCTACACTTGCTGTCTCAAATTCCTCTCCTCCAATTCTCTCCTTGACCCCCTCCAATCTGGCTTACATCCCCTTCACTCCACAGAAACTATTGTCTCGAAGGTCAACAATGATCTCCTCCCTGCCAAATCCAATGGCTTTTACTCCATCCTATTCCTCCTCAACCTCTCAGCTGCCTTCTCCTGGAAACGGTATCCAACCTAGGTTTCACTAACTCTTTCCTGTCCTGGTTCTCCTCTTATCTCTCTGGCCATTCATTCTCAGCCTCCTTTCCTGGCTCCTCCGCTGCCTGCCGACCCCTAGCTGTGGGTGTCCCTCAAGGTTCAGTTCTGGGTCCCTGCCTATTCTCCATTTACATCCATTCTTTGGAGAACTCATTTGCTCCCACGCCTTCAACTACCACCTCTATGCGGATGATACCCAAAACTACATCTCCAGCCCTGATCTCTCTCCATCTCTGCAGTCTTTCATTTCCTCTTGCCTTTGAGACATCTCTACCTGGATTTCCTCCCGTCACCTCAAGCTTAACATGTCCAAAACAGAATTCCTTAACTTCCCACCCAAACCCTGTCCTCCCCGTGACTTTCCCATCACTGTAGATGGCATCACCATCCTTCCTGTCCCACAAGCCCATAACCTTGTTGTTATCCCTGACTCCTCTCTCTCATTCAATCCACATTTCAATCCATTACTGAATCCTGTCTCTCCCACCTTCACAACATCACTAAAATCCTCCCTATCCTCTCCATTCAAACTGCTACCACCTTAATACAATCACTCATCCTATCCCTCCTGGATTACTGCATCAGCCTCCTTGCTGATCTCCCAGCCCCGTCTCTCCCCACTCCAGTCCATACTTCACTCTGCTGCCCGTATCATTTTTCTACAGAAACATTCAAGACATGTCACCCCGCTCCTCAAAAAACACCAGTGGTTGCCCATCCACCTCTGCATCAAACGAAACTTCTCACCATAGGCTTTGAAGCACTCTACCACCTTGCCCCCTCTTACCTCACCTTCCTACTTTCCTTCTACTACTCAGCCCGCACTCTTCGCTCCTTTATTCATTCATTCATTCAATAGTATTTATTGAGCGCTTACTATGTGCAGAGCACTGTACTAAGCGCTTGGGATGAACAAGTCGGCAACAGATAGAGACAGTCCCTGCCGTTTGACGGGCTTACAGTCTAATCGGGGGAGACGGACAGACAAGAACAATGGCACTAAACAGCATCAAGGGGAAGAACATCTCGTAAAAACAATGGCAACTAAATAGAATCAAGGCGATGTACAATTCATTAACAAAATAAATAGGGTAACGAAAATATATACAGTTGAGCGGACGAGTACAGTGCTGTGGGGATGGGAAGGGAGAGGTGGAGGAGCAGAGGGAAAAGGGGAAAATGAGGCTTTAGCTGCGGAGAGGTAAAGGGGGGATGGCAGAGGGAGTAGAGGGGGAAGAGGAGCTCAGTCTGGGAAGGCCTCTTGGAGGAGGTGATTTTTAAGTAAGGTTTTGAAGAGGGAAAGAGAATCAGTTTGGCGGAGGTGAGGAGGGAGGGCGTTCCAGGACCGCGGGAGGACGTTGACCCAGGGGTCGACGGCGGGATAGGCGAGACCGAGGGACGGCGAGGAGGTGGGCGGCAGAGGAGCGGAGCGTGCGGGGTGGGCGGTAGAAAGAGAGAAGGGAGGAGAGGTAGGAAGGGGCAAGGTGATGGAGAGCCTTGAAGCCTAGAGTGAGGAGTTTTTGTTTGGAGTGGAGGTCGATAGGCAACCACTGGAGTTGATGCTAAGTGGAGTTGATGCTTTAATGCTAACCTTCTAACTGTGCCTTGATCTCGCCTATCTCACTGGTGGGCTCCTAGCCCAGACCCTGCCTCTGGCCTGGAATGACCTCCCTCCTCGAATCCAACAGGCAATTACTCTGCCCCTGCTTCAAAGCCTATTGATTGCACAGTTCCTCTCCAAGGGGCCTTCCCAAACCAAGCCCTTCCTTTCCTCTTCCCACTCCCTTCTTTGTGCCCTGACTTGCTCCCTTGGTTCTTCCCCCCTCCCAGCCCCACAGCACTTATGTACTTATCTGTAATTTATTAATTTGGATTGATGTCTGTTCTCCCCTCCCACAGACCATAAGCTCATTATGGGCAGGGATGTGTCTCTCTACGGTTGTATTGTACTTTCCCAAGTGCTTAATACAGTGCTCTGTGCATGGTAAGTGCTCAATAAATACGATTGAATGAATGAATGAATAAGGGTTAATGCTATTAAGGAAGAAATGGGGAACTGGGGAAATTTAGGAGCAAACCTTAAAAGAAAGTAGGTTATTGATGTGAAAAGATTTGTGTTCCTTCACCTTAGGCAGGTAAAGTACAATAATAATGAATTCATTGGAGGATTTATAAAGAGAATAGAATTTCCAAATATTTGTAACTGAAGCCTTGTAGAGTCACTGAGCTGATAAGCAGGGTTAGAATAGCCCATAATATGAGACAAGGAGGGGTTCTGAACATTCGATCCCATTCCCATGCCCTTTCTGGAGTGGTAGAACCATGGAGTCTAAGTCTCTGGTCACCTGAGTGGTGTCAGAAGTAGTGTGGAGGCCAAAGAGAGCATGGGATAAGTATCTGTGACAGAGTTTGCAATCCCCCAAATAAAGATATTAGTGGCCTGACCCAAAGCTGACTGCTGTGTATTGGGAGTAGAGGAAGAATAAAAGGTTAAGGAGGTTTAGAATAAATGATTAATAATAATGATTGTGGTATTTGTTAAGAGTTTACTATGTGCTAGGCACTGTACTATATGCTGCATGGCCTAGTGGAAAGAGCAGAGCAGCAGGCAGAAGACGCAACTCTGCCATTTGGCTGCTGTGTGTCCTTGGGCAACACACTGAACTTCTCTGTGCCTCCATTTGCTTATCTGTAAATGGGAATTAAATATCTGTTTCCCCCTGCTACACACACACACCTAAGACTGTGGGATAGGGACTGTTTCCAAACTGATTATTGTGAATCTACCCCAGTGATTAGCACAGTCCTTGGCATAAAGCAAGCACTTAACAAACACCACAGTTATTATTAAAATGAACTGTTTGGGGAGCAAAGATAATCTGGCCTAATTGGTTACTTGCTGTCCCCACTAGACTTTGCAATCTTCCCTTATCCTGTTACATAGTACTCTCCCAAGAGCTTAAGACAGTGCTCTGCACACAATAAGTGCTCAGTAAATACCACTGATTGATTGATTGACTGAATAGAATAGAAAGTCCCTAATCTTAAAGAGTGACAATCCAAAGGAGAAGCTCTCAGATTCATAGGGCGGATGGAATGTACTAGGAAGGAATGGAAAAGTCAGGTTCATAAATTTGGTAGGCTCCATTATCACCATGGGGTACTCAGGTTGAGAACCATGTTGCAACTTTTCTGTATTTGAGCTACCTCATTTCAAAAAAGAAAAAATACTAGAGAGGCATTTTTCACACCAATTACTGTCACTCTTATAAAACGACAACACACATATTCCGGTCAAATGAACGTGGGAAATGTCTGAAGCACCTGAGTCAAATTTCCTTTGAAAAATGCATGTTTTAAACATTTCCCAGGAAACTATGTTTTGCATTTTCCAGATCTCTGAACTTCCACAAAATCATGAGAGACATCTTTTATCAAATCCAGCACAGCATCAGGCTAACCCAACCTACTGATGTCACACCACCCTGACAGCTCAATGAGCTATTCTGATAGGCAAAAAGCACGTTGCTTTTAAAAGAGTTTATATCTCTAAAAAATGAGTCCTAGCAGGGCATGAATCATTCTGCACTTCTTAACCCCGGGATGGTAATACAAGCTAGTGAGACGGGATTAACTGAATGACATCAGAAGCTGAGTGAACAATACAGGAAGGAAATTCTGGTTACCTTGGATTTTACAACCTCTCTAGCACTGAATCCACACAGGGTAATTGAAGTGGATTTAGTGACTATCAGAAGACTTGTGAGAAATGATTAGCCAATTAGTTGGGTTGAAGAAGAGAGGTTGCAACCTTATCTATTTGAATTGCCTGCTAGATCCTGGGTCTCAGCTGTATGGGAGAGCCTATTGACTACTCTCTAGTAGTGAATAGAAGTGTTTAGAACATAATATCTGTTGGTTTGCCAAGGTGCCACCACATTTTTAAGCACATGCTGGATTTAAGAAGCAGCAGCATAACCTAGTGGAAAGAGTCTTCGGAGTCAGAGGTTTGTAGTTCTAATCCTGGCTTCTCCAGTTGCCTGCTCTGTGACTTGTGCGAATCACTGAATTTTTCTATGCCTCACTTTCCTCATTGGTAAAATAGGGCTGAGACTGAGCGTGTGAGCCCATTGTGGGACAGGGGCTATGTTTAACCTGATTAACTTGTTTCTATCCCAGCATTTAGAACAGTGCTGGATGCATAGTAATATAACAATATTAACTTGGTAATTAGAGAACCAGGAGTAGTGGTGGATTCCCCAGTACTCTTTTTCACTTGGTCCCTTTGGCCTTTTCCTAGGTAGCAGGAGACCACACTTCAGTGGAAAGAACTAAGTTAGTTCTTCCATGCTTGACTAGTGACATGCTGCATTATTTCAGGCCAATCCCTTAATATCTTTCTACCTCTATTTCTTAACTGTAAAGGTGGGGTGTTATTGTTACTCAAGTTAGCCTTTCCACAGAGGTAGAGGATCAAATTCTCTAAGGCTGCTAGAACAAGTAGAAACTCACTATTGAGCTCTGCCCACCACCCAACCTAGGGAAACCTACTCTAAACCTAAATGGAAGTAATAGTATTTGTTAAGCAGGGGGCTCACAGTCTAGGGGTACCTGGTTCTTAGTAGGTGCCTTTGCCTGAAACTGGCCAATTACAGGCGGGAGGATGTGGAAAAAGGAGGGACCCCCTTCGCCATTTTTAAGTTAGGGAATTGGGACTGAATGATCCTTGAGAAGAACACAGGAGCAAAAAATGTTCTCTAGGTTGGGGTTCAAAGGCTAGGATCACTTGGGAGTGAGAGAAAAAAGATCAAGTGGATGGGCAGAAAATTTATTCTGGTATCCTTAAATCCTGAGGTAAGGACCCAGAGATGGTAGACCTGAAACTTGGCATTCCCTGAGAGTGGCTGAGGGGACTGGACCAATGTAAATTACTTGGGGACAGGTTCAGGGATGTAGAAAGAGTCCTGGGAGAGGAAGAACAGAAAGCTAAACTTGAGGAGGATATGTCCTCTGCAAGTTACTTTGCAACTTCTGCATTATTATAAATGCTATTCTTTCCTCTGCCCAAAGTTATTTCCTCTCTCCTCTTTGGCAAAACATGGCCTTCCCTTCCTGCGTACACACACATGTTCACCATGAAGATTTCCCAGTTAACCCCACCAATCTCTAGTTACTTAAATAGCCTTTAATGAATAATCTCTCTGTACATAGTATGGCTGCATGTCTATCCTAGTATATATAGAAATATGATGTCTATTCACATATATATATGTATAGCTATATTAGTATATGTGTATCCATACACAGAGACACACAGACAGTTGTTTAGTACAAATTCTAATCCCAGCTCCTCCACTTACCTCCTTTTTGAACTTGGGTGAGTCACTTCAGTTCTCTGTGCCTCAGTTTCCTCATCTGTAAAATGGGGATAAAATACCTGTTCTCCCTCTCCTGTAGACTGTGAGCCCTATATGTGACAGGGACTGTGTCTAATGTGATTATATTACATCCACCTAAGTGCTTAGCACAGTGTGTGGTGCATAGCTACTGATTAAGAAATACCACAGTTACTCTTGATTTCATTTGAGTGTGCTGTATTATCATTTTGGTGTAGCATTGGTCCTTTTATTCTCATTAAATTGTAAATTTTTCAAGAGCAGGGACATCTCTTGTTTTGTCTCTCCTCAATCCCTAGCCCATGCTATGCCCCCAATAAATTATATTGTTGACAATTTTATATAGATAAGAAAGCTTCATACAAAAAGTGCAGCCTTTGTATCATATAATCTTGTAACTTCTCTAATGTACCACATAAATCCCTAGCTTATTTTCATTCAGTAGTATTTATTCAGCACTCACAGTGTGCAAAACACTATACTAAGCACTGGGAAAAATCAAGGATGAGAATTAAACAATTCTCATAATGTCTATATAATAAAATATAATTAGATATAATATTGTTATACCTTCTATATCTTATTATTAGGACACTGGTCCTGAAGTAATAGGATTGTCAAGATAGCTGAGTTACACACAGAAACTTTCTAAGTCATTTAAGTGGGTAAGTTACAATTGGAAACAGGAAAAGAGAGTCAAGTGTATCATGACTATAAGACAGTATAATTCCTCTCTCCATTGCCAAAATGATGCTGTTGAGTAAGGCGGCATTACTGAAAATTATTTGTGATCAGAATTTTAAAACTGAGGGGACTGAAAGCATAAAAAAGCATAAAAAATCTGGGTCTTCTGTGAAATGACAATTTCTGGAGCACTATAATAATCATGCTTTGCTTGCTATCCTGATGGCCGGTGATATTATGTGTGTTTGTTTATGCCCTGCTCTTTAGAGTCACAATGGCACTTCACAAAATGTTAGCAACATAATTATCATTACACGGATGTTACTTGGTCAGACACCACTCATCTCTCTGGCTACTGAATATCTGATCTTTTGGAGCCACTCTGGAAGCAGCTAAAAAAAAGGGAGGACACACATCCCTGCTATCTCTTGGCTCCTTTTTTGATAAATTTTCCCCAGTAAGAGGTCTTCCTCGCCTTTGCCTTCTCTTTGACAATTTTGTCTGCTTTTTGTTGTTCATTCTTTGACACATAGCATTTTAAAATCATTGGGATTTTAACTGGGATTCTACTGATTTATGGGCCTGATTCAGATTTAGCCTTGCTAAAACTGTCCAAGTGTCTTGTAAAAGAGGCAGCAGGACCTGGGTTCTAGTCCCTGCTCAACCACTTCTCTGCAGTGTGACCTTGTGCAAGTCACTTAACTTCTCTGTGCCTCAGATACCTCATCTGTAAAATGGGGATTATGATGGTGAGCCCTATATGGGACATGTTCTGTGTCCAACCTGTATACATACATATGTATAGCTATACCAGTATATGTGTATCTGTATACAAACACACACAGACAGTTGTTTAGCACAAATTCTAATCCCAGCTCTGCCTCTTACCTCCTTTTTGAACTTGGGTGAGTCACTTCAGTTCTCTGTGCATCAATTTCCTCATCTCTTAAATGGGGATAAAATACCTGTTCTCCCTGCTCTGTAGATTGTGAGCCCCAAGTGTGAGAGGGACGGTGTCTAATCTGTTTATCTTGTATCTACCTAAGTGCTTAGCACAGTGTGTGGTACATAGTTACTGCTTAAGATATACCACAGTTATTATTGCTTCCATTTGAATGTGTTGTATTTTCATTTTGGTGTAGCATTGGTCCTGTTTCTCCCATTAGATTGTAAATTCTTCAAGAGCAGGGACATCTCTCGTTTTACCTTTCCTCAATCCCTAGCCCATGCTAGCCAGCGCTTAGAACAGTGCTTGGCACATAGTAAGCGCTTAACAAATACCATCATTATAATTATTACCCCAACATTTAGAGCAGTGCCTGGTACATAAACAAATAGCATTCAAAAAAAAAAAAGGAAATTTCTGTGCTATGAGGAAGAGATTCCGGCAGAACCTGGGAAGGTAAGAGAGGAAAGAAATGTTACTGTCTATTGGAGCAAAGAAATAATCAGGTAGGTCTCAGTTCCTGGCTTCTCTGCGATGTGGTGTGGCTTAGTGGAAAGAGCACAGGCTTGGGAGTGAGACGTCAGGGGTTCTAGTCCTGACTCTGCCACTTGTCTGCTGTGTGACCTTTGGTGAGTCTCTTGTCTTCTCTGTGCCTCAGTTGCCTCACCTGTAAAATGGAGCTTAAGACGGTGAGCCCCACGTGGGACAACCTGATTACCTTGTATCTATCCCAGCACTTAGAACAGTGCTTGGCACATAGTAAGCGCTTAACAAATACCATTATTATTATTATTATCAGGACTTTCAAGGGGCCATAGGATTTATTTGGCCTTGTTCCTGGCCAAAGCTTCTTCCTATCCCTCACTCAGGGTGGGCAATTAGTGGTTTATATAGATTTATATAGTGGTTTATATAGGTATCAAGCAATCATATTTATTGAGGGCTACTGTGTGCAGAGCACTGTACTGAGCGCTTGGAGAGTACAATATAACAGAGTTGGTAGACACGTTCCCTTCCCACAAAGAGCTGACAGTCTCTGTAAGTTCTCACTCCTTTAGAAGGGTGGTCTGCACACAGCAGGTGCTCAGTGAATATTATTGGTTGATACTATTACTCTGGACTGTAAGCTAGCTGTGGCCAGGAAACTTGCCTACCAACTCTCTTGTATCACACTCTTCCAAATACTTAGTAGAGTGCTTTGAAAAAAAAATGGTACTTGCCAAGCGCTTACCATGTGCCAAGCACTGTTCTAAGCACAGGGGTAGATTCAAGGTAATCAGGTTGTCTCAAGTGGGGCTCACAGTCTTAATCCCCATTTGACAGATGAGGTAACAGAGGCACAGAGAAATTGAGTGACTTGCCCAAAGTCCCACAGCAGACAAGTGGCAGAGCTGGGATTAGAACCCACAACCTCTGACTCCCAAGCCTGTGCTCTTTCCACTAAGCCACGCTGCTTCTGAACAAAGTAAGCACTCAGTAAATTTCATTGATGACTATTAATGATTCTTAACTTGTTTATTTTCTCTTAGCAAAAGTATTTTTGACTTTTGTTGACTTTTGGCTCTAACTACAAAAAGGTCTGTGTTCTCTAATTTTTCTTCCTATTTCACCTCTAGAAGCAATATTACTTTGCTACGTAGCACAAATATATGCAATCCCAAGTAAGCACACAGCCTACAATGTCATGTGGCTTTCTAAGCTATTCTTAAGGCAACAAGAGCAATCATTCGTATTTCACTGAGTGCGCATGCTGTCCAAAGCACTTTTCTAAGCCTTCAGAGTGTTTGGGAGAGTATAACTTAGCATGTTTCATGGACGTGGTCTTTCTATTTATAGACATAAACCATTCACAAAGGAATACAAAGGGGCAGTTGAAAGCAGTACAAGCAAATCATCCAGAGAACAAAACAATAAAAAAAAATCCAACCGTTTAAAAAATTTGGATCATTTCTACATCAGCATGTGTATGTATTCACAATGTCTGTGGATAAGAAGCAGAAGTCCTGGATGTTTCAAACAGGCTGCACTGTAAATCAAGGACTTCAAGGCACTTGATTGCAATAGATAGAGCCTGTCATAGAATATTGAATAACATAATATAACTATTTCTCCTGAAATCCTTTAACCCATCATTTTTAGATAGCAAGGAAAAGCCAGTATCAGGTAGGCTTTTTAATGATTTTTTATCCCTTTTCTAGACTAAACGCTAATGAAAGAACTAAGGAGGATTTCAATCTTTCTTAGTCCTGTACCTAGTCTCTGTTGAGGGATTGTTGAATACAAGCATTTCTGAATTCCGGGATTTCATTTCCTATTTCTAAATAATGCTGGTAACTGAGATTTCACACTCAAATGCAATGAATACAGTGAGCTTTTGCAGCCAAACCCCTGCCCATGCCCTCCCTCTGGCCTGGAACTTCTTCCCTTTACACATCCGACAGACCACCAATCTCCCCACCATCAAAGCCTTATTATAATCCCATCTTCTCCCAGGGGCCTTCCCCATCTAAGCCTTACTCCCACTCCCTTCTGCGTCACCCTTGCTCTTCGATTTGTACCCTTTAAGCACTTGATATTCACTCCACCATCAGCTCTACAGCATTTATGTACATATCTGTAATTCATTTTAATGTTTGCCTCCCCCTCTAGACTCTAAGCTCCCTGTGGGCAGGGAACGTGCCTACCAAATCTGTTTTATTGTATTCCCCTGAAGCACTTGGTACAACGTTCTGCACATAGTAAGCACCCCACAAATACCACTGATTGATGAATGTGATTTCTGATAATCAGAGCAATAAGAACCGTGCTGGCATCATCTTCCCCAGGTGCCTCTTTGTATTTGGTCTTTATTTTCCTGCCTATAATTTCCTGTTTGGGACACCTGAAATTTGAAAGAAGCAAAAACCTCCAGAACAAAGCATGTTACTGTTAGATGTCTCTAACAACATCCGGACTGAATGAGGTTAAAAATACACTGCTGATGTCTTGGTGCACACTGTCCAGACCTCTGCCTGGGGGATGGAGGGCAAGGGGAAGATTATTAAACATTTTAATCTATGTAAACCTGTAGAAACCATAATAAACACCACAGCACTGCTCCTTCTGAGGTGGACAGATTCTTGGTAGGCAGCCCTAATTGTTGCAATAGCTTTTAGGTGTTCTAATGCACTCAAGTGAATTATGCACCACACTGCTTCTGAATGACACAGCCATTTCTGACTCCATTAATATGGAAGATTTCAGCCAAATGCTTTTAAACGATAGCTTCTCTTTATTTGTAATTTCAGACTCTATTGATTTCCTTCTGTTCCCTTCATTATGATTTCAATTGATTACCTTGGCAACTGCAATAACAATGATTGCACTTGACACTGTCTGAGACTCTTGAGATGGTATTTGAATAGGAATGGTATAATTTGGGGAAAAATGCCTGCAAGAACCTGCCATTAACAGTACACTTACACTTTACTTTTATTGACTTCCCTCTCTTTTGAGTAGGCCCTTGTCACAGAGTCTTCTGTAACAGGACAACTGTAGTAGTAAGGATTTCTGCAGCTCTTCAGAAGGTGAAAGATTCTTATTATCAAAGAGGGAGAGAGAGAGAGAGAAAGTGAGTGAGTGTGTGTGTGTGTGTGTGTGTGTGTGTGTGTGTGTGTATGTGTGTGTGTTGGGGAGGGGATGGGAGAGGGATTGCAGTTGTTTCGTGAACATTTGTGACTTGCGGTTCAGGTTGACATCCCAGCTGCGGTATTTTGTGGTGATTGAAACTGTAAGACACTGGAACTCCGATTAGACACTCCAGCCAAGAGCCAATAATAAATGTCTTTATTAGACTCTCTAGGAAAAAAACAAACAAAAAAAAGATTGCTTTATGCCACTGTCATGCCACAAAATTTGATATTCCAAGAGCTGACTGTGGATTCCAAGCTGTGAATTTGCAGTATGTGCTTAGGTCCCCACTTCAATTCAGTTGGCATTCCATGAAAGATGGCTTCCATGTGAATTTCATGGAGAAAATTGGCGATTTAACTTAGGTATATTTACCAAATTTTCCTCTTCAGATAGTACTACCATTTAATAGCTATATGCTTGCCCTGCCTATTGAAACATAAGGCTCTGGGGAGAAAAAAAATGTTTCGGGGGTTTTTTTTGGCCAAGTTGAGAAATTACATAAAATTCACAGGTCCTAAGTTTCACATCAGACGAGGTTTAAGTTATTTCAGAAAACCATAACACCCTAGTCCTGAGTAAAATTAAACTACTAAAAAACGGGGTAAGAGCTATGCCTTGTTATGGCAAAAAAAAATGCATAGTGAGCAAGATTAGCATATGGGGTCCAAAATCTTTCAGATAAGGCTGAATTTGGAAATTCAAGGTAAAAATGTGCTTTAAGTTAAATATATTGACAAAATTTAAAAATACACATTTTCTTTAACTTTGCATCATTCATTCATTCAATTGTATTTATTGATCACTTACTGTATGCAGAGCACTGTACTAAGCATTTGGGAAAGTACAATACAAGAATTAAGAGACACATTCCCAGTCCACAGTGAGATTAGAGGATTTAGTGATGGATTGAATATGTGGGTGGAATGAGAGAGAGAAGTCAAGGATAACACCAAGGATATGGGCTCGTGGGACAGGAAAGATTGTGGTGGTGCCATCTACAGTGATGGGAAAGTCACAGGGGAGGACAGGGTTTGGGTTCACACGCTTATTCTCCCATGGTCTCTCCTCCCTAGTCCTTGTGGCAAAGCATAATTTCTTGGTGGAAGAAGCAGCAGGGCAGCTTACTTTGACCCGGGAAGGATATGCCGCTAGACCACTGGAAAGGAGCAGAAGAAAGAAGGGTGGGGGTGATGAGAGGGAAAGAGAGAAAGAAACAGCCACTCTATGAGATGTGGCAGTCGAGATGTACAGGATGATGACATCACATGTCACATGACATAATGGCCTTACCTCACACGGTGGGAGGAGGAGGAGCAGCATGCAAAAATCAATTAAACTATTAGTCCATCTTTGCTCCTGTCCCACTTTGAACCTCAAAAAAAATTGCACTTTAGGCAGGTAGTATTTGACCACCTCGTCCCACAAAAGATGTGGAAACTCAATACTCTGCCTAAGGGCTACCGGTTTTTAATTTGCTGTTCTCACAGCACTCTTGTGATAATTTAGCAGTGTTAGAGCACCTCCATTTCATGTCAGGACAACAGCCACAGAGGAAGTAAGCCACTTTTCCAGGGTCACACAGAAAATACAGTGACAAAGTCAGGACCAGAAATCTGCAAATTCTCCAAGATCATCTTTGACTTTCTATTCACCCAAAGACCATGCATCTTGGCAAGAAGAGGAAATCAGAGAGGCAGTCTCTAAGGGAACCAAATGAAAAAAAGTGAATGAAAAAGCACTACAGATGGATAAATACAGAAGGCACATATGTCAGACTCAACATTAGGCCTCACATTCAGAGAAGTCTGTCTTTACAGTCAGCATTGTTGTCATTCATTGGGATTTGACATCCCATATCACTCAACACTGCCAAGAAGCAAAATCACCAATTTCTGGATGAAAAGTCTCCAGGTTTACCATGTTGAAGAATGCCAATCAGTCACCAGCTTCAATATTCCGACTTGCTTGTCGGTTAATAATAACACTGCTGGCAGCCTTAAAAATGGATCAGGAGTAAACACTAGATGGATGACAGGTAAACTACTTGACAACACTTAAAGTCAAGGCAGGGAGTAATTTTAATCTGAGAAGCCTGAATGTAAGAGGATCTTCGCTTATCTCTCCACCCTACCTTGCAAGTGTTTTAGTGAAGCATATTTTCTACTCATCATTGACCGGTTTTATTGACTACGTGATTGAGCACTTATGAGGTGGCCTTTGGTGTGGTAAACTCAGGGCTCTGTATTTTCTGGGATGGTGGCTGGTTGAATTCTTCAGAGGGCCCCCAGAGGAAACAGTGAGTTGGTTGTTGAGATGGGCAGCTGCTCTCCCACCAATCTCCCCAGCAAAAGCACATAGGTGGCATTGAATTGTGAATCTCAATACAGCAGGAAAGTTTTAGTGAGCACAGACCACTGGCTCTAGGGGGCTTTATTCCACTCCTCCCTCCTCCATTGTTTTTCACCCTTCAAAGTTGTTTTAGTCAGTCGATCACCTCAGCCATTTATGGACAATTGATTTTTGTCTTCCCTTGGGAAGTAGCAATCAATCAATCAGTGGTATTTATCGAGCGCTGAACATGGTCCTAAGAGCTTAGGAGAGTACAATATAGCTTTCAGTCTATAGGGAGTTTAGAATCTTTAGTAGAAAAGATGGCAATAATAATAGCACTAATGTACATCTACATATGCACTATGTATGTCCTGATATATGTACATAATGCCTCCCCCTCTAGACTGTAAGTTCCATGTGGTCAGGGAATGTTTCTACCAACTCTGTTGTACTGTACTCTCCCAAGTACTTGATACAGTGATCTGCACACAGTAAGCACTCAATCAGTACTATTGATTGATTGATAAGATTAATAATCATAAGGGTGGCATTTATTAAATGCTCACTGTGTGCCAAAGACTGGGGTAGATACAGGATAATCAGAATGGACAGAATCCCTGTTGCACATGGGAAAAGTTTTTATGGCAGAAGTGATTGCCACATTCAACGATGATGCACAGAGCAGAAGAGAGCCCAGATTAGGAACTGTATTTATTGAGCACCTACTCGGTGCAATGTATTGTACTGAGCACTTGGGAAGCACCAAACAAGGTGTGACTTATTCCAGGCCCACACAGAACTTGGCTGCTCCTGAAAGGAACACAGCAATATATGTAATTTATTTTGTCTGTCTTCCTCCACTAGATCATAAGCTCCTTGAAAGCAGGAATGAGGTTTACTCAGTCAATTGATGGTATTTATTAAGCACCTACTATGTCCAGAGCACTGTACTAACTGCTTGGGAAATAGTGTGGCAGAGTGGGAGGAACACAGGCCTTGGAGTCAGAGGACTTGAGTACTAACTGCCACTTTTCTGCTTGCCTGCTATGTGATCTTGGCACATCACTTAGATTTTCTGTGCTTCAGTTTCCTCATCTGTAAAACTGTGATTCAATACCTATTCTCCTTCCTCCTTGGATTCTGAGCCCATGTAGGACAGGGAGTGTGTCCAACCTGATTAGTTTAGCTTAACTTAGAACAGTGCTTGGCACATAGTATGTACTTTAATGATATCATTATTATTACTCTTATTATTATCCCTAACGTTGGTCAAGTGTCTCATGATGTGTGCAGTTGGCCATGAGGACACTGGGCATGAGAATATGGATAGCTCAGTGTAGCCATCACCATACCAGAAACAACTTAAGTCCTTGTTCCACTGATAGTGAGATACCCCTAATCCAGCTACCCAATCACTGAAAAAGATACAGCGGTGTTTGGTTGATGGAATCTCCATTGATAATGATAGACGAGCATCTGTCCAGTCGGGAGAATTTGGGTAAAGGAATTGATTATAGTGCAAGTGGTCCATATAGCATCATTCACACCCTCTCAGGCCTGCCGGTCATGTTCTGTCCAGGGTATGTAGTACAATAATCAAACAGGAGGACAAGAATACAGCACACTGTAAAATTAGTATGTGCACTTCCCCAACAAAATCCATTTACAGCCAAAGAAACAATAACACAGTACCAAGGATCTGTCAGAAACCATCAAGGCAGCCATTGTAATCTTGGGGTCTGAGCAGCTCTATTTAAGAATTCACTGCTTACCCTGAATGCAGTAGGGGTTGGACAAGGTGCCTTAAAGATTGTCTGCCACACTGGTGAGCTTTAATCTTATTGCCATATGTGTGGACAAGGAGGAATGGATTGTTGATGGCCACACCCTCAGGCATGTCAGGGATTTCACCACTGAACACTGAATAGGGCCTCAGGGAAGACTGGCATTTTGAGAGAGGATTAGGTGACAAAGGGAAATTTCTCACTTCTACAATATTGAGAAAAAGAATGGCCTATTAAGAGACAAAGAAAGGACATTCTGCTTCAGTCTCCTGAGTCTTCTGAGTTCCCATCTCTATTTATTTCTTTCTGGTGAGCAAGGTGGGTCTTAGAGGAATTCACTAGAAATCAAGCTTTTCATTTAGTAAAGCTCTTTGGGACAGCAGGTTTTGGTTTTTTTTGTAATAGCACATAGTTGTGAAAAAATGAGTAAATTGGGGAAGCCACTGTCCCCCAAGGCCTAGTGCCTTCATTTTTGCGATTAGGGGTGCATCTGCAAAAGGTAGTCTTTGCAGTATTTCCAGGTTCCTAAAATGAAAACTTGACTTCTTAAAACTGGCTACATTACCCTCCCCACTCTCAGCTCAGGCCATACAAAGACTCTCAGTTTTGGGGAGGGAAAGAAACTTTGCATGGGATAAAAAAAGGGACCAATACTTTTCAAATAACCACTGTTGTTTAGTGATTTTCTGCACCAGCAGTTTCATCATTTAGGGGTTGAAATAGATGTGCCACCTTAGAAGGTGATGTTCTGCAATCTGTCCCTCAACTTAACAACTGAATCTGGGTGGTGGGGACAGTGATGGTCCAGATCAGAAGGGAGATAAACTGAAAACTTTTCAGAGCAATGAAAGAGGGTCAAGCTCAATATGATCAAATGCCCTGCATTTGCTGGGCTGTTTATCCTTTTTGTGATGGTCTGCCCTCCTTGATGATCATCTCCAATTGCTCACTCTCCAATAGCTTCTTCCCCACTGCTTTCAAGCATGCTCATGTATTCCCTATCCTAGCCACTCCCACCTTGACTCCACGTTTCCCTCATTATCACTGCATCTCCCCCCCACCATGCCTTTTCAAAATCTTTGGGCGTGTTGCCTACATCCACTGCCTCTACTTCCTCTCCTTCACTTCTCATCTTGAGCCCTCCCATCTGACTTCCTCCCCCTTGACTCCAGGGAAACTCTCAAAGGTCATTAATCATCTCCTTCTTGCCAAATTCTAAAGCCTTTACTCCATCCTAATTCTCCTCGACCTCTTGCTTGCCTTTGACACTGTAGACCACTCCCTTCTCCAAGGCTTCACTGACTCTGGCTTGCCTGTTCTCCTCCTATCTCTCTGGCTGTCCCTTCTTGATCTCTTTTGTGTGAGGTTCCTCAACTATTATTCTTCATCTATACCCACTCCTTTGGAGAACTCATTCGCCTTCATGGCTTCATAGGTAATGTGGCTTAGTGTGAGTCTGGAGTCCTTTCTTCTAGTCCTAACTCTGCCACTGACCTGCTATGTGACTTTGGGAAAGTCACTTACCCTCTCTGGACATCGTTTTTTTCATTTATCAAATCAATCATTGGAATTTACTGAGCACTTACTGTATGGGGAACACTGTACTAAGTGCTTGGGGGAGTATAATAGCACAGATTTGGTAGATATGTTTCCTGCCCACAGTGAGCTCACAGTCTGGAGAGGGAGACAGACTTTAAAATAAATCATGGACATGCATATAGGTACTGCTGCAACTGTAAAGAAGATGCAGAAGGGAGATGGTGTCAGGGGGAAAAGGGTGTAATGGGGAAGACCTTTTAGAGATGTGACCTTAGCATAAGGCTTTTAAGGTGGGAAATAGAATGTGAGATAGGGGCAGTGTCCATTTTCCTATGACTTTGAAGATGGGGAATGCACAGACTGGGAGCACCATGTGAGACAGGGGTCATGTCCCTTCTCATAATCTTGTTTTTATCCCAGAGCATAGCATATAGTAAGCACTTAATAAATGTCATTATTATTCTGATTATTTCCAGCCATACCAAAGCAGGCCCTGTTACTTCCACCTGGGTCATGTTAGCCAGAACACCGTTGCTTTGGCTGTTCTTGGCTCAAGCTGTGGTGGAGGTTCTGGCTGCCCCAAGCAGTGATATTAATAGGCCTGACTGCTTTGGTTGAAGTTCCGCGGTCCTGGAACGCCCTCCCTCCTCACCTCCGCCAAACTGATTCTCTTCCCCTCTTCAAAACCCTACTTAAAACTCACCTCCTCCAAGAGGCCTTCCCAGACTGAGCTCCTCTTCTCCCTCTACTCCCTCTGCCACCCCCCCTTTACCTCTCCGCAGCTAAACCCTCTTTTTCCCCCTTTCCCTCTGCCCCTCCACCTCTCCCTTCCCATCCCCACAGCACTGTACTCATCCGCTCAACTGTATATATTTCCATTACCCTATTTATTTTGTTAATGAATTGTACATTGCCTTGATTCTATTTAGTTGCCATTGTTTTTACGAGATGTTCTTCCCCTTGACTCTATTTATTGCCATTGTTCTTGTCTGTCCGTCTCCCCCGATTAGACTGTAAGCCCGTCAAATGGCAGGGACTGTCTCTATCTGTTGCCGACTTGTTCATTCCAAGCGCTTAGTACAGTGCTCTGCACATAATAAGCGCTCAATAAATACTACTGAAGTAGCATAGGATGGTGATGGTGAACCACTGCAACAGTTGATGGTGGTGGAGGATGGTGCCTGGGTGACCATGCCCCCCATTCTTTTTCTCCCAACTTCTGTCTCCCAACTATCTTTCTCTCCCATCTTTCTATCTCTCCTATCTTTCTCCCAACTATCCGTCTTTTCACCTCTTTCCTTTTCCAGATTTTCCTTCTCTCATTCTCTTCCCTGGCGGTTTCCTATGGTAATCTCCCAAGTGCTTAATACAGTGGTCTGCACGCAGTAAGTGCTTAATAAATAGGACTGACACTGACTTTTACCAGACTTTTTGCCTCTCTCTCTTGGAGGCCCGGACGCCGTTCTGCTTTGTACTCAAAAAAATATGTGGTCAAGAGCCTCAGCTAAAGGAGATGAATCAGGCAAATGCTTCATCGAAAGAAAGGAAACCCAACTTGTGCTTGTGCCAAGGTAGTGGCAGAGGATTTAATGGATGAATCCTATGGAAAGCATAGAATCAGCAATGTGGTTTGTGTTGTTTCCCTTATTTAGGTAATGGGAGCCCTTCTGTTTCAAAAAAGCTGAACTCAGATGCATAAAGAATAAAGCAAACTCCACCCAGATGACAGTCAGGTGCCAAAGCAGTTGTAACTAAAATAACACAGCCTTCCAACCGAGCAGAGTTCCAAGACTGTGAGGAAGAGAGTCTACATCTATCTATTGAAAAATTGAAAGTTGAGAGTAATTTACATAGCACCAAGCTCAGCAATAGATTTTACTGAGCAAAACTCATTAGACATCATAGTTCTGCTACATCATTGCCACTTTCTTCCAAAGAGAAATCCATTCATTGAACTTGGTCCTATTTGGGCAGAGGGATATGACTCATTTCCCAGAAGACAGTGTTTCTAAGTTCCTGAGATAGTGGTGGTCTTGTTTATCTTTCCAACTATTGCAATGTTTGTTCAAGTCTTTCACAATCTGAAAAAGTAAGCTTGCTTTTAAAAGTGAGGGGCCACTAGTGAGGATTGCACTGGGAAAAGAGGCAACTGTATTTCAGAATTATGCACCAGTACTGGTTCTGCTTCCCAGACTGTCCTGGGAACCTTGATGTCTGCATGTACATCAGATCAATAAACTACATTTTCCAGCCTTCAAACCCAGTCCTCCCATCCTGCTTCCACCCAGCCCCAGAGTGCTTCAGCCCATTCCCCAAAGTCAGGAAGACTGGAGTCAGGGTGAGAAGGAGTGCACAGGGCTGTCAGGACCAGTCAGGCAGACGTGTGGATCAATCATGTAACCTATATGAAGATTCACTCCCATGGGACAAATACCCTGCCCATATGAGCTTAATATATGTGCATCACACACAGGAAGTGCTGAATAAATACCAACAAAAGTATTAGTAGAACTTGACCTAGTGGATAGAGCCCAGGTCTGGGAATCAGAGGACCTGGGTTCTAGTGCTGGATCCTCCACTTATGCTCTGTGTGACTTTGGGCAAGTCACTTCACTTCTCTGGGCTTCAGATGCCTCAGCTGTAAAATAGGGATTAAGACTCTGAGCCCCTGCTGGAAGAGGGATGGTACCCAACGTGATGAGCTTGTATCTACCCCAGCACTTAATACAGTGCCTGGCATATAGTAAGTGCTTAACAAATACCATGATTATTATTAGCTAGGTGGCACCTCAGTTGGTCTTAGAACTGTCAAGACAGAATTAATCTAACCTTCTTTAACTTGCCACCTGGTTTGCATTGTATAAAATTGATTTCACCTTAAAAAGATTTTTTTTTCAAAACATATCCCCAGAGTTAAAGGAGGAAAATTGAATATCTTTATTAATTATGGTATTTATTAAGCATTTCCTACATAACCCTGATATTAGGAGAGTGGAAAGAATACAGCTCAGGATATAAGTAGTTTGGGGTTCTGTCTCTCCAACTAGACTGTAAGCTTGTTGTGGGCTTATTGTACTGTATTCTCCCAAGTTCTTAGTACAGTGCCCTGATGATGATGATTTCTGTAAATAAATAGGGGAAGGCTTGCTGGAGCTATATCATCAGAGGTGAAGATTTATGACTGAAGAACCACCCAGGATCTTCCGTGAGATGGACAAGCCCAGCGGGGAAACTAAAACATAGCTGCCTTATGTGCATGGTGAAGACCACAGTGGCCACCAAGGCAAATACCCATTGGGTTATGATGTAACAACAAAGCATTGGCACTATGCTGTGGCCACTTTGGCAATGTGTCCTGCGCTTAAAAAAAAAATCCTGTTATGTTTGATTTGTAAAGTGCTGCACATATGCCCATCTACTCACTCATTGCACACTGCCACAGCAGGAGCATGATTGGCAGGGACAAGGGTGTGGAAATGGCACTGTATAAACCACTATTACTTTAATCGATTCTTTATGAGAGACTCCATCATCACAATGTAGCAATCACTGTGTGCACTGGGGTAAAAAGAAGAAAACTGACATTGAGCAAAAATTCTTCACAATCAACTTCTCAGCTTTCCACCAACTTGCCCCATCTTATGTACCAGCCTCTTCACCCTCTACTTTTCAGCTCTGGAAACCCCTCCCTGCCAATCCGACAGACCACAACTTTCCCAACCTTCAAAGCCCTCCTAAAATCCACCTCCTCCTCCAAGCCCTTCTTAACTCCCATCCCCACAACTCACTTAGCACTTACACAATTATTCACACCCATTCCCAGCACTTATGTCTATATGCATAATTGATTGAATGGTCAATTTATTCTGATTACCCTATTTGTAAATATTTTCATGTCGCTTTAGAGTGTAAGCTCCTTTCAAGCAGGGAATGTGTCTCGATCACTTGTACTTTTCCAAGTTCACTGCATATTGTGAGTACTCAATCATAAATACCTTCACTTCTGTTCTCCCTCTTCTCCAGTTAATCAATCATATTTATTGAGTGCTCACTGCATGTAGAGCATTGTACTAAGTGCTTGGGAGAGTACAATAAAACAGAGTTGATAGACATGTTCCTTGCCCACAATGAGTTTATACAGTTTGAACAAGACAATAATCCCCATTTGAAAAATGAGCTCAGACATAGAGAAGT
The DNA here is from genome assembly GCF_004115215.2 of Ornithorhynchus anatinus. Taxonomy (NCBI): domain Eukaryota; kingdom Metazoa; phylum Chordata; class Mammalia; order Monotremata; family Ornithorhynchidae; genus Ornithorhynchus; species Ornithorhynchus anatinus. Next base: position 50,250,050 of record NC_041753.1, on the reverse strand, counting down.
TAAGTAACTTGCCCCAAATCCCACAGCAGACAAGTGTCAAAGTCAGGATTAGAACCCCCATCCTTCTGACTCCCAGCTCTGTGCTCTATCCACTGGGCCATGCTGCTTGGATTAGTACACAAATTCTGTGGAGTTGAGGGAAGGGTGTGAATAAAGGGTACTGATCCAAGTTCCAGGGAGGCACAGAGGGATTGGGAGAAGAAGAAGTGGCCGTGTGGAACAAGAACTGTATTCAACTTAACTTATCCACCCCAGTGCTTAGTACAGTGTTTCACACAGTCAGCACTTAACAAATACCACAATTATTATTTTTCTGCTACTATAATCTGATAGGCCATAGTGTCTATCCCACTATTAGCCTAACGGGCCTTCACAAACAATGAATACTTATTTTCCTTCTAGACCGCCAACTCCTTGTGGACAGGGAAGGTGTCTCTGTTGTACTGAAGTCTCCCAAGTGCTTAGTACAGTGCTCTACACTCAGTAAATGCTCAGTAAATGCTATTGATTGATTGATTCACCTGAGCTGACAGAGAATAGCATATGGAGGGTATCCGCTATGGTTTGAGCAGGGGGAAAAATTGTTCTCATCCCCATTTTGGGTAGTGATCCTCACTTGCTCTGATAGCAGGCAGGAAGTGGCCCAGGCATCCATATCCCAATCAAGCAATGCAGGGCACCATACTGAGCACCTGGGAGAGTACACTATCACAGAGATGGTAGTTGCCATGCCTGCCCATAAGTAGTTTATAGTCCACAGGGGGAGATAGCAAAATAGAACAAAGTAGAGGATTAAGACTGTGGGCCAGGGACTGTGTCCAACCCGATCAGCTTGTATCCACCCAAGCGCTTAGTACAGTTCCTGGCACATAGTAAGTGTTTAACAAATACCATAATTATAAGCAGTTAGTACAGTGCTCTGCATACAGTAAGTGCCGAATAAATACGATTGAATGAATAGAACAAGGAAGCCTGAGGCATCTTCTGAGGCTGAAGCCAAGTGTCTCTATCACTGAATTGGGGTTGAGAAGTGGCACTTCCCTCTGCCTTTCTGGGAACTGTGGAAATGTGGCTCCTGGAGAATGGCATAGTGGATAGAGCATGAGCCTGCGATTCAGAAGGTTATGGTTTCTAATCCTGGCTCTGCCATTTGTCTGCTGTGTGACCTTGGACAAGTCACTTCTCTGGGCCTCGGTACCCTCATCTGTAAAACGGGGATTGAGACTGTGAGCCCCACAAGGGTCAAGGACTGTGTCCAAGCTGATTGCCTTGTATCTACCCCAGAGCTTAGTACAGGGCCTGGCCCATAGTATGTGCTTAACAAATGCCATAATTATTATTATTAATAATAATGGGCTCCTTTTCCTGGAGAGCTAGAAAGGGAAAGACCCTTGAGGGACTGAGGTTTAGCATTTCTTCCTCAACTTCTTGCAGAGATTACCCTGAAGCCATTTTAGGATCCCTATTTTATCTTTATTCACATTTCCCAACTGCTTGTTTAGTGTCTAGAGCCTAATTCCCCTTTTATTATGCAAAACTGAATCTGTTTCCCACTAATTTGGTTTTCACTGTTTTTTCCCCAAAATACAACATCAGTGTAAAACAAGGAAAAAGGGGGTGGGGGGGACAGGGAAAAAGAAACCTGGAAATAAAGTGAGGATTAAAAGTAGAGAGGAATGGAGGAAAGGGAGAAAGATAATGGAAGAGAAGACATTTGGAAAGGAAGCATAAGTAGGTATTCCATAAAACTGGGAAGCATAAGCACTGCATTTCTTATGTGAAAGTTTCTGTGGATAATGTTTTCATTCAGCCTACACTGAAGAAAAAAAAACCCACAAAAAAACCCAACAACCTCTAGAAATTTGTATGTATAGTGTAGATAAACCCCTGAACCTTTAGGTAAGAATTTCAAATGAACTTGAGACATCTTTCTACGACTTGCTCTATTTCCCATTTACTCAGAGAAAATACCATTACTCAAGTAAGGAATAGCAAGGATATGTTTCAATTGTTTTACTAATTGCTTTCATCTGACTTTAGTAGTTTATTTCCAACATGCACATCTGTCGATTCTGTCACCTACTGCAAGGGTCTGGATAAATCTACCTAGTATTTGTCTTTCTTATTTCTGTTTCTTAATCTCTTTCTAACACCAACATTAAATTCCAATCTGACCTGGTAGTTATGAGGAGTGGAAATTTTCAGTGTCTACAAAATCACAGGATTATTTGCAAACAGCCCCAAGGCATATGCTTCTTCACATATGGCCTAACCCAGCAATTACAATGTCTCACCACCCTTCATTCTTCTACAATGCTGCTAGCTAATGACTAAGACAATCAAGGTAATTCACTCTCTCCTTTGTGAAACAAAGTGTTCCTGTTTCACTTTGGTCCAATCGCCTCTGAAGACATCATAAGATAAATACAGAATGTGTCTTTGGATCTTACAGATCAAGTAATCAACTGAAGGGAAGAAATCAAAAGAAACACTCTTTATTTCCATAAAAACATTAATGTAAAATGCTCTTTCTGCTCCACTGGCTAGAATGAGGGCCCGACAGAGTGTAGAATGCCATTACTGGGTAGTAGTTGCTTGGTCTAATGGCCTCAATCTTAAAATCGGTTTAAGACTCTAATAGAATTAGTTTGGTTATAATTAGAGTTGATGGGAATGGCAGATTGAGGTTGGCACAATAAACCATCTCATTGAATTAGGCAGTTTCTTACTGCCTCCTTGTCTGGTCTAAAGTGGTCTAATCAGGTATCTGTTTGGACTGTGCATTGCGTATAAAGGATGAGGTGATCCTTTTCGCACTGTGGCCCCCAGAGAGGAGATTCACATGCAAAGCAATTTGAAAATGTTATTCTTTAAATCTTTTGCATCAGAAGGCCAGATTTTTTCATAGTATTTGTTAAGCGCTTACTATATGCCAGGCACGGGTTCTAAGCACTGGGGTAGATACAAGCAAATTCATTCAATCCTATTTATTGAGCACTTACTGTGTGCAGAGTACTGTACTACAACTTAGGAGAGTACATTGCATCAATAAACAGTCCATTTCCTGCCCACAACAATCTTACAGTCTAGAGGACAGGTTTACAGTCTCAGGTTGGACACAGTCTCTGTCCTAAAGGGGTTCACAGTCTTAATCCCCATTTTACAGATGAGGTAACTGAGGCAGAGAGAAGTGACTTGCACAAGGTCACATCATAATAATAGCAATAATAATGGTATTTATTAAGTGCTTACTCTATGCCAAATACTGTTCTAAGCTCTGGGCTAGATACAAGGTAATCAGGTTGTCCCATGTGGGGCAGAGAAGCAGCATGGCTCAGTGGAAAGAGCCCGGATTTGGAAGTCAGAGGTCATGGGTTCGAATCCCAGCTCTGCCACTTGTCAGCTGTGTGACTGTGGGCAAGTCACTTAACTTCTCTGTGCCTCAATTACCTCATCTGTAAAAATGAGGATTAACTGTGAGCCTCACGTGGAACAACCTGATTACCCTGTATCTACCCCAGTGCTTAGAACAGTGCTCTGCACATAGTAAGCACTTAACAAACACCAACATTATTATCCCCATTTTATAGTTGAGGCACATAGAAGTTAAGTTACTTGACCAAGGTCACACAGCAGACAAGTGGCAGAGTGGGATTAGAACCCTTGATCTTCTGGCTCACAGGCCTGTGCTCTATCCACTATGCCATGCTGCACAGACAAATGGCAGGTCCAGGATTAAAACCCAGCACTCCCAGGCCCGTGCTCTAACTACTTGGACACACATCTTCACATATATGTGAAGATGAGTCATTGAGAGACACATCTAAAATCATTTTGACACTGGAACAGATAATGTTCTGGAAAGGGAAAGCCTAATCTTTCACAGTATTGCAATTCTCGACCCTAACAAACTGATGCTAAAGATGTGAGCTGATTTGTACCACCACAATCCTGGAGGAAAACAACCTAGTAAGTAGTTGTGGGAATGCTTCAGACCACTTAACGAGGCACTACTTGTTCATTTCTGAAGGAATTCATTTTCAAGTAGTCAAGGCTACAAAATCTTAGTGGCTTTCCTTACTGCCTTAGCTCTCCAGAAGGACAAGTCATTAGAAAGAGCTGTTCCCTGGGAGGACTGTAGAGGAAAACAGCACCTTGCACCATCCTGAGATGATTTTCTATGTTTCTAAGTCTTTGATTATGGTATTGGAGCCTCTTTGGAAAATGGCAGCACCCTTAATACCAGGGCAGAGAGAGCAAGACTTATTTTGATACTTGCTGTGCCTTTGTGTTCAACTACTCCAGTGAACTAACTGTACGCCCAAAGGCTGGGCTAGATCTGTTACACTTACTGTTTGTTCCCAGGTGCCTAATCCAAAGCTCTGTACACAGCAGACATTCCATAAATACTGATGGAGTAATGGTCTTGGGTCAAATGGGTGGAATGATCAGCTTAAAAGGGCCCAGAATGAAACCCAAACTCCATAATAAAACTAGCTGGCCTTGATATATAGGTTTCCCAGAAACACAGGCCCCTGTGAACTACTGAACCTTGCAGAAAAACTTTTCCATGCCCCTAGACAGGAATGGACATTTCCAAACCAAATGTCCCTCGGTTTGGCTTTGAAGGAGAACTTGTGACTGAGTAACGTAGTAAATATCCTGGAATTCAGTCTGTGTCAAAAGGGTTGCCGTGTGTCAGCTGTTGGGCAGTTGTTAAAGTCCTGTATTTTAGAATTAAAAGAAAGGAAAAAAAACAACAACAAACCACCATTAAATGGTTGTGGGCGGAAAGCAAGAGAGGCCCAGAGCAAAAGCAGAGATTTTGGCATCTATGTTTTGTTTGCCTGTGGGCAGGCGAGAGGTGTAGTTTGCTGACACACACTCTTTGAATATTTCTATCCAGAGAAATGTGCTCTCTGCAAAGGACTCACCTCCTACAGTGGTTAAAAGTGCCCTCTCTTTCAGAAACAGCCCCGTCGTGTGGACTGAGCACGTTACAGATATTTGGAACAGATATTTGGGAACTCTGCATTCCCATTCTGCTTCTGCTGTTTATTGACTTGATGCTTAGCTTGGGCCAAGTTACTTAACCTTGCTGGGTCTCAATCTTTCTCTTCTGTTAAAGAAACAAACACAAAACCAAAAAAAACCCCAAAAAACCAAAACAAAACACAACCCACCCAGGACTGAAAACACTTCCCTACTATCCACTCGGGAGAATTGTATACATTAACTAATTAATGATGGCAATGTCCTATATAAATGCTAAATAGTATTACTCCTTGAAGAAGGAGCACCTATTTCCTTCAGAATCTGTACAGATCCTTTTATTATTCAGTTGTCCTTGGGTATTTCATTCATTCATTCAATCATATTTATTGACTGCTTACCTTGTGCAGAGCACTGTACTAAGCATTGGGTCTGCTGCCTGAGAGACAGTCCCTAGAGGAAACAGATGTATATCTATGAGATCCCAATCATTTTGGATCAAAATATTCAATACTGGACTTTCATAAATCCCCCATAGCCACACGGTTGTCTTGTATAGCTATGAGGCCCTTGCCCTCTTTGGTACAGGATCTCTCCATAGCCCTTTTGGCTCCTCTTGCCTGGCCCCAAGGGAGGAGACATTAAAAGTCAAGTTAGATATGCACCTTTGTAGCCACAGATGAAGACTCGGCTTTAGAAGTTTCCCCGTGGTTACGAGTGTAGCTGAAAAGGTCAATGAGGACTTTTAGTTCCAATCACACAAGGCACACACCAAGATTGTCTGGTCCTTGCTGGGTGCCCTCTAGACTGTTAACTTGTTGCAAGTAAGGACCTTGCCTACCAACTCAGTTTTAGCGTACTCTCCTGATCACTCAGCACAGTACTCTGGACACAGTAAGCGCTCTAGAAATACGATTAATATGTCTACTGTACCTGGTATGGTTTTAACTTCTGCCTCAGTTTGTAAATTCACCCAGGGTGCCTGATGCAAAGCCGGTCAGAGGCAATAAGGTTTTTATGTCAAGCTAAAGTGGATTGAGAGCTATTTAGGTACAAACACCTACTGTAGATTAGATTGTGAGCCCCCTGAGGGACAGGGACCATGTCGAATTCTCTCCCGGCTCACAGTACTCTGCACACAGTAAGCACTAAAAATATGTATTATTACTACTATTGCCTTACAAATAACAAAATGCATTAGGCTTGTGAAAATTTCATTTAATCGAAAGCATTTGCACTGATTTCACCCATATTTATCAGGAATCCTGCCCCTTCTGACTTATCCCATTGCCATCTCTTGCTCGCTGAATCTCTAGTTTAAAAGCATATAGATACCCACCTACAGTAGAGCACTGTCCTCAGTCAGAGCTTTCCTACATGAAAGTCAAATAAAAGAGAGTGAAGTGAAAAGGAGAATGCAATGTATCGATTTAGTTTAGGCTTGCTACCTGAATGCCATTTAGCTTGTTTTATTTAGGTTCACACAGTGTCTTATTTTCATTGCTATTCACACATAAATAACGCCCCTGTCCCCTACACCCATTTTCTTTTTATACACAGTTATACCACTATAGAGGTGGGACAGATTATGCATATAATGATATAGCGAAACCTTTCTAGGCAATCAGCAGTTTTCAAAGAGTGTCTGTCAAAATAACACTTCTGTTGAATGGAGGTGGTGACTTTAAGATGATGCACATGCCATAAATACACTTCTCCTATAACACGTGGGCTTTGTTTGTGATGAACCTCGTGTTAAAGATGACTCATGATATAGTACACATACCATAACTGACACCGTGTGCAGCTACACAATCATTTTTTCCAACCTCATGCGACCAGGCTGACGAGTTTCGTGGCTTAAACTGCATATCAGAGCATAGATTTTGGTTAATTTCCCTTTCCTTGTTATCTTGAGGATCAGCATGATATTAATGATGTATTTCTTGCTTTATACCTAACCTTGGTATTATATCCCTCCTCCTGATGGCACTTATGTACATAGATTTACACTTTAGTGTTTCCTTCTATGCAATGTACTAAACATTTGGGAAAGTGCAATAGAGCAGTAGACATGATCTCTGTCCTTAAGGAACACACAGTCAAGCAGGAGAGTCAGACTAAAATAAATTACACATAAGAGCCATAGAGGAGAAGTGAGTACTGAAGTGTTTAGGTGACACGGAAGTGCTGAAATAGCCATAGGGCGTAAAGAGATGAGCTACTGTTTAGGAGAGACCTCCGGGAGGACATGTGATTACAGAAAAGCCTTGAAAGATGGGGAGAGAGCTACAGGCAGAGGGGGGCATTGAGCATGAGGTCGGAAGCAGAGAGATCAGAACGAGGTACAGTGAGTAGGTTGGCATGAAGGGAATGAAGCATTCAAACTGTAGGGTGATGGGAGAGGAGCAAGGATGACTGGGGCTGGGGGGTGGGTAGAGCTGTTTAGGTACCTAAAAGTTTGGTGCAGAGAGAGGAATAGGTAACCATTGTGGGTTTCTGCGGAGTAGGGAGATGTGAACAGAAAGATATTTTAGGAAAATTATCTGGGCAGCAGAATGAAATATAGACTAGAGAGGGAGGGGCCTGGAGGCAGGTGGGTCTGCAAAAAGCTCATGCAAAAGTATCAGTGTGGTAGCCATTTGGATGGAAAGAGAGGGACAGATTCTGCAGATGTGGAAGAAGAAGTGTCAGAATTTGAAGACTGACTGAATATGTGGGTTGAAAGAGAGAGAAATCAAGATAATGCCCAGTTCACAGGTTTGAAATATGGGAAGCATGGAGGTGTCAACAACTGAAATGGTAAAGTTATGTGGAGGAGATGATTTGGGAAGGAAGACGAAGCTGTGATGTCAGTGAGAATTTGGATCGAATCAGAGGATAGTCAGCCCATCATTATGCACCCTACAGGACTTCAGTGATCCGTACATCTTTCATGTTCCATGGTTTCTCCCCAGTTAGAGGGTGAGCTCCTTGTGGGCTAGGAATGTGTCGCTTGCAATGCTTAGTACGGTGCATTTCCCCACTCCCCAAGAATCTCTAGTGGTGGCCCATCCACCTCCATATCAAACAGAAACTCCTTACCATCGGCTTTAAAGCTCTCAATCACTTTGCCCTCTCCTACCTCACCTCGCTCCTTTCTTACTACAGTCCAGCCTGTGCACTTCGCTCCCCTAATGCCAACCTACTCACTGTACCTCAATCTCGACTATCTCATCACCAGCCTCTCACCCACATCCTGCCTCTGGCCTGGAATGCCTTCCCTTTTCATATTTGACAGACAATTACTCTCCCCACTGTCAAAGCCTCATTTCAAGCCCGCCCCGCCCAAGCCCCACAGCACTTATGTACATACCTGTAATTCATGTATCATTATTGTCTATCTCCCCCTCTAGACTGTAAGCTCATTGTTGGCAGGGAATGTGTCTGTTATATTGTGGTGGTGTAGTCTCCCAAGCATTTAGTATAGTGCTCTGCACCTAGTAAGAGCTCAATAAATATGATTGATTGATTGATTGGATATTCAATAAATGCTATAACCCTTACTAGATAAAAACCAATGAGATGACATTTTTTGGACACTGGGGGAATTGATGATGTCTGTCTTTAATTTGGTAGGCAGAATATAATGCTGGCATGAGCTGGAGTTTGGCATAATACTGGAGCCAGGGTATGGATTTGCCATGATGTGGGACTAGTAGTAGTGGTATGAGCCCGTTATTGGGCAGGGATTGTCTCTATAAGTTGCCCAATTGTACATTCCAAGCGCTTAGTATGTAGTAAGCACTCAATAATTCTATTTATTCATTCATTCAATAGTATTTATTGAGCACTTACTCTGTGAAGAGCACTGTACTAAGCACTTGGAATGTACAATTGGGCAACAGATAGAGACAATCCCTGTCCAATGATGGGCTCACAATCTAATCGGGGGAGACAGATGGCAGAGCAAAACAGAACAAAATAAAAACAAGACATTATCACAATAAACAGAATCAAGAGGATGTACACCTCATTAACAAAATAAATAGGGTAATAAAAATATATACAAATGAGCACAGTGCTGAGGGGAGGGGGGAGGAAGAGGAGGAGAGGGAAAGGGGTCTCAGCTGAGGGGAGGTGAAGGGGGAAGGGGGAGAAGCAGAGGGTGGAGGGGGAACAGAGGGAAAAGGGGGTAGCTCAGTCTGGGAGTCATTCATACTACTGAATGAATGAATAGTAGTAACACTATTTACTACAGAATGTGTCTGTTTATTGTTATATTGTACTCACCCAAGTTCCCAGTACAGTGCTTCGCACACAGTGAACATTCAGTAAATGTCAGTGCAGTGCACTGAACTAAATGCGAATATTGAACACCCATTTAATGCAGTGCACTGAACTAACAACTGCCCCAGGATGCAATTTCAGAAGAGTCAAAAGTCTGGTGGGGGCGGCAGCAGGGGCATAATGTTAGAGGGAGCAGGAATGTGGGAACATTGGCAGTGAAAAGTCTAGGAATTCCCAGCCTGAGTCAGAAATGGTTCTTATGTTACAACAACAGAAGCATAGCCTAGTGGCAGAAGCATGAGCCTGGGAGTCAGAGGTCATGGGTTCTAATCTTGCCTCTGCCACTTGTCAGCTGTGTGACTTTGGGCAAGTCACTTAACTTCTCTGTGCCTCAGTTACCTCATTTGCCAGATGAGGATTAAGACTGTGAGCCCCATGTGGGACAATCTGATCACCTTGTATCCTCCCCAGCAATTAGAACAGTGCTTCGCACAGAGTAAGTGCTTAACAAATACCATCATTATTATTATTATGGGGATTAAATCCTACTCCATCCTACTTAGACTGTGAGTCCCATGTGGGACAGGGACTGTGTTCAACCTGAGTAACTTGTATCTACCCCAACTCTTAGTACAGGGCACATAGTAAACACTTAATGAATACTGTTAAAAAAACAAAGAAAATGTCATACAGAATGCTGTGCATCTGCACCGTAAAGTGATGACATCATGTGGAATGGGCAAGGGGTGGGAGGTGGGCAGACTGCAAATTTTTCCTGGCTCAGGAGACCAGCTGTCAAAAGCTGATGGTGTTCATTACTGACAAAATTTGAGATATAATCTTTTGTGGCAGGCTTCTGAATTAACCTTGCTCTGCCTAATGGCAATGTGGCTTTAGGCCGTAACACAGCACAATAGCTACTATCTTACTGACTTCCCTGCCTTCCATCTCTCCCCACTTCATTCTGCTTCCTGGATCATTTATCTGAAAAGTTGTTCTGCACACTTCTCCCCACACCTCAAATAAACCCCAATGGTTGCCCATCCATCTCTACTTCAAACAGAAAATCATCACCATTGAATTCAAAGCACTTGACCAGCTCACTCCCTCCTACCTTACTTCACTCATCTCCCACTGCAAACCAACCCAAACACTTCAATCCTCTAACACCAACCTACTTCTTATACCCAATATCGTCTCTCTGGCCGGCGACCCCTGGCTTAGATCCTCTCTACAGTCTGGAACTCCCTCACCTTTATATGTGACTTATCACCACTTTCCCCTTCTTCAAAGCCCTCCTAAAATCAGATCTCCTCCAAGAAGACTAATTAACCTCTCATTTCCCATCCAATTTGCTCTCCCTTTTGCATCACCTAAGCACTTTGATTCTCACTCCCAACCCCACACCACTTGTGTACATATCTTTATACCCTGCTGCTGTCCCTATCTGTAATTGATTTGAATGTCTGACTCCTCTATTAGATTGTAAGCTACTTGAGGGCAGGGATCATGTCAAGCAACTGCACCATACTCTCCCGATTGCTTAGTTCAGTGCTCTGCATACAAATGTGGTCAATAAAGATCACTGATTGACTGATGATCTTTGCAGCAGCTGAGCAAGACCTATTGGAAATTCCAAAGCTTGTCAAAAAAGGACTATTCAAGTTTCCTGACAAATTGAAGCCCTATAAAGCTGCAATAATGTCCAATCTCTATTGGCTGAGAGGGCTGGATCTACTGCATTTCACTAAGTAGGATGAGTGACAAGTATGGATGATAGGAGGGTTAGTTTTTCAATGGCATTTTTTAAGTGCTTACTATGTGCTAGGAATTGTACTGAACACTCGGGTGTTCCAGCTAATCAGGTTGGACACACTCCATTGTTCCACATGGGGCTCACAGTCTTAATCCCCATTTTACAGATGAGGTACCTGAGGCACAGAGAAGTGAAGTGACTTTCCCAAGGTCATTCAGCAGATATGTGGCAGAGCTGGGATTAGAACCCCCATTCCCCTAGACTGTAAGCTAGTTGTGGGCAGGGAATGTGTCTGTTTATTGCTGCATTGTACTTTCCCATGTGCTTAGTACAGTGCTCTGCACACAGTAAGTGCTCAATAAATATGATTAAATGAATGAATGAATGAGCCCAGGTCATTCTGACTCCCAGGCCTGTGCTCTATCCAGTAGACCACCCTGCTCCTCTAAGCAGTTCCTGTATGGTGAACTAAGATGCTATTTGGTAGAGGTGCCTCTTTTTCTCCTTCTTACCTCATCGTTTCACTTTCTTCCATGTCCCTTCCTTTTGCCCAGGTCCCTAGAATGTCTTGAGTCAGTCCTAGATGCAAACTTAAAATCTATATTTGGGGCAACCCCTTCCCCATTTAAGCTGAGCAGTGAGTTCTTAAACAGGGCTGTTCAGACTCCAGGGTATCATCACTGCTGCCTATTTGTGCATAGAAAAAACCCAAGATTTCTTTCATTGTCTCCTTGCATTGAAATATTGCTTAGGATGTTAGTGTCTTACTTTTAATAGACTATCGACTTAGCTGAAAATGGATAATGATATGCTTTTATTTGTTCTAAAGCACTCTGAGTTAATTATCTCACTGAATCCCTCCAACTACCCTATGAGATGGGGAGCTGCAGATATTATTATCTCAATTTGGCAGATGAGCCAGCTGAGGAATTTACAGGTTAAACAACTTACTGGAGGTCACTCGGCAGGCTAGGGCCCAGGTGGGATTAGAAATCAAGTCTCTTGACTTTCCGCTAGAAATCAAGTCCAGGCACTTTTCACTAGAACATGTTGCCTCCACATGCTCTCAGGAGACTCAACAATTCAGGGTTTTCGTCTTATCTACTGGTGTATAATGTCTTTTCCATAAGAGAAGTCAGTAACGATTACATTTGCCAACAAAGTTAAGCTCTGAAGGAAAGGCAGCATGCAATTGAAGAAAACAGCAGCAAGAAGAGGAGAAAGGAAAAAAAAAATACAGGGGGCTTCCTTTCTTCGTGTGCCAGAGGAGGCTCAAGAGTGACTTGTCACTGAAGAAACAGAAAAAGAACAAATGAAGACAAAGTTGCTCTGTAATTATATTTGGCGCATGCCTGCAACCAAGAAGGAATAGTACCTAGGGAAAATAACTTTTTCCAGAAGAAATTAGTAGGGCTATGATATTGTGCCATTCAAAGCTGGTTTCCAAGATAAAATTTCGGTGAATTTTTGTGAGTCAATGCAAAGGGCATTCAAAAACACGAGGCATTTTGTCAGAGTCACTGAGTGCCAATATATCAAGAGAAAAAGAACTGAAATCCTGGAGTGCTTACAGTGGTTTAAGAGTGAAAGGGAAAAGAAGGAAAAAAAAAAACCCTCCAGGATCACCTCTCTTTTCTGCCAGGTAAAGGCACACCCCTCTATCCTCCAAATAAAAGATCTTATGAAATCCTGCCAAATCAGAGCCCTAGCTCCTTGGAGAAAAAATTAAAAAGCCCCAGTATAGATGAGCATGGAAAAGACTGAGGAAATGAGGAAAAAGACATGCCTAATCTCTATACCATAGGAGCACTAACCTGTCCCCATATTTATTTTTGTTGGGACCAGGTGGTCTGAAATGAGCGGCTGATTTTACTGGGAGAGCGTCTAAGAATTCACTGAAGAAACAGCAGTTTCTGCATTTTTCCATGAGAGTGCCCAGGCACAGGAGAAGAGCACCATAAAGGTTTAGACGAAAGCGGATATAAACATGGACTGAAACATCCTATTAGTGAGTGTTTCTAATACTGAAAGGTATCTAGAATTGTGGCAAGTGTAATCATTTGGCTGAAATGTGCAGTGATTCCACAAAACCAGAATTTAACCTGGACAAATAGTGGAACAAATAGCAGTCTTATCTAGAGACATTGCTAAGCCCAAGCCATGAAATTTCCAAGGAGGAGTGGAATGTGCATCTGCTCATAAATGACAGTAAAACAGATATAAGATTGATTCACAGGCCTAGGTGAATATTATAGCTTTGGAACTGTATAAGAATTTCAAAGCAGAATCCCTTAGAAAATTCATCCCTGGGGTAAACAGCAAACATGCAGCACTTGCAATCTACACTGTGTTTTAGAACAATATCCTTAGAAATGTAGCATGAATGATATTGAGGCTTATATTGTGATGGTTGTCTAGTTAACGTATAGGAGACAAAGTTTATCGAAAACACTCCAACAGTAAAATAACTTCACAAACTGTCCAAGCGTTACTGAAATCCTAATAGTGGGGGAGAGGCATACAAAATTATTGAAATTTTGAATGTATCACAACACCGATTCACTTTTGTACTATATTATCTAAACAAGGACCTTATTCTCAAGAACTAGAATCAGAGGAGACAAGAACGCTACCACTCCCAGAGAGGTGTAGCTTAGAGAAGACGAAGATAATCCTTTGGAATTATTATATGGAATATATTATATGGAATTAGAGTCAGGCACCTCTAATTCCATTCCTGTCCAGGAGGTCTCAGCAGGCGGCCTTCAGTCCATGCGCCAAGCGTGGGATGATGACACGGGTGGGGATTGAAGACATCCACCATTTTCATAAGCCTTCACCTAGCTGACATAGTCAGCTCCCCTTGACCCTCCCATTGATGATCCCACCACCGCATACCATTATTTGTGCCCATGCAGTAGGTTAGATTCTGTGGCTTATTGACAGCTGAGCAGGAAATTGGCTTCCATCAGTCTCTGATGGTAACTGTTCAACACTCTTGGTGCATCCGCCAATGTTCCCCTCAATCTCCATCTGGGGGCCCAGTCCACCATCTTGGAGCCACATGTCCCAGAGGTGAGGAGGTGGGTGGGCACCCCCAAAATTCCAAAGGTGCTGGGGAGACATGGGGTGCCAGGATTTATCCCAAGATGTCATGGGACATGGGTTGGAGGTGTTTTGCGTTGGTAGTGGCTCTAAGAGAAAGTGGAAGCCACCCTTCAGGGCAGGGGCTGGAGGATTCACCTCAGCCTGCCATGACTGTGTAGGGGGAGGTCATCCGGGCTGCTGAAGCCAGTCTGACAGGGGAGGGGGTGCTGTGCTTGGGCACCGGTGGCAATTCATGCCCTTGAGGTGTACCACAGACGAGAGAGGACATGGGAAGGAGGGGGAAACACTGGCTCCACAGCAGTAGCAGCTTGGAGTCCCTTCAGCTCAAGGAGCCCAACCAGACCACAAGATGACAAAGCGGCTCAGAGCTCCCTCTCTGCACTACAAAGCTGATGAAGCAGCTCAGAGCTGCTCAGCATTGTGAAGCTTGGTTATGACTGCAGTTTGGAACGAGGGAAAAGAGAGTGAAGAAAACTGCTGTAGCAGCCTGGAGACCCCACAGCAGCAGAGGCTCTATATGTGAGGCTACAGGGCATCCGGGGGAAGAGTGGGCATGTGTGACGACAGACGAGAGGGTTGGGGGCAAGGACGAAAGAAACGGGTCAAAGATGAAAGAAATGGGGTTCAAAGAAACAGCTTCTGGGATGAGTTATGAGCAACATTAGGAGGATAAATTGTAGCTCGAGCCACCCTTCATCGATAGCATATAATCCAAGTGCCCTTGTATTTTGGTAATTGGCTTTAGTTGCCTCAAGGGAAGGGATTGCATCTTCTCCCTTGAATATAAAATCCCTTATCTAAGAGTATGGAATGGAGACACAGTAAACATTTGTTGAGAAAGAACCATTAAATAGGAACCCAAGCAGTGTCATGCTGCATCAGATCAATGATCCATCTGGCCCAATATTTTGTCTCCAATAGGGGCAAAGGATCCTTGAAGTGCCATTATGATGTTGTCCTGTTTGATATCAATCTCCAAGGTTATAGAAGTGCCATCTAACATTCCGCTTCTCCCTCTAATAGTTTGTCATGAAACAATTGCCTATGAATCTTTATAAATCCTTCTTGAGCCTTCTAACATAACTGGCATCCCTTACACTTCGCTCAAGCCATTATCGATTTCTTGGCCATGAATTAATCCCAAACTCTCCTTGAACCGAGTGATATTTTCTGCCTGCACAGTTTTCCATGGTAACAAATTCCATATGCCTATGTAACAATTTTCAAATTAACTTAACTCAGAGGGATGTTGGGAGGGTCACTGAGGTGGTGAATTCTGGAAAGAGTACATCACAAATGCCTAGTAATGTCATACAGTGTTTCCTCTCCATCCACCCACGTACCCAGAGTTGTACTTGACTGTCTTTTAGTTAGGGCAATTGTCTATAATATCTGATATAGTGAGAAGGGTCTTCATAATATTTATAATGGCAATCGGAGAGAAGACAGAGAGGCCAAAGTAAGAATTGGTTAAGGTCTCAGACGCATGAAAAAAGATCAAAGGATACAAGCATTTCCACATCTTGTATTTGACCAAATATATGCAATGCTATGCCAATCAGGGGAGCAAAGCAAAATGCTTGAGGTGTTGTGTGTGAAATGAGAGATTATATCCCTGAGAAAGTAGCTGCTTGGGACAGCATATTGGCACGTCTCATCTGCTGCTGAGGTTGCTGGAATCATAATGGGAGAGGATAGAAAGGGGAATTGGAGGCATCACAACCAGGAGTTTTACACCATTTCATCTTGACTCCAGACCTCCAAGCAGATCCAGAGAGAACTGTCCGCCTTCCCATCATGACTGCTGCCTCCGCACCGCGACATCCAGGGCATTTTGGTGGCATCCTCTACTGGAGGACTGCCGACCTGTCTCCCCAGGATCCCATACTAGCCCTCCTCTGCTTCACAGAAGACCTCCAACCCAACGAGAGAGAGAAAAAGGTGGCAACACAGCTCCGTCTCCACAAATCCTCGGGAAGACTGTGGTGACTGCTGCTTCAGTGGGCACTGTGGCTGCGATTGTGACTGTGGACTCTGAGCTGTGAGGAGCCCAAAATTCTGCTCCTCTAGCCACAGTGCCCTACTGAGCTATTTTTAATTTGTGCATCTGTCCAGGTCATTTATGTTGTTGTCTTAGTGTTCGGTTTCATCCCTCCCAGTGCTTGGCACACAGTAAGCACTTAACAAATACCATTATTATTAGTGTGCTCTCCCCCATTATAGTATGAGATTGTGAGCCCTTTGAGGGCCAGGGATCGTGTCTAATTCCCACCTGTGTATTGTTTCCCAGCACTTAGTACAGTATTCTGCACACAGTAAGCACTTAACACTATTACTACTACTACTAATAATAATAATGTTGCTATTTGTTAAGCACTTACTATGTGCCGAGCACTGTTCTAAGCGCTGGGGTAGATACAGGGGAATCAGGTTGTCCCAAGTGGGGCTCACAGTCTTAATCCCCATTTTACAGATGAGGTAACTGAGGCACCGAGAAGTTAAGTGACTTGCCCACAGTCACACAGCTGACAAGTGGCAGAGCTGGGATTCAAACTCATGACCTCTGACTCCAAAACCCATGCTCTTTCCACTGAGCCACAACTACTACTAATATAAGCCAAAAAGAAAAAAAAGCAAGCTATTAAAGATAAATGCCAAAAATGCTTTTCTAAGTTCCACTAGATGGAAAAAGAAATCCTGCTTCCTAGCTGTTGGAAAGTATGTTCATACCATGTGCCTTTTTAAAACAGGCCCTAAAATATCTCCAGAAGACTTTAGAATGCAAATATCCTGCAATGAAGAAACTTTAACATAGAGAAAAGCAGATGACAGAATGCTACTGGAGTTAGACTCACTAAGGGGGTGCTAGAAATATGTCAGGAAAGGCACTGATGTTTGGACCCTGAAAGAAATGTATTTGGGTCAAAACTGACAAGAGGAGCCAAAAATCAGATGATACACAAATATTACCTATCCTTTGGGATGAATAAAACAAGTAGGGGTATTTATAGAGGTTTGAAGAATGGTTTTACATATTTAGGAAAATACATATAATATATCAACTACAGAGACAGTTGCTTAAGATGTAAGTAGAATCCACTATTTTAATTCAAACACGAAATGGCAGGAAAAACATGATACTGGAATTACCTCACTTGCTTGCATGCATCTTGGAAAAATAATAAAAATCTATCTTCTAGTGGTTGTAACTTCCAGAGGTTTAGTTTTCAGTTAACTGAACTTGAGCAGAGATGGGAGGGGAATATTGCTTCATGTGAACTAAGGGCAGTAAGAAAGCTCAGTGGAGCTATGATCCCTTAGAAAAGGAAAATGAGCAAAATGGGTTTGAATGCCACTATTTCTCTGGTAGAGGAAATGAAGGTATTCACTGGATGTATTTGGAAGTCTTTAGGAAACGCCACCAAAAATACAAAGCTGATTATTTTCCTAAATTATAAATCTGTAGGCTATGCAGAGAGATGTTAATAATAATTGTGGGATTTGTTAAGCGTGTACTATGTGCCAGGCACTGTACTAAGTGCTGGGTAGATACAAGCATATTGAGTTGGACACAGTCCCTGTCCTATGTGAGGCCCATAGTTTTAATCTCCATCTTACAGATGAGGTAACTGAGGTAGAGAGAAGTGAAGTGACTTGCCCAAGGTCACACAGCAAAGTTGAAATATAGCATGTATACATATCATGAAATATAGCCAAGCCCAGGATATGAGAGGTGGAGTAAAATGGGAGTGGTGGGGCTGTGACTGCTGGCAACCAAAGAGGTGAGGAGAGGCAGGGGGAATCAGTACAGCCCTTCCCACAGCCCAGGTCCACATGGGCAGGAATGTTACCTGTTGCCCTGAAATGTCCTATCTGAACCTCTTTCCTTACACTGGAGCAGATTGTCATTTCATTCCAGCTTACTTCCAGAAATGATTGTATGTAAACATTCTGGCTATGCAAGTAATTAATAACCTGTTTTTGTGCTTTTTCCTCGATTTGATCCCAAACTAATCAGAAATGTGTAAACAATGGAGAGGCCAAATGCCTGGCTCTGCTGCTAATTCTGAGACCCGACCATCTGAATCAATCAATGGTATTTACTGAGCACTTAATGTTGGTATTTGTTAAGCACCTACTATGTGCCGAGCACTATTCTAAGTGCTGGGGTAGACAGAGGGGAATCAGGTTGTCCCACGTGGGGCTCACAGTCTTAATCTCCATTTTACAGATGAAGTAACTGAGGCACCGAGAAGTTAAGTGACTTGCCCAAAGTCACCAAGCTGACAAGTGGCTGAGCTGGGATTCGAACCCATGACCTCTGACTCCAAAGCCCGTGCTCTTTCCACTGAGCCACACTGCTTCTCTATTATGCTTATTATGCACTTATTATGTGCAGAGCACTGTATCAAGCACTTAGAAGACAACAGTTAGCAGACACATTCCCTGCCCACAGTGAGATTACAGTCTAGAGGATGAGCATAGAGTGAAGAAACTGACTTTTCTCTTTCCACGTGAGAATACGATCAATTAAGAAATAGGGTCAATACAACATCAGAATCATCCAGAAATTAAGCACCCTGGTCATTACAGTATCTGAATGCCTCAGATTTCCCTTGCCTCCAGATCGCTTAGCTGTGAGGCTTGGGATTCGCATCTCCTTCCCTCCATGTTATCTTGTGACTCTACTCCCTACCTGACTCGTCTGAGTGGGCTGGGGGAGGGGTTGGGGTGGCAGTCAGGGGGGAGGACTCCAGCAGCAGTAAGTCATAGTCTTGGTTCCCCTACATCCCTGGAACACCAAACTACTATGTTGGAGACTCACAATTCCTTTCTTCCTCAGCAACTCAGTGCTCTTCTCCCTACTGGCCTTCTTGAAGCAGGAGAGAGCAGCAGTCCATAGAAGCACCAGAAATGGCAGCAGCAGGCCTCCACAGATCATAGAGCACTGGGAAGGCTTTGGCTGTGGCTGTTGTGACTAGTAGACTGTGGACAGCTCTGCCAGAGTGAGGAGCCTCAAAATGGCTTCTTCAACCACAGTGCTGTTGTGCTTATCATTGCATGCATTTATTCAATAGTGTTTATTCATTCAATAGTATTTATTGAGCGCTTACTACGTGCAGAGCACTGTACTAAGTGCTTGGAATGAACAAGTCGGCAACAGATAGAGACAGTCCCTGCCGTTTGACGGGCTTACAGTCTAATCAGGGGAGACGGACAGACAAGAACAATGGCAATAAATAGAGTCAAGGGGAAGAACATCTCGTAAAAACAATGGCAACTAAATAGAATCAAGGCGATTTATATGTTTAATAAATAATATTTATTAATAATAATGGTACTCGTTAAGCACTTACTATGTGCCAAGCACTGTTCTAAGTGCTGGGATAGATGCAGGTTAATCAGGTTGGACACAGTCCCTGTCCCACATGGGACTCAAGCTTTTAATCTCCATTTTACAGATGAGGAAAGAGGCCCAGAAAAATTAAGCGACTCACCCAAAGACACCCAACAGACACGTGCTGGAGCCTGGATTAGAACCCAGGTCTGACTCCCATGCCCGTTTTCTAGTCACTAGGCCACACTGCTTCATGCTTACTCTGGGCAGAGCATAGTACTAAAGCCTTGGGAGCATACAATATAACAGCATTGATAAACACGATTCCTGGTTCCAAAGACCTTAAATTCTAACATCAGAGAGAGACACTAAAATAAATTGTAGGTAGGGGAATCAATAAAGTTTAAAGAAATGCATGCACATAAGTCCTATGCAGGGAGGGGGTGGAATGTGCACCTAACTGTGTAGGGAGTGAGAACTCAAATGCATAAGAGATGCAGTTAGGGGTGAAGAGAAATAGGATGGGAAGATGAGAGATTAGTCAGGGCTAACCTTGTGGACCTGTTGCCCAGCCTGAAGTTTTTCTTCAAGACTGTGAGCCCCTTTAGTGCCAGGGACTGACTGCTATTCATCATTTATGGTATTCTTCCCCAGTGCTTAATAATAATTATGATAATAATGATAATGATGGTATTTGTTAAGTGCTTACTTTGTGCTAGGGACTGTACTAAGTGCTGGGGTAGATACAAGCAAATCGGTTTGGACACAGTCTCTGTCCCATGTGTGGCTCACAGTCTCAATTCCTATTTTACAGATGAAGCAACTGAGGCCCAAAGAAGTGAAGTGACTTGCCCAAGGTCACCCAGCAGACAGGTGGCGGAGCTGGAATTAGAACCGACGACCTTCTGACTCCCAGGCCCATGTTCTTTCCACCATGTCACACGTGCAAGAAATACCACTGAATGAATGAAGTGACCCAGAATTTTCAATAGTTGTAGGGCATTAGGAAAAACTCACAGGACAAAAATTTCACAGAGTTGATACCGTGGACCCATTTATTTTTTTTTTAATTTTCCTAGTGAAACTAGAAGAAAAAGAAACAAGGAGTTGAAAATAAATAAGCTTAAAATATTTTTTTCCTTCACCATGTTTGTGTTTGGGATAAAAATCAGTATTTTAGGAAAAGGAATCTGAAAAATTTGCACATGACTTCCAAGGTACTTATCTTAGTTTCTCAAAAGGCAGCAATAGCTCTATTGAGACTATTTGGCCAGAGTTGCAAGTCCTTATATGAAAAAATGAAAAAAAAAACACACCAGAATTAGTTGCAAACAGACTAGTCTAAGATTCATTTAAGAGGCAGATGAATGAAACAAAAATTGCCTGCCACAAGGATGAAAAATGCACACCACACTTTGGATATGGGATTTTCAGTTTGCTGAGAAAAGCAGAGGGGAATTCTACCCTGGAGTGATAACAAAATTAAGCACAAACAGATGCTTATATCCTACAGATGGCCAAAGGAGAAATCTATCAAAGTAGAAAAGAGTGGCTAGCCACCAGAGACAGCATGAAGAAGACATTGGACATCATAGCAGTATAGGAATGCATTTTGGCACCTAGTCACACAATACAGGAAATAGCAAAAGTCCAAAAAGAACCCCTGTGAGTTATAAGCTGTACCAGATGGATAAAGGTTATATGGAACACCTGACTATCCAATGACGTAACAGGGTAGAATGATCAATGTACAAGGATTAGGGTACTAAATGATTGACTTGTCACATATTAGATATAGAGCTATTAAAAAAACTCCAAATATTTGAATGTTTTCAAATAAGAATGAAATTAAAAGTCAATTCTGCTATTATACACTCACACATGTTTCCCCTTAAAGCCAAAATCATTGTCCCTAAAAGCTGAAACAAAGTTATTTTTAAAAGACAGTCAAAGACAGTAGATTACCAGAGCTAAAGAAAACCAAGTTGCCAATGGAAACAACTTAATGCTTTTGATAACTAAGGAGTAGCCTAAGGCAGAAGCATAGAATCAGAGTAGGAAAGGACTTCAAGAGCATGCCTGGCCAAGACCCCTTCCAAGAGAAAGGTGAAAAATTAAGTAAAATTGGGACAGCTGTTATTCTCTTCTTTCTGCTTTTCATAATGGGACTCACCCATTTGACAATGGGACTCCCCCCAACCCTCTGCTCCTCCCTCTTCCCCCTTCCCCTCCCCTCAGCTGAGCCCCCTTTCCCTCTGCTCCTCCTCCCCTCCCCCCCACACTGTTTCTCCCCCTTCCCCACAGCATTGTGCTCATTTGTATCTACTATTTATTACCCTATTTATTTTGTTAATGAGGTGTACATCCCCTTGATTCTATTTATCTTGATAATGTTGTCTTGTTTTTGTTTTGTTCTATTTTGCTCTGCTGCCTGTCTCCCCCATTTAGACTGTGAACCCGTCATTGGGCAGGGATTGTCTCTATCTGTTGCCGAACTGTACATTCCAAGCGCTTAGTACAGTGCTCTGCACATAGTAAGGGCTCAATAAATAATATTAATGAATGAATGAATAAACTCTGGTACTCTTGATGTTTGATACAGAGAAAGAGCAAGGACAAGAAAAGAACGAACAATACAATCTAGTAGCCTTATAGTGCCCATGTAGAATGTGGTAGTCACAAAATCAACCATAGGTGAATCTGTGATGAGGATGTAATTTGCATGAGGGGTGTTTGGTTGGCTTAGGCAGTTGTCTGGTCATCTTATCAAGCCTACCAATTCCGAGGTGAAGGGGTTGACCTACTGTCCAACCTGGCGCCGCTTCCCCCTCCAGGTCATATGATGCAACTTGATCTTGGCCCTGCCTCCCCTGGCCAGTCATATCCAGCCTGGCACCAGGTCTGAGGGTCATCCCTGTCTCTGACCGCTGCTGGCCCCAGGGGGTTTATTTTTCATTTCTTTTAATATCTTAGAAATGAAGAGCAGCAGACTCTACCATGCTCATCTCCCTACCCCTCTCTGATTCACTTTCTTTTCCATTATCTTCAATCTTATCCCTCTAATGTTGTCATCATCCGAGTAGCAATGTGCCCAAACATATATCAGCATCCAGAAATCACCTTAGTTGAGATGGGGATTAGTCTGGGGAGACAGAGAGAGAGAGAGAAAGAGAGAGCGAGAGAGAGAGAGAAAGAAGAAAGGAGGGGAATAAAAGGGGAAAGAAGAAAATGGGGAAGAGGAGAAAAATGAAGAAAAGGGAGTGAGAGGAGGAAAAGGAACTAAAAGAGACAAGGAGGTTGGAGAACAAGGAGAAAAGGAGTGGGAGTGAGAACTAGAACTCACATGTCTACAGCTGTCACCTACTCTTCCTTCCCGTTCTCTTCCACCACTTCTGCTGCCTTGTTCATTTAATTGTATTCATTGAGCACTTACTACTAAGAGCTTAGGAGAGTACATTGTAACTATAAACAGACACATTCCCTGCCCACAACAAGCCAGGCAGAGACAGGATGCAGGATGGATCAGTTGACCTTGAACCACTGAGGTTACCACCACTTTGGTGAATATACCCATCCCAGGCCATGACTATCAAAGCCACTGGGTTTAAATGACAGCGGCAGCAATAGTAGGAACCAGGACAGAGTAGTTCACTTGGAACTAGTGCCTCCACTGTGACCCAGGCAGAAACAACGAAGGCCCCAGTGGGCTCCCTGCCTTTCTCAACCCTACCAAGACTGTGAATGGAATTTAATAGACTTCAACAAATAAACAAAGTGATGTACTTAAATATTCCCGTGACTTTGTCAAAACCCAAAGCTGGTGACTAGGACCACTCAGGATTCAGAGCAGCTGCTGTAGAATATGTTAAATGACTGATGTCTTCTCCCAGTATTATTTTAAGTGTATTTCCTTTTGATTCTGGGTAGGCTGCA
Organism: Ornithorhynchus anatinus; assembly: GCF_004115215.2. NCBI lineage: Eukaryota > Metazoa > Chordata > Mammalia > Monotremata > Ornithorhynchidae > Ornithorhynchus > Ornithorhynchus anatinus. Next base: position 50,226,654 of record NC_041753.1, on the reverse strand, counting down.
AATCCCATCTCAGGGTCACACCTGGAGAGTTTCTAGTACTCTACCAGACTCGGCTATGGGAGGGAGAGTCAAGCAGAGGCCTGTCCATTCCATTCCTAGCTTGGGCAGTGACTAGAGAGTGGAAGGCAATCTGCTACTAGTCAAAACTCCCCTCTGCTGGGCAGCAGCGAGGGAGAGACTCGAGGGCAGAGACTCAAGTTTACTGCGTGGAAGGAGACAATGGTAGACCACTTCCATATTTTTAACCAAGAAAAGTCTATGGATGCACTACCAGAACGATTGGAGTTGGAGGTGGGGTGTTCTGGGAGAGATGTGTCCATGATGTCGCTATGGGCCAGAGATGACTTGACAGCGTAAGACAAGGCTGCAAACAATAATTCTTGGAAATGCTTATTTCAAACCTTGTCCAGCATTTGTTGTAGGCACTCAGATGAAAGCCCAAGATAGCAAGCAAGACCACTAGAGTTGGATTGTGTTCCTCTCAGCCACTGCAAAGTGCACAAAATAAACATTTGTCTGCTGTGTGTTCTTGGGACAGTCACTTAACTTCTCTGTGCCTCAGTCACCTCATCTGTAAAATGGGTATTAAGACTGTGAGTCCCATGTGGAACATGGATGTGTCTACCCTGATTACCTTGTATCTACCTCAGCACTTAGTACAGTGCCTGGCACATAGTAAGTACTTAAATACCATTAACACCGCCCTCCCCCACACAAAAAAACCCCACCCCAAACCAAAAACAAACAAAATGAAACAGAAAACAAGATAATCTCCTTATGAAGCAATGTGGTGGGAGTGGCAGAAGGAAGGGGTTGGGGAGACTCTTTTTAGTCTTGTTGCTTCTCAGGCATTACTAGTTCTGTAACCCATATAGAGAGTGGCTATGGTTCACTTTATGGTGAAGGCACAAAGCCCAAAAATGATTCCCCTGCAGCATCTGCCACCAGCAATGGTTCTGAGAGGACAATATGGCTGGGTGCTCGTAGTAGAGAGTCTTGAGTTTTCTTAAGCAGCCAACTCAAAATTTCCCATCACCTACACTGAAATTACAATGGGAAATTTTAATTGTTGGTTCATAATTTTTCTTCCGTTCAAGAGTTTTCACCTTGTCAGAGTTGACTCAAATCCTTCTCTCCTCACCTTCTTGAATAGGAGAGCCACTTATGAATCCTGCTTCCCTTCATTTCCAGTTAAGGGAAGCTTAGGTTGTGGAGAGCAGTACCACAGTTAGGACTGATCTAGTGAGGAGACTTGTCCCTCAATCTCTCAGTCAATCAGTCAGTTGTATCTATTGAGCACTTACTGGGTGCAGAGCACTGTACTAAGCACTTGGTAGACATGTTCCCTGCCCACAGTTATCTTACAATCTAGAGGACTTGCTTACGGCCTAGGGGAACCATCAGAGCTGAGGCATTTGTGTGAAATCCCCATTAAAACATAAGTGCCTGGTGGGCAGGAAAAGTGTCTCGTGTCTCTTGTAGTTTCTTCAGCACTCAGTACAGGTGCATTGTGCCCAATGTGCAACAGCAACAGCTGTGGCCTAGTGGGAAAAACATGGGCCTGGGAGTTAGAGGCCCTGGGCTCTAATTTTGGCTCTGCCATTGGCCTGCTGTGTGACTTTGGGAAAGTCATTTAATTTCTCTGTGCCTCAGTTTCCTCATCTGTACAATGGAGATTCAATACCAGACCTCCCTCCTCCTTAGACTGTGAGCCTCGTGTTGGACGGGACTATGTCCTGATTAACTCATATCTATCCCAGTGCTTAGAGCAGTGCTTGACACATAGTAACCACTTAGAAAATGCCAAAATTATAAATTGTTATTAATAGGCCCCTTGATGAATAAAAAAGTTGGACTACAAGCTCAATAACTTCTAGAACCTAGGAGACCCTTTCAAACCCAAATCCTGGGGTTTGATTATATCCTGATTCGGTGAAATCAAGGCCCATGTGGTTTGAGCTGTTTCTGTCTTCCTGGTGAAAGCCCAGCATGACTAAAGGCATATCAAAAGTAGCAGTAATCCAAGAGGATGGAGAAAAGGTGGGTAGTAATGGAAACAAATCTGGCTAATGAAATTGGGAAACCAGGATATCATTTGCCTCTAAAAATACATCAGTAGTCATCTGTCCATTCAGTTCATGACTGAAAAAAAACCCTCCATGTATGGCACTAAGCACTTATTTTCAATAGTTTCATTGATTATTTCTATTTATAATCATATGCTACTACCTAAATGATGAGACTGAGAATGGTTCTCCCACATCCAAAACGGCCCAGTGTAAAATGTGCACACCTTTAGTGACTGTCGATACCCTGTTTGCCCCCTACATCATTAGTTAGCTGATTCCAGTTTGAATGCAAGTCCTTACCATTCCATAACAATTTTATCGAACACAAGCATTCTCCTTGTGAATCAATTCCCTATTATATTAACAGACACTTGGCAATCCAGGTTACATTAATGGACTCATCACTTTAAGCTAAACTTTCACCATCTGTTCTGCTTTTTAATTATAAACGCATAAAATACATAACTCACAATTACATCATAAAGATGATATTCATTATTTAAACTCTTGTCTGAAGTCCTTAATCTACACACTTTGAATCTGTTATGGGATTAGTTCTTGCCCACCCTCAAAAAGTCAGAGGAAAGCACATATCAGAATGACCAACAGCAACTCTTAAATCAGGAAATTCCCTGAAATGGTTGCATATTTTCAAGGAAAACCCTCTTCAGTTCAATATCACTTATTTAATTTCTCAATCTTTGCCAAAGGACCTGATCTGTTCTAGAGACACTTTCACTACAGATCAAAGAAGGTGAGTAGGAGAGGTTGAAAGTAGAATCTGGTGTTCAACCAGTCAATCAATCGATTGAATTTATTAAGTGCTTACTGTGGGCAGAACACTGTACTAAATGCTTGGGAGAGTACAGTATAACATCTGGTAGACACCTTTCCTGCCTGCAAGGAACTGACAGTCTAAAGGTGTTCTGAGGGGAGGTTCAGGGTACCATTTATACGAATCTGTGGTTTTTTTAATCTAAAAGTGACTGGGTGGACTGGGTAAGGTGGCTGAAGAGAAAAAAATCAATCGTATTTATTGATTGCTTACTGTAGAACACTGTATTAAGCGCTTGGGAGAGTACAATATAAAAATATACAGACATATTCCCTGCCCAGAACAAGCTGCTCACTTGTTAGAAGTGGCATCTGTATGAACATGGACCTAGGGAGGGAGTGTAATGGCTGTGAGCATGGGAGAAGGGATGCTTCAGGTTCAGACGTTCAGACATACTTCTAAATGACATCATTTTACATTGAGAACACATGCAGCATGATACAATGGCTTCATACGGAATAGTTTTGTAGAGGGTGGTGTCCAGGAAATTTTTCTTCACTTAGGGCTGGCTAAGTGCAGGAAACGTGTCTACCAATTCTGTTATATCATACTTTCCCAAATCCTTAATACAGGGCACTGCACACAGTAAGCAGTCAATAAATAGGATTGACTAGATTGATTGATAAATGTCTGAAAGCCTTGATGGGCAGGCACGCCTTCCCTAACCCTTGTCCTATGATTCTTGCGTGGTCTCGCTGTGGGAGAGTGATCAAGGGGGAGCAGCAAATAAGAAGCACTGGTTGAGGCAGGAGCATTGAAGAGCTATCTCTAGACAGCTCTAGAAAAGCAGCATGGCATAATAGAACACGGGCCTGAGAGTCAGAAGGTCATGGGTCCTAATCCCGGCTCTCCCACTTTTCTGCTGTGTAACCTTGGGCAAGTCACTTCACTTCACTGGGCCTCAGTTCCCTCATCTGCAAAATGAGGATTAAGACTGTGAGCCTGATATGAGACTGGGACTGTGTCCAACTCAATTTGCGTGTATCAACCTCAGTGCTTAGTACAGTACCTGGTACGTATTAAGCACTTAACAAATACCATCATTATTACCTCATCTGTAAAATGGGGATTGAGACCGTGAGTTCAATGTGGGACAGGTACTGTGTCCAGCCTGATTTGCTTCTATCCATCCCAGTGCTTAGGATATTGCCTGGCACACAGTAAGCACTTAACTACCACAGTTATAATTATAATTAGATTCAGTTCTTTCATTCATTGTCATATTTATTGAACGCTTACTGTGGGCAAAGCACTGTACTAAGCACTTGGGAAAGTACAATATAACAATAAACAGACATAGTCCCTGACCACAACAAGCTTCCAGTTGGTGTTCCTGTGACAATACTGGAGTTTTCTGCTCTAAATTCAGGCCAGATGAACCGCCAGAGTCACTCTAGAAGTGCCTGGACACCAGTCAACCTCCACTGGGTCCTACTTCCCTCCAGCTCCTCTGTTCTTCAAACATAGGTTTGGAAACATTTGCCTGTGTACACCCCAACTCCCTGAACTCCTATTGTTGCTACTATCCTTTGACCTAAGCCCAGGTGACTCCCCCAGAATGAAGGAGTCATCAGGACTAGCCTACCACCCGCCTCCCGGGGCTGGCTACAGGAAGGTTGTGGAGACCCTCACAATATCACATTTGCCAAAGGCTCAACAGGTATTGTGGATGGAGTGACTGAACTATCACGATCAACCTGCAATTCCAGCAAACACTAGTGCTGCATTTGGGAAGGGTAATTATGCGATCACTCTCATGCTCTCAGAAACAGAAATCCAAGGGTCAGGAGGAGGAGGAGCAAGGGTATAGCAAAGAATAGTTGTGATATTGATGGCTTCACTAACTGATTAGCCAGTATTTGGAAGGAGAATGAGAATTGATCCATCATTCATCATCATCACCACCTCCATTAAGTGACCTGAGCCTTTACATGGCAAATATTTATGATGACAATTTGTTTCATGTTAGTTCAGTTCATTTTCGCTGCAGCTCTTGTTCATAAATTTTTAAGTGTTTTAATGTAAGGTACTTATTAATGAAATCTCAATGTAACATTCCCTACAATTAGTTGCCTGATCACTGTGCATTCTGGACACAAGCCAACAGATTTAGACCCTCAGTCCCTTGACCCTATCCCAGGGATCTATCCATCAGACTTCTCTTCCAACCAGATCATGCTTCTTGGACCTTAGCTTTGTTTTTACACTGAGACTTGAAAACAATCTCCCAGTGTCTTGATCCAGATAGAATCCAAAATTAACCCCAAAGGTCGTATTTCATTGGTGGTTTAAATTAAACTGGTATATGAAACTGAACTAGAGAAGCAGCGTGGCCTAATGGATACAGCCAGGGCCCAGGAGTCAGAAGGATCAGGGTTCTAATCCTGTCTCTGCCACCTGTCTGTTGTGTGACCTAGGACAAGTCACTTGACTTCTGTGTGCCAGAGTTACCTCATCTATAAAATGGGGATTAAGACTTTGAGCCCTACATGGGACAAGGACTGTGTTCAACCAGATTAGCTGGTATCTACCCCAGAATTTAGTACAGTGCCTGATGCATAGTAAGCACTTAAATATATTTGCGATCTCGCTTTTTATTGTTTATGTCGTCAGATTTTGAATTTGATCAGGTCACCCCTTAATCGAGTCTACCCCCGACCCTGGTCATCACCCCTTTTATTAACACGACTATATTGTATCATACTGTATCATGTTGCTATATTAGCACCACTGTATTCATCCCTCCCGCCCCCGCCCCGGGCGACGACGTCCTTGTTCTCACCATGTTACCTTACCTTAGCCGCCGCCTACGGCCGCCACCCACCCCGGACAACCTCAGGGCCCCCCCGCCGCCACAGGGTTATTTGGTCATGAGCTCTGGGACTCTCTCGGCCGTTGGCCGCTTGACTTTGAGTCTGATCGGGTAGGGTCGGCTCGTCCCCCGACCCTGGTCATCGCCTGCTTATTAACACTATTGTAGTGTGCCTTACTGTAGCATGTTGCTATATTTGCGATCTCGCTTTTTATTGTTTATTGTCGTCAGATTTTGAATTTGATCAGGTCGCCCCTTAATCGAGTCTACCCCCGACCCTGGTCATCACCCCTTTTATTAACACGACTATATTGTATCATACTGTATCATGTTGCTATATTAGCACCACTGTATTGTATCATATTGTATCATGTTGCTATATTACCGATTTCGTTTATTACTGTTTATTGTTGTCAGTGCTGCCACCCACCTCTCTGGCCTCGCCATGTCCCTCCTCCCCCCCTCCCCCCTCCCGCCCCTTCCTATCCTCCCCTTCCCCTTCCCCTCTCTCGCTCAGCTCTTTCCCGCTCTCTCCTCTGTCTCCTCCCCCCCTCCTCTCTCCCGCCCTAGAACCCCACTTTACCAGCGCTACCCCTCTTCCCCCTCCCCCTACTCTTCCCCCCACCAAACCCCCTCTTCACCCCCTCCCCCCTTCTCTCTTCCCCACCCATGCCCCATCCCAGTCCTCTTGTCCCACCGCCACCCCTCATCCCCCTCTCCTCGTCCAGGGCCCCGCCACCTCCTTCCCATCCAAACCCTCCCCTCCCCCCGCCCTTCCCCCCCTCCTCCCCTTGCACCCACAGCTACTTTCAAGTGTGGCCTCTGGAACCCCCGCTCTATTACAGGCAAGCTACCTTTCATCCATGACCTTTTCCTCTCCCGCTCTCTCCTCCTCCTCGCCCTTTCGGAAACGTGGCTCTCTCCCGAAGACACGGTCTCCGCCGCCACCCTCTCCGGCGGAGGCCTCTCCTTCTCCCACTCCCCCAGACTCACCGGTAAGGGAGGAGGTGTCGGCTTCCTCCTCTCGCCCCGATGCCGCTTCCGCACTATCCCTCCTCCCCCCTCCCTCTCCTTCCCCTCTTTCGAAGCCCATATCATTCGCCTCTACCACCCACTCCAGTTACTTGTCGCCGTCATCTACCGCCCTCCCGGTCCCACCTCCGACTTCTTCAACCACCTTGACCCCTTTCTCACCTTCCTCCTCTCCTTCTCTCTGCCCACTCTGATCCTTGGAGACTTCAACATCCATACGGATGTACCCGACGACTCCTCTGCCGCCCGCCTGCTATCCCTCCTCGACTCTGCCGACCTCCTCCTCCACCATACCGCGCCCACTCACCGACTCGGTCACACCCTCGATCTCGTCATCTCCTACCGCTGCACTATCTCCTCACTCACCAACTCTGAAATCCCTCTCTCTGACCATAACCTTCTCACCTGCCTCATCTCTCACACTCCCTCCCCCTGCAAATCTTCGCTACTGCCCCACAGAGACCTCCGCTCTCTCGATCCCATCCGTCTTTCCAATAGCATCTCGCCTCACCTTGCCGCCCTGTCCTCTCTTCCCACTCTCGACGAGCAGGTCTCCGCTCTCAACTCCACCCTCTCTACTCATCTCGACTCTCTCGCCCCCCTTTCCCTCCGCCGCTCTCGCTCCACTAACCCACAGCCCTGGATCGCCTCCTCCGTCCGCCTCCTACGCTCCTATGCTCGAGCTGCTGAGCGCTGCTGGCGAAAGTCCAAGCACCAAGCCGACCTCACACACTTCAAATTTATCCTTTCCTGCCTTAACTCTGCCCTCTCCTCCGCCAGGCAAAGCTTCTTCTCCTCCCTCATCGACACCCATGCCCGTCACCCCCGCCGATTGTTCCGGACCTTTAACTCTCTCCTTAGGCCCCCTGTTCCTCCCCCTCCTATTCAAATACTATTGAATGAATGAATGAATTAATTAATGTCTACCAACTCTATCATATGCTACTCTTCTAAGTATTTAGTGCAGTACTCTGCACACAGTAAGCATTCAGTAATTAATTGGTATATGCCACAGGGCGGCAAAATGCAATCATTACAAGTGCACGTTGGGGAAAGAATCATTGGTCACACATTTGTTTTTATCAGACACAGCCCATACACCACTGATGTCATTTTTTAACCCATTAATCAGTGGTATTTATTGAGTGTATACTGTGAAGCTGGAAATCAGCTACAAAATGTATATGCTATAAAGTAGGTTATTATGTCAGTAACAACGGTGAAGGCTTTATATTGGTGTCTTTTTTTAATGATATTTCATTCATTCATTCAATAGTATTTATTGAGCGCTTACTATGTGCAGAGAACTGTACTGAGCGCTTGGGATGAACAAGTCGGCAACAGATAGAGACAGTCCCTGCCGTTTGACGGGCTTACAGTCTAATCGGGGGAGACGGACAGACAAGAACAATGGCACTAAACAGCGTCAAGGGGAAGAACATCTCGTAAAAACAATGGCAACTAAATAGAATCAAGGCGATGTACAATTCATTAACAAAATAAATAGGGTAACGAAAATATATACAGTTGAGCGGACGAGTACAGTGCTGTGGGGATGGGAAGGGAGAGGTGGAGGAGCAGAGGGAAAAGGGGAAATGAAGCTTTAGCTGCGGAGAGGTAAAGGGGGGATGGCAGAGGGAGTAGAGGGGGAAGAGGAGCTCAGTCTGGGAAGGCCTCTTGGAGGAGGTGATTTTTAAGTAAGGTTTTGAAGAGGGAAAGAGAATCAGTTTGGCGGAGGTGAGGAGGGAGGGCGTTCCAGGACCGCGGGAGGACGTGACCCAGGGGTCGACGGCGGGATAGGCGAGACCGAGGGACGGCGAGGAGGTGGGCGGCAGAGGAGCGGAGCGTGCGGGGTGGGTGGTAGAAAGAGAGAAGGGAGGAGAGGTAGGAAGGGGCAAGGTGATGGAGAGCCTTGAAGCCTAGAGTGAGGAGTTTTTGTTTGGAGCGGAGGTTGATAGGCAACCACTGGAGTTGTTTAAGAAGGGGAGTGACATGCCCAGATCGTTTCTGCAGGAAGATGAGCCGGGCAGCGGAGTGAAGAATAGACCGGAGCGGGGCGAGAGAGGAGGAAGGGAGGTCAGAGAGAAGGCTGACACAGTAGTCTAGCCGGGATATAACGAGAGCCCGTAATAGTAAGGTAGCCGTTTGGGTGGAGAGGAAAGGGCGGATCTTGGCGATATTGTAGAGGTGAAACCGGAAGGTCTGGGTAACGGATAGGATGTGTGGGGTGAACGAGAGGGACGAGTCAAGGATGACACCGAGATTGCGGGCCTGCGGGACGGGAAGGATGGTCGTGCCATCCACGGTGATGGAGAAGTCTGGGAGCGGACCGGGCTTGGGAGGGAAGATGAGGAGCTCAGTCTTGCTCATGTTGAGTTTTAGGTGGCGGGCCGACATCCAGGTGGAGACGTCCTGGAGGCAGGAGGAGATGCGAGCCTGAAGGGAGGGGGAGAGGACAGGGGCGGAGATGTAGATCTGCGTGTCATCTGCGTAGAGATGGTAGTCAAAGCCGTGAGAGCGGATGAGTTCACCGAGGGAGTGAGTGTAAATGGAGAACAGAAGAGGGCCAAGAACTGACCCTTGAGGAACTCCAACAGTTAAAGGATGGGAGGGGGAGGAGGCTCCAGCGTAGGAGACCAAGAATGATTGGCCAGAGAGGTAAGAGGAGAACCAGGAGAGGACAGAGTCCGTGAAGCCAAGGTGAGATAAGGTATGGAGGAGGAGGGGATGGTCGACAGTGTCAAAGGCAGCAGAGAGGTCAAGGAGGATCAGAATGGAGTAGGAGCCATTGGATTTGGCAAGAAGGAGGTCATGGGTGACCTTAGAGAGAGCAGTCTCGGTAGAGTGGAGGGGACGGAAGCCAGATTGGAGGGGGTCTAGGAGAGAATGGGAGTTAAGGAATTCTAGGCATCGATTGTAGACGACTCGTTCTAAGATTTTGGAAAGGAAGGGTAGTAGGGAGATAGGACGATAACTGGAGGGGGAAGTGGGGTCAAGAGCGGGTTTTTTTAGGATGGGGGAGACGTGGGCATGAAGGCAGAGGGGAAGGAGCCCTTGGAGATTGAGTGGTTAAAAATAGAAGTTAAGGAAGGGAGGAGGGCAGGGGCGATGGTTTTAAGAAGGTGAGAGGGAATGGGGTCCGAGGCGCAGGTGGAGGGGGTGGCACTTGCGAGGAGGGAGGAGATCTCCTCTGAGGATACTGCAGGGAAGGATGGGAAAGTAGGGGAGGGGGTTGTTGGGGGGGAGGGGAGAGGCGGAGGGGTGACTTTGGGGAGCTCAGACCTGATCGTGTTGATTTTCGTGAGGAAATAGGTGGCCAGATCATTAGGGGTGAGAGATGGGGGAGGGGGAGGAACAGGGGGCCTAAGGAGAGAGTTAAAGGTCCGGAACAATCGGCGGGGGTGACGGGCATGGGTGTCGATGAGGGAGGAGAAGAAGCTTTGCCTGGCGGAGGAGAGGGCAGAGTTAAGGCAGGAAAGGATAAATTTGAAGTGTGTGAGGTCGGCTTGGTGCTTGGACTTTCGCCAGCAGCGCTCAGCAGCTCGAGCATAGGAGCGTAGGAGGCGGACGGAGGAGGTGATCCAGGGCTGTGGGTTAGTGGAGCGAGAGCGGCGGAGGGAAAGGGGGGCGAGAGAGTCGAGATGAGTAGAGAGGGTGGAGTTGAGAGCGGAGACCCGCTCGTCGAGAGTGGGAAGAGAGGACAGGGCGGCAAGGTGAGGCGAGATGCTATTGGAAAGACGGATGGGATCGAGAGAGCGGAGGTCTCTGTGGGGCAGTAGCGAAGATTTGCAGGGGGAGGGAGTGTGAGAGATGAGGCAGGTGAGAAGGTTATGGTCAGAGAGAGGGATTTCAGAGTTGGTGAGGGAGGAGATAGTGCAGCGGTAGGAGATGACGAGATCGAGGGTGTGACCGAGTCGGTGAGTGGGCGCGGTATGGTGGAGGAGGAGGTCGGCAGAGTCGAGGAGGGATAGCAGGCGGGCGGCAGAGGAGTCGTCGGGTACATCCGTATGGATGTTGAAGTCTCCAAGGATCAGAGTGGGCAGAGAGAAGGAGAGGAGGAAGGTGAGAAAGGGGTCAAGGTGGTTGAAGAAGTCGGAGGTGGGACCGGGAGGGCGGTAGATGACGGCGACAAGTAACTGGAGTGGGTGGTAGAGGCGAATGATATGGGCTTCGAAAGAGGGGAAGGAGAGGGAGGGGGGAGGAGGGATAGTGCGGAAGCGGCATCGGGGCGAGAGGAGGAAGCCGACGCCTCCTCCCTTACCGGTGAGTCTGGGGGAGTGGGAGAAGGAGAGGCCTCCGCCGGAGAGGGCGGCGGCGGAGACCGTGTCTTCGGGAGAGAGCCACGTTTCCGAAAGGGCGAGGAGGAGGAGAGAGCGGGAGAGGAAAAGGTCATGGATGAAAGGTAGCTTGCCTGTAATAGAGCGGGGGTTCCAGAGGCCACACTTGAAAGTAGCTGTGGGTGCAAGGGGAGGAGGGGGGGAAGGGCGGGGGGAGGGGAGGGTTTGGATGGGAAGGAGGTGGCGGGGCCCTGGACGAGGAGAGGGGGATGAGGGGTGGCGGTGGGACAAGAGGACTGGGATGGGGCATGGGTGGGGAAGAGAGAAGGGGGGAGGGGGTGAAGAGGGGGTTTGGTGGGGGGAAGAGTAGGGGGAGGGGGAAGAGGGGTAGCGCTGGTAAAGTGGGGTTCTAGGGCGGGAGAGAGGAGGGGGGGGGAGACAGAGGAGAGAGCGGGAAAGAGCTGAGCGAGAGAGGGGAAGGGGAAGGGGAGGATAGGAAGGGGCGGGAGGGGGGAGGGGGGAGGAGGGACATGGCGAGGCCAGAGAGGTGGGTGGCAGCACTGACAACAATAAACAGTAATAAACGAAATCGGTAATATAGCAACATGATACAATATGATACAATACAGTGGTGCTAATATAGCAACATGATACAGTATGATACAATATAGTCGTGTTAATAAAAGGGGTGATGACCAGGGTCGGGGGTAGACTCGATTAAGGGGCGACCTGATCAAATTCAAAATCTGACGACAATAAACAATAAAAAGCGAGATCGCAAATATAGCAACATGCTACAGTAAGGCACACTACAATAGTGTTAATAAGCAGGCGATGACCAGGGTCGGGGGACGAGCCGACCCTACCCGATCAGACTCAAAGTCAAGCGGCCAGCGGCCGAGAGAGTCCCAGAGCTCATGACCAAATAACCCTGTGGCGGCGGGGGGGCCCTGAGGTTGTCCGGGGTGGGTGGCGGCCGTAGGCGGCGGCTAAGGTAAGGTAACATGGTGAGAACAAGGACGTCGTCGCCCGGGGCGGGGGCGGGAGGGATGAATCACCTCAAGAGGGAAGAGGGAGTGAGGCCTTCCCAAAATGGCCGCCTCAGGCAGAGTGGGGGCTTCCTAAAATGGCCGCCCCGGGCGGAGTGGGGGAGCGGTTGGGGAGCACAATGGCCCCGGGCCCGAGCAGGGGGACACAATGTCCCCCGAGGACACAATGTCCTTGGGGCCGAGAAGGGGAGCACAATGTCCCCAGGATCGAGAAGGGGAGCGCAATGTTCCCGGGCCCGAGCGGCGGGGGGCGGGTGGACTGGAAGCTGGTGGCTGGGGGTCTGTGGGGGCAAAGATCCGTAGTGTCGGAGTTCCCGAGCGGGGGTGCGGAGATCCATGTTGTGAAAGGCTGAGGCGGGCGCGGGTCCGGACGGTCCAAGGCTCAGCTCCCCGGTGGAGGCGGAGGAAGCGCAGATGAGTCAGCGAGCGGTAGGCGAAGGGGGGCTTGTCGGGAATCGGGGCAGGGGCCGGGTGGGCCGAGGCTGCGCCTCAGGGGAGCAGAGATCCCGAGCCCACGAGGTAATGGCTCCAAGGGTCCGGGCGATGACAAGGCTCAGTTTCCCGGGAGAGGGGGGTGGTCTTGGCGTGGATGAGTCGGCGGTCGGCGACCAAAAAGCCGCTAAAGTCGGCGGTCGGTGGCCAAAAGGCTGCTAAAGAGCTAGGCTGGAAACGGGGGGCAGGCAGCCCAAGGAACCACCGCCTGGGAGGAGAGCTCCAGAGTCCATGTGGTGGTCGATTCGGCTGGGAATCCCCACACACAAAGAGCTTATAGTCCAGTGTGGGGAGACCGACATTAAAATAAATTACAGAGAGAGGATGCAGCAGACTATAAGGATATGGACCTAAGTTCTGCGGTGTTTGGAGATGGGTGAGGTTTGAGTGTGTAAGGGATCAGATCCAGACCCAAGTACATAGGTAATACAGAAGGGAGAGCAAATAGGGTGAGCAAATGAGTGGTTAGACAGGGAAGGCTTCTTGGAAGAGATGTGATTTCCATCATGCTTAAAAGGTGCTTTCATTCCTTCCTCTTAGTTAACTTTGTCCTTGTCTATTTTGGCATCCTTGGATAATGTACTCCCCAGATAAAAGCATTCAGTGACAACATTCAACTATGTCACTGATGGAGAGCCTCGATTGTATGTATGGCTTACCAACTATGACCTTCCTCAGACTAATTGTCAATATACTGGGCTTTGTTTATTGTGAGAAGTGGTTCATAACCATCTATGTGTCTTCTTGGGTGAGTGGTTCACAAGCACACCATATCAGAGCTGCTGTATAAGTGATTCAGAGAAGGTGCCTATTCTCCCAGCTAGAGCCCTTGTGGAGTGCAGGCTATACCCTCTACCCCTCCCTTAGCCTCTATTTAATTTCCAAAGCAAGAGCCCCCATTCATGGTCCAAAAGAAAATATGGGGGGGGGGGGAGAGTAGAAGGGATATGGGTCACTATGGCCAAGAGGAAATAACTGACACCAGACATGCCGTTAAATGGTATGAGGAGCCTTACGTACACCACTTGTACTCTGTTCAGTTTTCAAACAGACCAGACAATTCTCTGAACAATGCAGCTCTGAACAATGGGATTTCAAACAGCAAACCAGGATTGCCTCCCCAGAATGAGAAAAAGAAATGACAAAAGCTTGGAAAACCAGAGCCCAAAATTATAGCCTGTGCACGATTCAATATAGTTATTGATAACCAGGTGTATCCTCTATGTCTCTGTTAGTTGACTTAGAGTTAGCTGCTGCAAGCTATTTCTTCTGGACAGAAAGTTCATTCCAAATTAAGAGGAGATGTAAAATTGCCATTCTTAAAGAACAGGTGTTGTTTCTCTTTAAAAAAAAAATCCCCAAATCTTCATCCCAGAAGGTTAACAGTGTCATGCTTCTGGGAGGCACAGAGGGATCGTATCAATATTAATAAGCTCAGTGAAGTGCCAGCACACTCCAGCACACTGACTCCAGCACAATTTTGACACTAGGCAACCTGACTAATAAAATGAAAACTAATTTTAAAAATAATTTATCTCCTGGAGACCCTAAAATGGATTTTACTAATGAAAAAACAAACACTGATCTGTCCTCTCTTGATAGGTGAATCAAACGGAACACAAAACCCAAAGACTAGAATGAAATATTTTAAAGCACTGATCTCTCTCTCCAGAGGAAATTTTGCATATTTTTCCTCCATGTTTACACCTTGAGCATTTTCTCAGTCAATTAAGGTAAAAAGGTCCAAAGGAAAATATATTTTATGTTTGGATTGGGCCATTTTTATAGCTCTATTCACTAAAACACATTTTCTAACATCCATGATCCTATACAGAAGGTTATAAAAAGCTAACAGTGTAGCTTATTATAAGCATTTATTGCTTTACAGTCTTTTGAGGGGAGTTTCTTCTTATAAACATCCTACTAGGTTATATAATGCTGAAAGAATGAGTTACTTTTAAATAAACTGAGGTTTTGAGATGTAATCCATGAACTGTCACCCTCCCCACTACCTTAGGGGTTCTACTTCCTACGTGGCAACATGGCCTAGTGGAAAGAGCACAGGACTGTCTGTCTCCCCCGATTAGACTGTAAGCCCGTCAAACGGCAGGGACTGTCTCTATCTGTTGCCGACTTGTTCATTCCAAGCGCTTAGTACAGTGCTCTGCACATAGTAAGCGCTCAATAAATACTATTGAATGAATGAGGACTGGAAATCAGAGGACCTGAGTTCTAATTCTGGGTCTGTCATTTGCCTGTTTTTTGACTTTGGGCAAGTCACTTAACTTCTCTGTATCACCATTTCCTCATCTGTACAATAGGGATTCAAAACTCTTCTCCCTCCCTCTGATGGTAAACCCATGGGAACAGGGACTCTGATCTGCTAATTTTGTGTCTACCCAGTGCATACTAAATAGTAAATGCTTAACAGATAACATAATTATCACTAATAGTAGTAGTCTAGAAACCTAAGACTTTGATGCTGGGAATTCTCAGCACACTAGCACATTCACAGGGGTGAGATAAGGACAGGTGATGGGTTCAAATTCCCACTCTGCCACCTGTCAGCTGTGTGACTGTGGGCAAATCACTTAACTTCTCTTTGTCTCAGTTACCTCATCTGTAAAATGGGGATTAAGACTGTGAGCCCCACGTGGGGCAACCTGATTCCCCTGTGTCTACCCCAGCGCTTAGAACAGTGCTCTACACATAGTAAGCGCTTAACAAATACCAACAGTTTATTCCTTCAATCGGACAGTCAATCATATTTATTGAGCACGTACTGTGTGAAGAACACTGTACTAAGAAGTTGGGGGAGTACTAAGCCCATTGTGGGAAGGGATTGTCTCTATTGCTGAATTGTAGTTTCCAAGCTCTTAGTATAGTGCTCCGCACATAGTAAGCACTCAATAAATACAAATGAATGAAAGAATGAATGAATACTATATAACAATAAACAGACATTCCCTGCCCACAACTAGTTTATATTAGCAGTGTCATTAAGCCTCATCCCAATTGTCCAGACAATTACCAGGAAGAGAAAACAGCTCTCCAGTAACCCTTCAAGTCTCTTTCTGGGTATAAGGGCCACTCAGTTCTTGTGGATGGTTTTAAATGTTCTGAATCCAGACTCTGCCAGTTGCTTTACATGGAACTCTGGGCAACTCACTCAAATAAGCTGGGCCTCAATGTCCTCAACTGTAAAATAGGGAGACTGTGAGCCCCAAATGGGAAAGCAACTCTATCTGACCAGAATAACTTATATCTACCCCAGTGCTTAAAACACTGCTTAACACAGAATATGTGCTTAACAAATACCATAATTCCTATTATCATTACTATTAATGGATACTAACCTGAGTCATCTCAGGATCCTTCTCGCAGGGGGCACTGGTCTTCAGCCAACCACCAGTCTCTGTAATAATTTGCAGGTCTCCCCCAGGTGGTAATGATTCAGGGTAATGATTCAGGATTACAGTAGCTCTTTCATCAGTTGGCATTATTTCAGGATCACAGTCCCAATGATTCAATAGTAGGAGGGACTGGCTCAAAGTTACAAACACACAAGGAAGTACTAACTCCACTTCTGAAGTCCCAGATACTTACCACCTACATCGCAGAATATGCTTTTCTAGCCATACCTTGGAGTCACTCTCACACAAGTAACACAGTCTCAAAGTTTACAGTCCTGCCTGTTTACGATAAATCTTCCGATTTCACAGCACCCACGCTGCTCTCTAAATAAAATTGATACCAAATATCCTCTGTTGAATGCTCCCCCTCTTTGAAGTAGCTCACTTTTAGCAAACCTTAATTTGTTTGGGGTGACTTTTTTTTTTGGTCATCAATGACGGTGTGTTCTTTATATATCTTTTCTCCTGGAGTAAATCTCTGAATCAGGTGGTCCATCTTGGTCTCCTCTGGCCCCAAGTACAACCCATTAACTCTGACTTTGTTACCAAGAGGCACCAGTGAGAGGGTGGCAGGAAAATCAGGGGCTCTTTGGCACAGATAGATGATTGCTCAGTTCAGCCACTGGATGGCAGTAGATCCTCTTGGGCAAAACTGGCTTGTAGTGATGGAGTAAATGATTTTCTCAAGTCCATGCAGTTAGCCAGTGACATATCAGATCCTTTCCCCTTTATCACCCTTATCTTGATTGACTTGATTGAGGTCCTCACTTTTGTCTTTATTGATTCCAGATTGTTGTTTTTCGGTCATTTTGAACTGCCACCAATATAAATAAGGAAGAAATTTCAAAGAGAGTGACTAATGAATATATAGAGGGTATTGTGTTAGAAAGTCAATCACTTTCTGTAGCCTCATACAGCATGGAACTCACCATATCATGGGTTCACTGAATAAGCCCCTTTTTTCTCAGTTGCGTGAGTGATGAAAATAATAAATACCTTGAATAGCACTTAAAGTTTTGCCAAGTGCTTTTGCATTACTTACCTCATTTTGTCTAACTCTGTGAGTTTGGTAAAGGCAGGTATTAATAATGTTGTTGGTATTTGTTAAGCGCTTACTATGTGCAGAGCATTGTTCTAAGCGCTGGGGTAGATACAGGGTAATCAGGATGTCCCACATGAGGCTCACAGTTAATTCCCATTTTACAGATGAGGTAACTGAGGCACAGAGAAGTTAAGTGACTTGCCTACAGTCACACAGTTGACAAGTGGCAGAGCCGGGACTAGAACCCATGACTTCTGACTCCCAAGTCCAGGCTCTTTCCACTGAGCCATGCTGCTTCTCTATCATCTCCATCTTGAAGATGGGGAAACTGAGGCAGAGAAGTCACTCAGGAAGTCAGTGACAGAACTGGACTAGAATCCAGGTTACCTGATCCCGATTAGACTGTGAACCCATCATTGGGCAGGGATTGTCTCTATCTGTTGCCGAATTGTATATTCCAAGCGCTTAGTACAGTGCTCTGCACATAGTAAGCACTCAATAAATACTATTGAATGAATGAATTCCCAGCTCCAAGCCCTTCCTAGTTAGACCATACCACCTCTCACTATGGAAAGCTTAAGACTGAATGTATTATTTCTCTTTCTCTCTACAGACTCCAGGTGGGTCCAAGTTTGAGTTGGGAATGGCCCGCCATGGGGCTCTTGTAAGAAGACATCATCCAATTCCTGTAGAGAGAAATCCTTAGGCTCCCCACTGCTCCAGGCAGTTGTCAATCAGTTGTATTCATTGAGCACTTGCTGTGTGCAGACCACTGGTCATGAACTGCTACATCCTTCCTAATTCCTTCACTTCTGAGGTGGGAGTGAAGAGGTAACTTTGGCCATTGGGCCTATGGACTCAACAATCAACAGAATTTATTGAGTGCTCCTCTGTGCAGTGCACTGTACTCAGGTGATGCTATTGGTAGAAGATCCTAATCCTGCGTGTAGAAGTAACTGAAAAGACCTTTGCAAAACTGACAATCTAGTCCACACTGTGAGTCCTCTCTTTTCATATCCAACGTACAATTATTTTCCCCACCTTCAAACCCTAATTATTTTAATGGTATTTGTTAAGCACTTACTAAGTTGGCAGGCACTGAAGTAACTGCTGAAGTAGACACAAGCTAATCAGGTGGGAGACATATCCAGTCACCAAGACCTGCCAGTCTCACCTTTATAATATCGCCAAGATCTGCCCTTTCCTCTCCACCCAAACGGCTACCTTACTGGTACAGGCTCTCATAATATCCCGGCTGGAGTACTGTGTCAGCCTTCTCTCTGATCTCCCTTCCTCCTGTCTCTCCCCGCTCCAGTCTATTCTTCATTCTGCTGCCTGGCTCATCTTCCTGCAGAAATGCTCTGGGCATGTCACTCCCCTTCTGAAAAACCTCCAGTGGTTGCCTATCAACCTCCACAGGAAACAAAAACTTCTCACTCTAGGCTTCAAGGCTCTCCATCACTTTGCCCCCCCCCACCTCTCCTCCCTTCTCTCTTTCTACTGCCCACCCCGTAGGCTCCGCTCCTCTGCCGCCCACCTCCTCACCGTCCCCCGTTCTCGCCTATCCCGCCGTCAACCCCTGGCCCACGTCCTCCCACTGACCTGGAATGCCCTCCTTCCTCACCTCCGCCAAACTAAATCTCTTCCCCTCTTCAAAACCCTACTGAAAGCTCACCTCCTCCAAGAGGCCCTCCCAGACTGAGCTTCCCCTTTTCCCTCTGCTCCCTCTGCTGCCTCTCTGCCCCCCCTTCACCTTCCCTCAGCTAAGTCCCCTTTCCCCCCCTTTCCCTCTGCTCCTCCCCCTTTCCCTTTCCCTCCCCTCAGCACTGTGCTCATCTGCTCATTTGTATATATTTTTATTACCCTATTTACTTTGTTAATGAGATGTACCTCCCCTTGATTCTATTTATTGCTATTTTTTATGTCTGTCTCCCCCGATTAGACTGTAAGCCCATCAATGGGCAAGGATTGTCTCTATCTGTTGCCTAATTGTACATTCCAAGCGCTTAGTACAGTGATCTGCACATAGTAAGCGCTCAATAAATACTATTGAATGAATGAATGAATGAATGAAGAAATGGTATTTATTGAGTGCTTACTGTGTGCAAAGCACCATACTAAGCACTTGGTTGAGTACAATACAAGAACTAGAGAACCAGACAGATACACCCACTGCCTCAATCAACTCTCCCTTGACTAACTCTCTTTTCAACCCTATGTACTTTGGCTTTTGACCCCTTTACTCCAGAGACAGCACTCTCCAAGGTCACCAATGATTACTTATAGCCAAGTCTAAAGGGTCTTTATCTTGATCCTCCTCAACCACTCGGCTGCTTTTAACACTATGGACCACTGCCTCTCCTCTCGAAAATGCTATAAGGACTCAGTTTCACAGACACTAACCATGGCTCAATTTCACTCACTGGTTCCTCCTCCATCTCTCATCTATCACCAGGGATGCATCCAAGACTGTTCTGAGTCATCTGTTCTCTTTTTACACTCATTTTCTTAGAGAAGTCATGTGCTCACATGGCTTCAGCTCTCACCTCTTCCATCATTCATTCAATCGTATTTATTGAGCCCTTCTTGTCTTGTCTTGTTTTATGCTGTCGGAAATGCTCGACTCCATGGACACATCTGTCCCAGAATGCCCACCTCCATCTGCAATCATTTTGGTAGTGTATCCATAGTTTTCTTGGTAAAAATACAGAAGTGCTTTACCGTTGTCTCCATCCATGCAGTATATTCGGGTCTCCACCCTTGACCCTGTCCCATGCCACTGCTGCCCAGCACAGGTGAGTTTTGAGCACTTACTGTGTGCAAAGCACTGTACTGAGTGCTTGGGAGAGTACAATAGAACAATAAGTAAAAACAAACCTCTATGCAGATGACTCGCAAATCTCTATTTCTAGCCCTGACCCCACATCTGAACTGCAACCCCATCTTTCCTCTTACCTTAAGGACACCTGTACATGAATATCTTGTTGGCACCTCAAACTCAACCTTTCTAAGACAGAATTCCACACCTTCTATCTTAACCCACTCCTCCCCTATCTTTCCCAATGTGGTGAGCAAGCAACAAGCTGGCATTTTAGTGATTGTTTGTGATCCCTTGAACAACTACAACAAAGAAGAGACTCGCTAGGCACTGATAGGCTCTACCTAAGGCAGGTGATTGCTGACCTGTGGGGGGCGGAGCATGGAAGGAGGTGGAGTTTTCTCTTCCTGTTCTACCCCGTAACAGGCCTGGACCAATCAATCACTGCAAAGTAGAGCCATAGCTGTGACGTCTAAGAAGGATAAAAGGCGGTTGCTTTGAATCACGAGGGGGCATGCAGGAGGCATTCACAGAGGCAAGAACTTGGAGCAGAAGCATGCAGAGAAGCAAGAAGGGAGCGCGCTGAGAGCAGCAGGAGAGCAGCACTTGAAAGGAGAAGGCAGCAACACTTGGAAGCAGAAAGGCGAAGCATCGGCAGAACGGGCTCCTTTGGCCACAGACTGGTTTTGGACCCTTGGTGGCGTGGAGTGAGTGAGTGAGAGTGTATGTGTCACCCCTTGCATGCTGGAAAAACTAAATAGAAAACTTTGCACAGTAACGTTGGTGATCAGAGCTGTGGTCTGATTTCTACTATGTGTCACTGAGGCTCCCCTGGTCCAGGAAGGTCCTGGTTACTACGAACTGGGGGTTCGCGACACCCAGCTCAGTCAACAATTTCCCCATCATCCCTATGCTGGTTACTCCCAACCATTGTGTCATCCTTGACTCTTTGCTATTGCTGAACTCTCATAATTCTAGCACTTATGAATTTGTTTTTATTCTTTTTAGCACTCATGTATTTATGTCTCCTCAATTCATTTGTTTTGGCCAATCTAGTTGTAAATATTTTTGTTTGTCTCTCTGAGACTGTAAGGTCCTTTTGGTCCAGGTCACTTCTTTATTCTGTACTTCCCAAGCACCTCACCAGGTGGGTGCTCAATAAATGCTGCTACTGCAAATGCTAGACTTGAATCATTTCTCTTTGCAACTCTTAGTGGCACCAATAGGATCATGACTGGAAGGATGGGTCTTGATGCAAATCCCTAGCCCTACAATCAATTCCTCCTCACAGGTTCTCAGCCTCGAAGTCTTTATGATTGGATGCAAAATTCTTATGACGGGAGACATCGTCATCATCATCATCCCATGACAGTTTCACTAGGTAGGATTTGTGAGAAGTATGGAACACAGAAGTATTCCCACACAACTATAGCAGATGATATTTAGGAGACAATGGCAGCCAATCAGCCTGGCATGTCATAATCAAGAACTATATAGCAAGAAATTTGCAATATACCCAATACATTTTTCTCTCTCTCACACTCGTGAGCATACAGAGTGTTTTTCATTGGTTCCTCAATCCCTTTCCCCCTAACTCAATTTATTCTCCTGGATTCTGTAGCCTATAGCCTTTTGTGCCTGACAGTCTGACCTATTTATTGTGAATACCTATAGCCTGTTTTCAACTCAACGCTGAGCTGAGTTCACTAATGGAGGCATTAGCACCTGCATGGATTTTGTTTTTTGGAGCCTTTGAAAGGCGATCTTCAGATACATGATTAATTTCCTCTGGAAGGGAACATGTTAGACCCAGTGACTGCCTCTACTGCTAAATTAACTTCTGACCCATTAACAGCCCTTACCAATGACTCTTTGAAAATTGTAGCCATCTTCTAGAAAATTAACAAGTTTGGAATGAAATTGTTTCATTGCTTGTCTTTATCTGGCTGTACTTGAAACCTCTAGGGAAGGCTTGCAACTTTGATATTCATGTTATCTTGAATTTTCTCTCTGAAATGAGTAACCACACCACTTACCTGGAATTTATAGCATTCTGCATGAGCTCCTTATTGAATATGCTTCTCTTTGGCTCTGCTTCAAATTTAGTTTCTTCTTTGTGCTGCTCCCTCACTTCTGTGACTGAAGCATGTTTATTGTGTCACCATGGGAATTGCTAATTGTTTGACAGAGAGCTCACAAATGCAGTTGGTTCATTGCTCTATTACAGGAAGACTTTTGCCTTTAAAATCATTCTACTCATCTCCCCAGTCTTATCAGCCCCGAGAAGTGGGAAGTCCAGCTACTGGACTGAACTGTAGACATTCTGACCAGTTTGCATTGTCTCAATCATGTTCCCTTTGACTGAATGCTCCACTGAAACAGTGGCTGAGCAGTACATAGGATCCTGTACTTGAAAAAGAAGTCAGACACTGACCTGTTGGTTTCGCCCAGAAAAAGCGTGGAAACCTCACTCTGATGTGTGCTGCTTGATTGTCCCTGTTATGTGTTGAGGGGGGAGGGGGCTTACTTAATGTTTTTTTCTGATTATTATACTCATGTTGAGAGCACTGAGTTGTCCTTACCAGGAATGAGCTGCTCAATTCCTTAGTTCTGAATCTGTGTGAAGTGTTCAGAAATGATGTTTGTTTTGCAGGACTCATGCTGTTCCCATGCTTTGAGTGATTTTCATTAATGATGTGTATCTGTCCATTTATGAATTAATCACACATGATTGAGGAATGAGCTCTGATATAATCTGGCAGCTTCCACATTTCCCTGATGAAATATTCATGAAAGAGGGACTATGCCTTTATAAATCATAGTAATTCTATTGATTTTTTTTTTACTTCACATTTTCAGAATGAACACATAAATTTTTTTTATGTGGATCAGACAAACAACGTGAATGAAGAGACTGATGTGCTTTTCATTTATATGCATTTCCTGTTTCACTCTGGCTTTCAAAATACCCTGGGCTCGTGGTATTCTATGTTGAATGGGAGATTTGTGAGCTAAAGTAGCTTTTCGACTAATTTTTAAATGTGAAAATGATTAATCTCTCAAATATTTCTGAACTAAAATATATGTTGTTGTTGCATCTGTACTGTAAAAAGTATTGATTCTAGAACTTTGGAGTTGTTCACGGCATATTTGAAAGGTGCTGAAATTTTATTTTCCATATTTTGCTCCTACTAGGAAATGACTTAGTTCATTCATTCAATCATATTTGTTGAGTGCTTACTGTGTACTAAGCGCTTGAGTTGAAAGGCACAGTGAAATGGAAAATATTATAGGAAAGACTTTTAGATTGCAAACATCATAAGGAGAGGGATCACATCTTCTAAGTGCAATAGAAATATTTCATATAAGATTTCAAGAAATGGCAAAGTTGAAGAGTTTGTATTTTGCTTGTGGTCCTCTACCAGGCCTGTTTACAACATGCCCAAATGAAAACCCATGCATTGCCAAGATGATGAATGAAATGAACCTTTGCCCATCACTTCAAAATGGTCAACATGTGGTTCTCTGGTTTCTGCATTTCTTTATACATTACAAGAAGCCCTTTTCCAATAGGCTCCATATATAAGCCATACTGCATTAAGCGAAAGAGCAAATCCACAAAAGACGACCATTTTCGTAAAGTGCCTGGAATCATTACACTGAAAGAGTTAGATTTAGAAAAAGGGCTATTTCTTTTTTCCAAGCTTTGTTTGGTTGAAATCTTCACCTTGCCAAAATGAATGTTATCATGAGTGAGTGTTCACTCTAAAAACCTCTTTAGCCAGAGGTGGAAACAATAGACTCTGCATTGAATAGAATGGCGTAATGTCAATTTAGGTTTCTGAAGAGATGGGAGAGAATGAACTGAATGAATAAAAAGGAAGAATGTCTTCAGGACCAAATAATTGGGTGGCTTTAAATAAAGGAACACATATTAGTGCAATTATTCCATAGTTTGTTTTGCTTTTAATAATTTCATTTTACTCTTTGGAAGGGAAAAAAAAGACATATTGCATTTGATGAATCAGCGATGTGCTGAGGTACCCATCAATAATGTCTGAGGGCACGATATATAAATGCCACAAACACAAAATCATCACGGTACAGTATCAGATAGTTTCTGTTCCTACTCACACTGCATGAATATGGTGAATGAGCCAGTGGTAAACCACAGTGAACATGCTATCATTACAGCAGCAATCCTTGAAGCGCTGTGAGATCTGGAAGAAGCTATTATAATGGCAAATAAAGGTCAGAAAGGGGAAAGGTGTTAAGGACAAATACTTCATTGCTTTCAGAGGACATGGTGGCTGTCAAAGGTGATGGTGGATACTTAGAGCAAGCAACCCAGGAAACCCGTTCCTCTTGCCTTAGGGCAGGGACAACCGAGAAGAGGGTTGTAAAGCCCAGACGATGACAGCATCTGGGGGAAGTGATGGGGAAGCTGAACCATAAATACCAATATCAATTGATTGATTGATTCAAACAGTGGGGCAGGAGGCATTGAGTAGCTACCGGAGGTGATGAGCCAATAGGAGAGCTCCTCTCTGACCCTTGGCCTTGAAAATGCCGACTCCTGCTGTTACATATGCTTAGAGAGAGGGAAAAGTCCCACTGCATATGGGTGACTGCTTAAAACAACAAAATGATTTAGTTGGCAACATAGCTAAATATTGTCATCAAATTCTGAAACCTAGGCGATACATTAATCATGATGGAATTTGTTAATCATTTACTACATGTCACGCACTATTTTAAATGCTGGGGTAGATACAAGGTAATCGGGTTGTCCCATGTGGGGCTTACAGTCTTAATTCCCATTTTACAGATGAAGTAACTGAGACACAGAGAAATTAAGCCCAAGGTCACATAGTAGACAAGTGGCAGAGCGGGGATTAGAATCCACATCCTCTGACTTCCAAGCTTGTGCTCTTGCCACTAGGCCATGCTGCTTCTCATACATGATCTGAAGATGCCTGATTAGACATATAGACCAATAATAATAACTGTCTTTATTAAGACT
The DNA here is from genome assembly GCF_004115215.2 of Ornithorhynchus anatinus. NCBI lineage: Eukaryota > Metazoa > Chordata > Mammalia > Monotremata > Ornithorhynchidae > Ornithorhynchus > Ornithorhynchus anatinus. Next base: position 50,201,792 of record NC_041753.1, on the reverse strand, counting down.
TTACTGTGGACCGAGCACTTCACTAAGTGCTGGAATAGATATAAAGCAATCATGTGAGACACAGTCCCTGTCGCAGATGAGGCCCACAGTATAAATAGGAGGGGGAACATCTGTATAATCTCAATAAAGAAATAAATAGAGAAGCAGCGTGGCTCATTGGAAAGAACCCGGGGTTGGGAGTCATAGGTCTTGGGTTCTAATCCCAGCTCCACCACTAGTCAGCTGTGTGACTTTGGGCAAGTCACTTCACTTCTTTGTGCTTCAGTTACCTCATCTGTAAAATGGGGATTAAGACTGTGAGCGCCACGTGGGACAACCTGATCACCTTGTAGCCCCCCAGCACTTAGAACAGTGCTTGGCACATAGTAAGTGCTTAACCAATACCATTATCATTCTTATTATAAATTGCATTAATTGAGCACTTACTGTGCACAGAGCACTTTACTAAGAGCTTGGGAGAGTACAATATAACAGAGTTGGTAGACATGTTTCCTGCCAACAATGAACTTACAGCCTGGGGAGAGGAAGATTTTAAAGATGAGGAAACTGAGGCACAGAGCAGTTTAAATGACTTGCCCAAAGTTACACAGCAGGCAAGTAGCCAAGTCGGGTGTGAACCCAGGTCTCTTTCCCACTCTTTCCACTAGACTATCAATCAATCAGTCAATCAATTGCATTTACTGAGCACTGTACTAAGCACTTGGGAGAGTATAATATAGCAATATAACAGAGTTGGTAAACACACTCCCTGACCACAGTGCACTGCTTCTCACTAGGCCATGCCTTTTAATACAGAATTAAGAAGTCCTGTAACACTTTTGGAAGGGGGACAGAATTCGGCAACAATGGGGCATCAAGTTCCATAAAAAATTGAATTGTTTAAAAGGTTGTGATCGTGTCATCGTTCTACATGGCTGGGAGACCCAGATTATAAAGAAGACATATCTGCTTTCTTGAATCCTTTCACCAGCACCCACTGTAAACCATACTCCACATCAAATTACAGAATAAAATTACTACCCCATGAGGTACTGGAGTGCCAGTAACTCCCCAACATAGAGACAATGTTTCTTGCCACCCAGCTTTGCCAAATAAAATCATGTGAGGACAGTGTGTGACAGAAGCCCACCCAAGCTCCAGAAATGGGGTACACATGAGCTAGGAGGGCAGAATAAATCATTTAAAGTTATAGTGCAGCATAGCCTCAAAAGATGAGAAATTGTGTTGGACCATTGGTTGAGCAGGGCAGAAGACAAATCAGCTTCTTGGGCAATCAATCGATTGATCAATGGTATTTATTGAGCACTTTCTGTGTGCAGTGAACTGAAAGTACTTGGGAAAGGACAATACAACGGAGTGGGTAGGCATGTTGTCTGCTCGCAAGGACCTTACAGTCTGGAGGGGGAGATAGAAATTAAAATAAATTATGAATATGTACCTCAATGCTGTGGGGCTGAGGATAGGGTGAAGATCAAATGCTTCAAAGGCAGCAGTGAGAAGGATAGATCAACTTGAGTGGAGACTTCGCAAAAATCGGCACTTCAAGAGGTCAGCCCTCTATGGGACACACTCATCAGTGCAGCAAGGAAGTAATTTTTTGGTGCACCCAGTGTAGAAGGAAGTGCTTTGGTACATATCCTTACACTTTGCCATTTCCTTTAGCTATAATTTATCTGAATGCCTGTTTCCCTCTGTAAACGGTAAGCTCCCTGTGGGCAGGGAGCCTGGCCCCCAACTATTATACTGTATCCTATCAAGAACTTAGTAGCTCTGCACCCAGTAAGCATGCAATAAATACTGTTGATTGATTGACCGTTTATTGAAGTGTTGGTCATACATTAGTCTTTACAGGCACACTCACCCACAAGGATAGGATAATATCAATTGTGTATAGAAATTTCTCCTATACTCGACTCTACATATGTATATATATATGTGTGTGTGTGTGTGTGTGTGTGCATAGTGCTATAGTATATAGTACTTTAGTATATAGTATAGCACTATAGTATATACAGTATATATAGTACTAGACTCTGACCCCATTGTGGGCAGGGACTGTCTCTGTTGCTGAATTGTACTTTCCAAATGCTTAATACAGTGCTCTGCACAAAGTAAGCGCTCAATAAATTAGATTGAATTAATATAAATTTCTCCTTTACTGTATACATATATACACACTTTACTGTATACATACATATATATTTATATATGTATACAGTAAAGGAGAAATTTATTCCACAATCAGAAGATTTTCTCATCATAGAAAGAAAATACTACAAATGTCAGGGTTCCTTCCCTGATTCATGAAGGTTTTCTTGGCTTGTCACACCAGAATTCCCAAGGTTTTTTAGGTTGGTTTTTTTTTTGACTAAAGATTTGTTATAGCAATTTCAAAATCTTTATGATTGTGATGGCTGGACGTGCTTGGTCAAATCCATTCCCCACAGAGAGTAGTATTCAGCAGGGTTACGGTAATGGGCCCAAACTCGTTCAGTCTCTTCTGTGTAGGTGCTAAGGAAGATGCCCATAAGAGACTTTGGCGCAAATGTAACAGTGCACTTCTGCTTGCAACTCAGCCACCCTAGTGGAAGAGCAGATAACTGAGAGCCAGGAGACACAGATTCTGGCCCCAGCTCCACCATTGTTGGGTCTTCTTTGTTACTCTGGACAAGTCACTTAACATCTCTGTGCTTCAGTTTCTTCATCTGAAAAATGGGAATAAAATACCAGTTCTCTGTCCCTCTTAGACTGTGAGACCCAAGTGGGTTGGGAACTGTTTCTAATGTGATCATCTTGTAATTACCCCAACACAGCAAAGTGGTACTGTCCTTGGCACATAGCAACCACATAATAAATACCTTCATTATTAGTATCATCACTTCACGTATCATCCAAAATCCTAAAGACAGCCATTCAGGAATTTCTCAACACAGATGTTGACTCCCAGATGCATACATTTAAGCAGACTTGCAGAGAGATTGTAAATTGCTTTGCTGATTCAGCCAGACATTACGGGCTGAAAATAAGCCTTGAGAAAACAGAGGTAATAGATCAACTTGCATCAGAAAAAGCACACATTCAACCAAAATATCTATTTTAGTAATACAGAACGGAATGCTGTCATAGATTTGTCTTACAGAGGCAAGATATTGCCCATCAGTGCAATGATAGGCAAAAGAATAGAAAACCATAGCGAAGCTAGTAGATCCTTTGGGAGACGATCAAACATAAGGCAGTGCTCTGCACACAGTAAGTGCTCAATAAATATGATTGAATGAGTAAGGGCAGAGAGCTGTCGGGCTGGGCAAAGTTCTCTATGGCTGAGAGATCTGAATGCCCCGCAGATACCACATCTTACTTCTTAACAGTTCCATCAGTCTGCGTCTCCCCACTCAAGAACCTCCAGCGTTTGCCCATCAAAAGCTGCATCAAACAGAAACTCCTTACCATTGTCTTTAAAGCACTCAATGAACTCTCCTCCTACCTTACCTCACTGATCTCCTACTACAGCCCAGTCAGTAGGCCAGTTTGTCAATCATATTTATTGAGTACTTACTGTGTGCAAAGCACTGAACTAACCGCTTCGGAGAGTGCAATATAATGATATAACAGCAACATTCCCTGCCCAGCATGCACGAATCACTCCTCCGGCTCCAGCTTGCTGACTGTGCCCCCATCTTATCTGTCTCACTGCTGACCCCTTTCCCACATCCTTCCATCCTCTGGCCTAGAACTCCTTCGGCCTTCAAGTATACCAGGACACCACTCTCCCCTCCTTCAAAGCCTTATTAAAATCACATCTCCTCCAAGAGGCATTTATTGATTCACTCATTCAATCATATTTATTGAGCACTTACTCTGTGCTGAGTGCTTTACTAAGCACTTAGGAGAGTGCAGTACAACATTGTGGCATACTGAAATTAGGAAACAAGTGGCTCTTCTGGGTAAGGCTCATTTTCCCCATATGTCTCCCTCAGTATAACTGTCTTAAAATGAGCATAGCTTCGATGCTAAGGAGTCTATGTTCCAAAACTACATTGTTCATGGTCTAGTCTTGCCACTTGATATTGACTATGACCTGCATGTGTTGCTGGGGGAACCGCTCAAGGAACTGGATGTGGTGCAGGTGTGGTCCAGATCTCATAATCACAGAGGAGGTTGGACACAGAACTTTAGTTTGGCCTGAAGCCTCATATCATGCTGATGCCATACTCCTTTTTTTTAATGGTATTTGTTAAGATCTTACTATGTGCCAGGCACCGTACTAAGTGCTGGAGTAGATACAAGATGATCAGGCTGGACACAGTTCCTGTCCCACATAGGGCTCACAGTCTCAATCCCTATTTTACAGATGAGGCAACTGAGGCACAGAGAAGTTAAGTGATCTGCTCCAGAATAAACAGCAGACAAGTGGCAGACCTGGGATTAGAACCCAGGACCTTCTGACTCCCAGGCCCATGCTCTATCCATTAGGCATGCTGATTCTCCCAAAGTCTACTAAAGGATGTGCTGGATATGCACAAACACACATACACCCACCCATCCCATATATATGCACACATATATGAAACTACACACATACATATATAGAGGCACATACATATTAGAACTATTAGCACTATAGAAAAGACTCACTAAAAGCTATGAAGGAAATTGAGTTTGGTATAGATTGATCCATACCAAAACTTTATATTTGTAGTTTTATACCAAACCTTAATAATCCCCAATTTTTCCCAGCCCCAGGAGAGAAGAGTTTTCCTCAACAGCTGGAGTTTTGTGTAAAAATCAGTTTTCAAAATTGGTCCAGTAGCTTTTTGTTCTAAAAAGCATAGTGCCATTTCCCTACCATGGTTTATGCCTGAAAAAATTGGTACGGTTATTCATTTCTTCATAATCTTTTTTCAGCTTGTGCCTTTAAACTACCAGGATGTACTCCATCTTGCTATACTGTACCTTGCTATAAAGGGTATATAGAATTCATGTATTTTTTTGTAATTTGGCTTTATATGGAAAAAGATTGCAGTGCTCTGTAGGTCATCTGAAAATGGCAGTGAGGGCTGTTCATTTAACTACTGGAAAACATTTTTACTTCTTCCTTTATGGTGGAAATCAGACTTTTGAAAAGCTCTCTCAAAAGGAAACCTTGCTAGACTGCCCATGTCTTTATTCAACACCAAGAAAAAAAAATCATTGCATTCTATTTAGTATTCTCCTTTCAGTACATTGCTGATTCTACCTGGGTCAAATTGAATAGACGTTTCTCTTTTCCCTCTCTGTCTACTTTGATACTATTGCTAGGCTGGTGATATAATGACAACTCATTGAAAAAAAGAGATATGGAATGTCTTTACTCTTTTTTCTGAAGAGAAGAGCACTTGCCAGTGTGGAAATCATATGCTGCTGATTTAAGACAGAGTACCACAAACATCATACTTGAAAATACAGCCACTGAAGAATAGACTTTACTCTGGCAGTTAATATGGTTTAGCAAGTCAATTCAGCTTCTAAATTTTTGCAATCCACGTTCTCACTCTCTCTCACTTGTTAGTAGTTTATTTTGCTATTTTCCATTTTGAGATTTTGAAAGAAAAGAAAAATTTGAAAAAAATGGTGAAAAGTCATTCTGAGACAAACATTTCCTTTGAAGGAGCTTTAGACTGGCTACAGATGATTGTCTCCACCTAAAGACCCAGCTTTGGAGACCAACATGACGTATCTGCTTATGCCTATTCCATTGGTGGGGAAATTTTGTTTTTGCTGATGGGGCAATCTGAGTTCCCTATCACTGTTTATGTCAGGGAAGTCTAAATTGGACCTACTCCTGAACAGAGTCATCCTACTCTGTCTGAGACCCACCTCTCCACTGGCAGCCTACCTCTGGGGGAAGTGATAACGAAGCAGGAAATGATTTCTCTTTGAGTTCCATAGAAGAGTGCGCCCACGGCCCTGAGTATTAAGGAGTATTACTGCTATAATAAGACTCCCAGCTGAGGACGAGCAGAGAGCTGGGGATTTCAAGATATTCTGGATTAGTCAATTAAAGGGAAAGAATTAAAGGGAACTAGTCAGACCTGATTGAAAACATTGCCCTGGAACCAGCCACCTGGGAAGCAACACCTGCTGTGTGTCTCACTCCTTCCTCTGGCCAGCATGCCCTAGGGCAAAATCCTCAAACCAAGGTCAGGAAAAGACCTGGGATGTGGAGGCCCGAAGGGGCTTGCCATCCCCCATAACTTTGACTTGACAGGAGACTTCCTTTCTCTTTCATATGCCTTTAGAAGAAAGGGACTAGCCCTTGAGAAGAGAAAAAAAATAAGACCATAAAAAAACTCCTGGAAGCAAGACAACACACTGTGAGGGTGAATATAGATCATACACTGATTTTAATGCAAATTCTCACCCTACCCTACTGGCCATCTTAAAGCCCAAAATGTGTCATGCTCCAAAAAAAAAATCGAGTGGAATCTCCTGACTTAGAAGCATCGTTAGTTAGCAGAACTCAAAAAGCAATTCTTTCTCTTAGCAGGGCAAAGGTGTTCCTTGAACAGAAAAATAAGGTGCAGAATATAGCCACTATATGGCAGAAAAGGCAAAAGGTGGCTCTTCAAGACAAAGACATTTTATTTACAGTTTTGGAGCTATCAATAAAAAAGACAAATTGAAAAGGTCAAAAGCCCATTTGAACTAGAGAACTCTATTAAAAAATTAAAGTTTGTATAATGCTTCCCTCACCAAACCTTTACACACCAGAAATTGATGGAGAGGCTCTTTAGGTTAGTTAAAATTCAAAAAGGATTAATAACTTTCATGTTGGAGCATATTATTTAGAAGGATAATGCATAGTTTAAAATTCTTCACCCATGTAAATGAAGATCGACTCATTGTTTCACTTTAGATATGGTGGTTTTTACAAAATCAATAAAGAAAAACTTAGAAAAATGTTCTCAGAGTGGAATACTCAGGCTGCTCTCTCTGATGGTAAGTAATTCGCTCAATCAAAGCCAATGCCATCAATAAGTCAAGACTTGGGCTTAGCAGCGAATTCAGAATTAACACTAGATTTCTTCATTAAATTAGCAAATACAAGGCTCAAATGAAACTTTTGTGTTTCAAGGAATAATGGTCTTCTGCAAGGACTTCAGGATTTCGGGGGCAGTCCTGATCACAGAGGTCAAGAGGACGTTTTCTTTTGTGCTTTGGGTAAGGCTGGCATGCTCACAAAGCATGCCGGATTTCATTAGGGCTTTTTTCTGACTTTGAAGATAAGGAACTGTGTCCTTATTTCCCTCATCCCTCCTCTCTGAAGCTTGACAGGTGCATTGACTGCATGCTGCACTGCTTTCCTCAGTTTGGTAATCGGAGAGAGTTTGATTTAATATACATTTTCATTCTAATTACAGCCCTTCAGTGGTCCTGAACAAGACATGGAATGTTTCACTTTCGGTCAATGCCTAATCCTACCCTCCTAAACTTTATGGGTCTGTATTTAGCAAGCTAAGGACACCCTGAGCTCTAAAGGGTTTTCCAAAAGAAAACATTTAAGTATCCATCTGTGTCTAAAGATCTACCGTGACACCTGCAACCACTGCCAGTCGAACTTCTGCTCCAAATGGCTCTGCTGGAAATTTCATTCATTCATTCATTCAATAGTATTTATTGAGCGCTTACTATGTGCAGAGCACTGTACTAAGCGCTTGGAATGAACAAATCGGCAACAGATAGAGACAGTCCCTGCCGTTTGACGGGCTTACAGTCTAATCAGGGGAGACGGACAGACAAGAACAATGGCAATAAATAGAGTCAAGGGGAAGAACATCTTGTAAAAACAATGGCAACTAAATGGAATCAAGGCGATGTACAATTCATTAACAAAATAAATAGGGTAATGAAAATATATACATTTGAGCAGACGAGTGCAGTGCTGAGGGGAAGGGAAGGTAGAGGGGGAGGAGAAGAGGGAAATGGGTGGAAAAGAGGGTTAAGCTGCTGAGAGGTGAAGGGGGGGTGGTAGAGGGAGTAGAGGGAGAAGGGGAGCTCAGTCTGGGAAGGCCTCTTGGAGGAGGTGAGTTTTAAGTAGGGTTTTGAAGAGGGAAAGAGAATCAGTTTGGCGGAGGTGAGGAGGGAGGGCGTTCCAGGACCGCGGGAGGACGTGGCCCAGGGGTTGACGGCGGGATAGGCGAGACCGAGGGACGGTGAGGAGGTGGGCGGCAGAGGAGCGGAGCGTGCGGAGTGGGCAGTAGAAAGAGAGAAGGGAGGAGAGGTAGGAAGGGGCAAGGTGATGGAGAGCCTTGAAGCCTAGAGTGAGGAGTTTTTGTTTGGAGCGGAGGTTGATAGGCAACCACTGGAGGTGTTTAAGAAGGGGAGTGACATGCCCAGATCGTTTCTGCAGTATGATGAGCTGGGCAGCGGAGTGAAGAATAGACTGGAGCGGGGCGAGAGAGGAGGAAGGGAGATCAGAGAGAAGGCTGACACAGTAGTCTAGCCGGGATATAATGAGAGCCTGTAGCAGTAAGGTAGCCGTTTGGGTGGAGAGGAAAGGGCGGATCTTGGCGATATTGTAAAGGTGAAACTGGCAGGTCTTGGTAACAGATAGGATGTGTGGGGTGAACGAGAAAGACGAGTCAAGGATGACACCGAGATTGCGGGCCTGAGAGACGGGAAGGACGGTCGTGCCATCCACGGTGATAGGGAAGTCTGGGAGAGGACCGGGTTTGGGAGGGAAGATGAGGAGCTCAGTCTTGCTCATGTTGAGTTTTAGGTGGCGGGCCGACATCCAGGTGGAGACATCCTGGAGGCAGGAGGAGATGCGAGCCTGAAGGGAGGGGGAGAGGACAGGGGCGGAGATGTAGATCCGGCATGTCATCTGCGTAGAGATTTCTGTAGCTTCCATGATGTGTGTGTGGTCCAGCGAAGCACACTACAAAGATACTTTGAAGTCAGTTGGTATCTGAGAAAAGCAAAGATCAGTCTCAGCCTCAAGAGGCCAGCTTACCAGGTCATGTCCATTAGAGAAGCAGGACAGTTCTCTGGACTAACCAGAGGGCTGGGAAGTAATTTTAGTCTCCATTGTTCCCCTGATTTGCTTTTTGACAGTGGGTAAATCACTTAACCTCTCTGTGCTTTGGTTTCCTTAGTGGGGATAATTCTCACCACTCTTCATTCTGCTTCAAAAGAAGGTTGGGAGAGTCTACTCAGAAAAATGAAGAATTTCAAAAATATAACTAGAAATAGAAAGTCAAACTATAATGGGTTGCCCTGTAGGATGTGATTCATCTTCATCATCCTCACAGTATAGCAGGAGGCAGGTGAAGCAGAACTTTATCATAATTATGATATAATTATAATAGCAGCATGCTATCAGAGAAGTAGCGCGGCTTAGTGGAAAGAGCCCGGGCTTGGGAGTCAGAGGTCATGGGTTCTAATCCTGACTCCGCCACTTGTCAGCTGTGTGACTTTGGGCAAGTCACTTAACTTCTCTTTGCCTCAGTTACCTCATCTGTAAAATGGGGATCAAGACTGTGAGCTCCAAGTGGGACAACCTGATAACCTTGTATCCATCCCAGCATTTAGAACTGTGCTTGGCACATAGTAAGGGCTTAACAAATGCCATCATTATTATTATTATTATATATATTAAACTCCTATCATGTGCCAAACCCTGGGGCAGATGCAAGACAATCTGATAAGAAGCACTTCCTCTCTCACCTGAAGCTCATACCCTAAGAGGTAGGGAGAGCAGTATTCTGGTCTCATTGAACAGATGACAAAACTGAGGAATGGAGAAGTTAAGTAACTTGGCCAAGTTCAATACCTCACATCAGCATCAAAGCTGGAATTAGAATTGGCTCTCCTGACTTGCAGTTTAAGGCCTCCTAGTGCGGACAAAACTTTAGAATTCTGGAATGTTCTTGTAAATGCACTGAAGATCCAAAAGTGGAAGGAATTGCAAAATCTTCATTCATTCATTCAATAATATTTATTGAGTGTCTTCTCATACAGAATACTGTACTAAATTCTGGGAAAAAAATACAAGAATGGCAAGTAGGAATGGTCATAGCCCTCAGGGGACTCAGGATCTAAGATTAATAATGATAAATATGGAATATGTTAAGTGTCTATTATGTGCTAAGCACTGCTAAGCACTAAACATGGGGGTAGATAGAAGATAAGCAAAGCGGACACAGTCCCTGTCCCACATGGAATTCACAGTCTAAGGGAGAGTGAAAAGAGGTATTTAACTCCCATTTCACAGATGAGGAAACTGAAGGCACAGAGAAGAGGATACAGTCCCTGCCCACACTGAGCTTACCATTTAGAGGTCAGAAAGAGTCCTCGATCTTGTTTATGTTACCACCGACCTCTAGACTGTAAGCTTGCTGTGGGAAGGGGATGTGTCTGTTATATTGTCATATTGTACTCTTCCCGAGCACTTATTACAGTGCTCTTTACACAGTAAGCTCTCAATAAATATGATTGACTGAATGACTGAATGACTGATGATATCTGGGACTCTGGTGGCTGGCAGTCTCCCAGCAAGCCCTTGAGTCGATGGGCTCAAAATGTCCATGTGGTAACAACTGGCAGAGTTAGCCCAACAGTGCTGGAGACAAAATGGCTGACAGGCCAGTTCACCTGGAACCAGTTGTAGTGTTAGTTACTGAGTGCCACTGGATGCTAAGCACTTGGGCATTTACAAGCAAAAAAAGAAACAGATTCTCTGCCCATGAAGGGAAAATAGAATAAGGGTAAAAGGGAGAAATGGGGATAAAGGCAAGGAGCAGCAGGGTGAGGGGGAGGCATTCAAACAATAAATCAATAACATTTATTGAGCACCTACTGTGGGTAGAGCTCCATATTAAGTGCTTGGGTGAGTACAATGCAACAAAGTTGATAGACATGGTCCCTGCCTAAAAGGAGCTTACATTTTTGAAGGGTAGACAATAAATAAACAATTTACAGATGCATACATAAGTACTTATGTATATACTCCTTCCTCATCACTACCTTCTCTGCTTCCACTTGGAAACCCTGGTGGAATCACACTCAGACACTATTTCTGAATCCACATTCCAACAACATCTATGAAGCAGAGAACCAACCAAAGCCTGCAGGCTTCTTTAGTTCTAAATGCTTGATGAAGTCACTAGAGCCAAAGCCCTGAAAAATGGCATGGCATCTGGTCATATCTACAAGGATTAATAGGCATTTTTGTGAACAGCGCTCATTAATGCTTAAGAAACAGAAGGAGTATGGAATTCTTCTTCTTCCCTGCCCACTCTCTCTCTCCTATTTTTCCTTCCCCACTAGGTGGGAAGTAGAGGAGGCAATAGTAGGAGATACTAAGTTTAGGCTTCCTCTTTTCACCTCTCTCTCCCCTTTACCCTTTCTCCTTTTCCTCTAAACTTCCTGTGGGCAGGGAATGTGTTTCTTCTTCTTTGATACATTTCCCACCCAGTGACCATTACCATTACAACTATTTCTCTTTCTTCCTCTCCCTTTTCCCTCTCTAGCTCAATTTTAAACTCCTAATTAGGGTGTGAATTCCTGTAGGGCAGGGATCAGACCCCATTCCCGCTCACCTTATAAAAACTATTGCCCCTGCCCTCCTCCCTTCCTTAACTTCTATCTTTATCCACTCAATCTCCAATGGGTCCTTCCCCTCTGCCTTCAAACATGCCCATGTTTCCCCCATCCTAAAAAAAACCCTCTCTTGACCCCACTTCCCCTTCCAGTTATCGCCTTATCTCCCTACTACCCTTCCTTTCCCAAATCATAGAACGAGTAGTCTACACTCGCTGCTTAGAATTCCTTAACTCCCATTCTCTCCTGGACTCCCTCCAATCTGGCTTCCGTCCCCTCCACTCTACCGAGACTGCTCTCTCTAAGGTCACCCATGACCTCCTTCTTACCAAATCCAATGGCTCCTACTCCATTCTAATCCTCCTTGACCTCTCTGCTGCCTTTGACACTGTCGACCATCCCCTCCTCCACACCTTATCTCACCTTGGCTTCACGGACTCCGTCCTCTCCCGGTTCTCCTCTTATCTCTCTGGCCGGTCATTCTCGGTCTCCTTTGAAGGCGCCTCCTCCCCCTCCCATCCTTTAACTGTTGGAGTTCCTCAAGGGTCAGTTCTTGGCCCTCTTCTGTTCTCCATTTACACTCACTCCCTTGGTGAACTCATTCGCTCTCACGGCTTTGACTACCATCTCTACGCAGATGACACGCAGATCTACATCTCTGCCCCTGTCATCTCCCCCTCCCTTCAGGCTCGCATCTCCTCCTGCCTCCGGGACATCTCCACCTGGATGTCGGCCCGCCACCTAAAACTCAACATGAGCAAAACTGAGCTCCTCATCTTCCCTCCCAAGCCCGGTCCTCTCCCAGACTTCCCTATCACTGTGGATGGTACGACCATCCTTCCCGTCTCTCAGGCCCGCAATCTCGGTGTCATCCTTGACTCGTCTCTCTCGTTCACCCCACACATCTGATCCGTTACCAAGACCTGCCGGTCTCACCTTTATAATATCACCAAGATCCGCCCTTTCCTCTCCACCCAAATGGCTACCTTACTGCTACAGGCTCTCGTTATATCCCGGCTAGACTACTGTGTCAGCCTTCTCTCTGATTTCCCTTCCTCCTCTCTCGCGCCGCTCCAGTCTATTCTTCACTCCGCTGCCCGGCTCATCTTCTTGCAGAAACGCCCTGGGCATGTCACTCCACTTCTTAAACACCTCCAGTGGTTGCCTATCAACCTCCGCTCCAAACAAAAACTCCTCACTCTAGGCTTCAAGGCTCTCCATCACCTTGCCCCTTCCTACCTCTCCTCCCTTCTCTCTTTCTACCGCCCACCCCGCACGCTCCGCTCCTCTGCCGCCCACCTCCTCACCGTCCCTCGGTCTCGCCTATCCCACCGTCGACCCCTGGGCCATGTCCTCCTGCGGTCCTGGAATGCCCTCCCTCCTCACCTCTGACAATCTAATTCTCTTCCCCTCTTCAAATCCCTACTTAAAGCTCACCTCCTCCAAGAGGCCTTCCCAGACTGAGCTCCCCCCTTTTTGCCTCTGCTCCCTCTACCCCCCCCTTCACCTCTCCTCAGTTAAGCCCTCTTCTCCCCCCTTTTCCTCTCCTCCTCCCCCTCTCCTGTCCCACCCCCTCAGCACTGTACTCGTCCGCTCAACTGTATATATCTTCATCACCCTAGTTATTTTGTTTAATGAGATGTACATCACCCTGATTCTATTTATTTGCAATTGTTTTTATGAGATGTTCTTCCCCTTGACTCTATTTATTGCCATTGTTCTTGTCTGCCTGTTTCCTCCGATTAGACTGTAAGCCCGTCAAAGGGCAGGGACTGTCTCTATCTGTTGCCGATTTGTACATTCCAAGCGCTTAGTACAGTGCTCTGCACATAGTAAGCTTTCAATAAATACTATTGAATTGAATTGAACTCTATTATAGAATCACAAAAGCTTTATATAGTGCTCAACATTTATTAGGTGTTCAATAAATACTATTAATGGATGGATTTAATCTCCTTCTTTCCCCTTTTCCTATTTTCTCTCCTCCTCCAAGCCTCCTTCCTGGGCACTGTCTCTCCGGCGCTACTCCCTTGCCCACTCCTCCCACCTAAAGTCATCAGGTTTCTAGTCACATTATTTTGGCTCTAAACCTTGGACCCATGAAGACAGAATGTCTGACTCTTTAGCAAATCATATTCTTTCAGTTCCAGTCAATGGTTTGTCATTTCGAAGTTGTGATCAGTCCACAGTCCACAGTCTACAAAATCCAAATGGGAAAAAGTAGAGTCCCTAGTCTGTAAGATCCTTGTGGGCTTCAGTCTATATTATAAATGTATTTCAAATATATTAAAAAACATAAAGCCAAGAAAAAAAATCTTATGTCTTGGGATATCAAATAATATACTTGTCTCTTTTTTAATTCCCTAAAACCTGTTTGAGGGAATGACCTGAGAAACTTCTGCATTAGTTTGATGCCGATGTAATTCACCAGAACTGGCAATTCACCTGACCTACGTAAAGACATATTTAGGGAACATGTCTTGCACCTCTTTTGTATTGTACTCTCCCAAGTACTTAGTAGAATGCTCTGTGCTCAGTATGTGCTCAATAAGTAACATTGATCTATTCAAAACCAATAGAAAACTGAAATTAAAATCCCAGGTAAAACAAGTAATCTGAGAAATTCTAGCCATAAATTAAAACAGCAAAGATAACAAAAATACAGTAGACAAAACTACATGGACAGTGCCTGTTTAAAAAAATCTGACACAAATTAATAAATAAGCGTATCTATTTCTAAAAGTTTCAAAACAGCAGTCTCGATGTATGAAGAGCTGCAGAAATTTAGTCTCTTTGTGGCCTAAAAAAACAATTTTTTTAGGGCTCTGAGAATTCTAGACTGACTTGAGGAGGTGGTCTCAACTCCTATTGGAATTTACTCATGCAATCCCTGCTTAGAAAGGGTGAGGTTAACCCTAAATCCTGACATGTCAATGGGGTGAGATACTTTGGCCTTTGACACTTGGATAAGTCAGTAAGCTGAGTTATGGAGTATGTATTTTGTTGCTACAAGAACCTTGAAGAAATCAACCCTCTAGGGCTATTGGTTTAGAGAGAACAAAGCAAGGGCTTGAAGCTTCTTAATATCTTTATTCTTGGTCTCTGGTATCTTTTCTAATAAAGAAAGGGAACACATAGGTAAGCTTAAAAGCCCTGTATCCCCTCTTTGGATTTACTGGGGCCTTTTCCACAACTGATGTTCAACCAACAGTCACATGCTTTGGAGCTTCAAGGCCAGACTCAGACTGAGTCTGCACAACTGCCTGTAATAATGTTGGCATTTGTTAAGCGCTTACTATGTGTAGAGCACTGTTCTAAGAACTGGGGTAGATACAGGGTAATCAGGTTGTCCCATGTGAGGCTCACAGTCTTCATCCCCATTTTTGCAGATAAGGTAACTGAGGCACAGAGAAGTGAAGTGACTTGCCCACAGTCACACAGCTGACAAGTGGCAGAGCAGGGATTCGAACCCATGACCTCTGACTCCCAAGCCCGGGCTCTTTCCACTGAGTCACGCTGTAGACTGCAAGCTCCTTGCCTACCAACTCTGTCGCATTGTACTTTTCCAAGCACTTAGTACAGTGCTCTGCACACAGCAAGCACTCAATACCATTGATTGATTGATTGTCTTGCATTCAGGTCAGTCAATCAATCAGTCAATCAGTGGTACTTCGTGCAGAGCATTGTATGAAGAGTTTGGAAGAGAATAAAATGGAGCTAGTGTGCAAAAGATCCCTGCCCTCAAGGAGCTTACGATCTTGAGGGGAAGACGGACCTCAAACAAATTAAGGGTGGGGGAAATAACCCAGTTTAGGATATATACATAAGTGTTTTGGGGGTTTTTTATGGCATTCCAGGCCTGTGCTCTATACACTAGGCCATGCTGCATTTTGTGGAGAAGGAATGGAGTGAGCCCCTAAGTATTTGGGGTGAGGATCCAACTGCATAAGTGATGAATTTGGGAGGTGGGGGAGAGAGGAGGAATAGGAAGAATCATGTTCTAGTGGAAAAAGCATGGCCTGGAAATCAGAGGAAGTGGGTTGTAATCCTGGCTTTGTCACTTTCCTATTATGTGTGACATTGGGCAAGTGGCTTTATAAATGGATCAGTCAATGGTTTTCATTGAGTACTTTCTGTGTGCAGAGCACTGAGCTAAGCACTTGAGAGAGTAAAGTATAATAGAGTTGGTAGACATGATTTCTGCCCTCAAGGCAGTTAGTCTTGTTTCTCTGGGTCTCAGTTTCCTCATTTGTAAAATGGGGATTCAATATCTTTACAGTGAGCCCCATGTGGGACAGAGACTATATCCAAACTTATCTTATATCTACTCCAATGCTTAGTCTAGGGCTTGACACATAGTAAGTGCTTAACAAATGCTATTATCTTTAATAATGTGACTTAGATAGGAAAGGCTTCAAGAAGGAGATGTGATTTTAGTAGGGCTTTGAAGACGGGGAGTGTGCCGGTCTGTCACGTAGGTACTGGGAAGGAGTTCCAGGCGGGAAGGTATGAGCAAGGGGTTGACAACAGACAATGTGAGAACAAGGTACAGTGAGTAAGTGGGTGTTGAAGGAACAAAGTGTGTGAGCCCAGAATGGTCTGGCTGAGAATCAGACCCCCTTCCACCAGCAGCAGACTCCAAGGGACTGGATGGTTCAGGACTTTTTCCTGAAGATCAGTTTGTTGTTGTTCTGGGGACCAGGAGGATTCAATTCACTTAGGAACTCCTGGGTAGGCCTTGGGCCCACCAAAAGGCATTTTCTGTCTCAGGAAACTGGATCAGAAATGGCCCTGGAACAGCTCCAGATCCCCTCAGGCTGCTGGCAACAGGCATGTCACAACCAGGCAGGATTCAAATTTGGTTCTAAGTGAGAAAGGTATCTCACCTTCTTTGTATAGCTGACAGGGAAACAGCCTTAGAAAATTGTTCACGTCCCTATGATGTATTCTCAAACACAATACACTCAAATGTAGGGGGTCTCCAGAAGGGCCAGTGCTCACTTTTCAAAAGCCAAAGTTTATTTTTCTTGGAAAGTTTAAACGTGTGAAGCCCTATACGTTGACTAGAGGTAGTAAGGATCACAGCAATCTGTACACAAAGACCAACTGATGGGTGGTACTCAGAATTCCAAATCTCTACCACCTCCAGATCTGTCCACTGTGGGTGTACATGGTCTAAAATTGAGTAAACGGAGGGAGGTAATGGGCTGAGCATCTAATCAGCCACCTAATCAGTCACCTTGGGCCAGAGGCCTTCAGTGATAATCCGTTAAAACTGTGAACCCGTTATTGCGCAGGGATTATCTCTGTTGCCGAATTGTACATTCCAAGCACTTAGTAATAATAATGTTGGTATTTGTTAAGCGCTTACTATGTGCCAAGCACTGTTCTAAGCGCTGGGGTAGATACAGGGTAATCAGGTTGTCTCACGTGAAGCTCACAGTTAAACCCCATTTTACAGATGACAGGGCTTTGCACATA